>NC_064615.1:205271042-205957709 GCF_023898315.1 Schistocerca nitens
CTTCTGTATATTGATCATGGATTATTTTACTTGAAATACTAATTGTACTTTACATCAGCCAATTACAAAATTGCTAAACCACAAGCCCTTGGCTGGTGCTTCAGAAAACAGTCAAACATCTCCATGATTACAACTCACTTTCAAAACTGGTAAAAATGTATGAATTTTGGTTTTCTCACCATCTTGCCTTTTAAAGCTCTTAAACCAGCCAACTGACCTTCCCTTCCCTCTTGCAGAAAATCTATTGATTTCCAAAAAATGCATGCGTATGTCTATTCCAACAAACTGGGGTGAACCTATGAGGTTGTATCCAGTCCCCGGCCTATCGAAATTACAGGGCTCCATCATACAGAGCTCCATCATACAGAGAGTTTTCCTCTCAGAATCCATATCTCACAGGATTAGCTGAAACCCTTAGGACTCAAAAAACCCAACACAGCTTTTATTTCATACTCCAACATTTTATCTGGTGAGTACTATTGGAAGAACTGGTATACAAACAAAACCCTCCAAATACTGACTAGAATGTTTGAAAACTTCCCTTCGTCGAGCATTACAAGCAGCACTAACAATTAGCTGATCTAAGTAGAAATCAAACATGTTAATATATTTGTTCAAAAATTTGTCAGTAAATACGAGCTTAAGAACAATGTTTTGTTATTTCTAGGTGTAATTGCAAACACCATACAGATCCTCATGGGTGTCCACAGACATTAGGTTTACTACCTCTCCTGTAGACAGTCTAACATGACAAACATTTTTAGAAAGCCCATCACCAAAAATAATATTATACTGAAATGCTAATTTTAGTATCAACATCAGGGAACAAAGATAATTTTCAAAAATGAAAGGAGAGTCATTCATTTGATACATCATTGTGCAACTGATAGAATATGTGGTATTTATTAACAGAACTCAACAAGAAGAAGGAAGAAATGGTTAATACGAGGGTTGGAACTTTAATAGTGGCAACTATTTATTTACAGCTCTTACAAAATAGATGCATGTTTCAGAGTTTTACTGACCTTCAAAGTAGTCCGCAGCATTGTGTATAACCCATTGCCAGCGAAGTGGAAGTCGTAAGATACTCTTAGCAGTCCCAGTTGTGTTGACAGTTCAAGTGGCACGGTGTATTGCCTGATGAATTTGTAGTAGTTCTGAAGCAAATGCCGTGAAGTGTTTCCTTCAGTTTAGAAATAGAGCTGAACTCACGAGGGCTTAAGTCAGGGGAGTGCAGTAGGTGGTATAGCACTTAAGCAGCCCCATCCGTCAAGCAAATCAGTAACAGCTTGCACTGTACGTGCTTGAGCATTGTCCTGCAAAATGATGGTCAGGTCCTGCAGAAAGTGTCATCACTTCTGTCTCTGTGCTGTTCATTTTTGGAACACAATCTACGACCAGCTTAGAGTTACCACTATTAAAGTTACAACCCTCGTATTTCTAATTCTGTGGTGTGTGCTTACATTCTGGTGCTCTAAAGAGAAAGCAGAAATCAAGACTCTGGATTTTAGAAGTCAAAGACTCTTGTAAACTAGATGATTGCTTTTGCAGCATATATATATATCTATAAATGTGGGAAATATTTGGTGTCCAAGATCTGATGTAGGAGGTGTGTAGTTTATAATAGTTCTGTTTTTAAGTTCACCTAAAATCTTATCACCTTATTTCATTGTTAACATGGAATTTTTATGACCATTCTTTAGTTGGAATAGGGTTGTGTACAATATTTATTTGTTTTAACTCTTCCCAAAAAGAAAAAATATACAGTTTCTTTCAAAAGAAAACTTTGTTAACCACCTACAGATTATTGTTACCTGACGGTAGTAGTTGACAATAATTAACTTAGTTTGACTATGTTTGTGAATCATTACTAATGGCAGATGTTATTCATATCTTAGAATTAGTCCACAGCATAAAATTAGCCAGTATCTCTCATGTTAAGGTCTACTGTGAATTTTCAGCAGCATTACATCTCTATTAAGTGGTAATTGTAATTCCAGCACCAATTCACTTTTTGCTATACCAGCAAATCAAGAATTTGTGTATGTGCGGACGAAACCAGACCCTGCAAAGGACTTCATGAGCCATATGATAAAATCCCTTATCAGCTTCTGCCAGAATCCAGTATCTGTTGATCGTTTATCCGAGGGAATGAAAAATGTTACTGTCAGCAAGCAAGATGAGGCTGCAGGTCTGTATAAAGCTGTTTTTGAGAATACTATCTTCTATCCAAAGAGATATGTCGATTTTGTTTCAGTTTGTTTGTTTCATGAGTAATTGCAGCAGAGTGCATAGTGAAGGAAATAAGTTTACGGATGTTGTTTTGGTTGTGATGGCATCAATGAGGTTCTGGAGCCTTGTGTTTGATAGTAAACAGGCTTAAAATCAAGGACCTGTAAGACACTACTAATACTAATGACAGGTCCTGGAGAGTGTACAAAGCTTGTATACTCCAGTTTCATAAGGTTTTAAAGCAGCCCTGCTTATGTATGGATCTGCAAAGTCAGCCCCGTACCCAGCCTCTTTGTGGTAATCTGGTATGCCACTACTGCCCATCCAGTGGCAAATCCATATGGTACATCAAGCATATTGATTTGTTTTGGATCGTATAATTAGGTCTTGCTCCTTCATTGTTCAATTTAATAAAATCATTCTGTTCTCTATTTTCAGTTGAGCATTAGTCATTCAAAAATTCTTTGAATATAGTTCCTAGATTCCACAACCTGTTTCATTTCTGGCATTCAGATTCTGTATCTATAGCTATCGAAATACTATCCAATAATAAAGCATTTTTCTCCCCTTGTCGATAAATCTGTATGACGTGGGTATGTGAATTAAAACTTTGCATCCTATCACCCGTATATGTCATACACTAGGCTTTCTACCTGTCTGCGCTTCATAAGGTTACTTTTCATTGTTGTGGTTGTTTGTAATATGATTTCTTATGTATGCCACAGTGAACATCAGTTCAGCTTAAAAAACTCATGGAAAGTTGCTCCATAGCAACTGTGAACTTACCTATATCTATTAATGTTCTATTCAGGCATTCAGCTACAACATGTTGCTGGCATGTACAAGTCATAGTTACTTCCTGCTGAAGACCTTCATATTCAGAGAATAGAATTCTAGGCCATCATCAGTGCAGATTCTCTTTAAGTATTCAAGTATTTACTGTTTTTTTGTATCTGCTTGCATCATCCATGATGGTATTAAATATCCATTGCCTCCCAACCTTGGAACATCAGTAGGTCCCATGAGATCACTAAGAACAAGTTCTAATATGGCTTTTCATTCCTTTGAATTGTGTGGTACAGTTTTTGGAAAGGATCTGTGTGTCAATTTACCCACCATCATCACAGTATTTTGCCTTTTTTGCAGTTTAATCTCAGGGCGGCTTCCTGTCTTATCATGTTGTTGACTGTACTCTTATTGATGTGTACAATTTGACGTGCTACAAGTCTAGCGATTTGGTGTTAAATTTATTATTTCTCAGTATCTTATTGATCTTCTATCATCTACACACAGCTTTGCATTTTGAGACTCCTAAGACCACTAGCTGGTTACAAACTCATAGAGTGCATGAAGATTAGTGGAATTAAGAATGAACTGGGCACCATAGGCACAGGTCAGAAAATAGAGGAATACAGAAGAAAAAGACGTGAACACATTAAGTGAATGTCAGATGAATGAATACCTAAATTAGTGTACAAACATACACCTCAAGAAAAAATAAATGTTGAGCATCCTAAAATGAGATGGTAAAATCAGGTGCAGTCTACTCGAAACTGGAACAGTCAAGGATTCCTAAAACAAAACTGGATATGATAAAACAGCCTTCCTGTTGAGTATTACTGAGTAGTCTTCCAAATTCATCATAGATTTTGCAAACCTTCTTATCAGAAATGACCTTTCTGTCATTTTCAGTGAGCTGATTCATTGATAAGATTGCATGGTCGATCTCAGGAACAAGTAGTGTATTTTTATCTACAAATACTGTAGTCAAACCTTAATTTTTAATTATCTTCTAATTTTTAATTATCTTCACCCTTATTGTACCTTTACCCTTGGCTTCTCTTTTTCTGCCATCAGCTACAGTTATGTTTTCAAATAAAATATTTTTATCAACAGCTAGGAAATAATTTTCCATTTGGAAACGTGAGATAAGTTGTCCTGGAATACACTGTGCAGTTGTCACTAATCAAAGTAACTTTGGCACAGGAAACCCTCTTACTGACACCACCTTGTTACTTCTTTTGCTCTCATTTAAATTATTCCATTTCATGGCAGTTTCTGGATAGGTGATCGACTTTGTGACTGTTGTAAAAAGTAAAATTACCTTATTGTGTTGCTTCTTTCATTGTTTATTCCTATTCTTTGTCCTGTTGTTGTGTAAATAGCATTTTTGTACCTTTGATTACTGGTATTAGCTTTCAAGGACATTGCAGAATGTTTATCTTCATTACATTCATGACATCTATATCTTCAGTGAGTGGATGTCTTTTAATAGTAGTGTGCTTCTAATCATAATCTGACAAATCACTCAAAGCTGTAATTACTGCATCTCATTCATCTGGAATTCCATGTAGAACAATTGTTGCTAGATCTCCATCTTCAATTTCATCACTAATTTTCATGTGATCTTCTACAATTTTGTTTATCAGTCCTAGGTAACGTTTCATAGATTCGCAATTCTTCTTTTACAGCAAATTTTATTTAGATCTTATTTGCATCACTGCAGAATTTGCTATCATTTGGGGCAAATAATTTTTGAAGATCTTTCTACACTGTTTTTGGATTTGCCAAACTACATTGTGCATTTTCTGTTCATTGCATTTTTGCTAGGCCTTACTTTGACATGATATATTTGCCTTTTTATTGGCAACTGATGCATCTTCACCAGATTCAGTCTCACCATACTCAGTTATAGACACAAATCAGAATCTGTTAGATTCATTTTCATTTAGTACAACCCAGTAAGCATAATGCACTCCACTCGGTTTCTCACTGCTGTGTCTGTTCTCTATTACCTCTGTATATTTCACACATCATGTTGTTAAAAGAACACATTATATTTCCCATGAAACTCATGAACACATCTTGGCATAAATTTATGTTGTCAAAATGCCTAGCAGAAAATACTCTTTTGGTATTGGCTAATATTTCATCTTTGCCACTATATGAGTTTTACATTGGCTAATTGACACTAATGCAGCTTGCTATTTTTTGCTAGCATACCTGGGTCCATAACCATTGTTGGAATAGACAGTATATTGCACACATTAATATTTATAGAAAGAAAAACAGTATATAACATTAAAGTAGAGAAACTAATTATTCTTTTTGAGTGGAACAAATTTTTTTTGATTCTTCATTGTCATTTTATACAACAGGACTGTCAAAGATAATCCAGTCGCTAAAACAGAACAGATCAAGTGACTATCATCCATTTACTTAACTTAAACTCTTAAAAAAGTTTAATTAGCTTCTTTGAACAGAATGACCTCCTCCATACCAACTGCCGTGGATTTCTAGAACTCAGGACATGTAGAACTCACCTCATGCTTTTCACATGACATCCCAATAGCCATGAAACAAGACAATTTGGTGGATACCCTATTTTTTGATTTACAAAAAGCACCTGTCTCAGTATCACACCAGCATTTTAACAAATGTAAGCCCATAAGGAGTAGCAAACGAAATTTGTGACTGGACTAAGTATATTTTGGTGGTGAGGATACATCTTGGATGGAGAGCCATCAACAGAAGTACTTCAAGTGTGCCACCAGCAAAATGTATTGTGACCCATGCTTTTCATGTTATGTATGTATCACTCAGGAGATAATATTAATGGTAACCTCAGGTTTTTCATAGATGATGCAGTTACCTACAGTGATGTACTACTGATAAAAAAACTGCACAGATATCATGTTAAATATTGATACAATTTAAAAGTTGTGCAAAAACTGGGGATTTGCTTCAGATGTTCAGGAATATAAAATTGTTCACTTCATAGAAGCAGTAATGTAGTACCGTGTCTCTACAATATAAGTGATTTGCAGTTGGTGTAACATAGGTGTAAAAATTTTTGAGGATGTGAAATGGAAAATAACATATGCTCACTACACTGAGGTGACAAAAGTCGTGGAATATCTCCTAACATTGTGTCAGACCTTCTTTTGCCCTGCGCAATGCAGCAGCTCGATGTAGCATAGACTCAACAATTTTTTGGAAGGCCCCTGCAGAAATAACGAGTCATGCTGCCTCTACAGCTGTCCATAATTGCAAAAGTGTTGTCATTGTAGGATTTTGTGCATGAACTGACCTCTCAATTATATCCCATAAATGTTCACTGGGATTCATGTTGGACAGTCTGGGTGACCAAATCATTCACTTGAATTGTCCAGAATGTTATTCAAATCAATCATGAACAATTGTGGCCCAGTGACATGGCGCATTTTCATCCATAAAAATTGAAGTCCATAAATGGCTGCAAATGGTCTCCAAGTAGTTGAACATAACCATTTCCAGTCAATGATCAGTTCAGTTGGACAAGAGGATCCAGTTCATTCAGTGTAAGCACAGCCCACACCATTGTGGAGCCACCAGCAGCTTGCACAGTGCCTTGTTGACAACTTGGGTCCATGGCCTTGTGGGCTCTGCACCACACTTGAACCATATCGTCAGCTGTTACCAACTGAAATCTGGACCAGGCCATGGTTTTCCATTTGTCTAGGATCCAACTGATATGGCCACAAGCTCAGGAGAAGCTCTGCTGGCAATAGCGTGCTGCTAGGAAAGGCACTCGATCAGTCTGCTGTCATAGCCCATTAACATCAAATTTCACTGCACTGTCCTAACAGATATGTGTGGCGTATGTCCCACAGTGATTTCTGTATTATTGCATGCTGTGTTGCTTGTGTGTTAGCAGTGACAACTATGCTCAAACACTGCTGCATTTGATTATGAAACGAAGGCCACTGACCACAGCATTATCCGTGGTGAGTGGTAATGCCTGAAATTTGGTATTCTCAGCAGACTCTTGACACTGTAGATCTCAGAATATTGAATTCTCTAATGGTTTGCAAAATGGAATGCCCCATGTGTCCAAGTCCAACTACCATTCAAAACAATATTATGAAAAGGATAGATTGATCTCACCATGTAGTGAAAATGTTCAGTCGCAGACAGACACACGAAAACACTGCCAAACAAGTAAGCTTTTGGCCAAAAAGCCTTGTTCTGAAGTAGACAACACATGCATGCACATTCATGCAATTGCAACTCTAACACACATGACTGCTGTTTTTGGCTGCTGAGGCCAGACTAACTACCATTCTATGTTCAAAGCCTGTTAAATCCTGTCATGTGGCCATAATTATGTCGGAAACCTTTTAAAATAAATCACCTGAGTACAAATGACTGCTCCACCAACCCACTGCCCATCATACCTTGTGTACATGATAATACCGCCACCTGTATATGTGTATCTCACTATCCTATGACTTTTGTCACCTTAGTACAATAGCTGAAAGTGGTAGACTTCAGTTCATTGGCAGGGTGCTGGGAAAATGCAGGCAGTTTACAAAGTACATTGTGTACAACCCATCCTGAAAGATCGCTTAAGTGTGTAGGATCCATACCCAAGAGTACTAACAAGGGATATTGAACATATGCAGAGAAGGGCAACATGATTGGCCACAGGTTGGAAATGCTGAAAATTCTGAATTGGCAGATTTTTGAAGATAGACACTTATTATCATAGGAAAGCCTAATTACAAAGTTCCAGGAACCAGGCAATCTAAAAGAATACTACAAACCCATACATTACACTCCCAAATAGATCATGATGACAAGATTAGACTAGAAGCATTTAAGCAATTGTGGCAGTGAATTAAAGTCATATACTGAAATGAAAATTTGAAAAATGAAAATTGAGGGAAATATGGATGATGGTTCAAACAATACAAAAAGGACATTTAGTGTTAATATTATTGCTTTACTTTAGCACCAACTTCTGGTTCAGCATGTTCATCCTTTGAGAAGATAATTGATTACCAATATGCAGTGTGTTCTAATGTTGCCTTTTATGGAGAAATAAGAAATACACAGTACAGTAGAATATATATTATAGCTAGCTGCGTATTGGATGTGCAGTCATCTGAGGTGAACTTTCCAGGATTTCTGTGGAAAAATGGCCTGCTACTGCCAAGGCATTGTTTTTGTCAGAAGTTTAGATATAATTTGTTGGCTTATGGATGTAAAGGAGGTAAAGAAACAAAATGGAGAAATAGTAAAGATCAATGTCTACAACCATGAAGGCAATGACTGAGAGTACTTCCCATTGTACCACATATTAAGGTTTCTTCCCATTCCAACCATGAATGGAGTTTAGAAAGAATGACTCTGCGCGTGTGGTAATTAGATGAAGCTTGATTTTGTGCTTGTGGGAGCAATCCATAAGAGGCTGTACAGTATTCCTAAATTCTCCACTTATTACTGGTTCTTGACATTATGTAAATAGTCATTTCCATGATAGTTGCTGTTTATCTTCAAGCATCTACCAGTTTAGGTTTTTGAGCATTTCCATGATGCTGTCTCATCAGTCAGAACAACCTGTGACCATTCATGCTATCCTTCCTTGTATCATTCAGTATTGTTTGTTAATTCTATTTAGTGTGGGTCCCACAAATTTGAACAGTATATTAAGCTGAGTCTTAAGATTGTTTTGTAGACAGTCTCCTTTGAATACTGATTGTATTTACTGACAATCCTGCCCTTGAATAAAATTTGATCACTTTCTGTACTGACAATGGAGCATATGTGATAATTCAATTTCATCTCCCAACCAGTTGTTATGCTCATGTATTGATATGATTTGCCTGATTACATTGTGACCATTGACACTGTAGTCATAAGACATTAAGTTTTTTCAAATATACAATTTTACAATGTCGTCCCCCCCTCCTCCTCAACCTCTCGAAATACCAAATACATACCGAAATGGCATACTCATTAAGGCTGCTGCCAATATTTCCTCTACTATCAGTATGGAGATTAGGATGCAAGAGTTGTTCAAATTTATAACTTATTCATTTTTTAACATGTTTTAGGAAGAAATGATTCCATTATCATATTACGTAAACAGAGAAAACATGACTCCTTATTTCAAACACTAATATTTCCATCATGACTGACAAACTTCAGTTTTAATTTATCACGCTTGTAGCTTGCAGTTATGATTATCATCATTAAGATTGTATTTATGCAACCAGAAGATTGTTATTACTAAGCAGTGTTATACTTATGTGTTAACTAATCACCATGCTGTATTTAATGCTTAAATTATTCGTCTATTTACTATTGGTATTGTTTCATTTTTCTTCCTCTAATTGAGATATAAGAAATGGAGTGCACATATGCATATGTGCACACACTACAACTGAGTTTCTTGTGACATTTGTTTCTGTATTGTAGGTTCACGTCACTCTTTTAAAAGCTTCCTGCATCAGCATATTGAGCTTGCCCTTGGAAAAGGTTTTGATGACAATGTTGGAAAACATGCATTACCAAGTTACTTTGAGGTAAGAGCTTGGTGTCTTTCTTGTGTTACAGCAGAATGTTACACACATATCTAGTAAACAGATTTATCATAACAGCTAAGTACATACACGGTTTTATTTTAATACTATATAAAAATGTTGTGTGGTATACATCACATATCACTGTACCAAATAAATATATGAGTGGCTTTCCTAGTCTTACACCGACATTTTTAAATTTCTAACATTTTAGTGGATATAAGACAAAAAACTGTAAACTACTCAACTTAACAACAGTTACATAACTTCACATCTGAATTATAGTCTGTTGAAGAATGTTCCTAGACTGTTTGAAATTTTGTGTCCATTGATGTTTAAAATACGCCGATATGATGCCATTTCGTTCCCAGTCTCATTCATTATTTCTGAATTATGCTGTTTAATAGATAAATGTGACATCATAACAGTGGATTCTTTTGAAATACAAATACAATCAACATAAAATTTAGTTGAATTTAATTTTTCTTAATTTTCCAGAAAGAAAATAGCTAAAAGATTCTGTTAGTAACAAAATTTTTGTAGTCTTTTTTGACAAGAGAAACTGGTATGAATAGCTCCATTATAAAGTGGAATAATAAGTTTGTGTATATTTGCTTCTAATGAGTCTAATTATTCCATTGTTTTCAGGTAGCAACTGCAAGTGTATGGTTTGAACTAGCAAACAAATTGATAGCATTGTTTTTGCCTGGGTCAGATGCTGTACCTGATAAGTCTTCAAGACAACAAGTATTCACAACATTGCGCACAATGCTTGACACTGATGTACGTTTCAGTGAGGGGCGTTGTGGCAAAGTTCTACCATTGGCTATAGCAGCATACCAGGAGAACCTGCCACCTCATTATACTCGTGACTACCATGAAGAACGGGTGAGAATATTCAGAAATGAAATAGCAGCTGTTACTTTTCGTAATGTTGCACTTTACAGTTTATCATGAGCTATTTATTCAAATGTGAAACTCACAATTTGTTTGATTATTAATGTTTTGGTGTTTCATTACCTTCACATGATTTTTCTTTCTCTTGTGGTTCAGCTTGGCCATGCTCTCTCATTGTTTATGGCCCAAGCACGTGGCCCCCTAGTGGAAGAATACACAACCCAGTTAGAAAGAGAATGTGAACGTCACTGGAGATCTGGACGGCAAATGTGTGAAGTTTTAAGCCTGACAGGCCATCCTTGCACAAACCCACTGCACAGAGGTGGTGGGGAAGGTGCAGGCGGTGGAGAACTTAACACAGAAGCAGCAGATTCAGAAGTAACTGACACGTAAGAGATTTTCAGCACAAAAATTATAGCTGTATCATATCCCTGGCTACAAGGCAGGCTTATATGAATAGAAAGGTGGTATCTGTTATTACTATTCCTTAGTTTATCCATTGTTCTTCACTTATTTATCAGTGAAAATATGAATGATTTTATTCTTCACATTGTTTTACTAAAGCAAGTGTATAAGTAGACTTCACTTCTGGGAGTAGAACTTAGTGAGTTGGGATACATTCTCTTAGCATCACAGCAGCCTCATTGTAAGTAATGTTGAAAATTTTTAATTGTATATTGCATTGAGAATTTCAAATACATATTGCAAAAGGATTACATTGAATAACTGCTGCTCTGTAGCTCCTTGCTTACATTGATGATGAAAATATATTATTTTTGTGAGTTTTGTTCATATATATCATATGAAATAATATTCCAGTTGCATTCTGCACTTATGAGAAAAGCATTAATTGCATAATTTTTGTACAGCAAAAATGATGATGAAAAATGATCAGTTTTCAATTGTCTATTGATCCTGTCAATTTTAATTTTAAGACAACTGCGCATCATGAATTTCAGGGCCTGTTTTCTCAAAAACTGGGGTATTGACCCAAAATATCTTAAGTGTCTTTCATTTTAGATTTTACACAAGTTACTGCCAAATATGATCCAAATCACTTGGCTCTGTCTGAGGCCCTCCCCTCATTAGTTAATGTACACCACTTTCATCTGCACATATATTACCACATCTTTGCTACTACACACGACTAAAATACTTTATCAATAGTACAATCAGCTTGCAGCTTGTCCCCAATAAAAGCAATGTCTGTCATGATGGAGGCTCTCATTGTGCCTCTTTATTGTTTTTGTATTTCCTGTACTACTTGATCCACTGTCTTCTGCTCACAGTATCCATGTAACTCATGTTATCTTCACCATCAACTGAGAAAACTTTTCAATATCTGGTAACAGAAGAATCTTAACTAGATTTAAATTTTTTTCGAAAATAATGACTATAAGAATTGTGACTTATTGCGAATCTTGGACTCCGTAAGGGAGTAAACATGTTGTGAAGCAATTATTAATATACAAAGTCATTCCAATAATTAACAACAATGCATGAGATTGTCACACATATTATCCATCTTGGACACGTTCTGAAGTTTGAGGATGCTCAGTATTGTACATCTATTGTAGAGCTATCAGATTGACACTCCTATTCCTACCAATTTTGTTACAGAAAAAAATACAAATGAAAAGAAACTGTGGAATGCATTTATGAATTGAGCACAGGTTCTCTGCTCTCCAGCTGATTGCACGGTCATTACGCTCCCAGTGCTTTCGAAGATCAGAATTTACCTTGTCGGAACATAAATGACAGTTGTCAAAGTTTTTTTCCACAGTTTCTAGGAAAATGTGCATTTGTAGGCCCCATAAAAATGCTGTTTCCAATTATCCATTGATTCCATAAATTTTGAGTTGATTGCTCATTATGAACTTTAACAGTGGTTTCCATAAAAACAGGGGTGTATTGAGCCAAAATATCGGGGTTACCGTATTTACTCAAATCTAAGCTGCACTTTTTTTCCGGTTTTTGTAATCCAAAAAACCGCCTGCGGCTTAGAATCAAGTGCAAAGCAAGCGGAAGTTCTGAAAAATGTTGGTAGTGCCGCCACAACTAACTTATATGTATGTAGTGCTACACAGGCATGCTTTGCAGGCACAAAGATAAATACTGGCGCCAAAACCTCTGCGTCAGTAAATAAATTTAAAAGAAGGGTGGAAGACCAGCATTTTTCTCCGCCCCGAGTTTCGACCACTGCATTTTCATACAGTATCCAAAGAAGTAAATATCAATTCCGTATTGTTCATTTTCGAATGTAGCAGCATTTCAATGTACTACCAAAATCTGACTGGCAAGACTGTTTGTCAATATGGCCAACTCTATGTTCTGAATTTTTTCCTACCTGTGAGAAAAGATGGATGCTAATAGGAACTTTTATGAATTGTGAATCACATACAGTATTCTCTTCACCATAATAATAATACGAATATAAACATTTTTTCATGTATTGTTTCGTGTTTACTGCTATCTCATTTAAATCCTGTCTGCCTAATAAACTGCGAAACTAGAGTGAGACAACAGCAAACGCGGAAGAATATACATATCATGTCATGTTTATATTCGTATTATTCTTATGCCTAATAGTGATACAGTCAGAAATGAAGCACGACAATTGACTAAATTTTTAAATCTAAGATGACTCTAATTTCTGTGCAGAATGTAATGTACTAAAGAGGTGCCTGCAAAGATCTTCAAACGGAGAAAAATTTTCGCTAAACTCTCATACAGAACATCTTCTATCATACACAGTCTATTATTTGGTTCTTGTTGATCATTATCAAAGAAAGCAGCAGTGTAAGTAACGACAAATAGCAGTCTTTTGCCATTGTTCTGCTAATGAGAAGATTCCTCTCTTTTTTTAAAAAATTGTAAGCGGCAGTAGCGCGCACAAAAGCAAGCCATGCCGCGAGCGGCGACAGGTTGTAAACACTCATTATCAGAATGCAACAAACAACGCATGGCACAGTACAGTAATGCATTTTCAGCTTAGAGTGACGTTAACACCTATAACAAAGAGAACGGCACTTATCAGATCAAAGAAAAATAAGCAATCAATTCAAACCAGATGAAGCACGTGAAAAAGGAAGGGTACCTGTATAAATACGGATGGAGCGCCTGACGCACAGCAATGGCTACCTGGTAAAGCTTAACTGCTAAGCTCACGACTCGAACCAAACTACTGTAGCTGTATCGTCATTCATTTGACCTAAATTGTCTCCCATATTACAATGGACCAACTTTGTTTCGATTTGGAGGTGCGGCCTAAAACTTTTCTCTCCCCTTGAATTTCGAGTCTCAAATTTCAGGTGCGGCTTAGATTCGATAAAGTTTTTTTTCCTTGATTTCGAGTCTCATTTTTCAGGTGCAGCTTAGATTTGAGTGCGGCTTAGATTCGAGTAAATACCGTATTGGGCCAAAATATCTTATAGTCTTTCAGTTTATGTTGTACGGAATGTGCCAAATATGAGATAAATTGGGTGACGGTATCTCAGGCTTCCCTTTGTAAGTTAAAGGTGAATCTGAAGGTTGAGAACTGAATTAGGTAGTTTTTTTTCTGAAGGTGTTTTTTTGAAGTGTAGCCTTGAGTAAAGAGGAAACATGGATGATTAAGTGTACAACCAAGAAGAGAATAGAATAAAAGCTTTTGAAATTTGGTGCTGAAGATTAGGTGGGAAGTTGGATAACTAATGAAGAAGTACCGACTCACATTAGGTAGGAAGGAAATTTATCATACAATTTGACTAAAAGTTGGATACATGGACATGACACTTCCTGAGACACCAAGGAATCATCATTTTGGCAATGGAAGGAAATGTTGGTAGAAAAAATTGAATGGGGAGACCAAGGCTTGACTATAATAAGCATGTTCAAATGGATGTAGGTTTCAGTAGTTGTACAGAGATGAAGAAACTTGCACAGGATATACTAGCTTGGAGGAGAGGTGCACCAAGTCAGTCTTAGGACTGAACACCACAACAATAAAAAATATATAAGTAAACAGATAGTCCAGGTAATTCCCTAAAAATCCAAAGTTAGAAATTGCAGTTGCTGCACATAGAGTGCACAGTACAAAGTTAAAATAAATGTTTACCAATACCTATTAACAGTCAAACATGCAAATGTGGAAAATTATCAACGTTTATATGTTGCTCTATACTGAAGTGTGCTGACTGGCATGTAAGTGCAGTATGTCTGCACCTGATTTTAGTTAACATCTCCTGCAGTAAGAATTACACAAGTTTTTCTTTCATGACACCCAAGAAGTACTTGTAAATGTTACATATTATACACGGTTATGTCTGTATTACTTTTGCCCAAAACTTGACCTTTTATAATGGATTTTCTGTTCCTTGATGAAGTTCATCTTCTGTCTAGAAGGCTGGACACAGTTAGCATTGAAGTATATGATGAATAGCTTGGTTTTCTCATCAGTCACACTGAATATCATCTTTATCATTGGAACCCCATCCTGCAATGTTACCTCTGCTATGCCATCTCCAGATATTAGTTTATACAGGGACTTCCAAGTCATCCATTTCTCATCTTAACCAGAATGTAAAGTTTCATAAACTCTTCCAGCCAGTGGGAAGACAGGTCATAGCCCTCCATAGCTGCAGCCTAGCTACCCCATAGTTGCAGCCTAGCTTTTTCAGCTGTGGTTCTGAGTACATTCGATGTTTTAAGGAAACTCCTCCCTGATTTTAGTCTTGTGGCTGTTGATCATGCCTATACAGAGGAAGAGTTTCTCGTGCTCCACTGTCTTTCTTTCCCCATATGCAGCTATTTATCTTGGAACAGGAAGTGATGCTATTCCTGTGAGGTGGTAAAGCCATTTGAATGGAGTAGATTTCAAGCAACATGTTATGATTCTGCAGGTAGTCTGACAGTTGATTATGGGTTCATCCTGAAACATGTCCAGGTGGTGGTGTACAAAATTTTGATTTAAATTCATAGTGTTTGTGAAGATGATGACATTCAAGCAAATTTGCTGGCTTCAAGGCATGGTGCTCAAAGAAAATTTTATTAAAATTATGATCTTGCACAAATGAGTCCAGTTGCTGGTGCTGACACACCTTTGTGGTGTTGTCACATCCAGTGAGCGATCTAGATACTCAAGGTCATTGGAGACTGGAGAAGGTCCACCCATCAGTTAATGTCAAGATAGCTAACTGGATGTTTGAAAGAGTTATGGAACTCACTTAGGAAATAAATGGACAAAGACAAGACTCAAATAACTACAATCTTTAATTGTATGTTTGAGCAAGAATTGGATAATGACTTGAGTGAAAGTACACTACTACTGATTGCAAAATCCAATGGAGGGATGTACATGCCTTAGTATGAGCATGAGCACAGCCAAAGTGAATACTACAAGTCCAGGCCCCAGGCCTGACCTACATAGACATTCCTCCTGGACCACTGTCTGTACTGAACTCCCTCCCAGGTTACGCCACTCCGCCTTTCGTCTGTGAGGCAGGCTGCGTCGCCCCTTCCACATTGGCACTTCTGGACACCACCCAGTGGGGCCTTGTGTGACCATGGTCACTGTCAATGCACTGCCATGCCTAGCAGCTCTCCATGTGTGCTCACATAATACCTTGAGAGTCTATATAACATTTCTAGCCCACTCTCAAACCAACGACCTTCATGTGCCATGCCCTTTGCACTCCGATTGCTGTCTAGATAACTTATTCATTCTGGCTGCTGTTCTTTTGTCCTTCAGACATTGCATTTTTTAAAAATGTGACACTATGCTATCGATCACATGGTCTCACCAGGCCAGTCATGTGGTGCAGTAGTGTTATATGGCAATTTTGGTCCTAGCAGTAGTGCACACACACACACACACACACACACACACAGCATCTCTGATAATCCGTTTGATTATTCCTTGGAGTCAGACAAGATGGAATAATTTGAGGTCATAGTTTGAGTTTAATGAACCTGAAGGGAAAAATTAGATGGTATGATAAAATGCAGGCTAAGCTGAATGGTAATGTAAACTGCTGTAGTTATACTTCCCGGGCTTTTATAGATCTAGATAGACAGAAGAGGCCAGTTTCTTGGAAGACAATATGAAATAGCATCAAAGTGTCATTTGCATCCATCACATTAGACTGTGGCCAACTTAGATTGCTTAACTGTTTAATTGCTGTTGAAGGCCCCTACTAACACCTGCAATGACTTAACAATGATGCAGGAATGATGACAGCAATTCATGATGTTCTTTGTACTACTGACTATCAAAGCTTGAGAATATTTGTGGGATTTTCCTGTATCTGACAGTCACTCTGTTGCTGTAGGGATACGAAGGTACCACAATAGGACTGTAAGACCAATAGTTTTCCAAATCTTAAAACGTAATGCAGATATTGTTCTTGGAACATAGGTATGTACTACAAACTTCCATCACACTGGCAGCACCTTCAGTTTGCAGTATTCATCAGTGACCTTCTCTTGTCATTGAGGAAACTGCTATATTTTACCTCCTTTTGTGAATCATTTTTGATGGGCCAACTGTTCTGCAAATAAATTTCCATAAATTTTTATTATACAACTTACACTTTTTCATTTGTTAGATGTAAGCTAGTTTTTCTGTTTCATTCCAAAAAAAAAAAAATACTGTACAACAAGCGTTTATTAATAGTTCATGATTTTTGTTCAGAAACTCATGTGTATAATATTCACACAAATTTTTCTCCCATATGAATTTAATGTTTATTTTAAAACTAAATGAAGAGGATAAATACATTGCAGATATTCTCAAAATGATATATATTTGATACACTTAAGAAAGTGAATGATCATGATAAATGTTAAGGTTCTTAAAATAGTGTTTCTTATCTCCAGAAGAGATCCGTCACAGTTACCTCTGATGGAACACTCAAGTGGAGTACGTTATGTGTCTGCCTGCAATTGTGGCCGTAAGCAAGGACCAAGAGAAGATCCTTTCACTGTACGAACTGCCAACTATGACTTCTACAGGTTGCTGGGAGAAGAGTGTGGGTGCAACAAACTAGAGAGTTTTCATTTTCCAGTATTTCAGCCAAGCACTCAAAATTACAGGTGAACTTAATATTGTGATTTTTTGTTGGCATTGTTATGTGTGCATCCTATCTGAAAGATACACAATGCATATTTCAGAATTGAATTTTGTAATAATGCCACACATTTGTTAAACGATATTGTAAGAAAGTATTTGATGTTCTTTTATTTGATTTATTTATTTATTTAGTTATTTATTTATCTTTATGTCATCAGGGCTGCACAACTGTTCTCAAATGGTGCTAACAGCAAAAGGAAAGATAGTTCAGCAAAATGTGTGGAGGGCAAGGAACTTACGGTTAATACACCCCAAGGAAATACCCAAGTTTTCAGCTTAGGTAAGCTAATTTAAGAAATCCAAATCAGAAGGGAACAATTACTCATATTGAGACCTGAGTTTCTCCTGGCGTATACAACTTTCAAATAACTTCCGGGAATTCAGCCAGGTAACACTTTCAGCGACCGCCGATATTTCGGCGGGAGAACACCCCGCCATTTTCAAGGCAAACTGCAACGGACAGGCGGCGTGCATGCAAATTTAATACCTCGGTTCTGCGACAGAAGCAGGAAAGATAACACACACACTGAACACTAGTGCCACCAAAGATGACCAAAGTCAGAGCTATCGATAGTGAGACTATGAATTCACAGGTGAGGCAGCATTGACTCTGTTCCTCTGTTTTTTGACAAGGGAGAGAGCCGGATTCCAAACAGAGTTTAAACAGAAACCTCCATCCCTGTTAACGAGGTTGCTCGCTAGTTTAATCTCAACTGCCTCCTTAATGACACTGTCCCAATAGCTGGACGTGCATGCCAATATCTCGGTGTTATTATATAACATGGGGTGACCAGTATCCAAGCAATGTTCGGCAATAGCAGATCTATTTGGCTGCTGTAATCGTGTGTGCCGTTTATGCTCAGTACATCTGTCCTCCACGGTCCTGATAGTTTGACCAATATATGCCATACCGCAGCTACAGGGAATACGATACACACCTGCCTTACGCAATCCAAGATCATCCTTAACGGAACTCAAAAGTGCTCTAATTTTAGATGGAGGTCGGAAAACACATTTCACATCGTATTTCCGTAAAATACGACCGATCTTATTGGACGTGTTTCCTACGTAAGGCAAAAAGGCAGTAGACTTAGGTGTTGACTCAGAATTATCATCAATCACCCGATGTACAGTTGGTCGATAGCGCAACGCACGTTCAATCTGTCTATCACTATAACCATTTTGACGAAATGTAACTTCAAGATGGGACAGCTCAGCTGGCAAAGTCTCAGCGTCAGAAACGACATGTGCCCTGTGTACCAAGGTACGAAGTACCCCTTCACGCTGAGCCGAATGGTGACAACTATTAGCTTGTAAGTACAAATCGGTGTGAGTACGTTTCCTGTAGACTTCCACCTCCATCGTAAAACGAATGTTCGGGTGGATCGAGTTCAGATGTTCTAGAAAGACATTCAAATTTTCCCTACCGTGAGGCCAAACAACGAAGGTATCGTCAACGTATCTAAAGAAACAGGCGGGTTTTAACGAGGAACGTGCATTGGAGTCGGCGCCTTTAAAACCCGCCTGTTTCTTTAGATACGTTGACGATACCTTCGTTGTTTGGCCTCACGGTAGGGAAAATTTGAATGTCTTTCTAGAACATCTGAACTCGATCCACCCGAACATTCGTTTTACGATGGAGGTGGAAGTCTACAGGAAACGTACTCACACCGATTTGTACTTACAAGCTAATAGTTGTCACCATTCGGCTCAGCGTGAAGGGGTACTTCGTACCTTGGTACACAGGGCACATGTCGTTTCTGACGCTGAGACTTTGCCAGCTGAGCTGTCCCATCTTGAAGTTACATTTCGTCAAAATGGTTATAGTGATAGACAGATTGAACGTGCGTTGCGCTATCGACCAACTGTACATCGGGTGATTGATGATAATTCTGAGTCAACACCTAAGTCTACTGCCTTTTTGCCTTACGTAGGAAACACGTCCAATAAGATCGGTCGTATTTTACGGAAATACGATGTGAAATGTGTTTTCCGACCTCCATCTAAAATTAGAGCACTTTTGAGTTCCGTTAAGGATGATCTTGGATTGCGTAAGGCAGGTGTGTATCGTATTCCCTGTAGCTGCGGTATGGCATATATTGGTCAAACTATCAGGACCGTGGAGGACAGATGTACTGAGCATAAACGGCACACACGATTACAGCAGCCAAATAGATCTGCTATTGCCGAACATTGCTTGGATACTGGTCACCCCATGTTATATAATAACACCGAGATATTGGCATGCACGTCCAGCTATTGGGACAGTGTCATTAAGGAGGCAGTTGAGATTAAACTAGCGAGCAACCTCGTTAACAGGGATGGAGGTTTCTGTTTAAACTCTGTTTGGAATCCGGCTCTCTCCCTTGTCAAAAAACAGAGGAACAGAGTCAATGCTGCCTCACCTGTGAATTCATAGTCTCACTATCGATAGCTCTGACTTTGGTCATCTTTGGTGGCACTAGTGTTCAGTGTGTGTGTTATCTTTCCTGCTTCTGTCGCAGAACCGAGGTATTAAATTTGCATGCACGCCGCCTGTCCGTTGCAGTTTGCCTTGAAAATGGCGGGGTGTTCTCCCGCCGAAATATCGGCGGTCGCTGAAAGTGTTACCTGGCTGAATTCCCGGAAGTTATTTGAAAATTACTCATATTATCATAAAATTTGGCTGCTGTAGTATTCCTCTTAGCTACTAAAACTCTTATTACAACAAGATATTATTATGATGTTAGAAATGACATTATAATTGCCTGTAATATGTTAACTTGATTTTTTTTCTGATAGTTTTGATAATTCAGACATGGATACACTGAGAAGATAAATTAATTTGTTTCTTGTGGGAGTGAAAGTGTATGAGGTTATGAGTTTTGCAGAAAAAGAAAATGAGGAAACAAAATAGGAAATGAAAGTGAAAGGAAGAAAATCAAAGTGAGAAGGTTACACCATAAAACAGAAAGAATAGATGAGATTGTTTGGACAAGGGGAAACAAATGACTGGCATACATGATTAAACAATGGGATGGGATAGATTGCTATTTACTTACATGTAGCTTTCAGCTATATCCTTTGTCAGTAAAGAAAAACACACACACACACACACACACACACACACACACACACAAACACACAAGGGCGGGGGGGCAAGCACATCTCATTTCTTTCTTTGTGTGTGTGTGTGTGTGTGTGTGTGTCTACTGACGAAGGCTGTGGTCGAAAGCTGCATGTGAGTGTCTTTTTAATCACACCTGTCTGCAACTTGACGTGTCTTCTTTACAGTAAGTAGTGATCTATCTTTTCCTACAGTGTTGACATACATGATTAGTGAACATAAATGGCAAGACAGAGATGATGGGAACAATCACAATTGTGATGGAAGAATAATGTTCAGAGAAGTAAAAGATAATGAAATCTGGCTTAGAGGCAAATTATTATGAGAATGAATCAAAGAAATTTCTGCATATTTTCTTGTCCACAAGTAAATGATGCTTGTGTTTTAATTTTTGTTTCCATGAGGCTTCCTGGCAGATAAAAAGTGTGTCTGCGATTGTGCCCCAAACATGGACTCTGGCCTATCTTTGACTATGACCTATCTTCATAGCTTCAATTCTGTCAGTACCTCATTTGTACTTTCCAAACTTCATAGTATCTCTCCTGCCACCTTGCTACACTAGCATTCCTGTTTTTTTTTTTTTTTTAAAAAAAAAAGGCATGGATAAAAATGGCTTTTTCACAGTGTAAGGGTGGTTTCCACAATCTGCAATACAGGACAGAGCATATATTGCTGTGGCACTTTCTGACAGAAGAAAACTGAGTCTCTGTCAACTTAAATAGCCAAACCCTTGAGATCACTTTATTATACATATTATGGAAAAAAGAGCTACTTACTGTCAGAGAACGGAAAATACGGTGTTCAACATACAAAGGAAAATTCAATGGAGGAAATTAATAAATTTGATTTAGAATTGCTTGCCAGTAGGAGGTGAAATGTGTGGTACTGCTGACAGACACATGTAAAAGTAAAAGTTATTATTATTCTTAGTGTTATTGTTATTCAGATTTTGGAACTAATGATTCCTTCCACAGGTGAGTCCCCCTCATCCTGCAACCTGGATGACCTGTCCTTCATTTTTAACCTTCCCCAAATATCTCCCTCTTCTCTGCATGGAAGGCATTATTAGTTCCGAAAGCTAGGTAGTGTGTCACATTTACTTTTCTATGTATGTTTTGGCAGTACTACACATTTTGCCTCCTAGCCAGCAGTTCTGTCTCAAACTTATTGTTAAGTATAGTGTTGAATAATTCTGAGAAATTTTTGTATTGTCAGAAGGGGAAAAAATCATAATAAATTAAATCAAAAGATGTATCTTTACATAGACAAAAAAGTTCCACTATGAAATGAGGTGTTTTCAAATTTTTAAGGGAAGAAGAATGTATGAAATGTTAAAAAGACTAGATCTGCAAAACCATTCTTGCTACAAGAAGTGAAGAATAAGGACCTATGTTAAAGTTATGGCAATATAGAGTAAATGTTGGGGTGCTATGCTACCAAACTAAAGTATAAAAAATAGCTGTTGTAAATAATTAAATAATAATGAAATAACAGATGGAATGACTGAATATGGAAACACCCCTGAACTTCTGATAAACAGTAGAAAATTGATGAGACCCTAGGAAGAAATCAGTAAAGAAATAGGAAACAATTTCAGCCATTAGCTATTTGGGAATACTTGCAACATCAACTGCAGAACTACCAGTAACATTGACTTCAAAGTGGACACAGGTCATGAATAATGTCAGAAATGCGTTGTTGGAGGTACAGAGGAAACTACAGAGTATAGGAAATGAAAAACATCAGTCATCATTAAAGCAATTGGAGTGTTTACTGGGATTATTCTTTGTATCAGGAATCAAAGTAGGTTCCAGGTGACTGAACATATTGAATTATGTACCCACCTATGTATGGATGGGGAGTGTATGTTTTAGTACTAGTAGTTATCTGTTTTCTGTCCGATTTGCAGATGCAGGTGCAGTGCATTTAGGAAGAGATCCTCTACTTTTCTGTATGTGCAAGAATCTCCTTAATTTTATTAATGGTGTTCTCACATGCTATGTACGAGGTCTGTTCAAAAAATCCAGAACATTCGGAATTTCCCGCCAATGGTATGTTGGAGTGAAATGAGGATGGCATCCCTGCACAAGCCTGTGTTTAACGTATAACTACCAGAAGCTTTATTGTTTTATGTCTGTTAGATATTGTTCAGTGCCATATTGAGTAGAACATTGTGTCACACAGTTTGTGAATTTCGAGATGGCAGAGTTAGAGGAGAAAAGTGTCTGCATTAAATTTTGCGTGAAACTCAAGAAAACCTTTACAGAGACACACCAAATGATGCAGGAAGCCTATGGCGATGAATGCTGAAGCCGTACTCAGTGTTACAAATGGTTCACATGGTTTAAAAATGGCCAGACAGAAGTTAAAGATGACCCTCATGATTCTTGAGGTTTTCCCAACATACTGAATATTCTATGAAGTTTTGGGATTGCAGCCAGATCATGTTGACTCCTTGCCACAATATTTCAGCTGGCTATTGTCCAGTCCTCTCCAGGTGAGTGTCTTCCACTGGACGGTTGCCAGCCAAAATATTGAGGTAAAACAATATGATCCAGCTGCAATCCCAAAACCTCATCGAAAGATGACCCTCATTTAGGATGCCCTTCTATGTCTACCAATGACACTCATGTCAGGAATGTCAACGAAATTGAGCATACCAATTGAAGAGTGACTGCCCGAGAGATTGCAGAAGAATGTAACATTTCAGTTGGATCTTGTCATGAAATCTTGATACAATATTTTGGAATGCATTGTGTTGACCCATGGCTCATGAATCAGGACCAGAAAGACCTTCACCTCACAATCTGTGAAGAGCTTTTAAATCATGCAAATGAGAATGAGATGTTCCTTAAGAGAATCATAATCAGTGATGAGACATGCATCTACAGTTATGATGTTTAGATGAAGGTTTAGTCTTCACAGTGAATCAGGAAAGGTTCTCAAAGACAAAAAAAACTCATAAGGTCAGGTCAAATGTCAAAGCTGTGCTGATAGTTTTCTTTGACTTTGTGGCATTAGTTCATCGTTAATTCATGCCTCAGGGACAAACTGTTAATTTATGGTATTATTGGGTCATGTTGCGACGCCGGCGCCTGCTAGAAAATGTGAGAAGGAAATGGCATGAAGTGTGACAAGACAATTCATAGCTCTCGCGCAACACAATAACCCACCCGCACCTCCATCCATGGTGGTGCATGACTATTGCACAGAAAACAAAAGCACTGTGCTGCCTCATCCTCCATACTCTCCAGACATGGCCCCTGCAGACCTTTTTTTTTTATTTCCAAAGATGAGAACCCCATTGAAAGGAAGAAGATTGGCTACGATAGATGAGACAAAAGAAAATTTGCAGATGGCACTTCGTGCAATCCAGCAAGAGCCGTATTGAGACTGGTTCTGGAAGTGGAAACAGCATTGGGAGAAGTGTATCAATTGTGGAGGAGAATATTTCCAAGGATACCTTGCAAAACCAGTAAAAGGTAAGCATAGAAAAATTTTGTGGGTGAATTTTTGAAAGTTCTGGAATTTTTTGGACGGACCTCTTTAATGAACAATGGGGGTGTTATGACTATGGTATTTTCTGTAAAAACATATTCACAGCATCTGAATAATAGCATTTTTAGAATCCTTTCTTGTAAAGTCTCCCATATAAGTCTGTTGAGCTTCTCTATAATACTTTAGTGCTCATAATATAAATAAGTCACAAATTAGACAATTTTTCTCCAAACATTTTCAATTACATCACTCATTCTGACATTATATGGATCCAGAGCAATTGAGAACTATTGGAGGATGGACTGCACAAATGTTTCTAAGGTTATTTATTTTGTATGTAAACCACACATTCAGGTTATTTATTTTGTATGTAAACCACGCCTTTTCAAAGTACTCTCAGTTAACAAGTCTGACAAATGCTTTTCTTATCTCAAAGAATGGAAACAGTCAGAAGAGCAGAGACCTATGAGGTATCACCTTGTTAATATATTGTGTCAAAGTATTTATAAATATTAGAGGGATAGTTTTTCAACTGATTTTACATGAAGAGAAGGGGAAAGATAGTAATGGTTCTGTGTGTTTCCTCATTTGTCATAAGAAAAGTAGTTGACATGCATTTCAACCAGGTGAAGTAAAAGAGGCCTGCAACAGCCTCATAAGAAAGAAAATGAATTCTTGGAGACCATTAACCTGAAAGAACTTGAGGAGTCTTTAAAGCAAAGGTGATTTACTAATGATTTACAGTAGAATCCAGAATGGGACTTGAGTCAGGGTGGCATGAGGAAAAGAACACCACATAAGCATTTCACATTTCTATTCATCATAGTGAAGAATCAAATGATAAACTCAAAGATCTGTTTCTAGCCTTTTGCACGTACGTTCTTAAATATTGCTTTAAATTAAGAAATACAGGACGAAAAAAAAAAGTGGTCCAAGGAAATTAAATGGATTACTGTGTACTCCAGGAATGAAATAGGTCTTACACTCAAAAAATCTTACAGTTCCTCCTCACTATGTGAATATTGTTATCAGTTTTGATGTTGATTATTGTCTGTTAGTGGTTAATCTGTTTTCTTTGTCACTGTTTGGAGCCATTGTGTAATGGTCATTTTCATCAGTCAAATCCTCTATGTACAAAAAGTGTAAGTGTAAGTACTGAGGTTTTTTTTATTGTTGGACGTTGGAAATATTCGATGACTGAAAGAAAATGAAAAGCATAAGCAGGTATAATACTAAAAAAGGGAATTTTGTGTATGGGAATGCAGTTTTTTGCTTGAAATTCATTGGATATTGAAAAATCAGTCAGTCAACAGTGACTGGAGGTAATTTCTTCTTATTATTAATTGCTTTAACCATAAAATACTTGTTGATTCTGTAGCCTTTTGTTAATTGGTGACATAATCAAAATGAAAAATGCTAGAACAGCTATAAAATGCCTGTATGCAGATATTAAAGGGGCAAGGGCAACATTTCGATAGAAAAAATGATGCATGGAGTCTTTGAAGAAAGAAATAGAGAGGGGATTAAAGAAGAAACTGATATATGGCAGAATGATATGCACACATTTGGGAAACTGGAGTTGAAGGAGATTATGATTAAGATAATTGTCTTCTAATATGTAATTCTCAAGGATTTAGAATGTAACTCTTTGGATAGGTTTATGATGCATTGCATTGTTTATTGTCTTTTCATTTGTTATTTGAGAGGTAATGTTAATTTAGTTTGAATGGAAACTTACTCTTTATGTCAGTGGTCTTTTCAAGATTCATCAGTGATTTAATTTCAGTCTGTAACTTATAAAAATAAACTATAACCAATAATCAAGTGGATTAGAATAAGATACGATTGTGTTTCCACTCGAATCATTAAATTTGTTTTTCACATTTTGGGTGTGCTAAGTGTTAGAGAAGCTGTTCCAGTATAGGCAAATTGATTGTGCATGCAGCCGGATTTGTATCAGGTCAGTCCGCAGGCAGTGATTTGATCCAGGAAGAGATTGTCAGCAGCCGTCTTAGTCCTCATCCAAATCCACCACGTGAGCAGAGCCCTAGTGACGGACACGAGATTGTAATACAAGTCTCAGATGCTGATAATGATCCTAATAAAGGTAATTTATTTGCTGTATTCATATCTAAACTAAAGAAAACATGCATGTTCATCAGCTGAGAAAATTCTAATTGGCCTAAAAGATGCATCCGAAAAGTGATAAGAAGACATTTATTTTTCTATTTGCCCAGAAACACAAATTCGTTGTGTAAAAGTATTCCAGTTCCAGTTTTTATGTTTGGGTATGCAACCTCCATTTGTCGATTTCATGCATGAAAACTACAATTTTTCTTGCTGCTGCATATGTTGTTGTTGATGTTGTTGTTGTTCTTGTTCTTGGTCTTGGTGTTGGTGCCACCTGTCTGAAGACAGCTTTGGTGCAGCTCTCCATACTGGTCTATCGTGTGCAAATCTTTTCATATCTACGTAACTACCATTTTTTCCTATTTGAACCTGCTTACTATATTCGGTTTTCAACTAAAGTCTCTCTGCCCGCCTCCCCTCCTCCACCTCCCCGTGTTTCTCTGTTACTAAGTTAATTATTCCTTGATACCTCAGATATGTCTTATCAACATATTCCGTCTTTTAGTCAAATCATTCCATAAAGCTTTTTTCTCTCCAGTTTAGGTCTGTAACTTTTCATTAGTTACTTGATCTATCCATGTAATTTCAGCATTCTTCTGTGGTGAACGGATATTTCAAAAGCTTCAATTCTCTTCTTGTCTGTACCATTTAGCATCCGCATTTCTCTTCCATATATGGCTACATTCCAAAAGAATGACAAGTTTGTTTGTGTGACTATCTTCCACAGCAGGTGTGTAAATATTTATTTTATAAATACAAATGCATTTTTTTGCTACAATCTGTATTTATTTATATTTCAGATATGTTTCACCTTTTAAATTAAGGTATCTTCAGTGGAGTGAATGATTCTTCATTTGAGGTGTAACCTTGGTCAAGTGGTGTAACAGGCAGTGATGGAATTTATATGTTGAAACAACTACTCTTTGTTTATTAATCATGAACTCAATTCAGGACAGCTTTAGAGGACAACAATCCACACTCAAGCACAACTGAAAAGTCCAGCTTGAAGATGTGTAGTGGGTGCCTACAGTGACGAAGTCTGTAATTGTCAGTAATGATGATGAGCCAGGAGGTGCTGAGGATGATGACTGGCATGTACTATGTGGCAGTGTGCTCATGGACTATCAAGATGCAGATCCGATCTTCAGCCGCAACTGATAAAGGTTCAGTGGCTGATGACCTCGGTAAATGCATGAGATGGAACTGTCTGATTGGTAGCAGCAGCAGCAGCAGGCATTGTGGTCCGAAGCATAGACTCGGGGTGGCTGACGGTCGGTATGGAACCGAGTGGAACTCACTGTCAAGGGGCTGAGTGGCGAACTAAGTATCCATCAGCAGAGGAATAATAGGCACGGAACATGTGACCACACAGACACAAATAGATTCCTATGACCTGAGTGTCCTATATCAGTGTGACTTGTGCCCCCAGATGTTATGGCAGCCTGTAGGAGGGTTGGTGATAAACAGCCCATCAAATCTTCTGTTGACAAACAACCTCCCACGGTGAAGCAGGGGCCATACCCTGCTCACAAAGCATATCTGTGAGTGTGGTGGCTGAATATACAGTGGTCCAGCCCTAGGTGTGCTACAGTTTATCCGGCTGAAGTCTGTGTTTCTCCTCATCTGGTCAAAGGTAGATATCACACTGTCACTTCACTTATAAAACATCGACACATTTTCATGTCAAAATCTTTTTGTTTTGTAATTTTAAAATTTCTTTAGAAAATTTCTATGGAATACCACTACTGATCTAGCAAGAGCAGAAGATTTTTGTTAAAAGAACTGTGAGCACCCTCTGTCTTAAAAGAGTTGCACAGTTATCGCCATATCAGTAGTGGTGTTTCATAGCAATTAGCTTATGAAATATGAAAATTACAAAACAAAATGTTGTGACATGAAAATGTGTTGCTGTTTTATAAGTGAAGTTGTGGTGTGACCTCTAACCTCTGACCAGTTGAGCGAAAACAAAGATTTCAGCCAGGCTAATGAAGAACTATTAAATTCACTGAAGACACCTTAAAGTAAAAAGCAAAACAAGCCTCAAACATAACTAAATATAGATTAAAGCAAGTAAAGGGCATTTAAATTAATTAAAACAATGTCCAGAAAAATACTTCCTAACACTTAAATTTATATTCAGTGTTAAAGTATTTCTCTTTTTCAGAACATATTTTGTTGCTGTTGCCAATCTCGTTTTTTTATTCATTTATTACTCATACTTGCATCAGTTAATTTATTGCTTGCGTAACAAAACTCCTCTGCTGTTTTTAGTGTCTCAGTTGCTAAACTTATTTGCTCAGCATCACCTGACGTACTTTGATTATGCTGTATTAGCCATGATTCATTTTTATTTATGGTTCTCTTGATAATGTCTTTTCAAGGCTCTATCCATTCTGTTTAAATAATCATCCAAGTTTTTTACTGCCTTTGATAGAATTACAATCTTAGGGCAATCCTTAAAGCTTTTATTTCTTCTCTCTGAACTTGTTTTTCGTGTACCACTTTAGTTTTTTTTTTTTATTGCTTACTCAACTGAATAAAAAGGAGGTTGGGCTAAAGCCCTTTCTCACTTTCTTCTCAGTTATTGCTTCCTTTCGTGTCCCTCCACTCTTAGAAATTCAGTCTGATTCCTGTATACATTGTAGGTAAGCTTTCATTCCCTATATTTTATCCCTGATAACAAAGAATGTATTCCACTCAATATTTTCCCTAGCTCTATTTTTTTTTAATATCTACAAGGGCTATAAATACAGGTTAGCCTTCATGGCTTGCAGTGATTATATAGTTTTCCATTCAAGATTCCACTGAACAGCTTCCTATTTTGTTCCCCCCCCCCCCCCCCCCAAGTCCACATTTTCTATTAATTTTCCTTCTCTTATGTTGTATCTATGAAATTCCAGTCTCCCAACATTAAATTTTTATCTCTTTCAGTTTGAAGAATACTTTGTTTTATCTCTGTGTATATATTTTTCTAACATCATCTTCTTCTGTGACACAAGTAGACATACATACTGTTGCTACTGATATGGGACATTGCTTTGTGTTTGCCTTGGCTGTGGTAACCCATTCACTTGCTGTTCATAGTACTTTGCCTGCATTTTCATGTTATTGTTCATTATTAGGTCTGCTCTTTCATATAAGTATTAGCTTATCACTCCATAATATTATCACTGAATAATGCATGCTAAAGTTTAAACAGTGAATGCCAACTCTAAAAAGTTGCAGGTTTTACAAGAATTTCTAAATGTACAAAATTGAGAGCATATAATTTGAAATGCACAAATTTAACCAGAAACTAGGAAGTATCAGCAAAATTACTGTACTCCATACCTAGAACCTAGAGAACCATTATACAGGGATACACAGCAGTGTACGGAAAATGTCACTAATGGCTGGAGATGGTTCATTAGATAAGTAGTAACTGGTAAATGAAGGAGTGATTACATGTTTGGCTGGAAAACAGGAAAAAATTCGTAGGTAGCAATGTGCATCCAAGTATATATCGAGTACCTTGAAAGGAGTTCTGGTCAGGTTCGCCAAGAATGAGAATTAAACGGGGCAGTGTTTTCGCTTTGGAATAGAGATCTTTAGTTCTTAAGTGGGAGTCCAAGTATGTTGATATAGAAGCTGAAGTTGTTTGTATTTCAGTGCTAAGATAACATTGGTGCATGTTTGTACAGAGTGGAATAAATGTTCTTACATTTTAACAATGCTGTTGGAGTTTTTTTATGATAAATGATATGGTAGAAATATGGCTTTGGATTGGCCACTACCGTAAGCTAAAAATGAACTTACATTTTCTTGATATGCGAAATAACACTACACCTTAAACACAGTCTCTCAAAAATATATTCAGTTAGCCAAATAATTGTTTATAATGTAGAAAAGCATTTTTACTTGCCATAAACTGTATATGTTACATTTATTCTTGACCAATTTTGTTTACTTCATTCATCATCAACTGGAAGAAAAATTATAACATCTGTGAGTTTAGAAACACATATTTCTCAAAATTATAACATCTGCTGGTTTAAAAATGCATATTTCTCTTAGAAGGCACGTATGTGTACCAAAGTGTATATTACAGTTTCTTCTTTGAGAAATATCCATTTGTAAACCAACGGGTGTTATCATTTTTCTTCCAGTTTACGACTGTTGAAATAATCAAAACCATTCAAGAATAAATCTAATATATACAGTTGATGGAAAATAATAATGCTTTTCTGTAAATATTTCACAGGTGTGTCTAGTTACCCACACAAATTTTTAAACTATCTATAAGATGATTTAATTTAATAATAAAAAAAATTCTCTTCACTGAAAATCTCTCACATCACCCTTAACAATTTTAAACACTGAAGTAACATACTTATATTACAAGGTTTTACTCTGACAGAAGTTGTTAAAAATGTCTTGTAGTATTCTATTCTTTGTTCTAAAGAAAACAGAGGGTCCAGTTAAAAAAAAAAAAATCGAGATATTCTTATATTTCTGTCAATTTATTTTTTGTTTTGTATATTTAATGTTTTGTTCCTTTGTAGCTGTCAACAAAGAAGTGGGTCGTCATGGTTTTCACTCTTTCTTCTTACCTTCCAAATTTGATATGTGATACACTGGTGTGAAACAATGAAAACTGTGATCATAAATTAAGCTGATGCATTGATACAATGATTCATGTCTGCAGATAAATCTCTGGTACGGCAGCCTTCAACAACAGAATACCTGCCGGGCATGTTACATACTGAGTCACCAGCTGGTTTGTTGCCACAGTTCCCATCTTGGGCCCTGACATGCTTGGGACCAAGCAGCTTGTACTCTCACAACCTAGGTCTGCAGGATCAACAGCAAGCTGGGCTGCTCGGAGGTTCTGCATATCTACTTCCATGGGATGTTACTGTGCGCCTGGAGCATCATAGGTATTGCCACCAATATGGATTATTGATTATATACAGGGTGAACTGGAATTCCACCAAAAAAACTTTCAGAGGTTGTTCAGGGATATCTTCTGAGTATTTTGCTGTAAGGGACCCATGGTTTCTGGCGGCTCGTTATAGAATTATTTCATTTTGTTTGGTTCCTTGGCCCACTTAGCTAAATAACTGCATTGCACTGAAAATAGCCCACGACAGTGCAAATTTCGATGATATGCACTGTGTGTCTTGTTTCCATTCACTGGCGGCACCTGCTGTTGAAGGTATTAATGCTCCCTTTACCTCATTGTACCCAAGTTTGCGTTCAATACTGCTTTTTCTGTCTAGGGTTTTGCTTTCCATCAGTGTTAACTGTGCATTAACAGTGATACACAGCAGTACTATGGACATGTTTCCTATGAAGAGTATGGGTTCACTGAATGCATTGGAAGAGCAATATGGTGACATTATACTGAGCTGTCACAACAGCAACACCAGTCACATCAGCTATACATAGCTATGTGAAACCAAATCCTGATTTTTGTGTTGTGTATTTTGGTGATTACATATTACATGCTTTTTCACTGTTGTGAAGGTTTCTTGTCAGAAACAATGGTAACAGTGGTAACAAACTACATTACTATTCTGTAAAGAGCCACCAGATGCTTTGGGTTTCTTACACCAAAATGCTCACAAAGTAACCCTGTACAAGCTCTGAACGTTTGTTGATAGAGTTCTGGTTGACCCAGTATACAGAAAGCTCATATAATATATTACTACTTTCTATGGAAATTACTGTTAGAAGAAATTTTATCATCAGTTTTTGTGTCCATTGCAAGATGGATAATATGAGATAATACCTATGTTGTGTGCTATCTTTGAAGAAATGCTTTAATTGCTGATTTTTATGTTATGGCCATTAGACTGTGGTTCAAGGCATGATTCTTTGCCTAACATTTCATCTTCCAGTGCTAGAGACATTGTCACAATCTTTAATGACTTGGAAAGTAGTTACAGTCTCAGACAAACTGAGCAAGCTGAACGTTTTATATGTATCCATGCAATGGTTGGATTGTGATGTCATCAGACTGCTGCCTAAGATCACTTAGTCATGCTGACATAAGTTATTGAGCTTGTAATGGGCAGGAGCTACTGCTGTTTGTTTTATTTTGCAACAAGGCCCACAAATTTTCGAATTTCAATCATTCTTTCTTTGTTAAAGCCGTTTTTGGGTTTTCGAATTTACAATATATGACCTCTGTGTACATCATAGTGCAGTACTGATTAGAGCTTGCTAAAATCACAGTATCAGAGAAACAAATTTGGTGGTTCCCTCATCCCAATGCATGATCTGATACTGCTGATATACCCATATGGTCCTAGCAAGAATTGCTTTTCTGTTTGTTAAGCAGGTTCTAATGCTTCTTTTTGTATTTTCTATGTACACCTGGCTGTAAGTTGACGGAATTTTATATACTTCTGCTGTGGCAAGCAGGAGACATAGGTCCATTGGTCCATTGCAATGTTCAAATATTCGCACACCTTTCTTGTTCATTTAAACATAGTATCAAATCTGTGTTTTTGGAGTGCTCTGCCGATGCGGTCAGGTACAGTTTTTACCAATGGAAGGAAAATTTTCTCTTTAATTGGTTCCTTTTCAGTAGATACCTTATAGGATGTAGTGCTTTATTTATCTCTTTCTCAGAGTAGGCATTTCTTCTGAAGGCATTTCTTAAATGATCAGGCTCATCTTTCAAGTACTGTGGTTCACAGATTCATTTCACCTGGTTGCGACACTCCCCTTGCCTGTAGTTGACGATGCACGCAGTTTTTCGTATCTTGAAGTCTCGTGTCTTGATGTACTGAAAAGGTATTCTGGAAACTGATACTATGAAGGATAGTGCCAAACGATGTACAGCACATGATAGATGAATTTTAAAAGTGGTTCATTCCACTTTATCTGCACCATAACATTGTTGGTGGACAGTTACGGTTTTACAAATAACAGTTTATACAGGTAAAGAGACACACATCTTTTCCTTCACACACACCTCCGGAAGAGAACTCTCCCACTCATTAATCAGATCCAAGGTACTTGTTGAATTTCACAGCAGTGTAATATAAAGTGACAGGAATGTGAAATTAATGGTGCAAACAATATAGTTTGCAGTGTGTCTACCAGAAATAATAACACTGCCCAGTAAATAGTGTTTCTGGAATGTTAGCACTTTGAAGTTACAAGTCTATTATTTCCCACAAGATGCTACAGATAAAAGAACTTTCATGGCTGTAGACTCTTTACATTAATTGACATATTTGTGGCAAATATGAATACTGGTGGTGGACCTTTTGTACATAGATATCACTCATGTGATTACCTATCACGAACTTAATATGTGATTTGATGTCTGTGTGCTGGCTGGCCACAGACTCTAAGGTACAGAAATGTTTTCCAGTTACTTCCTGGCTGCAGACTCTCACGAACTAATAGAGAGATGTTACATCATTGCTTGCCAGATTGTAATGTGATCCATCATGGATGTGACACTCAGTTACTCACCAGTCGCAGATTGACTATTTTTGGGAAAGGTTTGCTATTTAAAGACAGGTGTAAGAGTATGATGCGATTTCTGAAACTACTTAATGCTTTGAAAATCAGTTAGGTTAGATTTTACTCTTCTGTATGGACTCTAAGAATTCATTATTATTTGGTTTATGAACAAATGTATCAGATTAACTTCGTAAAGTGTAAAAGTATATAGAACATTATTATTCTTTTGTCACCTAAAACCACCTATTCATGAGTATGGCTTCCATTTGAAATAAATCTTTTATGATCCCAAATTATTCAAAATCTTAGTTAATGACAGAATTAATTAGTGAAAGGAGTTGTCTGATTCAGAAAAAATATAGCAACAAAAATATATCATCGAAGTTCCGAATCTTGTGTGCATTAAAATGAAATAGGCAATTGAAATTTTGGGGATCTCGACTTTTAATGTATGTTATAATGCAAGTTAAGTTATATCTGATAATTTAAGCTATGTTCTCAGAAAGTTGGGATTGTCTGCTTTTGGATGTGTGGTAACAGTCCTCCTATGCTACCAATTAGCTCAAAATGTTTTTAATTGTATGATGATGTCATAACTTCAATTAGCTGTAAGTTTTAATTGCTCTGGATTCTAGCAAAACAAGCTGCATCATTGTAATCAGGATTAAACAGTTGAAATATAAGGTTAAATGAAATTTTGAATTTTAATTACCATACAGTGATGCACCTTCTTAGAAATTTCTTCTTCAAATTAAGGGCTGTGTTTGATATTAGCAGACTTCTCTTGGCCAGGAATGCACCTCTTACCAGTGCTAGTCTGCTTTTTATGTCCTCCTTGTTCCATCCATCCTGGGTTATCGTGCTGCCTAGGTGGCAAAATTTCTTATCTTCGTCTACTCCGCGACCTGCAATTCTGATGTAAAGTTTCTGTCTGATCTTGTTTCTGCTACTTCTCATTAGTTTCATCTTTCTTCAATTTACTCTCAATCCATATTCTGTACTCATTACACTGTCCATGCCATTCAGTGGTTCCTGTAATTATTCTTCATTTTCAATGAGGACAGCAATGTCATCAGCAAACCTTATCATTGATATCCTCTTGCCTTGAATTTTAATCCCATTCGTGAACCTTCCTTTTATTTCCATCTAAATTAGATATAGATTCCATTCTATATTAGATATAGAATGAAAAAGTGAAAACATTTTAGTTATTCCTGGGAGCATAAAACGTAACAGATCTTTTGATAACTCCTCTTGTCTGCTTTAGATGGTGATTGGAATTTCTGTATGGGTATCTATCTGTGTATTGATACAGTGTTTAAACCAACAGAAAAGTTGTGTGAATGTCTGAACACTGCAAGGGATCTATGTGTAAATTAAGATTTCATTTTGTGCACGTACATCTACACTCTGCAAAACACTGTGAAGTGCATGGCAGATGATATGTCCCATTGTACCAGCTACTAGGGCTTTTTTCTCATTCCATTCACGTGTGGAACATGGGAAGAATGAAATGCCTTTGTGTGTGGTGTAATTAATCTAACCTTGTCATCACCACTCCTATGGGAGTGTTTTGTAGGGGACGGTAGTAGATCCCTACAGTCATAATTTAAAGCTGGTTATTGAAACTTTGTAAGTAGCCATCTCGTGATAGATTTTGTCTACCTTCAAGCATGCCAGTTCAGTTTCTTCAGCATCTCTACGACATTCTCCCATGGCTTAAACAAACCTGTGACTATTAGTGCTGCTTTCCTCTGTGTATGTTCAGTATCACTGTTAGTTCTGTTTGGTACAGGTCCCACACACATGAGCCACATTCTGGGGTGGAATGTATGTCATTTACAACCAATCTTCCTTGTAGATTGGCTGCATTTCCATAGTATTCAACAAATAAACTGCAGTAGAACCTACATTAATGGTCGCTTTTGGGAGCAGGTGGTGGTTGGAATGCTAAAAAGGTCGGATATTCAGAGGAGAATGAAAGTAGAGCTCAAAATTATGTAATAAATCGAAGTAAAAAATCCATAACAAAGAGAAATGAAAACAAAATTTTAGACACTGAAAATCTATTTTAAAATGTGTGTGTGTGTGAATTTTTTTTTTTTTTTTTTTTTTTTTGCTGCATCATGCCACTTTTTTTGCCCACAATATGTCCATAGCTGTAGTGGTTGGCTGTTGTTCCAAATATTTGAGGTCAGTTTCAAATGCATCCTTTGGTGCAGAGTGGATGATCTCCAACACTTTTCTGTTGCAAAACAAAATCGGTGATCTGATCATCTTCAGATTCTTCAAACAGCACCAATGTTGCCACCCTTTCCAGCCTTTCCTCCACATCAGCATACTGGATATAATTCTGAAGAGTTTGAAAATCAGTAACTAAACCAGCAGTGTCTGACTCATTAGTTCTGGAAGTTCTTACTTTTGGTTTAGGGTATTACAAACTTTCTTCCATGCTTTTTGTAGAGTGGTTTTTTTGAGTTCTTCCCAAGCATGAGCAACTGTGTGAATTCCGTCTTTTATGTCAAGGCTTTTCATTGCTCCAAAAAGATCTCAGCCCTCTTGTGTTTTCTCCAATAAAGGGCTGACGTAATTCCTCCTGCAATGTCATTTTAACCACTCAGTAAAAGTCTGCTCCATTAGTTGGATTATTGAAGTCACTTTGAGGGCAGGGGGGGGGGGGCAGGGAAGGGGGGCAGTAATGTAGCTTTTTTGTAACCTCGTTGAAAATCAGACTAAGTGGGGTGGCTAGGGGCATTGTCTAGCAATACAGTTGCATGGGATAGTAGGTTTCTTGGTTTCAAGTGTTTTTAAAAGCTGGACCAAATCCACCAAAAAACCACTCTTTAAATGAATTACATTTAATCTAAGCACTTTTTTTTGCTTTGTAATAAATGAGAAGTACTGATGTGTTTATGTTTTTGAAGGCTTATAGTTTCTTAGATTTGCCAATTTCAAACAACAGCAATTTATGGTCAACACTTGTGTTGCTGTTGTTGCAGTGGTCAGCCTGTCCTTTGCTAGTTTCATGTCTGTGACTGTTTCATTCTTTCAGGCAAGAGTTTTTTGAGGGAGTATTTTTTAGTTTAGACCAGTCTTGTCAATGTTGTATAATTGATCAGCTGCCAGTTAATTTTTTGAGACTGTTTTTTTTTTTTTTCAAATTTGTGAACAAACTCCACATCTGCAATGGAAAGTTTTCACATGAAGTAGCTACTTGGCTAACTCTGTGACAATTTTTCCACCAGTAAAACCAACCTTCACATGCTTGGAATTTGTCTTTTTCGTCCTCCCAGTTTTTGGTTCAACTGAATAGCTTTTCTTTTGTGATAGGGTCTGAACCATGAACCATGGATCTTTCCGTTATTGGGGAGGCTTGCATGCCTAAGCAATACCGATAGCCTTACTGTAGGTGCAACCACAACGGAGGGGTATCTGTTGAGAGGTAGACAAATGTGTGGTTCCTGAACGGGGGGCAGTAGCCTTTTCAATGGTTGCAGGGGAAATAATCTGGCTGATTGACTGATCTGGCCTTGTAACATCAACCAAAACAGCCTTGCTGTGCTGGTACAGCGAACAGCTGTAAGCAAGGGAAGCTATAGCCGTAATTTTTCCCGAGGGAATTCAGCTCTACTGTATGGTTAAATGATGATGGCATCCTCTTGGGTAAAATATTCCAGAGGTAAAATAGTCCCCCACTTGGATCTCCGGGCAGGGACTACCCAGGAGGACATCGTTATCAGGAGAAACAAAAGTGGTATTCTACAGATCAGAGCTTGGAATTTCAGATCCCTTAATCAGGCAGGTAGGTTAGAAAATTTGAAAAGGGAAATAGATAGGCTAAAGTGAGATATAGTGGGAATTAGTGAAGTTTGTTGGCAGGAGGAACAGGGCTTCTGGTCAGGTGAATGCAGGGTTGTAAGTACAAAATCAAATAGGGGTAAAGCAGGAGTAGGTTTAATAATGAATAAAAAAAATAGGAATGCGGATAAGGTACTATGAACAGCATAGTGAATGCATTATTGTAGCCAAGGTAGACACGAAGCCCTTATCCATCACAGTAGTACAAGTTTATATGTCAATTAGCTCTGTGGGCAAGTTGCAGATTGAGGAAATGTATGTTGAGATAAAGCAAATTATTCAGATAATTAAGTGAGATGAAAATTTAATAGTCATGGGGGACTGAAATTAGATAGTAGGAGAAGGAAGAGAAGGAAAAGTAGTAGGTGTATATGGACTGGTGGGAAGGAATGAAAGAGGAAGCTGACTGGTAGAATTTTACATGGAGCATAATTTAATCATAGCTAACACTTGGTTTAAGAATTGTGAAAGGAGTTTGTGTACATGGAAGAGACCTAGAGACACTGGAAGTTTCAGATTGATTATATAATGGTTAGACAGATTTTGGAACCAGAGGTTGTAGAGAGTTTCAGAGGGAGCATTAAGGAATTATTGATAAGAACAGGGGAAAGGAATACAATAGAAAAAGAATGGATAGCTTTGAGAGATGAAATAGTGATGGTCGCGCAGAGGATCAACTAGATAAAAAGAGGAGGGCTAGCAGAAACCCTTGGGTAACACAAGATGTATTGAATTTAATCGATGAAAGGAAAAAATATAAAAATGCAATGAATGAAGCAGGCAAAAGGGAATATATTCATCTAAAAAATGAAATCAACAGGAAATGCAAAATGGCTAAACAAGAATGGATGTAGGACAAATGTAAGGATGTGAAAGCATATATCACTAAGGGTAAGACAGATGGTGCCTACAGGAAAATTAAAGAGACCTTTAGAGAGAACAGAACCACCTGTATGAATATCAAGAGCTAAGATGGAAAACCAGTCCTAAGCAAAGCAGGGAAAGCAGAAAGGTGGACAGAGTATATAGAGGGTCTATACAAGGGAGATGTACTTCAGGGCAGTATTATGGAAATGGAAGAGTATGTAGATCATGATGAGAAGGGAGTATGATACTGCATGAAGAGTTTGACAAAGCACTGAAAGACTTAAGTCAAAACAAAGCCCTGGGAGTAGACAACATTCCATTAGAGCTACTGATAGTCTTGGAAGAGCCAACTATGACAAAACTCTTCCATCTGATGAGCAAGATGTATGAGGCAGGTTAAATACCTTCAGACTTCAAGAAGAATATAATAATTCCAATTCCAAAGAAAGCAAGTGCTAACAGATGTGAAAATTACCAAATTATCTGTTTAATAAATCATGATTACAAAATACTACCACGAATTCTTTACAGAAGATTTGAAAAACTGGTTGAATCCAACCTCCAGGAAGATCAGTTTGGATTAAGGAGAAGTGTAGAAAAACAGGAAGCAATACTGACCCTATGCCTTCTCATAAAAGATGGTTTAAGGAACAGCAAACCTGTGTTTATAGCATTTGTAGACTTAGAGAAAGCTTTTGACAATGTTGACTGGAATGCTTTGTTTCACATTCTAAAGGTGGCAGGGCTAAAATGCAGTGAGCAGAAGGCTATTTACGATTTGTATAGAAACAAGATGGCAGTTGTAAGAGTCGAGGGGCACGAAAAGGTAGTAGTGGTTGAGAAAGGAGTGAGACAGGGTTGTAGCCTATCCCTGATGTTATTCAATCTGTATATTGACCAAGCAGTAAAGGAAAGAAAAGAAAAATTTGGAATAGGAATTAAAGTCCAGGGAGAAGAAATAAAAACTTTGAGGTTTGCTGATGGCATTATAATTCTGTTAGGGACAGCAAAGGAATTGGAAGAGCAGTTGAACAAAATGGACAGTTTAATTTTATCCATATTTTGCAGCTTAAAATGTGACTGTATTTACAACATTGGAGGTATGAATTAAACAACGCCTTCAGTCACAACTTTTTCGTGTTTTATTAACTACACGATGCATTTCAGACCCTGTGGGTCCATTGTCAGGTGTGCTTTGTTTTAATACATGTTTTATTTCTCCTCCTGAATGAGGTGAAATGCATGTTCCTGTCACGAAAAGGTTTAATGTTAGGTTATGAATTTCATAAGTCGAACGCGGAAAATATGTGCCAAATAGTGGAAAATGAACACTGTAAACTTACCACATAATCCAAGGAAAACATTTTCAACGTTTTAGTACTGAAATGTTTGCTGGTACTAAAATGTACAAATACATACAAAACATTACAAATAATCTCAAAGAAAATTATTTATTGAGAAAAGGTCACCATAAATTCACCAAATATCATTCTTTTGAAACACAACTAGCTCTTCACACACACAAAGTAATGAGTGTGATTAACAGGGGATCTCAAGTTGATTCCATATTTCTGGACACCATTCACCACAACTGACTGCTAATTAAATTACATGCCCATGGAATATCGCCCCAGTTGTCCAACTGGATTCACAATTTTCTGCCATTATGTTCACAGTTCATAGAAACTGATGAAAAGTCATTGAGTAAGACAGAAGTGATATCTGATGTTCTCCAAGGAAGTGTTGGAGGCTGTCTGCTGTTCCTAATCTATATAAATGATTAAGGATAAAATCCAAGTAGCCCTCACAGATTGTTTGCAGATGATGCTGTCATTTACAATCTTTTAAAAATCGTCTACCGATCAAAACCAACTGCAGTATAATTTAGACAAGATATATGTAAAGTGTGAAAAGCTGCAGTTGACTCTGAATAATGAAAAGTCATCCACATGAGTACTAAAAGAAATCTGCAAAATTTCAGTTATACGATAAATCACTCAAGTCTAAAGGCTGTGAATTCAACTAAATACTTAGGGATTACAGTTACTGATAACTTACATTGGAACCATCACAAAGATAATGTTGTAAGGAAAGCAAACCAAAGACTGTTTTATTGGCAGAACGCTTAAAAGATGCAACACGTCTACTAAAGAGACTGCCTACACTGTGCTTGCCCTACCTCTTGTGGGGTATTGCTGCACATCAGATAGAATTGACAGAGGACATAAAAAAAGTTCAAAGAGGGGAAGTTCATTTTGTGTTATCACAAAATACGGGAGAGACTGTCACAGGTGTGATATGTGAGTTGGGTGGCAATAATTAAAATAAAGATGTTGTCATTGCCACAGGACCTTCTTATGAAGTTTCAATCACTACCTTTTTTCCTCTGGATATGAAAATATTTTGTTGATGCTTGCCTACATAGGGATAAATGATAATTGTAATACTCAGAGCATCAAGGAAACACAGTGCACCACCATCTTCTCTACGTTCTCACTTGCCGCAAATGAAATGGATGCCTTGGCCACAGCGTCTACAGAAAGCCCACCCACACTGATCTTTACTTGTTTACCATCAGCCTTCATCACCTGGCACAGAACCACACTGCTTTACAAACATTGGTGCATTGTGCAAGAATGGTATCAGATGCTGATGACCTGCCACATGAACTGAACCACCTACACAAGGTCTTCAGGAGCAGTGGCTATAATGTCAATCAAATAAATGAAGTGATTTCAAGCAAGACTCATAAGGCCACTGACGAGGACCAGGAGAAGAAACTTGCTGTATTGCCTTTCTGTGGCTCTGTGTCAGGTAAGATAAGCTGACTGCTGAAACAACACAAGGTCAAATCAATCTTCAGACCTCTGACCAAAATCAGTCAGTTACTGAGACAAGTTAAAGATGCAACAGGTCTCAGAATGCCTTAGGTCTACAAGATACTTTGTGAATGTGGCCAGTCTTATATTGGACAAACAGTAAGCACTGGAACAATGCAGCAAGAAGCATGAGAGGTTTTATCGCCTGTGCTATCCTGAGAAACCTGCTTTAGCTAAGTACGTGTTAGAAAATGGACACCGTATAAAGTTTGACGAAACATCCATCATGGCTCACACAGGTGGCTTCTGGGATTGTGTAATTAAAGAAGGCATTGAAATAAAAATCACCAATAAAACCCTAAATAGAGATGGTGCAGCGTGATGTGGGATCCTGTGATCACACGGTTGAAGCAGGTGTTTTGAATGATGCATCAACATTTGCCCACGTAGGGCAATGCTGCAGGCACCAGTGACGTTACAGTCCTTCAAGTAGTGTATATAAGGGGTGTACCAGCAGCCCACTGGTAGTCATACCCCTTGACAGTGGCCAAGGAATGCTTGGCCGAAAGCCTGTGTAATTTTAATTACTTGAGACAGTTGGAAACCCAAGAATTTTTTATTCAAGTGAACTGAGATTTCTCTGAAGTTTTTGGTTACATCAAGAGATGAGTTTGCTGGGTGATAGAAGGGTCTAATTATCATTTTATGCCCACCCCTGATACTGAGTCTTGCCCAAAAAGTCTCACATACAGCTTCAATTTCTATCTTGATGGATTTGAGTTTGTCTGCTGTGACAAATATGCCATCTCCATTTCTCATTTGCCTATCCTTTTGATATACATTTAAATTTTCACTGCTATCAATTTCAGGTGTCAACCAGCTTTCTGTAGTTAGTATACGTTGAGCTTCACTGATTTTCATAAGCACTTGTGTCCATGGGAAACTTCCCTTGTTCATCCTGTAAATACTCTCTTAATAGTGTACTTGAATCAGTATTTATGATTCTGTGGAATAGTACTGTTCCCTTGTCAGTTAAACCTGATTGATGGGGATCTATATTGCTGCCATTTGACCATTATGATTATATAAACCATCTATTATAGGATTCACAGCTATTTCATGAGAAATATTTTGATTTATAAATAAATTATCAGTCGCTGTTGCACTGTGCTCTTATTCTTGTTGGGATGTTTCAGTGGGACGAAACAAGAGAATGGACATCAGTAACTCTAGATGCTCTTCATCAAAACCATCCTTTATGAAAACAATTTTAAAATTTCCACATACAATCATTTCCCATTTACTTGTGCTAAGTCTCCAACATCTGTAGAAATATTTTGAGATCTTGAAGTTTTCTGTTGTGATATGAGGAAGTCATCTCTCTTGTGTAACAGACTTATTGCATTTTGATAGAAAAGTATAAATTTATTATGATTGTTACCAATTGTCTCATCCATGTTGCCATTTTTGTTTTTCTGCCTATTGGGAAACAATTGTATGTGGAGATTGTAAAATTGACAACTCTATCTTTGAAAAACATTAACCCTAAAAAAGGTCAACTGAAATTATTGAAAATCACAAAGATTGGGCAGGTAGTGCCCTGGTTACACTGAAGGCTTTTGGAAATTAGATTTACAAGTAACCTCTTACCAGAAATAATCAGACACAGGACATGCTGTGTGAGGGACAACACATCAGACACATTCAGATGTGATCATGCCACTCTGCTGAGCAGCTCCTAATGCTTTGCTTTTACATCTTCAGCGGAAAAATTCATCCAGGACTTGTCCAATGACACAGTAATGTGAATAGCATTCCCAGCGATCTCCCTGATGTCATCCTAAATTTCGTAGCGGAGGTTCTGGTCCAAACTGTTCCCAACACCCTCAATCACTACTTGATTTTCTTTAGCAACATCTTTTCCCAGAGAGCTGAAATCACAGATGACATTGGTGATCACTGCATTTCACATAAACATGTTAGTTACATAATATTAATTACCTATGGAACCCCTCCCCACGAACCATGGACCTTGCCGTTGATTGGGAGGCTTGCGTGCCTCAGCGATACAAATGGCCGTACCGTAGGCCAGACAAACGTGTGGTTCCTGATGCAGGGGCAACAGTCTGGATGATTGACTGATCTGGCCTTGTAATACTAACCAAAACAGCCTTGCTGTGCTGGTACTGTGAATGGCTGAAAGCAAGGGGAAACTACAGCCGTAATTTTTCCCGAGGGCGTGCAGCTTTGCTGTATGATTAAATATTATTAAATGATGCTGGCGTCCTCTTGGGTAAAATATTCCGGAGGTTAAATAGTCCCCCATTCGGATTTCCGGGCGGGGACTACTCAAGAGGATGTCGTTATCAGGAGAAAGAAAACTGGCGTTCTGCGGATCGGAGCGTGGAATGTCAGGTCCCTTAATCGGGCAGGTAGGTTAGAAAACTTAAAAAGGGAAATGGATAGGTTAAAGTTAGATATAGTGGGAATTAGTGAAGTTCGGTGGCAGGAGGAACAAGACTTTTGGTCAGGTGAATACAGGGTTATAAATACAAAATCAAATAGGGGTAATGAAGGAGTAGGTTTAATAATGAATAAAAAAATAGGAGTGCGGGTAAGCTACTACAAACAGCGTAGTGAACGCATTATTGTGGCCAAGATAGACATGAAGCCCACACCTACTACAATAGTACAAGTTTATATGCCAACTAGCTCTGCAGATGATGAAGAAATTGATGAAATGTATGATGAGATAAAAGAAATTATTCAGGTAGTGAAGGGCGACGAAAATTTAATAGTCATGAGTGACTGGAATTCGAGAGTAGGAAAAGGGAGAGAAGGAAACATAGTAGATGAATATGGATTGGGGAAAGAAATGAAAGAGGAAGCCGTCGGGTAGAATTTTGCCCAGAGCATAACTTAATCATAGCTAACACTTGGTTCAAGAATCATAAAAGAAGGTTGTACACGTGGGAGAATCCTGGAAATACTAGAAGGTATCAGATAGATTATATAATGGTAAGACAGAGATTTAGGAACCAGGTATTAAATTGTAATACATTTCCAGGGGCAGATGTGGACTCTGACCACAATCTATTGGTTATGAGCTGTAGATTAAAACTGAAGACACTGCAAAAAGGTGGGAATTTAAGGAGATGGGATCTGGACAAACTGATTAAACCAGAGGTTGTACTGAGTTTCAGGGAGAGCATAAGGGAACAATTGTCACAAATGGGGGAAAGAAATACAGTAGAAGAAGAATGGGTAGCTTTGAGGGATAAAGTAGTGAAGGCAGCAGAGGATCAAGTAGGTAAAAAGACGACGGATAGTAGAAATCCTTGGGTAACAGAAGAAATATTGAATTTAATTGATGGAAGGAGAAAATATAAAAATGCATTAAATGAAGCAGGCAAAAAGGAATACAAACGTCTCAAAAATGAGATCGACAGGAAGTGCAAAATGGTTAAGCAGGGATGGATAGAGGACAAATGTAAGGATGTAGAGGCTTATCTCACTAGGGGTAAGATAGATATTGCCTACAGGAAAATTAAAGAGACCTTTGGAGAAAAGAGAACCACTTGCTTGAATATCAAGAGCTCAGATGGAAACCCAGTTCTAAGCAAAGAAGGGAAAGCAGAAAGGTGGAAGAAGTATATAGAGGGTCTATACAAGGGCGACGTACTTGAGGACAATATTCTGGAAATGGAAGAGAATGTATATGAAGATGAAATGGGAGATACAATACTGCGTGAAGAGTTTGACAGAGCACTGAAAGACCTGAGTCGAAACAAGGCCCCGGGAGTAGACAACATTCCATTAGAACTACTGATGGCCTCGGGAGAGCCAGTCCTGACAAAACTTTACAATCTGGTGAGCAAGATGTATGAGACAGGCGAAATAACCTCAGACTTCAAGAAGAATATAATAATTGCAATCCCAAAGAAAGCAGGTGTTGACAGATGTGAAAATTACCAAACAATCAGTTTAATTAGCCACAGCTGCAAAATACTAACGCGAATTCTTTACGGACGAATGGAAAAACTAGTAGAAGCCAACCTTGGGGAAGATCAGTTTGGATTCCGTAGAAATATTGGAACACGTGAGGCAATACTGACCTTACGACTTATCTTAGAAGAAAGATTAGGGAAAGGCAAACCTACATTTCTAACATTTGTAGACTTACAGAAAGCTTTTGACAATGTTGACTGGAATACTCTCTTTCAAATTCTAAGGGTGGCAGGGGTAAAATACAGGGAGCGAAAGGCTATTTACAATTTGTACAGAAACCAGATGGCAGTTATAAGAGTCGAGGGACATGAAAGGGAAGCAGCGGTTAGGAAGGGAGTGTGACACGGTTGTAGCCTCTCCCTGATGTTATTCAATCTGTATATTGAGCAAGCAGTAAAGGAAACAAAAGAAAAATTCGGAGTAGGTATTAAAATTCATGGAGAAGAAATAAAAACTTTGAGGTTCGCCGATGACATTGTAATTCTGCCAGCGACAGCAAAGGACTTGGAAGAGCAGTTGAATGGAATGGACAGTGTCTTGAAAGGAGGATATAAGATGAACATCAACAAAAGCAAAATGAGGATAATGGAATGTAGTCGAATTAAGTCGGGTGATGCTGAGGGAATTAGATTAGGAAATGAGACACTTAAAGTAGTAAAGGAGTTTTGCTATTTGGGGAGCAAAATAACTGATGATGGTCGAAGTAGAGAGGATATAAAATGTAGACTGGCAATGGCAAGGAAAGCATTTCTTTAGAAGAGAAATTTGTTAACATCGAGTATAGATTTAAGTGTCAGGAAGTTGTTTCTGAGAGTATTTGTATGGAGTGTAGCCATGTATGAAATGAAACATGAACGATAAATAGTTTGGACAAGAAGAGAATAGAAGCTTTCAAAATGTGGTGCTGCAGAAGAATGCTGAAGATTAGATGGGAAGATCACATAACTAATGAGGAGGTATTGAATAGAATTGGGGAGAAGAGGAGTTTGTGGCACAACTTGACTAGAAGAAGGGATCGGTTGGTAGGACATGTCCGGAGGCATCAAGGGATCACAAATTTAGCATTGGATAGCGGTGTGGAGGGTAAAAATCGTAGAGGGAGACCAAGAGATGAATACACTAAGGAGATTCAGAAGGGCGTAGATTGCAGTAAGTACTTGACACGATAAAGATGACCAGCATCAGAAGCTACTCATGGTGAAAATTAATGGGGAGAACCAGGATTCCAAGAAGAATTTTGGCAAAAACTTCCATCTCTACTTATAAGGTCACTTGCTAATTTCATTTTAACTGCTTTCTTAATAACACTATCCCCATAGCTGGAAGTGCATACCAGAATCTCCATGTTGTTATATTCTGTACGGTGACTGGTGCCAAGATAGTGTTCTGCAATAGCAGAGTTGCTCATCTGTTGTAAACATGTGTGATTTTTATGCTCAGTACACTGTCGTGATAATGTGACCAAGGTATGATATGCCACAACCTCAGGGAATATGGTAGACACCCACTGTATGCAAACCAAGATAATCCTTTATGGAACCTAAAAGTACCCTAATCTTAAGACGTTGATCGAAAAATATGTTTCACATAATATTTCCACAAAATACGAACATTCCTGTTGGAAATGCTCTCTGCTTAAGACAAAAAGGCCATACACTTTGGTGCCACCTTGGTATTATCATTAAATACGTGGTGCATGTTTGGCTGACAGTGCAACACATGTCTGATCTCTCTTTCACTATAACCATTCTGATAAAAGGTGACCTCAAGACGGGCTAAATCAACTTTGAAACTCTCAGGTTCTGATATGACGTGAGTCCTGTGAACCAAGTATGAAGTACCCCTTCATGCTGACCCAGATGGTGGTAAGTTCAGCCTACAGATAACAAGTCAGCATGAGCAGGCTTTCTATAAATGGCATTTCCCAACATACGATCAACCTTTCTCCAGACCAACACATCAAGGAAGGGGTGAGTCATTCTTTTCCACCACCATCCTGAAACAGTTATTCGGATGGATTGAATTCAGATGTTCTAAAAACTCATTCAAATGCTCATTGCCATGAGACCAAAAAATAAAAGTATCATCTACTTATCTGAAGAAACACGCAGGTTTGAAAGCCACTGACTCCAAGGCATGTTCCTTGAAGTCTTCCCTAAATGAATTGTCAATAATAGGTGACAATGGGCTTCTCATTGCAACTCCATCTCTCTACATATAGCACTGGTCATTGAATAAAAAGTAAGTGGAAGTCAACACATGTCGAAATAGGTTCATAAATTCAACACCAAACCTGACTTCAATTGAAAGTAATGAATCAGACAGAGGAACATGGGTGAAGAAAGAGACCAAATTGAAACTTACCGGAATGTCAGAATCATTCAAACCCATTCCCTCTAATCGACATAAGAAATCCACCAAGTTCTTAATGTGATGCTCATACTGACCTACTATTGGGGGCAAGAGAGTAGCAAGGTATATTGCTACATAGTGTGTTGGAGAACCAATGTTATTCAAAATTGGTCTAAGAGGAACTCCTTCCCCATGGATCTTCAAGGGCATATAACCTGAGGGGGGCCAGCACAGTAAGAATTAAGACTCCCGATAGCCTCCTGTGACAATGAACTTTTCTTCACGATGCTGTTAGGCTTCCTCTCAACACTTTTTGTGGGGTCAGCTTTGACTTTACATATGTTGAATCAGACAGTAAACACTGCATCTCTTGGACATAATTCGTTCACAGTACATACGGTGAGAGAAGAGCTCTGATAGTTGACGCAGTCCTAGTGCACGTGCTTCACACATCCATGACAGCCAGTCAGATCGTGAGCTTTTGTTTATGTCACCGTGGCAATGCCCCATTGTTGCCCAGTGCTAGACGACCGCTACTGGCTCGCTGCCCGTCCATGTTGAATACTGGTAACTACGATGCCAGCTGTCAGAGCTCCTCTCTCGACATACGAAGTGTAGCACATTTTCAACTGTCTCACCATCTCCCCTCCCCACTCTCCAATCTCTCTCTCTCTCTCTCTCTCTCTCTCTCTCTCTCTCTCTCTCTCTCTCTCCCTCTCCCTCCCTCTCTCTCTGAAGTAATTGCTGTATTGAGGTGGTGTGCTTACACATTGCAGTTAGTGTTGTGACAGGGAAAAAAATGAACGACAACAAAAATAATATTGGTACCACAATGTCTGATCTAAACTTAACTCAGGCAATGAACTTACTGACTAAGAGTAGTTCCAGTCCAGCTGTTATGTCAGTGACAGTAACTAAGTTCAGGCTCTGTTAATAATGCACACTGTGATACTCGGCAGATGTTTCAACACTTTGCGATGACTGCAGCCAGTGGTGATGCAATAGCACTGAAGGCAACTGGTAATTGTCCAGTGGCTGCTGGCAACTGATGGCAACTGCGACAGCTGGCCAAATGGAGTTGTATGTTCACTTTTATCCATGATTGGTGGATGGATGTTCGTGTGCTCAGTATTTGTCTGACATCAGGTGAGGCAGGATGTAGTCCCAGCTATCAGTGCCCTCTGTGGCATCAGAGCATAACTATGGTGGATGTGTCAGAGTATTTGTATTATTTATGGTGGAGGCGTAATATGGTTCCTGTTAGGTGTGTCCTCTCTGGTGGCTGACCATAACGACATGGCACCACACTGGAAACTGGCACTGCATGTGGTGCTGTCTTTGTATAGGGCTGTATACCATATCTGACAGTTGACATAATAAGAAGTGGATTAAGTTAGGCGTATAGTAATTGCCACTGCTTTGTAACTAGTGTGTAAAATAAGCTCATAAGTGTGTGAAACAAGTATTTCACAAGAGGAATCAAAATGCAGGAGGAATAGCTCCAGTGCTAAGGTTTGCATATGATGGCTCTTTTGGTTGAAAGTAAGGCATCTGTTGAATGAGGGGGACATATTACTTAGCACAAAATTTGAGTTAAGGCTAAACAAAGATAATACTAAACTGACGATGAATAGAATAAAGCATGTAGACTTATTAAAATAGAGAAGAGAGAGTGGTAGAAGAAAGAAAACAATTCTTACATACTTTAATTGGTAGAGTAGGCTTGACCATGACCATAATGAACATCAATTGAAAATACAAATTATTATCATGATTTTGATGGATTATAGTAATTTATATTTTTAGTTACATTCTGATAGGTAGAGGGCAAAATTATATAAGATGGTCGAAGAAAGGAAGATACCAAGATTTTTCCAGCAAAAGAATTCTGCTGATTTCAAATACTGATTTAGAACTGAGAAACAAGTTTCTAGAAATCTACATCTTCAGCCATGCACTGTATGGAATAAACATGAAAAATGGAAATTTGGGAAAGGAACTGAAAGCATTTGAATTTGTTGCTTTAGAATGATGTTAAAATATTTAAAAAGATAAACTACCAAATGTGAAGATGCCATAAGGAATATGTGAGGGAAGAAGGAAAGTGATCTTAGTGGTTAGCACGACAGATTTATAAAACATTCAATCTCTAGTGATTACACTGAATTATTTGGAATAGTTAAGCAATATCCATTCAGCATTTTGAGGTGAGCTACATTAATCATAGTGACATGCAAATGACTGAAATAGTATTGCCTGTTGACTTCTGTCTACATGGCTGACAATTGTTTCACGATTTTCCTGACATTTTGCCAGCAGAAGTGGCTGGCATTACAACAGTTCACCCTCCATTGCTGATGAAACATCAGGGAAATTGTTAAATATCAGCTGAAGAACTCAAGACAGAAGCTAACAGACAATATGGCAACAAATTGCCATGAAAAAAGCATCAAGAATTTTGTACTGAAATATTGTCAAACCTTTTTTTTTTTTTTTCTTGATAGTCAAACATGACATAACTGTAGTAAAGAAAATGTAACTGATGTGTTGGTGAATGTGCCAACACCTTGTAGATAGAGGAGGCCGAAATGCACGCTATCTAACGCAGACGGGCGTGAATTCTGGAACAGGATAAGTAGTGAATTCTAATAAGAAAAGTATGCAGCTCCTTTGGTACTTATCTTTTAATCCATCCTTTGTATACATCGTTCTTGATGAGACATCTGGAGATTGTGGCGATACAAGTGAGACTCTTTTGATACAAGCTATCTAAGGCTAATGGTGCCTTGCTAGGTCGTAGACATGAACTTAGCTGAAGGCTATTTTGTCTCTCGGCAAAGGAGAGCAAAGGCTTCGTCCGTATAGGCGCTAGCAACGTCGTCGTACAACTGGGGCGAGTTCTCGTACGTCGCTCGAGACCTGCCTTGTGGTGGCGCTAGGTCTGCGATCCTGACGGTGGCGACACGCGGGTCCGACATGTACTAATGGACCGCGGCCGATTTAAGCTACCACCTAGCAAGTGTGGTGTCTGGCGGTGACACCACAGTAACAAATGTCTGTTTTCTTGTTTTCTGGTGCACAAATTTGAAAGATAACACAAGTAAAATATATCAGTGGAAATATTAACAATTATATGGAAAAAACTTACTAACTTTAAACTGTGTGAAATACAACTCTTTTAAAGAGTATCATTCTGTTTGTCAAAGTTGAGCTGCATTACTGGATGAGAACAGTTTTGCGCGCGCACGTGTGTGTGTGTGTGTGTGTGTGTGTGTGTGTGTGTGTGTTGTGTTTTTTGTCTAAAAATTTAGCAAGTAATGATCCTCCTCCTCCTCCTCCTCCTACTACTACTACTACTGTTAATACTTATAAAAAAATAATAATTTTGTTGTTGACATCTTTTAATTTGGTGAGTAGTGATCTATCCTCATATATCTAGTTGTCTTGAAGCATAGATTTTGCATCAGTGTAAATTATAAGAGTGTAAGTGAGAAAAAGTGTGTGTCTGAGGCATTAAAAGAGCAAAAGAAATTTTACACATTTAGTAGTTTTAAGTAGCAATATAGCAGTATCAGAGGAATTCTGTTCCAATTTTTTCCTTCAGAGATCGCAACAGTGGTTGGCCAGCTGTTGGTGACTCATACAGAGGGAAGCATCCATGTTCCAGTCCTCATATGTCCAGCAACCTTCTACGTGGACGCAAATCAAAAGGGGGAAACAAAGGTGATTTAAATTTTTCCTACCTTCACTGGTTTGGATTATATTGTTAAGACATTTCATTATAGTTATAAAAAGTGAACTGCTTCAGTTGTACTGCATATGCCTCAGTGTTATCTGTGGGCTTAATTTCAGGAGCACCTCATCAAACTGTTGGCTTCACAACCCTGATTAATCTTTTATTTTATTAGAATGGCCCCAAGGAAAAATTATTTTAGCATTTCTAAAATATTGTCTAGTTAGAATATAATTTTTTCTTGTAATAGGTGATCTGAACATAAATTCTATGTAGCGTATAGTGCAAATGAAAGACAAAGTAAATTGGGATTACTTCCATACTTGATGGTGGTAGTAGAGAATGTTTACCATAGAGTTTATACATCAGTTGAAGTGATACTTACATATTTTTGTCCTTATGGTACCCTGGGAAGGCCAGGGGAAATACAGGTTTTTCAAATTTGTATTACATTAGAAGGGATAAGGTGAATGTCATGCCCTTCCAACAGCCGCCTGTGCAGACGTTGCTGATAAGCAACCATAGTCTCATAGACTGTAGAGCACAAAGTATTAAAAACGGAGAGCAGAAAAAGGAGCGTGGATCCTTGGTGACTATACTGCATCTTAACATAAAAAACAGTTGCATAATGGTCTTGATTGGTTAAAAAAATGACATGTTTCACCCAATAGGGCATCATCAATCAGAGTACTTCATGTAACATGAGTCATAATTTTTAGTAGCATAGAATAAGACCATGCTCGTAAAATGGAAGCATGGCGATGGTACAAAGTACTGAGAGCCAAATCACACTCACACAGTGTATACTCAGTAACGACGAAAGTTTACAGTGTTTATAGATACAGATGCATATTTATGCACCACTCAGTAGTATTTCCTCAAGGAATAAAATAACACAGGTCTGTATTATTTTGCTTTATGTTTCTGCAGTCATAATCCCTTTTGTTGGAACAGCACGTGTTGTTCTAATTTTTCCTCAGTAGAAACACCCCCCCCCCCCCCTCACACTACCCCTCCCCCCTTCCTTCTCATTAAGAATTATTGTATTTGTTTTTGACACAGTAATGTGTTATAACTTTGCATTTTTTCTCATTTTCCCCATTTTCTGCTTTGTGTGTAAATGAACAATAAATTGTACAAACTGTGAAAAACCACACAATGTCACCATTATAAGTTGCATACAGTTACATTATGTGATTTTTTAACGCTTTCATGATTCCTCAGTTCCATGATGTCTCCAGCAGCCATCCTCTTTATGTACAATTGTACAGCTTCAGCTTTTGGCCATTTTCAAGTACCTAAGACAGAAGCATTATACACTGGATATATTAGTGTCACTTGTATTTTAACATAGGAACAACTCATATCTCTTAGGTATACTATGCATACTATAACTTATTTTACGGACAATTCTTTAATGGTATATTAAGCTGTGTATGTCCTTGCTCCTATGACTGCAGGTAATTTACATAAAATAAATTAGAAAAGGTATTTTGCTATTTTAGAAGTACGTAACTTTTGAGGCTTTGTTGCAAAGCTCTCATGTATAATGTCAGTGGTTTAACATACTTAAACAACCTTCTCTAATTTATGTTGTGACAATTACATGCAGTTAAGTGAGCAAGAATGTATATGGCATAATATACCACTAAGGCACTGTCCATAAAGTAAGTTATAAAGTGCCTAGTATATCTAGCGATTTGACGTGTTCCTATGGTAAAATCACAAGTGACACTAATGTATCCAATGTATAATGCTTCGGACTGATGACCACAGATGTTAAGTCCAATAGTGCTCAGAGCCATATAATGCTTCTGTTTTAGATACCTGAAAATGGTCTATGCCAAAATTGTACAATCATACATAAAATAAAGAGAATGGCAGCTGAAGGTATCAGAAAATCATTCAAAAAATTGGTAAATTATCGCACTGAAAATTATGTGATATTCTTGCACACTCTGCAGAAGGTCATAGAAGGGCAGGAGTCTTGTTTCCAAATTAATAAGAACTGTTAATTTCCAGTTCATTTCCATTCAAACTGAAAAGTTATGTTCTCAGAGTGACTTCTTCGGTATTTCTGAGAAACCATGCTCACTTTTGCTCGTATATAGAACATTATCATTGTCTGTTTCTCTCTGGCTTCATGTAGTGAAAAATAGCAATAATGTGACATAATCAACAGGACTTATTTATTGCTTCCCATCATATTTTTAAAATCTTAAAACTCGATATGGATGTATAATATATTATGAATTTGCAGATCTTTCTGAATTTGTCGTAAAAATCTTTGTGGGAGTGGAGTACGAATGCCCAAGGGGTCACCGTTTTATGTGTGCAGCTCCAGATAAAGTTTTAAAGACTACAGGTTCTGGTCTAGTCAAAGATAATGGCAACAAAGTGACAGGCAGTGATATGCCACTGTATTTTCCTTGTCCATGCAGGTATGTTAAAAATGTTTTGTTTACACATTGATATATGCCCTTTAGCGTGTGATGTCATTATAATCAGCTTTCAACGTACTGTGTGTTTATTTCAGAACAACGAAACCTTTAGTAGCACAACTGATGCGAGTGCATGTAGTGACACCAAAGGCACCAGTACATGTCACTCTGAATCCACGTGTCCAGCCAGCACCACCTCCATGTCCTATATTTGTAACTGGTTGTGATCAACCACTGAGGCTTTCGCAAAGTGCATATTGGGTTCTCCGATTACCGTATCCTTTAATAAATATCTCATGTGGTCATATTTCTGTTACTGATGTAGTGTTTTAAAGGAAGTAGTTTTAACTGGCAGGGACATCAGGTGTGGACACAATTAGTAGAATATATAGGCTGCTTTGTCTGCCAAAAATAGAGAAGAAGTTGACAGAAACTGCAATTTTCAGGTATTGCATGGGAAGTCAAGTGGCCAAAGGGTAGTAGCAGGTCTAGGTGAGAATATTTGGTTCTGGAAGCTAGGATTTTTGTCATCACTTGTTTTTGTCTGCACCTGCAGTTACCTGTTACATGGTACATCTTTCCTGTCTTGACTGTAGTTTCTATCAGGATATACTTTTCTGTATACACATTTTAGTTATTTGTTGGTTTTTCTAGTTTCATTTTTTATCCTGTCACAAACGGAGGACTTTTTTGTAATAAGATATCTAACGTGGAGCAAGGAAAAATTATGTCTGATTCCTTCAAGTATCTAAAGAAAACTATTTAATTATAATCATGCTATTTTATATATGTAATGTGCAGTGGGAAACCTCTCTTTCATCTCATAATGGTGTTTTCAAGTGTGTAGTTCAGAAGAGATGGTGGAGGATATAAGAATATGAAAAAAGAAACTCTTATTTCGCAGAAATCCAACAAGAATGCCATTGTCAACAGATTGTTATGACTAATTGCCAACCATCACTTAAAATGGACTGTCACAATAACCTCACCACAACAGTCACCTAAAGTGGTGAAACATAAGGGTGAAAAATCCAGTTCAGTATTCTAAGTTACTGGGTAAAATTTTACAAGGGTGTGTCCAAACCTTTATTTCGAAATGCGTGTTGGTAACACCTTTTACAAGCAGTCTTGGAAAGTCAAGATGATAGAGAGAGGTGTAATGCTGATACATTTTCATTTTGTTTCATTTGTGATGAAATAAATATCAATTTTAATATGACACAAACCTTAAAATATTGGATGCCAGACTGGAAACAGACTGAATTTACAGAGAAAAATGCTCGCTCTGCCTGGGAAAATATGCATAAAAATGTATTAAATCATTTAACAATCAGTTTTCATTAAAAACGATGACAGCTGAAACACAAAATCATTTTCAGTTAGGCTTATAAATGATAGACAAAGATTTCGTGAAATGCAGAGATAGTAGAAATCACTGGATAACATAAGAGATATTGAATTTAACCGATGAAAGGAAAAAATATGAAAAATGCAGCGAATGAAGCAGCAAAAGGGAATACAAATGCCTAAAAATAAGAGATTGACAGGAAGTGCAAAATGGCTAAGCAGGATGGCTAGAGGTCAGATGAAAGTATGTAGAAGCATGTTTCACTAGGGGATAGATAGATACTGCCTACAGGAAAATTAAAGAGGTGTTTGGAGAAAAGAGAAGCAGCTGTATGAATATCAAAAGCTCAGATGGAAAAGCAATCTTAAGGAAAGAAGGAAAAGCTGAGAGGTGGAAGAAGTATATAGAAGGTATATACAAGGGAGATAAACTTACAGTAACGTGGAAGAAGACGTAGATGAAAATGAGAGGGGGGTACAATACTGCAAAAAGAATTTGACAGAGCACTGAAAGACCTATTCAAAACAAGAACCCTGGGTAGACAACATTCTGTCAGAACTACTAATAACCTTGGGAGAGCCAGCCATGACAAAACTCTTCCATCTGGTGTGCAAGGTGTGTGAGACAGACTACAAGAAGAACGTAATAATTCCAATTCCAAATAAAGCAGTTTCCAACAGGTGTGAAAAATACTGAACAATCAGTTTAATAAGTTATGGTTGCAAAGTACTAACACAAATTATTTACAAAAGAATGGAAAAACTGGTAGTAGCTGTCCTTGGGGAAGATCAGTTTGGATTCTGGAGAAAGGTACGAACACACGAGGCAGTATGGACCCTACAATTTGTCTTAGAATGTAAGTGAAGGACAGCCAAACTTACATTCTTAACATTTGTAGACTTAGAGAAAGCTTTTAACAGTGTTGACTGGAATACTCTCTTTAAAATTCTGAAGGTAGCAGGCATAAAATACAGGGAGCGAAAGGCCATTTACAACTTGTCATAAACCATTATAAGAGTTGAGGGGCATGAAAGAGAAGCAGAGGTTGAGAAGGGAGTGAGACAGGGTTGTAACTTATCGTTGTTACTCAGTCTGTACATTGAACATTGAACAAGGATGGATGAACCTATGTTTGACATGTTGTAACAGGTAATTAGACAAACCTGAACCTTTATTCATGACAAAATACATCTTATGAAGACAATGGCAGCCATTGAATACAACAGGAAATGCATCATTGAAGGGCCTAATGATGATGTATAATATCACTGAAACAGGAAGCCTATAAAATAAATTGAAGATTGATTGTGGCAGTGGTGGGTCTCACCTAATTTGGGTACTTGAGGTACATTCTTGATTGGGCCATAGATGCAGAGCCCAGTATGTACTTCAGTAAGAGAGTGTCACCTGCAATGAGCACTCAAGATCTGGTCATGATCTAATCCAATGATAATGCACATGTTGCCCAACTGTCATCAATGTCCAGTACAATGTGTGATGTTATCCATCATTTATACCAAATTACTTCAACAGGCAATTTGACAGAAGTGCACACTCTTGAAACAGCAGCTATATCTAACTGAATAGCTGCAGCGGAATTAAGGTACATTAAGACTGGGCGTATGTTTCAGTTGATTAATTTAAAACTGGAAATATTAACATAAATGGTTTAGCACATAAAAAAGACTGAGAACTTTGCTAGCTTTTAGAGGAATTCTTTTTCAGAGTATTAATGTACACCCACCAACACACACCTGTATGGCTACATTTTTGCAGCTCTAATGCTGGGACATTGTAACCTTTGTGTGTGTGTGTGTGTGTGTGTGTGTGTGTGTGTGTGTGTGTTTTCACACATGTATGGGGCTTCTTGACGACGACTCAGCACCTCTACTATTCATTGAGTTTTCAGCAGTACTTCTAAAATAATTTATGTTCCACCAGGGCTTTCCATTACCCTGTAAATTAGTTTAGTTATTGAGATGTAGATGTCATTGCCTGGATAGTAACAAATAACTAACCTTACCATTGTGTATTCCAAAGCAATAAAATCTTTATTTATGTGCCTGAAATTTCTTCATAATTTGAAAATGGAAATTAATATGGATTGGCTAACATTCATTTTTAATATTGTTAACCAAAGTGTTTTATATTTTGCAGTTTAGGCCCAAAGCTCTAAGACTGTAAAACTATGCATTAAACACTACCATGTTTTCTGCAGACTGCTGTTGTTAATAATGTATTGATTCTTGACTGCTGCCAGATATGTGTATGTTGGTGACCAGGGACCATACCTTGCACCAAAGGAACCAGTTCCACTTAACTATGGGCGCCTTCTCACTGATGTTTATGGAATCACAGAAGTCACCCCTGAAGAAAAATGATTCTACAGCTAGTATTGTGATCATTGTTGAGATCACTGTGTGTGTGTGTGTGTGTGTGTGTGTGTGTGTGTGTGTGTGTGTGTGTGTGTGTGTGTGTGTGTGTGTGTGTGTGTGTTGGAAATTGTGATCACTTTTCAACAGACTGAACATACAAAATAAAAATATACAGTATTTTGTCAAAAATGAATGGTGAAATGTATTTGCTCTTTATTTCAGTGCACCCTTCACAGTTAAATAAGTTTTAATTTTCATAACAATATTGTGAAAAGGAAAGTTGTTACTCACCATACAGCGGAGATGCTGAGTCACAAATAGGCCCAACAAAAAGACTGTCACAAATATAGTTTCTGGGCAGTACGGCCTTCATCAAAATTAGACAACACACACAGAAACACAACTCACACACACACAAATGTTCATGATGATGTCAGTATTTTGGTCAGAAGAAGACCATCAGTTTATCAACAGGAACAGCTGAAGCAAGGATTACGAGTAAGAATTGACTAACAGTTGAGAGTCAAAGTATATTGCGCATTATTACTGTGTTTATGGTCAAAGCAGATGGAAACCAAAATTATAAACTCAGGTGTGTGTGAGTTGCATTTGCGTGTATGTGTGTATGTTGTCTAATTTTGATGAAGGCTGTACTGGCCAAAAACTATATTTGTGACAGTCTTTTTGTTGGGCCTATTTGTGACTCAGGATCTCCACTATATGGTGAGTCACGACTTCCCTTTTCACAATAGTGTTACATTCCATCCACAATTTTCCATTGATTTTAATTTTCATATGTGCATTGTTGTCCTTGCAGAGCAAATTTTACCACATCCTGTATAGCCAGTACACATATAGTGATGTATGTGGATGTGGTTAGAAAATACTGGATGTATACTTGTTTTGGATGATGTCAGTATTTCAGCCAGAAGAAGACTACAATTTATCAATAGGAACAGCTGAAGCAAGGATTATAAAGAATAATTTACTAACAGCTGAGATTCAAAGTGTATTGCACATAAGTATTGTGTTTATAGTCAGAGCAGATGGAAACCAAAATTATGAAAAGTATTAACAATATGAAATAGGACAGATTCCTACTCACTACATAGAGGAGGCTTTGAGCAGCAGACTGGGTTAGTGAAAGAAGACTGTTGAAGATGAGGGGACTTTAAAAATCACATTACGCATTATTAAGCTAGGAAAAGTACCTTTTTACTGAATCCTGCACTACATTTCAAACTGACACAAATGCATCACACTATTTTTCAGCGTAGTCACCAAGTCTGCAAACAAGGTCAGAATGTTCTAGCAGTTGATCTGTTCGTTGAAAATAGAAATTTATTTCTAGATCACAGAGCAGTTCAAGAAGCACTGTGTGGACACTGTCATCATAGGAAAATCTCTTTCACCCCAGATGTTCTTTCAGCTTGCCAAAAAGATGGAAATTGCATAGCACAAGATCTGACCTTTTGCATCAGCTTCGCTCACATCTGTCTGGCCCTGGTCAAATTGTTGGCACCATTTCACTATGACTGGACCTGACGTAGTATTTGATCACAAGAATTTCACGGTGTATCTGTGTGCAATTTAGACATTTTAGCTGCAAGAATCATACTGTCCCGCATACTTCAACTTTGAAGTATGTTTCAAATTTCTGTGCTATTTTTCTTCCACACTGTGACACGTCAGTTATCCATACCACATCAGAATTGTGTCTGCGGAAAATCTGGAACATTTATTCTCCTCTGACAGTGTGCCACTACTGTCACGCAATGGTCTTAATGAGGGAAGATGTGTAACTTACCTTCTGAAGTTCTTAAATATAAGGTGCAACTAGAAAGTTTCTGTTTGAGGGTGTTGCCACAGCTTATATGCAACATAATGTGCCTCTGTTGTGGATATACAAGCACCATCATGTAGACAAGGAATTAGTGTGGAAGTCATGTCTTTCTGACATATGTGTGCTAAATGTGGGAACGTGGACTGTGGCACATTATTACCAAATGCGACCAAACAGTGCCAACATGCTGTTATTCTTTTCTTGGTTTCCGAGGACAAACACCAGTAGACATCCATCAGACAAAGAAGAATGTGTGTGGGACAGCATGTCTGATAAAGACTGCCATTGTGGAATGGTGCATGAAATTGAAGTGCTGGTCGTGATTCAACAGAAGGTGCTGGTCAGTCTGGGAGGCCAGCCTCATCCATTACGGACAACAACAAGTGAGTAGTTGATTATGTGATTAGTCCTGCCCTCTCCCCAAGCAATTATCATACCTTCAGTCCCTTAAAAAGGTCCTTGAAGGGTTGATGATTCCTGTTGGATGAGGTTGTGCTGTAGGCAGTTAATCACACACACACACACACACACACACACACACACACACACACAACCATGCTACTGTTGTCTCCATGCACTGAGGTCTGAATTGGGTTGTGTGTGCATTTGTCGGCGTCTGAGAAGGTCTTTGAACTCTATCGAGTTGCTTCTAATATCTAACAGTCCTCTTTCAGTGCGCCAGTCTGCTGTTCAGAGCCTTCTCCATGTGGTGAGTAACAATCTGTATTACTAAATAGTATAACGGTCATCCAGGCCAGTTGCAAATTGAGTATCTAATGGCTTCCAGGGGAAATAAAAATTAGATTTTTGTTATGTCGTATAATTGTTGGTCACATTTAAAATATTGTTATAATCTTCTCATTAAGAGCTACTATCTTACATTAAAGATTTATCACTGTTAAGTCAAGTATAAAAGTTAGAAAGTATGTATGTGTCTTCAGGCACCATAAATCATGGTGCACAACTTACGCATACTGTATTTATCCAGTATTTGATAATGGGAGCAATTACTGACTTACAGCAAACTTTGCACATAATTTCAAACTTTTTAAAAACTTTTTATCGCTAATACAACCCCCTCTCCCCTCCGTGGAATAATGAAAGTAAAAAAAGTTTACCACATACTACATTTTCACTTCAGCATCAGGCATGGTGTTTCAGTTTATTACTACTTTAATATTAATGCTATTTGCAACACATTTTGCAAACAGTATCCACGTATATCACTGAATGTAGCTGCAAAATTTTGTCATTGTATGGCACACAGTTCAGAAGGTATGACACCATAAACATTGAGATGCATTTGAAACTAGCTGTTTTATACATGACAGACTGATTCCTTAAAGAATTGGAGGTGGGAGTTATTGGTCTATTCTATTCCATATTGTTTTTATTGTATCCCAGATTTTCCATTATTTTATAAAAATTATGCTTTTCCTCTTGTGTGTATATGTGCACATTGTGACACATCTTCACTTACATGAAGGTACTAATGGTTTGACTCTGGACAAAGAGGAAAATAAAACTTTCTAAAATTCAAGTTTGTGTTTGGTATACTTAATGTTTAAATAAATCTAAAAAACTTTAAAAAGACTTCGAAACAATGAACAAAAATATCTGAGTATTGGGCAACTATGTGGATTATTTATGCACAGCCCATTAAAAGCCCACTTAGAGTCAAAGAACACAAGTTGTTTTTTCCATCTAAGTTCATTAGGCTGATTGCATGTCTTGAACTGATCACTTGTACGTTGCAGATGGTCACAATTAAAAGGCACTTACACATAATATTTCGGCCAGAGACTTCATCAGAAAGTGAAACACACACCATTCAGTCACACAAGCAGGCACACTTCACACACACATGACCACCAACTCTGGCAGCTCAGATCAGAATGATTCTGGAATGAGATTTTCACCCTGCAGCAGAGTGTGCACTGAAATGAAACTTCCTGGCAGATTAAGACTGTGTTCCAAACTGAGACTCAAACTTGGGACCTTTTTGCCTTTCGTGGGCAAGTGCTCAGCCATCTGAGCTACCCAAGCAAGAGAACTTCTGTGAAGTTTGGAAGGTAGGAGACAAGGTACTGGCAGAAGTGAAGCTGTGAGGACTGGGCGTGAGTCGTGCGTGGGTAGCTCAGATGGTAGAGCACTTGCCTGCGAAAGGTAAAGGTCTCGAGTTCGAATCTAGGTCTGGCACATAGTTTTAATCCGCCAGGAAGTTTCACAGTCATTATGAAGCAGTTATTTAAGTCAAACCTATTGTGCTCAGAGGGATGTTCTGCTACCAGTTGGTCAATTCTGTTCTTGGCCACAGATTGGCACTGATCATTCATTTAGATGGATAGCTGGTGTGAGGTAATGCCTATGTAAAAGGCTGTGCAAAAATCAAATTGTAGCTGGTATATAACTATGTTCACAGTTATCATTCTTGAAATACTCAGCTGGGTTTTTATTCACATGAAGTAATGAGTGCTATTGATAAGGGATCTCAACTTGATTCTATATTTATAGATTTACAGAAGGCTTTTGACATTGTTCCTCCCAAGCAGCTTCTAATAAAATTACATGTTTGTAAAGTATCATCTCAGTTGTATGACTGGATCTGTGATTTCTTGTTAGAAAGACCGCTTTTCATAGTAATTGACAGGAGTTCAATCTATGAACCACCAGACTCATCTCCTGATGTAATCTAAAATGTGAGAGAGAACCTCAGTTTGCTTGTACATAAGCTTACCAGTCATTCAGTAATCATTGATGGAGACTTTATTCACCCAACAATCAACTGGAAAATTTACAGTTTTGTTAGTGGTGGGTGTGCCAAGACATCCTGTGAAACGGTGAAACGCACCCTCCCCCCCCCCCCCCCCCCCTCAGATTTAGTGGTAAAATGGCCCAGTGGATAGTCTGTCAAAAACCGAAGCATGAAAACAGGAAGAAGGTGTACTGAACTGTGAAAAAAGAAGCAAAATAGACAGTGAACGATTGAAGCTCAAGGTGTGCAACATTGAGCGAGTTGCAAGAATCATGACGTCATGGTTGTGTGGTCACGGTGCTGGACTGCAGAGTGGGAGATCTGTGTTCAACTCTCCACTGTGCCCCCCCCCCCCCCCAAACACACACACACACACACACACACACACACACACACACACACACACACACACACACACACACACACACTCTTTCTCTCCAGTCATTGACATGTCTGTTCTTCTTCAGTAGCCTTGGCAATTGTCATACTATACATTGGTTATAGAATATGAGTCATATGGTAAGAATATATTACTGTTGCAAGTAAATAGTGAGAGCAGGTGAGATGTTGCGTAGACCTCTCACTGAAATGAAAACAATAAATATACAGGTGTGAACTATGTTACACAAAGGAATTGAAGAGTCAAATCTTCCATTACATAATACAAGAGTAATAACATGTGGTATTTGTCTAGAACAAATAAGAAGTACATACATTCGGAGGTCCATTCCTTAACCATGCTTTTGCAAAATGTACGTTACACCATGACACAAACACAAATTTGAATACAGTGAACAGACACATCAATGACCAGATGGACAGTTCATAATTTTGTGAAAAAAGTTTTAAAAAAATTAGGCACAAGGGAGATTTGAACATGGATCTCCTCCTTTGCAGTCGAACACCATGACCACATAACCACTATGCTGTGGCTATTCAGATTCACTCAGTTCTGCACATCTTCAGCTTGAACCATTCACTGTTTTGATTTTGCTTCTTTTTTCACAGTTTAGTACACATTCATCCTGTTTTCATGCTTGATCTGTGTTCGCCTTTTGATGGGCTATCCATTGAGCCATTTTACACTAAATATGAAGAGGTGTGAAGAGGAGTTTCCCTTGTTAGAACAGATGGTTCTGAACCCCACTCATGATGAAATATATTAGAAGTAATGGCAACAAATAGCTCTGATCTCTTTGAGGATGTTATTATTGACACAGGTATCAGTGACCAAGAGACAGTTGTAGCAACAATGATTACCCAAGTAAAAAGGCAACTGAAACAAGTAGAAAGATTTGTGTGTTTAGTAAACTAGGTAAAAAAAAAGTGGTAGTGTCATATGTCAGTGAGAAACTAGAAGCTTTTATTTAGTTTACCTGGATTTGCACAAACTGGCACTAGTCTGTTAAGCATCAGTTTTTGGTTTTAAACCATGTAAGATCCCATCCAATAACTTCTAGAATGTGGTTGGTGTGCTTTTCAGGCTGAACTTCATCCTTTTATACTGGTAATGTCCCAATGGACTGTGAAGCCGGGTTTTGGTCTATCTTCTGGGACTAGTTCTGTGGTATAACCCGCTTCTTAGATCTGTTGTTGAAAAACAATGTCCCTCTCCTAGATTATGTAAAGTTTCCATAAAATTGGGGATTGGATATGCACCCATCATGTTCTTTACATTCAGGTAGCAGTAATCATAACAGGATCTATACTTCTTAGTACCAGTGATGACTTTTTTGGAATGATAACAATATCTGTACCCCACGGGTTATCATTGTACTCTATTATACCTTCTGCTAATTATTGATCTCTAAACTCCTCCATAATGGGTTGATGATGCTTCGCTATGCAGTATGGCTTTCTGTAAACTGGTGCATTATACGCGTTGATGACGCTTTGCTATGTAGTATAGCTTTATGTAAACTGGTGCATTATTAGCTGTAGTTATACAGTAGTGGGTAACCAGTGTTGTGTGTAAAACATAGTAGGAAAGCTTCCATTGCCTGCCAATCACTATCTCGCAAGGGACCCACTTCTTCATGTAATGCTGCTGCATTAACAGTTTGCTTGTGGCTCTGGTCATCATATGACCTGTCGATATCTTCTGTATCTAGTATCTCTAATGTGACAATCATTGAGCCCTTTGACAGACTGTGTCCATGCCAAAGTTATCCAAGCTTACAGGAACAATAAATTCATGATTTTGTTCATAGCTGTAGGTTCAGCAGCTGCAGAATATTTCAACAAAGCTAAAAAGCCAGTCATCAGCTGCACAAGCGAATTTTTATTTGATTCACTTTATGAGTCTCAACAACTTAAACTCTCATCTTTAGAAGAAGTGAAATAGGCTCAAATCATTGGTAAGCTGATGTCAAACTAAGAATCAGACGGTAGTACCCTATAAATGATTGGCTAAAAATATATACACGTAAAGCAAGTATGTTAAAAAGAAATGTACAAAGATTGAACAGCAGAAGTAAAACAGGCTTGTTAAAACAAATATAAAATAGCTAAACTTGAGAGACACAATTTACCTTTGCTACAGAATCAGTAAAACAGTGTGACATCACTAAAAATGTATGATACGCATGGTGAGAGGCAAACAGTGAAACAGTGAGCTGTCAAAACACTTCGTACATAATATGTGCAACAAAAGTCAACTAAAATACTGGTGACATGAATGGCACTGGACGGGGCTGTATACAAAGTGGGAGCACTAATGTACATATAAACTGTAATAGAGCCTGCAACAGTTGACACAAGTATGCATTAAACCCTATTCAGTCACATAAAATTATCAACAAACTCATTTAGAAAGACAATAAACCAAGGACCCAAAGTTAAGCAAACAGACATACAAAAATATAACATCATTACTATATGAAGGGAGGTAAACAAAGGAAGGTAAACTGTTCAAATTTTATTATCAGTTTATGGTGATGCCTTGGGCCACTGGAACAGCAACGATACATTGAATAGTTCAGTATCCTGGAGACGAGGCTGGCCACTGGGCACACTAGATGTGTGTTAGCAGGAAATACAAGTAAGGGAGCTGCAATCGAGCTTCAATAGCAGAGATGCCACCAACCATAGCACATGTCTAGAAGTTGACTTGGGATGTGGAAACATGCCTGTAGCTTATCTAGACGCTGAGTAAAAGCTACTGCGTGAGAGCTAATACACCTTGGTAGGTGTTTTAACAAGTCAGCATGCGACAGTTACACTTTAAATATAAGTAGTAGTTCATGGCTGTAACAAGAAAACAATGTCAGAAAGTAAAAAAAAAAAATCTGTGCTTCATAAAAGACATTAATACTTATTGGATAGAAATGATAAAATAAAATTACTTTAAAATCTGTGAGCAAGCCAGCTTCGAATGTGTAATCAGATAAAACAATAGTTGAACATGAAGTAGGTCACTGTAAATCATTTAACAGAAGAGCTATACAATCACAAAACAGTTTTTCAGTGTGAGCTGATCACTCAGCAAATTCTTGGAGTGAAAGTGGGAATGTTTATTACTTTCAACATCTTCTAGAAGGTTCATTTTGAACCCTTTGTTGACTATATGTAAAATTTCCATATAGAGGGGTTAGTCCATTTTTCAGTTTTAAAATGTTCTGTAAAAGTTGCTGTATAAAAATTCTCACCATCTTTGTTGAGTAAGTGTTTGTGAAAGTGAGTTTTAAAAGCCCTCTCTGTTAGTCCTATATAAAAGCTCAGGCACACGTTGCACTGATTTTTATGCTTCCCAGATGTGAGATACTTGTCTTGTTAAATATAAGAAGATGCTTAATGACATTATTCATGGTAAATGCCACACTGAGGTCATATTTACTGTTAAGAATAAGAAAATTTGAACAGTTTATCTTCCTTTGTTTAGCTCCCTTTACATAGCAATGATGTTATCTTTTATATGTCTTTTGCCTAACCTTGGTCCATGGATAATGTCCATTTAAATGCTGTCATCAGTCATTCTATGTGGTTTTATAAGGTTTAATTAATACTTGTGCTTCAGCTGTTGTAGGCTTTATTACAGTTTATATATATGTTATATATACACCAGTGCTCCCATTTTGTATATAGGCATGTTCAAGGCCCTTCATGGCACCAGTACGTTGATTGACTTTCATCTTACTTGTATATTTGTTCTTAACATACCTGCTCTACTTTTTTCCAATCCTTTGTAGAACACTACCATCCGATTCTTATTTTGACTTTAGTTTACCAATGATCTGAACCTGTTTCAGTTCTCAGGATGATAGTTTAAACTCCAGAATGAGATTTTCACTCTGCAGCGGAGTGTGCGCTTATATGAAACTTCCTGGCAGATTAAAACTGTGTGCCGGGCCGAGGCTCGAACTCGGGACCTTTGCCTTTCGCGGGCAAGTGCTCTACCAACTGAGCTACCCAAGCACGACTCACGCCCTGTCCTCGCAGCTTTACATCTGCCAGTACCTCATCTCCTACCTTCCAAACTTTACAGAAGCTCTCCTGCGAACCTTGCAGAACTAGCACTCCTGAAAGATAGGATATTGCGGAAACATGGCTTAGCCACAGCCTGGGGGATGTTTCCAGAATGAGATTTTCACTCTGCAGCGGAGTGTGCACTGATATGAAACTTCTTGTTGTGGCGTAACAAGACAGCTACGCCACACTGAAGTAGCCGAAAGGCACGCGTTACTGACGCAGGCTAGAGATAAGTCTGAAACAGGATACGTAATGAATGCTATAAAGAAAAGTACGTAGCTGCTATAATACTTAACTTTAATCCATCATTTGTATACAGCATTCTTGATGATACAAGTGAGGCTCTTTAGATTCATGAAGTAACTAATGGCGCCTTGCTAGGTCGTAGCCATGGACTTTGCTGAAGGCTATTCTAACTGTCTCTCGGCAAATGAGAGAAAGGCTTCCTCAGTGTAGTCGCTAGCAAAGTCGTCGTACAACTGGGGCGAGTGCTAGTCCGTCTCTCTAGACCTGCCGTGTGGTGGCGCTCGGTCTGATCACTGACAGTGGCGACACGCGGGTCCGACATGTACCAATGGACCGCGGCCGATTTAAAGCTACCACCTGGCAAGTGTGGTGTCTGGCGGTGACACCACACTTCTTGGCAGATTAAAACTGTGTGCCGGGCCGGGACTCGAACTCGGATCCTTTGCCTTTTGCTGGCCAAGTGTTCTACCAACTGAGGACGGGGCGTGAGTCGTGCTTGGATAGCTCAGTTGGTAGAGCACTTGCCTGTGAAAGGCAAAGGTCCTGAGTTCGGGTCTCAGTCCGGCACATAGTTTTAATCTGCCAGGAAGTTTCATATCAGTACACACTCCACTGCAGAGTGAAAATCTCATTCTGGAAACATCCCCCAGGCTGTGGCTAAGCCGTGTCTCCGCAATATCCTTTCTTTCAAGAGTACTAATTCTGCAAGGTTTGCAGGAGAGCTTCTGTAAAGTTTGGAAGGTAGGAGACGAGGTACTGGCAGAAGTAAAGCTGTGAGGACAGGGAGTGAGTCATGCTTGGGTAGCTCAGTTGGTAGAGCACTTGCCCGCGAAAGGCAAAAGTACCGAGTTCGATTCTAAGTCCGGCACACAGTTTTAATCTGCCAGGAAGTTTCAGTCTGAGGGTTCCTATGTGAATAAGCTCATAGACATAGTGACATGATTGATTGAACCAATAAAAATGTCTAACCATAACATGACTACAGAAAATACTACTCGAGTATTTCTCTAGCAAAATATTTGCTTGAAAGTGGATGACATTCCTAGGAACACTTAAAACAAATAGAAAAGAGATACCTCCAGAATTTGTAAATGATCCTACTCATCAAGTAGGATTGTCACTAGTTGGTTTTCAGTATGACATGTCCTTCATAACTTTTGTAACTGAAAGGAAAAAAAGCTGTAATTCTCTTGTCGACTTGGAACGATACTGCTGAAATTGACCCAGAATCATGTAAGCCTCTAATACAGTACTTCATTATAATAGAACAAAAGGATGTGTGGACTCAGTGGATCAGATGTGTTCTACACTGACCACAGCTAGGAAAACAAGATGATGTCCTATGGTGGTTTTATTCAGGGAACTCAGTATTGCCAGAATTAGCTCATAGAAAATTTATTTATTTTTATTTGGTCTTGTGACATGTTGTGTAGATACAGGACAAGTCAAAATATAATGCAGAGATAATCATTACAAATTTTTCACATAAGGACAACACAGAAATTATACACAATTTCACATTCAATATAAGTAACATTTACCACATATATAACTGATGTCTGAAAACATGTATACATAAAGACAATAGAAATTAATAATGATTACACATTCAGTCTTAGTAATGTTTACTACATATGTAGTTGACATCTGACAAATGATTCCTATAAACATTATGGTCAGACATATGATCACATAAATACAGTTTACTATACATGTTTGATATTTTATGTTTTTCAGATAGAGGAATTTGCTGTGATAAGTATTTTTGCATTGAAGTAGGACACTGTGTTACACGTCATTAGCTGAGAAATTCACTAACAGAGTAAAAATTGTGGTTCATCAGAAACAGGTTTAGGTCTTTATTTGAACAAGCTTGCCAGAAGGTTCTTATACAATGGTGTTACACTCTGTAAGACACTTTTCTGGTAGGCAGATGTTCTGACATGAGAGTACGAATATTATTGCAATTTTTTGTTTCATGGTTATGTACAGAGCTGGTTTCTTATACACACTGGGAATTTATATTCTCTTACGAAGACATTGCTTCACATGTGTGGAAAAGAGAATGACATGAATCTTGTCTCTTTTGGTTGCAGATGATTCTAATAGCTCATTTTTGTGTTTTGAATATAGTTTGGCTACATGGTGAATTCCTCCAGAATATGATTCCATATCTGAATGTTGATTGGAAATGTGCATGATATACCTGCACTACTGTTTCCCTGTTGCAGCTCGAGTTCAATATCCACAGCCTACACCAAATAGATGATAGTTTGCCTTTCAGAGACTGAATATTCCATTTGAGATCATCCTGAAGATGTATTCCCAAAAATTTCAAATAATTGGTTTTAATCTTTCATTGTTTATTTTCAAGTGGTGGTCATTTTGTTCCTTTTTATAGGATGTATGAAAGTTCATGGCTACGATTTTTTCAGTGTTTATAATGAGCTTATTTCTATTAAACCTCACTGACAGTTGCATCAATTTCCTATCTGCTGATGACTGAAGGCCATTTTTATTTGATCCTGTTATCAAAATGCTAATGTTATCTGCAAACAGTGTTCTCTTTTGGATGAACAGAGTCATTCAGATCATCTATATACAGAAGGAAGAGGATTGGACGTAATATGGATGCTTCTGTCACACCATATTTGATGAAAGTTTTCCCTAATGAGTATGTTGTTGTTCTTATGATGTTACCAGTTTGTATGTCATGTTTAAGAATAAAATTCATTTGGGTTACGTCTAATACCCTTACTTTCTGTTTTATGTGGTATGAGAGCATGATCTATAATGTCGAATGCTTAGGTAAGTCCAGAAATATTCCAATAGCTATTTCTTTTTGGTCTGTGGCTCTCAGCATTTCATTTACATACTTATAGACAGCTGCAGCCTTAGATCTAGATTTCTGGAAGCCATGCTGATGGTTCAATAGTAATTTGTTTGTAACTTTTAGGAGTCTATTGTGAAAGAGTTTCTTGAAGGCCTTTGAGAAGCCACTAAGCTGTGCTACAGGCCTATAATTGTAATATTGTCTGTGACTCCCTTTTTGTCCAACAGTGTGACCTTAGTGACCTTCAGAAGATTGGAAAATGTACTGGTTGAAAAGTAGTGATTAATAACAAATGTCAGAGTATCAACAATATACTTCCCTGTTTGTTTTGTAATGCACTGTAGAATATCATCAATACCATATGAAAGTTGCATTTGTGAGCTCATTGTCAATATGATCTCATCTTTTGTGACCTGTTTGAGAAACATTGATGCTTTTGGAGATCTTCCATTCTCAAAGCAGTGTGTATTCAGATACTTGTCCACTTTCCAGATTTAGGTTAATACTTTTACAACTGGCATGGCATTTGTTTCAGACCTGATAATGTTCAATGTGACCCGTGTCTTGGTTTTTGATTTGGATATATGAGGGTCACTGCAAAAGTCATGGCAACTATTTTTTGTCTCAAAAATGGCTGTTGTTGTTGTTGTGGTCTTCAGTCCTCAGACTGGTTTGATGCAGCTCTCCATGCTACTCTGTCCTGTGCAAGCTGCTTCATCTCCCAGTAAGTACTGCAGTCTACATCCTTCTAAATCTGCTTAGTGTATTCACCTCTTGGTCTCCCTCTACGATTTTTACCCTCCAAGCTGCCCTCCAATACTAAATTGGTGATCCCTTGATACCTCAGAACATGTCCTACCAACCGATCCCTTCATCTAGTCAAGTTGTGCCACAAACTCCTCTTCTCCCCAATTCTATTCAGTACCTCCTCATTAGTTATGTGATCTACCCATCTAATCTCCAGCAATCTTCTATAGCACCACATGTCGAAAGCTTGTATTCTCTTCTTGTCTGAACTATTTATCGCCCATGTTTCACTTCCATACATGGCTACACTCCATACAAATACTCTCAGAAACGACTTCCTGACACTTAAATCTATACTTGCTGCTAACAAATTTCTCTTCTTCAGAAATGCTTTCCTTGCCATTGCCTCCCCCTGCGGGTTCGGGGGTAAGAATAGGCCCGCGGTATTCCTGCCTGTCGTAAGAGGCGACTAAAAGGAGTCTCAAACGTTTCGGCCTTAATGTGATGGTCCCCATACGGGTTTGACCTCCATTTTTCCAAATTCCACAGAAGTACGAGCCTTTTGGGGAAGGACACCTTACGTGGAGCACCATCAGTCCTCTGTGCCCTACGGCCTTGGCACTCTTGATCGTCTTGGCGTCGTCACTGCACCTTCCATCCGTCATTTTGTGCATACCCACCTGATGGATTGTGTACGTAACGCCCTTAGTGCGCCACCATCTGCACCCACGATCACTATGGACTACCCATGGCACCCAAAATCCAGCACGGTAGCCAGCCCGTTGTGGTGGGGTCGTCATGTACCCTCTAGGTTGTAGCCCCCTGACAACACAGGGATCGTACTGCCGATGCCTGAGCTGACACCTCCCCACGTAAGCCAAGGAGTCGATGCTCGTCTCTCTGGGGCATCAGGACTCCCGGCAACGGCCATCCTGCCAGGTGGCCTTTGCTGTGGCTGGGTGGCGCCCGTGGGGAGCGCCCCTGGTCGGAGTGGGTGGCATCGGGGTGGATGCCCCGCAATGAAGCGGGTGAAATCTCAATCTGGTGGTCGCCCGACCGCCAATGTCTCTAAGCGTGGTAAGACAGACTTTAATGCTGTGACGTATAACCCGAAATCGTTCCCTTCCCTAGCCACACCATGGGAGGAACGTCGGGCTGCAGACAGACAGGAGCCGTATTCGCCACGATACCTTGTATGCAGCAGAACTGATGGGGATTCGTTTTTGGGAACTAAGCCTCTTTTCTTTGTGCACAATCTCGAAGATAAGTTCGGGGACGTGGCGTCTCTTTCCAAAATGAGGAGCGGGGCCATTCTGATACAAGCAGCTTCATCTGCACAGTCCCAGGCATTACTCGCCTGTGAGAAGCTTGGTGACATCCCCGTTACTGTCACTCCCCATAAGTCCTTAAATTTGGTCCAGGGGATTATTGTTCATAAAGATCTTCTGCTACAGTCTGATGACGAGCTACGGGAGAACCTGGCACGACGAGGTGTGCACTTTGTCCGTCGTGTCTTTAGGGGGCCCAAGGATAATAGGGTCGCTACCGGTGCCTTCATCTTGGCCTTTGAGGGTGACTGCTTGCCTGAGAAGGTCAAGGTCATGATCTACCGGTGCGATGTCAAGCCCTATGTCCCGCCCCCTATGCGATGCTTCCAGTGTTGGAAGTTCGGACATATGTCCTCCAGATGCACTGCCAGCCCCACGTGTCGTGATTGTGGACAACCTTCCCATCCTAATGCTCCATGTGCTCCGCCTCCCACCTGCGTTAACTGTGGGGAGCATCATTCTCCCTGCTCGCCAGACTGTGCAGTCTATCAACGAGAGCGGAAGATCCAAGAAATTAAGACCTTGGACCGTTTAACTTACCAAGAGGCAAAGAAGAAGCTGGAACGACTCAACCCCACACCTCTGTTGAGGAGTTATGCTACCGTCACACTGCCGCCACCAGCTCCTGCACAGACTCCCTTCTCCGTTGGCCCACAGAGAAATCCAGTAACGTCTGCCCCACCGCTGGGACAGGCCACTCTCTCTTCCACTGCTCCCAAAGCACCCAGTTTGGGAGCAGTGCGCCCCAAGCAACCGGGGACGTCAGTCCCCACCTCTCAGCCGGAGCGGCGACAGCCCTCTCCGGCTCCTCAGCCGGGTAAGCGACAGCTCTCTCCGGCTGCTCAGCTGGAGACGCAACATCCTCCTCCGGCCTCACTTGTTCGGAAGGGATCCCTTGGGGGAGTCCCTTCCAAGGACTTCTCTAGTGTCTCACAAGACACTAGCCAGTGGCTGAAGCAGCCACCAGCTGCTGGTCGAAGGGCTTCACGCTCTTCCTCTGTTCCTGATACTGCATCAGGAAAGCCCTCCCAGCATGCCAACCCTCCTCCCAAAGACAAGAGAGAGAAGAGGAAGCTCTCCAAGAAGGGTAAGGACCCAGTGGTTCCCGCACCAACGCTTCCTGTCAGCTCATCCTCTGAGGATGAGGTCGAGCTCTTTGCGTCCCCTGATGACCTGGATCTCGTCGTCTCCTCAGAAACGATGGCTGTAGCGACGTCTGTCACTCAGTCGGTGGCAGCATGTGACCCTGCAAAGTAATTTGGCTTTTCAGTGCCTGAATGCCCCTACAGGACACGCTCTGTACAATCCTCCAGTGGAATTGTGGCGGTTATTTTAGCCATCTACCTGAGCTACGTCAGCTTCTAAGCATGACACCTCCTTTATGCATTGCTCTCCAGGAAACCTGGTTCCCGGCAATGCGGACCCCTGTCCTCCGTGGATACAGGGGTTATTACTGCAACCGTAGCACCTACAATTGTGTGTCAGGTGGAGCCTGCGTGTATGTCCTTACCTCTGTATATAGTGCTCCTGTGCCCCTTCAAACGTCATTGGAAGCTGTGGCTGTCCGCGTAAGGACTACCCAGGACATAACCGTCTGCAGTATCTATCTCCCTCCAGGTGGTACAGTCTCCCTGACCGAATTGGCTGCACTTGTCGCCCAACTTCCCACGCCTTTTCTTCTCCTTGGGGATTTTAACGCCCACAATCCCCTGTGGGGTGGATCGAAGATTACTGGCCGAGGCAGAGATGTCGAGAATCTCATCTCCCAACTCGACCTCTGCCTCTTAAACACTGGCGCCGCCACACATTTCAGTGTGGCGCATGGCACGTTCTCGGCCATAGATCTGTCATTGTGCAGCCCAGGGCTTGTACCATCGGTCCACTGGAGAGTCCACGAGGACTTGTGTGGTAGTGACCATTTTCCGATCTTCCTTTCACTACCACAGCGTCGCTCCCTTGCACGCTCGCCTAGATGGGCATTTAGCAAGGCAAACTGGGACACGTTCTCCTCTGCTGCCACTGTTGAATCTCTCCCCCATGGTACCATCGATGTGGCGGTTGAGACACTGACTGCAGCGATTGTTTCCGCTGCGGAACGTACCATTCCTCGTTCGCTAGGGTGCCCCCGGCGAAAGTCGGTGCCTTGGTGGTCTCCAGAGGTCGCTGACGCCATTAAAGAACGTCGGCGAGCTCTTCAGCGACATAAGCGGCACCCGTCTTTGGAGAACCTCATTTTATTCAAACGTCTCCGTGCTCAGGTACGGAGGCTTATCAAACGGCGGAAACAGGAGTGCTGGGAGAGGTACGTTTCCAACATTGGTTCCCGTACTTCCCCCTCCCAGGTGTGGATGAAGATTCGGCGCATCTTTGGATTGCAGTACTCTACAGGTGTCCCAGGGCTTACCATCAACGGGGCGATATCCACCGATGCCGATGCAATCGCCGAGCATTTCGCACAGCACTATGTTCGGGCCTCTGCGTCGGGGAATTACCCGCCTGCGTTTCGCGCGCTCAAACGCCGGGAGGAAGGCAAACGGCTTTCTTTCGCTTCTCGCCACCCTGAGGCGTACAACGCCCCATTTAGTTTGTGGGAACTCCAGAGCGCCCTGGCACAGTGCCCCGATACAGCCTCTGGGCCAGATGGCGTCCACAATCAGATGCTCAAACACCTGTCCCCGGACTGTCAGCGATGTGTTCTTGCTATCTTCAACCGCATATGGGGTGATGGTGTCTTTCCGTCGCAGTGGCGAGAAAGTGCCATCATTCCGGTGCTGAAGCCTGGTAAGGACCCGCTTACTGTGGATAGTTATCGGCCCATCAGCTTAACAAATACTCTGTGCAAGCTGCTGGAACGCATGGTGAGTCGACGGCTGTGTTGGCTGCTCGAGTCTCGGGGTCTTCTGGCTCCGTGCCAGAGCGGCTTCCGTCAGGGCCGTTCCACCGCCGATACTTTGGTCTTTCTTGAGTCTGCAATCCGCACTGCTTTTTCCAGGCGCCAACACCTCGTCTCCGTCTTTTTCGATCTCTCCAGAGCATATGACACGACGTGGCGGCACCATATTCTCGCCACGTTGCACGGGTGGGGTCTCCGGGGGTCTCTCCCCATTTTTATTCAGAATTTTTTATCCGTTCGGACATTCCGCGTTTTAATTGGCACATCCCATAGTTCACTTCATATCCAGGAGAACGGCGTTCCTCAGGGCTCTGTATTGAGCGTGCCCCTTTTCCTTGTGGCCATTAATGGCCTTGCAGCAGCAGTAGGGTCGTCTGTCTCACCCACGTTATATGCTGACGATTTCTGCATCTTTTTCAGCTCCTCCACCATTGGTGTTGCAGAACGTCGGTTGCAGGGAGCCATCCGCAAGGCGCAGGCGTGGGCCCTCACCCATGGGTTTCAGTTTTCCCCTGCGAAGACTTGTGTTATGCACTTTTGTCGGCGTCGAACTGTCCATCCCCACCCTGAGCTGTATCTTCAGGATGCCATGCTCAGGGTTGTTGACACTTACCGTTTTCTGGGATTGCTGTTCGATGCCCGGCTTACTTGGCTTCCACATATTCGTCAGCTCAAGCGTCAGTGCTGGCAGCATCTGAATGCCCTCCGCTGCCTGAGCAACACAACTTGGGGTGCAGATCGTAACACGCTGCTGCAGCTCTACAAAGCCCTTGTGCTGTCCCGGCTTGATTATGGGAGTGTGGCGTATAGCTCGGCGTCGCCCTCAGCGTTGCAACTGCTGCACCCCGTTCACCACTGTGGGGTTCGACAGGCGACAGGAGCATTCCGCACCAGTCCTGTTAATAGCCTACTTGCTGAGGCTGGGGTTCCTCCGCTCCACATTCGGCGTCAACAACTCTTAGCCAACTATGCTGCCCACGTCCGTTGTTCTCCCCGTCACCCTAACTACCGTCTCCTTTTCGCCGATGCGGCAGTCCATATCCCACACCGGCGACCGCGATCAGGCCTCACAATTGGGATCCGTGTTCGGTCACTCCTTAGTGAACTCGAGTCTTTGCCTCTTCCATCTGCTTTTCAGGTCCACCCACATACACCACCTTGGTGTCTTCGTCGGCCGCAGCTTCGGCTGGAACTTTCCCGATGGCCAAAAGATTCAGTTCCTCCTGCGGTCTTGCGCCGCCAATTCCTTGCTCTCCTAGGCGCATTCCATGACTCGGAGGTTCTCTATACCGATGGCTCGATGGTTGATGGCCGTGTGGGGTACGCTTATGCTCATGCGGACTATGTAGACCAGCGCTCCTTGCCGGAAGGCTGCAGTGTTTACACCGCAGAGCTAACAGCCATTTTTCGTGCCCTTGAGCATATTCGTACCAGCACTGGCGAGTCTTTTGTCATTTGCAGTGACTCTCTCAGTAGTCTACAGGCTCTTGACCAGTGCTACCCACGCCATCCCATTGTTGTTGCCATCCAGGAGTCTGTTCATGGTCTTGAACAGCGTGGACGTTCAGTGGTGTTCATATGGACCCCGGGACACGTTGGGATAGCGGGAAACGAACACGCTGACAAGTTAGCTAAAGAAGCCACCCGCAAACTGCCGTTGGAGATCGGCCTCCCGGCAACTGATCTCCGATCGGTGTTATGCCGTCGGGTCCTTGGGATGTGGGCAGACGAATGGCGCACTCTGTCTGCCCCCAACAAGTTGCGGCAGGTCAAGGAGACAACGACTGTGTGGCGTTCCTCCATGCGGGCCTCTCGCAGGGATTCTGTTGTTCTGTGTAGGCTCCGCATTGGCCACTCTTGGCTGACGCATGGTCATCTGCTGCGTCGAGAGGACCCCCCTCATTGTCGCTGTGGTGCAAATATGACGGTGGCCCATATATTGTTGGACTGTCCTCTTTTAACCGCCATCAGGCAATCTTTTAATCTCCTGGGTGATTTAACATCTCTTTTGGGTGACGATGTCTCTATGGCAGATCGTGTTTTAAGTTTTATTCGAGCAAGTGGCTTTTATAGGTCCCTCTAATTTTATTGCGTGACCCTCTTGTGTACTGTATCTTTTACTTCGTTTTGTGTTGTAATTCGACTCCACCCTAATCTTTTAGGCTGGTGGTTTTAACGTGTTGCAGAGTGGCTGGCTCATCCTATTATTTTCGTGATCAGCCAGCCACAGTCCTCTGCTGTGCAGTTATAATTCCTTCTGCCTTTCTTCTCTTTGTTGTTTTTGTTGCTGTGCTCCGTTTTCCATGTTTCTTTATTATTGACCTTGGGGATTTTCTTCCCCTGGGATTTTTATCTTCTGCTTCGAATGCTTATGGATGGTTTCCCTGTGCTCTGTGTGTTTATGAAACAAGGGACCGATGACCTTTGTAGTTTGGTCCCTTTAATCCTCAAACCAACCTTGCCATTGCCAGTCTACATTTTATATCCTCTCTACTTCGACCATCATCAGTTATTTTACTTCCCAAATAGCAAAACTCCTTTATTACTTTAAGTGTCTCATTTCCTAATCTAATTCCCTCAGCATCACCTGAGTTAACTCGACTACATTCCATTATCCTCGTTTTGCTTTTGTTGATGTTCATCTTATATCTTCCTTTCAAGACACTGTCTATTCTGTTCAACTGCTCTTCCAAGTCCTTTGCTGTCTCTGACAGAATTACAATGTCATCGACGAACCTCAAAGATTTTATTTCTTCTCCATGGATTTTAATACCTACTCCGAATTTGTCTTTTGTTTCCTTTATTGCTTGCTCAATATACAGATGGAATAACATCGGGGAGAGGCTACAACCCTGTCTCACTCCCTTCCCAACCACTGCTTCCCTTTCATGCCCCTCGACTCTTTATAACTGCCATCTGGTTTCTGTACAAATTTTAAACAGCCTTTTGCTCCCTGTATTTTACCCCTGCCACCTTCAGAATTTGAAAGAGAGTATTCCAGTCAACATTGTCAAAAGCTTTCTCCAAGTCTACAAATGCTAGAAATGTAGGTTTGCCTTTCCTTAATATATCTGCTAAGATAAGTCGTAAGGTCAGTATTGCCTCACGTGTTCCAATATTTCTACGGAATCCAAACTGATCTTCCCCAAGGTCGGCTTCTACTAGTTTTTCCATTCGTCCGTAAAGAATTCGCATTAGTATTTTGCAGCTGTGGCTAATTAAACTGATTGTTTGGTAATTTTCACATCTGTCAACACCTGCTTTCTTTGGGATTGCAATTATTATATTCTTCTTGAAGTCTGTGGGTATTTCACCTGTCTCATACATCTTGCTCACCAGATGGTAGAGTTTTTTCAGGACTGGCTCTCCCAAGGCTGTAACAAAATAAAAAATCCTGAAATATCCAAATGAAAGATTAGTTCATATGCAAAAATTACATGTAGGGAGGTGGGTGAACACACACATCGCCATAAAGTTATAGCATGAGAAAAAAGACAAAAATAGTTTGTTGTTGCAAATGTGTTTTATTGTCAGTTGCAGCAGTACACAATAGTACATCACAAACTACTCACATTCCAGGAGTCTCCCCAAGAATCCGCAGTAACGTGATGTGAGCAAATCTGAAAGAGCCATTGGGTGGAGCACGCTTTCGAACACATGAAGACATTATCATAATAGTAATGCATGAGATGCAATGATACACTCATGGTGAGGCCAAACATATACGGTGTCTTCCAGGGCATTGGGAGACTATTCTGAGGCACTCTTAAGATTTCACAGGTCTCTCTTCCTGCCCTGTACTGTTGCAACTGACAGTAATACAAGTTTGCGACAACGAACATTTTTACATCTTTCTTCTCATGCTATATCTTTATTATGGTGGTGTGTGTGTTCATCCGTCTCCCTACATGTAACATTTACATATGAACTAACTTTCTGCTTGCATATTTCAGAACTTTTTAATTTGTTACCATTTGCAAGACAAAAAAAAAAAAAAATTGCCATGACTTCTGCAATGACCCTTGCACGTTTCTTTCTTTCTCTATCACACACACTTTTTTTGCATATATAATAACTTTGTGGTAGATATTGTATATTTTTATATAATTTTTTATTTCTAATGATACAGGGTTCTATTTTTTATATGAGTGCAGGAATCTTTTCATCACACTGGAGGTTTTTATGCCAGTTGTAACCTAGCTATTATCACCAGATTGTTTTGATCTATACTTCTTAACTGGAAAGACTAAATCAAAATAATGCTTATATGTACCATGAAAGTTATTGAATTTTTTATTTGTATCAGGCTCACTGTTCACTTCATCCTGTGTTTCTCGGCATTAGCAGAAGTGTATAATCTCACTGTCACTGAGGGCTCTACACTCACTTATTTTGATAGGTGACCTTCAGAACTTCAAGATCACTGTAGCCCATATTTATTACTTTAGTGTTATATGGGTAGTAGGTTTCTTGGATGAACATTTGCTCTAAAAGGGCAGGTTCATTGTTTAAAGAGATTCTTGTTGGTGTATTTACAGAGGGATTAGATTGAAACTCTTTGTCATGTACAGTAGTTTATCTCTGTGATTTGAGTGTTACAAAAATCAGTGTTGAAGTCACCCTATATGATCTTATCTTTGGATGGTTCTAGAGTAAAGAGCATTTCTAGGTTACATAAGAAGTCTTTCAAAATTTCTGTTGATGGATCTGTATAGAGTGACATGACAGAAAGTTCACTGATTGCTATTTCAAGATCCTTTTCTTACAGGGTGTTTTTGGATTGCTCTATACCTTAAATCCTGCCTTACAAATATGATTGTTCCTCCTTGTTTGTGAAAAGATCTGCAGAATGGATTGTCTTAAAGGAAACCAGGAATATTTGCAGTACTTATTTGCTGCTTTTCTAGCCAGTGTTCAGTTATACAGATGACATCAACATTTAGGTCAGATCCCAATATTACGTCAAATCCTTGTAACTTGTTTATTAAGGACTGAACATTGTGATACAGTATATTAAAAGGGGGAGGGTTGATTTTATTTTATTTGCTCTTGCTATTGCTTTTATTCATTCCTGGAGAACCACTTACCTTAGGTAACGTCATACCTCTGTTTATCTTGTGGGCTTCCTCCTCTTTCTGGTTTCCACTAAAGAGTCATTTAAATTGGGTGGATGGTCTCTGCTCTCTGAAAATTAATACTAAAACCAATGTTGCCAGAGAAAATAATTACAGAAGAAGACTTTATCTCAGTGAATCTGCTCAAATGTTGATGGAACCAAACCTGAGAAACTGAGCACCAAACTGGAGGCTTCCGAAGGATATAAAACTTTTCCTAATTCTAAGTACAATGAACCCTCAGTGGGGCTTCCCAATGCCACCTCAGCTCTTTGTAGGAGAATTTGTTACTTATATGGGTTCCATAAAAATAACAGAACAAGCCTTGCCTGCAAGAAATGCTCCACAAAGCTTGTAAAAAACATACCACACTATCAGTGATTTGCAGCAGATGCCAAGGGGATGAAACAGCTGAAGACAGAGAAGAGAATATGCAATGGGGTATATTCTACGGGATGATGTCTTGCAGTTTTGTGCTTTTTAAAAGAAAACGACCACCTAAGATTATGTTTTGTCATTTACAAAAAAACTAAGTTCAAGGTGAATGAGAAACTTTTCTCTAGGTACCACATTTTTAATTTAAGAGCATCAATTCTAGTTTTTACTTATGATTAATGATATTCTTTTCAAGTTTTCTTTAGAGTGTCTGAGATATATGCATTATCTCAGTTATTTCTTTATGAGGTACTTTCTTCATTTGTATACTAAACCCATTGTTGAATGTATTTTTGCACCTAGTTCAAATCTTAAGGTAATATATTAATGTTTGTTCAATATATAATCTTGTCTACATTAGATTATTCTTCAATCATCATTATACTTTCCTATAACCAAATATTAACAAAATATTGCATACCTAGCACAAAAATAAATAAATAAATAAATAAATAAATAAAATCATGATGCGGCCTGTTTGCAGCCACACTGGCACCACTGCAACTACATTACCGGTACTACAATTTAAGCGGATTCCAGAAGGTTAATCAGCACATATACAGGGTCATTTTTTCCATTGTGTACAAACTCTAGGTATTGTTTGATGAGAGGATATGGAACAAAAAAAGGTCTAATGAACTTATGTGCAGAAATGCATGGTTTCTACGTTAGAGATCATTTATTCATTCATATATTTTACAGAGACTGCAGTCTAATATGTGCTGAACCATGCAGCCACAGTTACTGCAAGTGTTCAAAATGGTTTACATAGGCCTCAATGCATGCGTGTACATGCCATAGCATGTTCTGTCTCACATGTTCACATCAGCGAGGATGCATGTGTCAAAGGCAGCATGGATATGCTCCTCCAGTGTCGCCATAACTGGAATGGGCTTTGGATACATGACACTTTTGAGATGGCCCCCATATCCAAAAATCACGTGTTGAGATCCAGTGAACAAGGAGGACATGCAACTGGACCCTCTCGTCCGATCCATTGACCAGGGAAGACACGATTGAGATGCGTTTGGACAGTAACGGTTAAGTGGGCTGGAGCAGCTTCATGTAGAAACCACATAACCCTTCGAATCATCAATGTCACTTCTTCCAACAGGAGAGGCAAAGTCACTTGCAAGAAACACCAATAGTTCTGGCGTGTTAGGCGACATGGAAGGAAGACTGGTCCCAAAATACGGCCACCAATTATCTCAGCCCACACATTCTGGCTGCACAGATGCTGATGCTTCACTGTCACCATACCAAGGTGGTTCTGCATGCTATCCTACAGATGACTGTTATGAAAGTTGAAGGTACTATTCCGCATAAAGGTGGCCTCATCTGTGAATAGGATGGATGAGACAAATCCCAGAATTGTTGTTGCCTGGTGAAGAAACCAGTGACAAACTGCTCCTGATGTGGAAAGTCTGTTGCTAGTAAGCCTAGTACAAACTGTAAGTGATACGGGTAGTAACAATTCTCATGGAGAGAGTTCCACTGGCAGACCAACTGCCTGGTACTGACACAGTGGTCACCTTCCACAGTGTTAATCATATTTTCCTCCAAGTCTGGTGTCTGAATATTTCGGGTGTGTCCTTCATGATATTCTGCTTAGTGAAGTGACCCTATCTCAGACAAAAAGTGAAACACTGTTGCAAACATTGAAAGCTGTGGTTGCTGTCACTGAGGATAGGTCTCCTGATACGACCTTGCTTCTCGCCACCCATTGCCATTTGCCTTTCCTCACGTAAACACCATTTCGGCAAGATCTCGATTCGAATACAGAACCATTGTGTACAACACTGTATCACATCCACTACAAGGTGAGTCAGCAAGAAAAGTGAATCAGACACAACATTACCAATTACTATGGCAGGAGAGGTCACTAGGACATGACGTATGAACGTATGAAGAACAGTACCACCCTCTAGGACAGTGGTCGTCAAACTGTGGCCCGCGGGCGGCATGCCGCCCAGATCATGTTTTCGTTATTTGTCTGGCATAGTGGTGTTTTGTTTATGGAAACTGCGTAGAATTGTGATTAAGTTGGGGAAGTAATTAGGTAACTGAAAACCATCCACCACTTTCATTTAACGTGCCACTTGCGGTGTTCCGCAGCACTAAAGGCATGAGCGGCATGCTAGCCAATAATATTAGCCATGCATCAAATGCGCTGCGTACCGAAGACCAATTGTTTGCCTCATTGTTAGCTTTGTCTTGTCAGTATGTCAGTCGTGAACTAAGTTTCGTTTCCCCTGAGCGTTCGTAGGGTATTGAGTGTATTTGTGCTCATATTTGGTGATATAATTATTGTTGTTGTTTTTGTGGTCTTCAGTCCTCAGACTGGTTTGATGCAGCTCTCCATGCTACTCTACCCTGTGCAAGCTTCTTCATCTCCCAGTATCTACTGCAACCTACATCCTTCTGAATCTGCTAAGCGTATTCACCTCTTGGTCTCCCTTTACGATTTTTACCCTCCACACTGCCGTCCAATACTAAATTGGTGATCCCTTGATGCCTCAGAAATGTCTTACCAACCGATCCCTTCTTCTAGTCAAGTTGTGCCACAAACTCCTCTTCTCCCCAATTCTATTCAATACCTCCTCATTAGTTATGTGATCTTCCCATCTAATCTTCAGCATTCTTCTGCAGCACCACATTTTGAAAGCTTCTATTCTCTTCTTGTCCAAACTATTTATCGTTCATGTTTCATTTCATACATGGCTACACTCCATACAAATACTCTCAGAAACAACTTCCTGACACTTAAATCTATACTCGATGTTAACAAATTTCTCTTCTAAAGAAATGCTTTCCTTGCCATTGCCAGTCTACATTTTATATCCTCTCTACTTCGACCATCATCAGTTATTTTGCTCCCCAAATAGCAAAACTCCTTTACTACTTTAAGTGTCTCATTTCCTAATCTAATTCCCTCAGCATCACCCGAGTTAACTCGACTACATTCATTATCCTCGTTTTGCTTTTGTTGATGTTCATCTTATATATTCCTTTCAAGACACTGTCCATTCTGTTCAACTGCTCTTCCAAGTCCTTTGCTGTCTCTGACAGAATTACAATGTCATCGGCGAACCTCAAAGATTTTATTTCTTCTCCATGGATTTTAATACCTACTCCGAATTTGTCTTTTGTTTCCTTTATTGCTTGCTCAATATACAGATGGAATAACATCGGGGAGAGGCTACAACCCTGTCTCACTCCCTTCCCAACCACTGCTTCCCTTTCATGCCCCTCGACTCTTATAACTGCCATCTGGTTTCTGTACAAATTTTAAACAGCCTTTTGCTCCCTGTATTTTACCCCTGCCACCTTCAGAATTTGAAAGAGAGTATTCCAGTCAACATTGTCAAAAGCTTTCTCCAAGTCTACAAATGCTAGAAATGTAGGTTTGCCTTTCCTTAATATATCTGCTAAGATAAGTCGTAAGGTCAGTATTGCCTCACGTGTTCCAATATTTCTACGGAATCCAAACTGATCTTCCCCAAGGTCGGCTTCTACCAGCTTTTCCATTCGTCTGTAAAGAATTCACGTTAGTATTTTGCAGCCGTGACTTATTAAACTGATAGTTCGGTAATTTTCACATCTGTCAACACCTACATTCTCTAGGATTGGAATTATTATATTCTTCTTGAAGTCTGAGAGTATTTCACCTGTCTCATATGTTTTGCTCGCCAGATGGTAGAGTTTTGTCAGGACTGGCTCTCCCAAGGCTGTCAGTAGTTCTAATGGAACGTTGTCTATTCCCGGGCCTTGTTTCGACTCAGGTCTTTCAGTGCACTGTCAAATTCTTCACGCAGTATCAATCTCTCATTTCATCTAGATCTACATCCTCTTCCGCTTCCATTTCCATAATACTGTCCTCAAGTACATCGCCCTTGTATAGGCCCTCTATATACTCCTTCCACCTTTCTGCTTTCCTTTCTTTGCTTAGAACTGGTTTTCCATCACAGCTCTTGATATTCATACAAATCGTTCTCTTTTCTCCAAAGGTCTCTTTAATTTTCCTGTAGGCAGTATCTGTCTTACCCCTAGTGAAATAATCCTCTACATCCTTACATTTGTCCTCTAGCTATCCCTGCTTAACCGTTTTGCACTTCCTGTCGATCTCATTTTTGTGACGTTTGTATTCCTTTTTGCCTGCTTCATTTACTACATTTTTATTTTTCCCCTTTCATCAATTAAATTCAATATTTCTTCTGTTACCCAAGGATTTCTACTAGCCCTCATCTTTTTACCTACTTGATCTTCTGCTGCCTTCACAACTTTATCCCTCAAAGCTGCCCATTCTTCTTCTACTGTATTTCTTTCCCCCACTCCTATCAATTGTTCCCCTATGCTCTCCCTGAAACTCTGTACAACCTCTGGTTTAGTCAGTTTATCCAGGTCCCATCTCCTTAAATTCCCACCTTTTTGCACTTTCTTCAGTTTTACTGTACTGTACATAACAAATAGATTGTGGTCAGATTCCACATCTGCCCCTGGAAATGTCTTACAATTTAAAACCTGGTTCTTAAATCTCTGTCTTACCATTATACACTCCTGGAAATGGAAAAAAGAACACATTGACACCGGTGTGTCAGACCCACCATACTTGCTCCGGACACTGCGAGAGGGCTGTACAAGCAATGATCACACGCACGGCACAGCGGACACACCAGGAACCGCGGTGTTGGCCGTCGAATGGCGCTAGCTGCGCAGCATTTGTGCACCGCCGCCGTCAGTGTCAGCCGGTTTGCCGTGGCATACGGAGCTCCATCGCAGTCTTTAACACTGGTAGCATGCCGCGACAGCGTGGACGTGAACCGTATGTGCAGTTGACGGACTTTGAGCGAGGGCGTATAGTGGGCATGCGGGAGGCCGGGTGGACGTACCGCCGAATTGCTCAACACGTGGGGCGTGAGGTCTCCACAGTACATCGATGTTGTCGCCAGTGGTCGGCGGAAGGTGCACGTGCCCGTCGACCTGGGACCGGACTGCAGCGACGCACGGATGCACGCCAAGACCGTAGGATCCTACGCAGTGCCGTAGGGGACCGCACCGCCACTTCCCAGCAAATTAGGGACACTGTTGCTCCTGGGGTATCGGCGAGGACCATTCGCAACCGTCTCCATGAAGCTGGGCTACGGTCTCGCACACCGTTAGGCCGTCTTCCGCTCATGCCCCAACATCGTGCAGCCCGCCTCCAGTGGTGTCGCGACAGGCGTGAATGGAGGGACGAATGGAGACGTGTCGTCTTCAGCGATGAGAGTCGCTTCTGCCTTGGTGCCAATGATGGTCGTATGCGTGTTTGGCGCCGTGCAGGTGAGCGCCACAATCAGGACTGCATACGACCGAGGCACACAGGGCCAACACCCGGCATCATGGTGTGGGGAGCGATCTCCTACACTGGCCGTACACCACTGGTGATCGTCGAGGGGACACTGAATAGTGCACGGTACATCCAAACCGTCATCGAACCCATCGTTCTACCATTCCTAGACCGGCAAGGGAACTTGCTGTTCCAACAGGACAATGCACGTCAGCATGTATCCCGTGCCACCCAACGTGCTCTAGAAGGTGTAAGTCAACTACCCTGGCCAGCAAGATCTCCGGATCTGTCCCCCATTGAGCATGTTTGGGACTGGATGAAGCGTCGTCTCACGCGGTCTGCACGTCCAGCACGAACGCTGGTCCAACTGAGGCGCCAGGTGGAAATGGCATGGCAAGCCGTTCCACAGGACTACATCCAGCATCTCTACGATCGTCTCCATGGGAGAATAGCAGCCTGAATTGCTGCGAAAGGTGGATATACACTGTACTAGTGTCGACATTGTGCATGCTCTGTTGCCTGTGTCTATGTGCCTGTGGTTCTGTCAGTGTGATCATGTGATGTATCTGACCCCAGGAATGTGTCAATAAAGTTTCCCCTTCCTGGGACAATGAATTCATGGTGTTCTTATTTCAATTTCCAGGAGTGTATAATCTATCTGATACCTTCTAGATCTCCAGGCTTCTTCCAGGTATACAACCTTCTTTCAGGATTCTTGAGCCAAGTGTTAGCTATGATTACCGTATTTACTCGAATCTAAGCTGCACCTGAAAAATGAGACTCGAAATCAAGGAAAAAAAACTTTATCGAAACTAAGCCGCACCTGAAATTTGAGACTTGAAATTCGAGGGGAGAGAAAAGCTTTAGGCCGCACCCCCAAATTGAAACAAAGTTGGTCCATTGTAATATGAGACACAATTTAGGTCGAATGAATTACGATACAGCTACAGTACTTTGGTTCCAGTCGTAAGCTTAGCAGTTACGCTTTACCAGGTAGCCATTGCTATGCGTCAGGCGCTCCGTCCGTATTTATACGGGTACCCTTCCTTTTTCACGTGCTTCGTATGGTTTGAATTGATTGCTTATTTTTCTTTGATTTGATAAGTGCCGTTCTCTTTGTTATAGGTGTTTACGTCACTCTAAGCTGAAAATGCATTACTGTACTGTGTCATGCATTGTTTGTCACATTCTGATAATGAGTGTTTAAGGCCTGTCGCCGCTCGCCGCATGGCTTGCTTTAGTGCGCGCTACAGCCGCTTTTGGGAAAAAAAAAAAAAAAAAGAAAAAAGAAGGAATCGTCTCATTAGCGAAACAATGGCAAGAGACTGCTATTTGTTGTTACTTACACTGCTGCTTTCTTTGATAATGATCAACAAGAACCAAATAATGGACTGCGTATGATAGAAGATGTTCTGAACGAGAGTTTAGCAAAAAATTTTCTCCGTTTGAAAATCTTTGCAGGCGCCTTTTTAGTACATTACATTCTGCACAGAAATTAGAGTCATCTTAGATTTAAAAATCTAGTCAATTGCCGTGCTTCATTTCTGACTGTATCACTATTAGGCATAAGAATAATACGAATATAAACGTGACATGATATTTATATTCTTCGGCGTTTGCTCTTGTCTCACTCTAGTTTCGTATTTTATTAGGCAGACAGGATTTAAATGAGATAGCAACAAACACGAAACAATACATGGCAAAATGTTTATATTCATATTACTTTTATGGTCAAGAGAATACTGCATGTGATTCACAATTCATAAAAGTTTCTTTTAGCAACAATCTCTTCTAACATGTAGGAAAAAATTCAGAACATAGAGTTGGCCATATTGAGAAACATCCCAGTCTTGCCAGTCGGATTTTCGTAGTACATTGAAATGCTGCTAAATTCGAAGATAAAAAATACGGAATTTGTATTTACTTCGTTGGATAATGTATGCAAATTGCATTGGTCGAAACTCAGGGCGGGGAAGAAAGCTCGTCTTCCACTTTTTTTCTTTTTAATTTACTTACTGACGCAGAGGTTTTGGCGCCAGTATTTATCTTTGTGCCTGCAAAGCATGCCTGTGTAGCGCTACATATATTCGACGGCAGAAGTTAGTTATGGCGGCACCTACCAACATTTTTCAGAACTTCTGCTTGCTTTGCACTCGATTCTAAGCCACAGGCGGTTTTTTTGGATTACAAAATCCGGAAAAAATTGCGGCTTAGATTCGAGTAAATAAGGTAAGTTATGCTCTGTGCAAAATTCTGCCAGCCAGCATCCTCTTTCATTTCTTAACCCCAATCCATATTCAGCTACTACGCTTCCTTCTCTCCCTTTTCCTACTATTGAATTCCAGTCGCCCATGACTATTAGGTTTTCGTCTCCCTTCACTATCTGAATAATTTCTTTTATCCCATCATACATTTAATCAATTTCTTCATCATCTGCAGAGCTAGTTGGCATATAAACTTGTACTACTGTAGTAGGCACGGGCTCCATGTCTATCTTGTCCACAATAATGCATTGACTATGCTGTTTGTAGTAGCTTACCGCACTCCTATTTTTTTTATTCATTATTAAACCTACTCCTGCATTATCCCTATTTGATTTTTTATGTATAACCCTGTATTCACCTGACCAAAAGTTTGCTCCTCCTACCACTGAACTTCACTAATTCCCACTATATCTAACTTTAACCTATCCATTTCTCTTTTTAAATTTTCTAACCTACCTGCCTGATTAAGGGATCTGACATTCCACGCTCCATTCTGTAGAACGCCAGTTTTCTTTTTCCTGATAACTATGTCCTCTTGAGTAGTCCCTGCCCACAGATCCGAATGGGGGACTATTTTACCTCTGGAATATTTTACCCAAGAGGGCGCCATCATCATTTAATCATACAGTAAAGCTGTATGCCCTCGGGAAAAATTACGGTTGTAGTTTCCTCTTGCTTTCAACCATTATCAGTACCAGCACAGCAAGGCTATTTTGGTTACAAGGCCAGATCAGTCAATCATCTAGATTGTTGCCCCTGCAACTTCTGAAAAGGCTGCTGCCCCTCTTCAGGAACCACACATTTATCTGTCCTCTCAACAGATACCCCTCCATTGTGGTTGCACCTACGGTATGTCTATCTGTATCACTAAGGCACGCAAGCCTCCCTACCAATGGCAAGGTCCATGGTTCATTGGGGAGGGGGAGATATAATTATTAATGGAATAAATAATGTCTGGTGTCCCTCAAGAACAGTGACTAACAGGAAAATATGTGAAGAGAAAAAAAGTTTCCAAGATATATGGGAAGAAGTGTTTTGCTTTATAAGTCTACACAAAGAAGGTACTGCCACTTGTTTAATATCCAGGGATACGATTGTGGGACTGAAGAGATACAATTTATTTTGCCACTAAACAAGTAAGTACAACTCATTTACAGTTGCTTTTCCTTTGAATTCAAATGAAAGAAAGGAAAAAAACTGCTAATCTAAAATCTACAATTCATCATCAACAAAACGTTCGGTTAGCAGCAGTTGGGCAAAGTGAGGCTGTCACAAGAGCATCATACCAAGTATGCAATATTCTGGCAAAATATATGAAAGCTTTGACTGATGCAACAGTAAATAAACATCAGCTAAACTAAATAAGCTCACACTTTCAGAATCTACCTGTATATGTCGTATAGAAGATATATTTCAAAATATATGTTTGAGGCAGTAATTAATAAAGTCAAGCTATGCAAATCCTTCAGTCTTGCATGTGATTCCAGTACAGATTTTGCTTCGATGGCTCAGTTTCCATTATTTGTGTGTTACTGCACAAATGATGGGGTAATAAAGGAAGATTATTTAGCAATTATAACCATGAAAGGTCACACAAAAGGATGTGATTTTGTGAATGCAATTAAAGAATTTGTAAAAAAAATGACTTATCTATGAGCAAATTAATATCAGTATGTACAGATGGTTATCCGTCAATGATGGGCGTCAACAATGGTTTGGTAGCACTGATTAAGAAGGAATGGAATTTGCCAAATTTACTATCCATTCACTGCTTACCGCATCAAGAAAGTTTGACATGTCAAATTTCAAATAGCAAAGTGAAGAATGTTATGCAAACGGTAATAACCGTTATAAATTTCATTCGTGCCCATGAACTTAATCGCCGAAAATTTAAAGAACTTCTGCAGGAATTGCAACTTTGTTACAGTGATGATCTCCTACATACTGCTGTCAGATAGCTATGCAAAGGAAAAGTGTTGGAACAGTTTGTCAATTTGAAATCAGAAAATATTTTATTCTTACAACAAAGAGGCAAAAATTATCCTGAACTTGATAATGATGAATGGTGGATACTTACAGCTTTTTTTGACCGATATTACACAAAAATTCAACACAGTTACCTTTGAATTACAAGGACCAAACAAGATAACTGGGCAAATGACTAACAAAATATTTGCATTTGAAGCCAAACTGCAATTATATATAAATGAACTCAAAGTAAAAGATCTGTCTAATATTCCAACTGTTGCTACGCTCCGAACAGGCTTAACTATCACCGAAACTATTTACCAAAACACGAAAGAATATTTGGAGACCTATTTGGAAGAAACAAAAACCAGATTTTTATTTATTTATCCATCTTTAAGCATTTACATGCAATCGATGTCGTCATGAGTAATGTGCAATTTACATATTAAGAAATATAACTATTGTGAGGCATCACACAAAGCTAAAGTATACATTTTAAAAGAACATATATAATAAAGGAGTACATTTGATACATAAAGATATCCCACATAACTAAAGTGTGCATTTTAAAGAATGTGCATAATAAAAGAATACATTTCATACATAAGGATTTCTCCACATGTTTAACAGTTAAATGTAGAACTACAGAGACAATAAAAGCTTAGGAAGAGGTACAAACAGAGTTGCAAGTTGTTTCGTTCGTCAGGTCTATTTTTGAAGAGTTTTAAAATTCTTTAACACTGTAAAAAGCTTTGTCTTTCAGCCATTTTTTAGTCTTACTTTTAAACGTATTAAGAGAGACACAATATGCCTGCACAGGTAATGTGTTGAAAAGCCTTATTCCCATGTATTCATAACTGTCTCATGTTTTCTTGAGTCGAGTTGTTGGTATGTCTATCTTAAATGTTTGACGAGTGTTATGATAATGAACGGACTGCCTAAGGTTGTAACTGTTAAAGTTTTCTTTTATGTACAAAAGGCAGCTGTATATAAAAAGAGAAGGGACTGTCATTATCTGTAATTCTTTGAAGTATGACCTACATGATATGTTATTTTTGGTAATCCCAGAGATGCTCCTGATGGCTTTCTTCAGCCAAATAAAAATTTTCCTGGACCATGGAGAATTACCCCATAGAAGAATACCATAGCTAATATGGCAATGAAAGAATGCATAATAGGAATTAATCAGCAAGCTTTCAGAAGCAGAGGTGCGTAATTTTTTCAGTAGATAGATAACTTGTGAAAGCTTTCGAGATATGTTGTCTATGTGACTGCCAGGTTAGTTTCGTATCTAAGTATATGCCAAGACGTTTGGTAGAAGTGTACTCAATATCAGCATTGGATAAGCTGAAGGATATATTTACAGTCTTTTCATAGTTAATAGCTAACTCATTGGCTTCAAATCACATATTGGATAATCTGAGAAAATCTTTACTTTGTTCCTTCAGTTTATTTATGTCCTTCCCTGAATTGATGAAAGTTGTGTCATCTGCTTAAAGCACATATTTGCATGGCATATTGCTGGGTAGGTCATTTGTAAATATTATAAACATTAATGGCCCAAGCACTGATCCTTGGGGTACACCTCTAGTGACATTCAGTAACTGTGACTTTTGACCGTTGTAGCTTACAGTTTGCTTTCTGTTATTGAGATATGATTTAATGAGGGAGAGTTCCAGATCCACAATGCCATAACACCATAGTTTTTCCAGCAGTATTGCATGGTTTACAGAATCAAGTGCTTTGCTAAAGTCCACTAGTGTGGCTTCAGCAGATAATTTGGATTCAAAAGATTCCACAATAGAAACAACATTTTCAACAGCATTAATTGTTGATAACTGGGCACTAAAACCATACTGAGACTTAGTCAGTACATTGTTTTTTGACAAATGCATGTTAATTTGCTTTTGTATACAATATTCGATTATTTTTGAAAAAATAGGTATCAGAGAAATTGGACGATAATTATTAATGCAGTTTTTATCACCCTTTTTGTGTAATGGGATTACTACTGTCTTCTTTAGAAAGTCTGGAAAAATACCACTGTCAAATATCCAGTTTATGAGTGTGCAGAGAGGGAATGGTATCAAGTCGATTATTTTTTTTAATCACAAAATTTGAGAGGCCACAAATATCTTCTGATCTGGGGTCACTTAACTTTGCCATTGATTTAATTACATCACTTATTTCCACATGTCCCCAATTACAGCTTGGCACAGTATCAGCAAAGTTTTGTAAAAACTGGTTTATATAAGTAGATTGTGAATTTGATTTTGAACTCTTCTTATGAGGAGATGAGGGATTAGGGTTTGCTGCATTGATAAAAAAAAGAGGTTAAATTCATCTGGGGTGACATCAACATCAGTTGTAACCTTTACACTATGACTACCTGTACCTGATTCTGCTTTAATGACCCTCCACGCAGCCTTACACTTATTATTGGAATTTTTAATGACGATATCATTTGCTCTACATTTTGCTAATCTGATTTGTGATCTATAGTGTCTCTTGAGGCTAACATACGTTGCATTGTCAACACTACCATTTTTTACCCTATCATAGCATATGAAAACCATTAATCTTAGCTTCTGTAAATATGGTGTGAACCACCTATGTGGAGTAGTTCTACCATGCTTTCTTGCCATAGTTTTGTTTCATTTGGTAACCATTGGACAGGAAGTATTGAAAATTTCAGATAGAGTACTAACAAACCTGCTACAAGCTGCCTCAACATTGTTGGAAGCATATATTATATTATTCCAGTTTAGTACCTTCAGCTTATCCCTGAAGCTATTTATGCTTTTATCATTTAATAACCTGACATACTAGGTTGGTTCACAATCCCCCATTGTTTCATTAATTGTTAGTTTTACCCATATACCTTTGTGATCTGTCAGATGGTCAACATTAAGGAGTCCCAATTCAAAATAATCTTTATGTATATTCGTGATAAAATTGTCGAGACAAGAAAGTTGTCTTGTGGGACTATAATTTGCACAGACGAGATTATGGGATGTTAGCATGTTAAGCAAATTAATATTTTTGTGTGTTTTTGCCTTACATCAAAATTTAAATCTCCTAGAATTACTGTCTTGTGTTTGGTATATTTTTCTGTACAGTGAATAAGTTTATCTAAATACTCTACAAACTGATCGGCATCACTATCTGGAAAATGGTATATAAAATAACTGTGAGTTTTAATGTTGGTAGTAGCATGACAGCCGCTTCAAGAATGCCTTTAACACATATGTCCCTAACATCAAGCACAGTATATCTTAACCCTATGATGTTAGAAATATTCGAAGCTGTTTCATTCTCGTAGATAACCCTTGGCATATTGCACATGATGATCTCAAATTATTCTGCCAATTTGGATTTCTTAAAACTAATTTGCTAAATGAAATAATTGAACTTCAGCATGACACACAGCTTAAAGCTCTGTTTATAGAACATCATGAAACACAACAGTACACTGAATTTTGGAAATGTGTGCCTAACGATTATAAAAATTTACGAGACTGCGCCCAGTTAATTTAACACTATTTCCTTCAACTTACCTTTCTGAAGCGTCATTTTCAAAAACGAAGACTTGAAAGATAAATATCGTAATCGGTTGTCCAGTCATTTAGAAGACGCAATAAGGATTGCATGCAGCCCAAACGACGCAGATGTAGACGACATAGTCAAAAAAGTTCAACATCACAAGTCACATTAATGAAAAATTATATAGTTGTATTTTCGTTTGTTTTGCAATTATAATGAATAAAAACCAGATTCAATAAGAGACCTGTAGCTTTCTTATATAGCCTGTTGCATGTGCGGTGCATCTGTCCTTTTCTTATTTTTTAAATTTCTTATTTATTTCTACATTTTTTGACAGTGTGAGCTTAATGCAATTATAATAAAGTTTTTGTGGCCATTTGAATAATGTAATATAATATTTTAATACTTTAAAATAAATTTCAGGAACAAGATCCACTGATCCCAGATTTGTTTTTGGTAGTGGCTCAGAATTACTAATGATTCCCTTCCTTCCCTTCTCCCTTCATATTCTCCGGCCTATCTACATTAATATTGTAAGATTATGCAAGTCATGTGAATTTTATTTTTCACAGAGATAATTAAACTGGAATGAATTAGTCAGATGGACTGTATGCTTTTTTCCAGTTTATTGAAATATGATCAGCAGCATTTTACGCAGTTTTCAACACTCGTAAACATGGTGACAGTCATTCTGTGAAAGTCTGTGAATGGCACATGTCATCATTGACTCATGCTACCACAACAATTATTCCAGTCGGTCTCAACACTCGACTCCTGTGAAGACTGACTTAAAATGTAATTGTTGACAACGTGACACAATTACTCACATGTCTCCTACGAATATATCCCTTATAATCTAATAGTTGTCAAACCGGCGGACGGATATTTAAAAATCTTTTTCCCTGTATTGCAGAATTTCAGTGTCATAAACATGGCTTATTGTTGTCAGCAACTGCACAGTGATGTTATTTGGCGAAGGAGTCACATACATCCAACAGTTGCGAGTGGTTTGTTTCCGAAAGTACTATTTAATTTTAACAGGTGCTAATGTTTACAGTTTCTGAAGAACGGTAAATGATATATATCCAAATCCAGTAAAGAATAAATGGTTTGCAGCTGTCAGCTGTACCTGTCTCCTTTGCCAAATGCAAAATATACTGGAAGAATTGCAAGTAGGAGCGCTAAAGTTGTTCTATCACCTTTACAGGTGTCACTTAGTACAGGGGCAGATAGATTTGTCGTTGCGGCGGGAGGGGACTTAGCTAATAATGGAAATGTTTTCTAGTTTGTTTCTAGTGCTGACAACAAATGGGTGCTTGTGCCTCGTACCAATAATCTGCTGTTGTATCAATCTTAAATGAAAGTGCGTTGGATTCATGAATATGCATTCCCAGCTAGCACTCAAGCTTATTTCAAGGTGGATATTGAGTTTAGGTTCAGTTGAAAATTCAAGATTGAAAAATCAACCCATTACACAGCTTATTTCAAGGTGGATATTGAGTTTAGATTCAGTTGAAAATTCAAGATTGAAAAATCAACCTGTTACACAGTTTACATCAAGCTGTAAAAATGTAGCTTGAATTAAAATAATTTTCCCAATCTTGAAATAAATTGTAATTTCCCTGGAAGGCTGTACCGCAGATGCGCACGCAGCATAGCTTCCATAGACGTCCACAGGAAGCACCACAAGCGTTTATAAGCCTTGCACTGACTTTGCTAGGTTTACGGCCATTTTACCTTTGTGACGCGCGTTAATGATTGTTGACTGTTGTGGAGTTTGTTTTATACTGGAAAATAGTTCGGTAAGTGTGTGGCGTCTCCTGCCTTACTGCTACACTGGGTCTGAAGAGGATATTACTGTATTACAGGTACGTTGGTGCATTTTTCTCTAGTGGTATGCTAATATTACAAATGTTAAATATTATTACGTAACGTAAAGAAATATCATATTCTTTTACATAGAAAAATTGAGCCTGGATGAAAGTGAAATGGATTACCAGCTAAGAATACGTATTACAAGTTGTTCAGCAAAAAGAGGTCATTTTAAATTAGCTCTCTAGTACGTGGCACCAATAAATTAAAACTTAATGTTATTTTAACTTTGTAAAATCTCGCCTTTATTTTGTTCTTTTACATTTCAGTTCCACTGAACTGGTAATTTCTTAAATTCATTTCGATTTCATCTTTTATTTCATTTTGATTCAGGTTTACTCACCAAAAAATAATTGTGGATAGAATAAAACGTCTACATTTTTCTAAACAGTAGTTTCTTTATAAATTAAATGGCCCTGAAACTGTTAGAAATAGTGATGTGTGGCTTCTTCATGAAGTCATCGCAAAATTACCCAAATGTCATCTTTACTTTAAAAATTTCAAGCAAAAAGTTATTTCAAATTACTTTTAAACTCTTTGGAATGAAGTCACCAGAAGCAGCTGGTTACTCAGTGACATTTACACTAGTTAATGATTCTTACTACATCAGTGAGTTTGAAGTTATTTTGCTAATCTGGGGCATAAATTATATTTAGGTTGATCAGTTTCAACTTTTTACATTTTTTATGTTTAGGTATGGCTAACATTTTCTTTTACCTGTTACAGGATCATTATACCGGCAGAAGTCAGTGATATTTGATCCTGCTCTGGTCTGTGTGCTGGGGCTGGAGGGGCTTCAGAATAATTAAATTTTAAAATAAAACAATTTTAAACACTTTGAAAATAGAAAAATTTAAACATACATGTCTTGATAATTTTTTTCTCACACCATTTCCATTCTGATATTTATTTAATTAATTAGGTTCAATAAATTCAGATTAATAATTATGTCGCTTAAAACAAGCTGTAAATACCAGGCTGTATTCCACATGTGTAGAGACAGCTGGAGCCAAACTTGATAAGTCAAGCTTGAAATATAGCTTGAACTCTGCCAACTTTGATGTTTGTTTCAAGCTTGAATCCAACTAACAGCTTTGATTAAGCTTATATACTTGAACTTTACATCTGGAAACAAGTTTGAAACCGGCTTACTGTGCTATCTGGGTTATAGAGACGGTCGTATGCGTTACATATTTGTTAAAAGAAGCTCTTAAAAACGTGTGTGTGTTTATCCTCCACTTCTCCTCCTAAACCCTGGATCGATTTCAACCACACTGATACACATATTATTTTCAATCTGTTAAGAAATATTGTGGGGTAAGCAAAGGCAACATCTTATTGGGGTGGGGGATGGTAATGTGGAGGGAGAAGGCGGAGGAGGACATGGACACATACAGGGAGAGTGCGAAATGGGCAGATAAAAGGGTGAAGAGATGGTGAGTGAGGGGAAAGTCGAAATGGACGACAGAGAGTGAGGGAAGGAAGAGACAGAATAACATAAGATTGGAATAAATACAAATCTAGCCAATGCCAGGTACCTCATCTAGCATAAAATAAAATTAAGGCTGTTGTAGTTCAGTCAAGTGAGTTGAAGAAAAATGACTTTCAAAACGTAGACAGCAGTCCACTTGCTGTTATTAACCAGCTGTTCACAAAGACAACGCGGCAACATTTCGTCGGGCAATTACAGTGTTACAATTTACAGGTTATTGAGGGTGGCAACAATCTGAAACAGAGAACATTCTACACATACTGGTCCGAATGGTATCGATTTTAACGATAAGCGCTAGAAAGTCAGTGGTAAACTTCTTGCTTCTTTACTATAGCTAGTCTATTTGAGGTTCGAAACACACCATTTACTTGGTTTGCCAGTTAATAAAAACACCTGGAAATCTGCGGTCCAAGGTGCCACATCATATTGTTAGTTTTGTCCCTTGACCAAAAAAGTTTGACGACCACTGCTCTAGGAGGCAACCACGCATTCTGTAACTGTCACTGCATGGTAATGCAGCTAGACTGCAGTCTCTGTAACAAAGTATGATTAAATAAATGGTCTCTTTTTTGTTTCATATCATCTCATTGATCAATCCATACAGTTTGTACACGGTGGAAAAACTCACCCGGTAGTGTGGCTGTAAACCCATGAGCGAGCGGCGCTTTTCATGCTTTTCATGGGGGAGGCAGCCTTTCCTGGAAGTATCCTGAAACTGTCCCATGGGCACACCAAGAATCAGTTGCCTGTTCTCTGCAGTGCAGCGTATGGTGATTTACGTCGATTCTGTTAATGTTGTTTTGGCTACCAGTGTGAGTCAGTTCTGTTCTTATATTAAGTGATATATTTTGTTATTTGGAGCGATGCATAAGCATAGTACATCACAAGAAAAGCTGCACAGTACAAAGAAGAGACAGCTGCAGAGTAAAGAGTGTTCAGCCGTCTCTAACGTCATTAAGCTTATATTAAAAACTTGATACAAAAAGAATTGTTAGCTAACATTGGTAGTCCCAATCACTTTGTATACAAGTTAGCCTTACCACAATAGGATAAACGAGAAAATAACCATATGGTTTACTGGAGTCGGCAAAAAAGAGCACTAAGAATTTTGGGAGGAAACACGATGTAATATACGTTTTTGACAAACGATGGAGGACTTTTACATGAATCAAAAAACAGTGTCAACATTACGTAAATTACTTACTGCTATGAAAGAAAACATCCATTTTTCTTAACAGAAAGATGTTTTACACAAGACAATGAGTGAAATGGGATTTATCTGGGACACATCTGTAAGTAACAGAAGATGGTGTTTGTTAAAGAAAAATGGTCCAACTCAACTACAATGTAAGTCCTTGACAAGAAAGAAATTTAAGAGACCACGGAGGAAAGCTCTTTTATATCGTCGAACTAGGGTGAAAAAAATTTCTTCTAAATATATTGTCAGGGTCCTAGCGTTGATGGCATCATGGACAATATTAATGGAAACAATGGGATAATTTCGGTAAATTCTGGATCTAATGCTGGGTTTATGTGTTAGTCTAAATCAATGTCAACGTCTTCAAAATATTCCCCATTACATATTGTATAATTATTGCAGCGCTTTTACCGTAGCTCTGTCAGCGATGCATTTTTTAATCTCATCTATGCGTGTAAAAATCTGCCCTTCAATGTTTTCTTTGTTTTTGGGACAATACAGTCACATGGAGTGAGTATGGAGGCCAGGAAACTGTTTTTGGCCAAAAGGTCATGAACAGGCAACGAAGTCTGAAAAAGTGCATGAGCTTGGTGTAAAAACCATGAACTGCTCTGTGACAAATCAGGACTTTCTCGGATTGCTTCGCGCAAACGATGTTAGAGGTTATTGTACGTTTCACCATGGGGCAGGAACTCGAGGTGCACTATGCTGAAGACCATTGTGAGCATAGCCTTGACATCTGACCGCGCTTATGGATCTTTTTTCCAATCTCGGCGATCTTGGATGCTTCCACTAGGATGACAGAGCTTTAGTTTCTACGTCTTATGTGTCAGCTCATGTTTCGTCACCTATTATTATCAGTTTCAGTTATTCTGTGTTGTTGTTGGTTTCATCTAGTGATTCCTGAGCAACCTGCAATCGCCACTGTTCAAAATTCAACGATTTGGAACACATTTCCGCGAAGCATCAGAAACAGTTTTATGGCACCCCCTCGTTGCCGACCGCCTGCATTGCCACCCGTGCCCCGCCCTCCTACCCGGTCAGCCCGCACGCTATTCGTTCGTTTCTTCCGCCAGTCCACTTGACGTAATCGAGTTATCGAGTAGTTGTACTTTCCTATGTAGCACGCATGTCCGTGTCATCATATTTTATACGTTTCTGTCAAGCACAAAGATAGCTAACACATATCTACGAGAAAAGTCGCGGCCATTCTAGTCTTCTCGATATGTTATTCTGTCTGGCATTTGTTCAAGAAAAGGCGCGAAATTCTACTGCTTTGTGATTTTAAAGAGACTAATGGGAGATGTTCTGCAATACAAGCAAACGAACATAAATGCCCTTAATGACCGCGATTCTTTTATGCAAGCGTTTTCTGTTTGTCCTAGATATGACTATACTACTTTGCACATGCTCTACAAAATATTTGCTCTTCTACCTGGATTGCTGCGGTAGAAACCAACATTTTGGCGTACAAAGACATGGATGAGGTCGACAATGAAGGAGGGTTGACTTAATGGCTCAGCTCTGTTGAACACTCATCCTGACGTTGATTGTCCTGTTGTATATAGTAAACTATGAGCATAATGTTACTGAGCCACAGTTGGGATCTGTAAACTCAAAAAAATACTTATCACGTAGTTGGGACATGTAAAGCAGGTAGCAGACTTCAGTTTATTGGCAGAATACAAAGGAAATGCAATCAGTCTTAAAAAATGATTGCTTACAAATCACTCATGCGACCCAGCCTAGAAGACTGCTTAAGTGTGTGGGACCCATACCAGATACGACTGGCAGGGCTTTCTGAAGATACACTCCTGGAAATGGAAAAAAGAACACATTGACACCGGTGTGTCAGACCCACCATACTTGCTCCAGACACTGCGAGAGGGCTGTACAAGCAATGATCACACGCACGGCACAGCGGACACACCAGGAACCGCGGTGTTGGCCGTCGAATGGCGCTAGCTGCGCAGCATTTGTGCACCGCCGCCGTCAGTGTCAGCCAGTTTGCCGTGGCATACGGAGCTCCTTCGCAGTCTTTAACACTGGTAGCATGCCGCGACAGCGTGGACGTGAACCGTATGTGCAGTTGACGGACTTTGAGCGAGGGCGTATAGTGGGCATGCGGGAGGCCGGGTGGACGTACCGCCGAATTGCTCAACACGTGGGGCGTGAGGTCTCCACAGTACATCGATGTTGTCGCCAGTGGTCGGCGGAAGGTGCACGTGCCCGTCGACCTGGGACCGGACCGCAGCGACGCACGGATGCACGCCAAGACCGTAGGATCCTACGCAGTGCCGTAGGGGACCGCACCGCCACTTCCCAGCAAATTAGGGACACTGTTGCTCCTGGGGTATCGGCGAAGACCATTTTCAACCGTCTCCATGAAGCTGGGCTACGGTCCCGCACACCGTTAGGCCGTCTTCCGCTCACGCCTCAACATCGTGCAGCCCGCCTCCAGTGGTGTCGCGACAGGCGTGAATGGAGGGACGAATGGAGACGTGTCGTCTTCAGCGATGAGAGTCGCTTCTGCCTTGGTGCCAATGATGGTCGTATGCGTGTTTGGCGCCGTGCAGGTGAGCGCCACAATCAGGACTGCATACGACCGAGGCACACAGGGCCAACACCCGGCATCATGGTGTGGGGAGCGATCTCCTACACTGGCCGTACACCACTGGTGATCGTCGAGGGGACACTGAATAGTGCACGGTACATCCAAACCGTCATCGAACCCATCGTTCTACCATTCCTAGACCGGCAAGGGAACTTGCTGTTCCAACAGGACAATGCACGTCCGCATGTATCCCGTGCCACCCAACGTGCTCTAGAAGGTGTAAGTCAACTACCCTGGCCAGCAAGATCTCCGGATCTGTCCCCCATTGAGCATGTTTGGGACTGGATGAAGCGTCGTCTCACGCGGTCTGCACGTCCAGCACGAACGCTGGTCCAACCGAGGCGCCAGGTGGAAATGGCATGGCAAGCCGTTCCACAGGACTACATCCAGCATCTCTACGATCGTCTCCATGGGAGAATAGCAGCCTGCATTGCTGCGAAAGGTGGATATACACTGTACTAGTGTCGACATTGTGCATGCTCTGTTGCCTGTGTCTATGTGCCTGTGGTTCTGTCAGTGTGATCATGTGATGTATCTGACCCCAGGAATGTGTCAATAAAGTTTCCCCTTCCTGGGACAATGAATTCACGGTGTTCTTATTTCAATTTCCAGGAGTGTATAAAGGAAGCGCAGCACATATGGTCATAGGTTTGTTTGACTTGAGATGTCGGAAGAACTGAACTTACAGACTCTTGAAGATAGACAGAAACTACCCTGAGGAGTCTATGAACAAAGTCTCAATAACTGGCTTCAAATAATGACTCTAGTAACATACTACAACCCTCTACATATCACTCACATGGGGTTCATAAAGATAAGATTAGATTAATTACATCATGCCCAGAGGCATTTAAACAGTCATTTTTCACCCACTTCATATGTGAATGGAATTTGGAAAAGCTCTAACAACTGGTACAGTGGGATGTACCCTTTACCATGAACTTCACACTAGTTTGCATATTATAGATGTAGCAGTAGAATTTTGGTTGCTCTGGTTACTTCCATGGACTGATTTTATTTCTGTCACTTGACTGTAGATTCCTTACCCTTCTAACTCTGACAGTTCCCTGAGTGATTACCGTGAGAAGGAATGACAAATCCGACGAAAGTGGAAAAATATGTTCTCAGTATTTTCAGGAAAAGGACATAGAACAAACACGAGTTTCATCAGACCATATGAAGAAAAATGATGGATTATGAACGCAGCCTTTGTCACAAGCCATACACATACTTCTTTTCTTGTTTATTTGAGATATATAACAAAAATCTCAGTTACATTAACAAGGCTAAATGCTTTGGATTACTGAATCAAATATGCATTTAAGACAATAAGAAGTCTGAAAATGTCTTGCTGACACAGTACTGTTCACAAAAGCACTGTAGCATAAGCTGCTGAATACAGCTGTTATGTGTACATGACAGAAATTAAGACCAAGAAGCAGTCATAAGCTGTAGTCGGCTAACATTCTAGGGCATCCAGTGTGGTGGCGCTGGCTTCAAAGCCTCTGTGGTCTCAACAGTTCTGCTTTGTTTTTATTTTTCGAGTTAGTCAAGAATCTGAGAGGTCACCGGTATATATATATATATATATATATATATATATATATATATATATATATAATAAACTTTTTATTCCATGTCATCACTTCAAACGATGCTGTGTTACTCAATTAGAAATAAGTTATAATTAGGAGTTACTGAATGCTACTATCAAGATCAGGGAGTGAATTGATCAACTTAAGAATATTGATTAATCCAACGCCAAAGGAATATGCTTAACATAAAACTTTTTATTCAATAAAAGCAGGAGGTTAATTAATTTGGACCCCAGAGTGACAGTACAGAACATAAAAGATAAAAATATGGAACACAAAAACACAGGAACAAAACACTGTGCATGGAGAAGGCACAGACATGAATAAAAACCAGCGCTCCAGGTGACTGGGCACAGAAGTCTTGGACAGTCATGATTTACTTGTTGTATGTGAAAACAGAGCACGAGTAATGACTATTCTGTGTAATAGTACTAAATTTGGTTACAAAATTAAGCACCATATTAGCATGAAATTTGGTTAACATATCAGTAAAACAAACATATACTTACAGCATCTGGGCCTATGAGAACTTTACTGACTCCAAAAATAAAAACAAAACATGATTTTCTATGAATTTTCGGAATTGCAGCTGGATCATGTTGACTTCTTGCCACAATATTTCGGTTGGCTACCATCCAGCCATCTTCAGGCAAGTTCCACCACTTTTACTGGTACAGTACTTAATTTGACGTACAATCTTTGACTATTGTGAAGAACCATCATTCTTCAATGATTTTGCCAATATATATATATTGGCAAAATCATTGAAGAATGATGGTTCTTCACAATAGTCAAAGATTGTACGTCAAATTAAGTACTGTACCAGTAAAAGTGGTGGAACTTGCCTGAAGATGGCTGGATGGTAGCCAACCGAAATATTGTGGCAAGAAGTCAACATGATCCAGCTGCAATTCCGAAAATTCATAGAAAATCATGTTTTGTTTTTATTTTTGGAGTCAGTAAAGTTCTCATAGGCCCAGATGCTGTAAGTATATGTTTGTTTTACTGATATGTTAACCAAATTTCATGCTAATATGGTGCTTAATTTTGTAACCAAATTTAGTACTATTACACAGAATAGTCATTACTCGGCGACAGCACCAGTTCGAATACTGTTACACATACTTAGGATTTTAATGAGCATAGCTTTAAACCTCTAAAGCCACAAATAAATTTCCATTTCACCATAATATTTGTATTCAATGACTAAAGCAAAAAATTATCATCATTGTGCTGAAATAAAAAGTACCTTTACTGTCTTGACTTTTCTGCAGTAATATGAATCTCAGCAAGCTCACATTCTCAGCTAGAATACTTTTCAATCCATATATTGAAATAATCAGGAACCAGATGCATAAAAGAAATTTAACTTCTTAACCAGCTCCAGACGCTTAGAGCCCTTCCTCAAAAGGTTATAACTATTGCATTATGTGTTAGTGTCAACAATAAGATGCATACAGAAAAACACCTGGTCCTAAAAATATAAGAGCTCTTGAATTTTTAGCAGAGCATTGTGCTGTATGTATCTTATTGTTGACACTTGCAAATAGTAATAAGTATAATCCTCTGAAGTAGGGCACTAAGCTCCCAAAACCAGTTAAGAAATTAAATTTGTTTTATGCAACTGGTTGCTCACTATTTCGATATATACAACTATAGTTGCTGAGGATGTACAAAATAATAAACTTTTTATTCCATGTCATCACTTCAAACGATGCTGTGTTACTCAATTAGAAATAAGTTATAATTAGGAGTTACTGAATGCTACTATCAAGATCAGGGAGTGAATTGATCAACTTAAGAATATTGATTAATCCAACGCCAAAGGAATATGCTTAACATAAAACTTTTTATTCAATAAAAGCAGGAGGTTAATTAATTTGGACCCCAGAGTGACAGTACAGAACATAAAAGATAAAAATATGGAACACAAAAACACAGGAACAAAACACTGTGCATGGAGAAGGCACAGACATGAATAAAAACCAGCGCTCCAGGTGACTGGGCACAGAAGTCTTGGACAGTCATGATTTACTTGTTGTATGTGAAAACAGAGCACCTCTGGTGGCTGGTGTGGAACCTAACACTACAGCAACAACTCAGCTGTACACCACACGACACTGCACCATACACACACTTTGCGAATAGTTATTTCCTCTGAACTGGTTCACAGCAGCTGTCATCTCGGATGCTGTATCAGCCCCCTTGGTGGAAGCAGAGTGTCAGTAATGTGGAATTGGGCAGGGAAGTGAAAACAGTGTCCAGAGTGGGTTGTCCATGTCGGTGTATGGTCTACGGGGTACTGTGCCAGTATTGGTGCTAGCAGCTGGGCATCTGGTTCAGGAAGGTTTTGATGCCTCCGTTGGGTATGGATGATGATACCTCTTGAAAAATCTACACAGGCCTGACCCTGTTCAGAGAAATGATCGTATACTTTCAGTTTACCAATCTTCCAATGTCTGCATACTTTTCCATACACTGTCATACCGTCAGCAGTTGCTGAAGCTCATGGAAAGTGGCATTGTGCAATAAAGTTAAATGCGTTTTAACTTTCGTAGCTCACATGTAAGTCGGCATGACAGTGTATGGAGGTGGTTTTTGCCATCGGTGAGGAATACGACATGAAAGCTGTGATCCAGGTCCTGAGACTCATAACAAAGTGATGTGCCACAATGTGAAGCCTTTGGAGGATGGATATGTGTGACATAGTTCCACAGGCACATAAGAAGTATGGCTAGTCTTGCGTGGATCTTTGCAGTGTAACAGCATCGACAAATTCTCCAGGCAGTCGCATTCGCTCTCTGTAGACCAAGTTCATGGCCAAGGAATCGATGTTGAGTTTACGAATTGTTTGTAGGCCAAGTAGAACTACATTGGCAGCTGTAATTCAGTTCTTACACAACACAACACTGCTCCATACACACATTACTCTACCATTTAACTCCTCCGCACTAACGCATAACAGCTGTTGTGTCGGAGCTATACTGTAATGATATTCCTACCACACTATTTATGAATATCCTGCCGTTTTACAAAGTATATGTTTACATAGTTGAAGGTTAAGCTCATTGTTTTGGCACTACACTTGTATGTTATCCAGGGATCTAGAAACGACAGAGAGGCTCCGTCCTCGCCGCAGCCGCAGTGGTCCACAACCCCATGACGACTACCGCAGTCCACTTCACCCCTCCGCCGCCCCACACCGAACCCAGGGTTATTGTGCGGTTCAGCCCCCGGTGGACCACCGCAGGGAACGTCTCACACGAGACGAGTGTAAGCCCTATGTTTGCATGGTAGAGTAATGGTGGTGTATGTGGAGAACTTGTTTGTGCAGCAATCGCCAACATGGCACTACACTTCTTTTTCACAAACATAAACAACAGAAAAGATCTGTGCTGTTAAACAATCCTGAAAAGAATGAGAGCAGATCCATCTAACATCAGTTGCTGAAGCTCGTGGAAAGTGGCATTGTGCACGAAATTTAAATGCATTTTAACTTTCGTAGCTCACATGTAAGTCGGCATGTCAGTGTACAAGCAGGGTCTTTCGTCATGTAAGTTGACTTAGACAAGTGGTGATGGGGACATACATGTCTGTGGAAACCCAGCAAGTATGTGAAACCCAGATTTAGTTCCAAAGAGGTTAGGATCTAACCTACTGGTTTACACCAAGAGAGCCACTGCACATACTCCACTTAATAGCCAGTTAAGTTCTATTCTCTGAGAGGTGTTGGAAACCAACCTGGAATAATACAAAACTGGAGTTTAAACTTGTGTTAAATATTGATTTCAGGCCAGGTTAGCGAGTATATCTGGAGAATAAGTTTGAATTATGGTAACAATAGTTATGAGATGATAGTAATGACAAGATTTTGAAGAAATTGTTTCTTAGAATGAAAAACAAGAAGATAGATGTCACCCAGTTATTTTGAAGAGTACAATAATCCCGAATTTATATGTAGATTTCGTTTGTTGAAGGAAGCTGTACTTCATCTTTAAAGTTTTGTAAGTGAGAAACTGTAATATATAACTGACAAGTGAGACTATCTTTGTATTTCCCAACGTATACTGTTTACCTATAATAATATGCATTTGATATCAGTACTTCATGAATGATATGCTGTCATGTTATTTATATAAACTGGTGCATAAAAATGATAATTAATGCAATGATAGTCTTGTTTATCTGGCATGTGTTACAAATTGGTGCAGTATTAAGAAGAACTACTTCATTTTACTTAGCAGACAGTGCCCAAATAGACCTTGTAAAATCGAAAAATCTTACCAGTCCTGGACACTATTTGTATTAACACCTTTTTCTGTATAATTTTTCATGTAACAAAAAATTTGATAAAACACTAATGTCATGTTTTCATTTAGCCACATTACATCCATAGCAGAAAATATTGTACATTATAATCTCCCACTGGGATAAAAACTTTCCATTTTTAGTGCAAATATTATGACCACAGGCCCACTAATGCTCCAGAGCAACATAATTGTCTCCCACAAAACATTATTTCCATAAATATGTAAAATATTCATGCTTACTCAACGTATGTTTTACACAGTTAAATGAACAGTAAAGTCTGTTCTTTTTAAGAAAAAAGATGTTTCTTCCTCAGCTGTAGAATACAGCTGTTGTGTTTCTCAGTTACTAGATTATCCACAGAAGCACATCCAAATGTATTATAAAATAATAGTTGCTTATGTGTTATTAGAGCATTGGTTTTTGTCATTTAGCTAACAGAAATCTTTATTATTGCATCCACGTAACTGTAACATGTGGAAGGTGTGGCTGGCAAGCTATGTTTGTGAATTTCTTTTTAACTGTCACACAGTTTGTTTCATGTAAATCTTTCCTTTCTTTCACAAATGACTCGGTTCCACCAACAAACCAGCTACTACTGACACTCAGATACTTTACTGCTGGTGATTTCCTTCTATCCATTGCAGATATCCTTGCTACTGACAATAGACAGTCAGATCACTCAAATAAAGTACAAAGACATTAAAAAAACAAAAATTGTAATTTTTACAGTAATGTAAAAAACATTACGTATGAAGTTCCTCAAGGGTCAGTCCTTGGCCAATTATTTTAATTCTTTATCTTAATGATTTGTCAGAAAAAATAACTAAAGGGACAACAGTACTTTTTGCAGATGACACACATATCCTAATCAAATCATGTGTTGAGGAAAGCCTACAAAAAACAGTTACAGGTTTAATACAAAATTTAACACAATGGTTCAGAACAAAGAAGCCAATAATACATAATGAAAAAACAGTAACAGTGAATTTCCACAATTCACAGAAACTACATTCTGAAAGACCTATTTTTAAAATTGATGGAAATACTGTTTCATCTGTGAGCAACACAAAATTTTTAGGTATACATATTCAGCTAAACCTAAAATGGGAGACACACCTTAATCATGTAAATAAAAAGTTAAACAAACTTACATATGCAGTAAGAATCCCCTCACAAAATACAAGCTGTGCATCAGCGATCACAATGTACCATGGCAGTTTTCAGTCACTGTTGATGTGTGGCATTATCTTTTGAGGGAAGTCCATAGGTACAAACAAAACATTTAGGCTACAGAAAAAGATTGTTAGAATAATATAGCATGCTAAGTACAGAGACTCCTGTAGACCAATATTTAAAAATCTCAGTATACTGCCCCTTCTTTGTTTATACAAAGGGCGTTTGAAAATTCCATGCAAAGTCCGAGAGATGGCACCACTGGCGCGTATCGAGGTCATGTTTAGTTAGTAGCATCTTTGGAAAGAATGCACTTCAAGTTCCAGCCCCAGTGATCTCCATACTCCTTAGTATAGAGATCACTGTTCAGCCCTGTTGGACTATTTCTTTGTGTTTGGCATTCGTGTAAATCAAGGAAGTCGAGTGATCGCCAAAAAATTGACGAAAAAGAATTTCGTGTGGTGATTAAACATTAATTTATGAAAGACAAAACGCCTCAGGACACTAAAGAGAAGCTTGATAAACATTACGGTGACTCTGTATCTTCGACCAGAACAGTTTATAAGTGGTTTCAAAATTTTCAGAGTGGCCATATGGGCACAAGTGATGCTGAACGTTCTGGAAGGCCTATGGAGGTTATGACTTCAGAAATCATTGATAAAATCCTTGATATGGTGATGGATGACAGAACAGTTAACGTGCGTGAGATTGCTAGTCCTTTGGGCATCTCGAATGTATGGGTGAATAATATTTTGCATAAAAATTTTCAGATGAGAAAGCTATCCGCAAGCTGGGTTCTGCACTTGCTCACGCTTGACCAAAAACGGAATCGTGTGAAGTGTTGCAAGGATTGTTTGCAACTGTTCATGAAGAATCTGCAGGACTTCAAGCGTCGTTTCGTCACTGTGGATGAAACATGGATACATTACTATACTCCTGAGACCAAACAACAATCTAAAAAATGGGTTACTGGTGGAGAATCTGCACCAAAAACAGCGAAGACCATTCCTTCTGCTGGAAAGGTTATGGCGACTGCCTTCTGGGATTCGCAAGGGATAGTCCTCATCGACTATCTGGAAAAGGGTAAAACTATTACAGGTGCATGTTATTCATCGTTAATGAACAGTTTGAAAACCGAGATGCAAGAAAAAGTCAGCGATTGGACCGCAAAAAAGTCCATTTCCATCATGACAATGCACCAGCACACACCTCAGCAGTTGTGGTCGCAAAATTAATGGAAATAGGATTCCAACTCTTTTCACATCCCCCCTATTCTCCAGACTTGGCTCCCTCGGACTACTATTTGTTCCCCAATTTGAAGAAATGGCTGACGGGACAAAGATTTTCTTCAAATGAGGAGGTGATAGCAGCAATTAATAGCTATTTTGCATACTTGGAGAATTCATATTATTTTGAAGGGTTCAACAAATTAGAACAGTGTTGGACGAAGTGTATAAGTCTAAAAGGACACTATGTCGAGAAATAAAAAAGATTTATCCCAAACATGCAAGTAGTTTTTATTTTTGCATGGACTTTTCAAACACCCCTCGTATATGCATGAAATAACAAATTTCAGAAAAGGAAGTATTTTAAAAGATGGAAATAACTTCAGGTATACCCGTGATTTCTACCCTCATGATTCTAGGCAGAAGCATTATTTACATGTCAATACAGTAAGTGCAAACATTTGTAAGAAAGCAGTTTATCATACTGGCATAATGCTGTACAATCACGTGCCATCCTGTTTGAAACAGACGCAAAATTTACAAAAGTTTAAAGTGAAACTGAAAAAGTACTTGCTTGACCACTGCTTCTATTCTGTTTCCGAGTTTTTAGAGTACCAGTAAAGTTTAGTGTAACTGCTCAAATATTCATTGTATTTCATTATATTAATTTTTTCATCAATATTCAACATGTATTGAATAATTTTTAATTATTTATCTTTTCAAAATAAAAATGTGTATGATGTTGTATATACTGTACCAACTTGACTTGTCCTACATCGTTTGTGCAAAATATGTACCTCAACACGATTTACAGGACGAATAAAGAAATACAAATACAAATACTTCTCAAGTTAAACACGCTATTTCTGCAGAAGACGACTGAATAAATATGAAATGCTGTGTGAGAAAATACATTGTGTGCTCTATTGTTTATAACCTCCCCCCAGTTTCGTACTGAACTTAATTATTTGCATATACTGAAGATGAAGTTATATTTAATTAATGTAGCATAATAAGTAATATCTCCTTTTCATGAAACTCATTGTTGTGCCCTTCTGTTATTGTGTAATATAAGGAAAACTACTCAATGGTAGCATGTCCTTCCTCAAATACTGGATTTTATTAATTGAAACAGCCTTTTGGAAACCAACGTTTATAAACACTCAACAGAAATCAAATACTGTGTACCGTTACGCTTATATTCCACCACTAATCGGCCTCGTTACTGAACAACCACCTCTAGTCTCTCGCACACCTGACTTCCGCTCAAGGACTCCAACACTCGACTCTCGCTCACCCAATCGCACATTGTTGACTGCACTGCTGTATTTGTTTTAGTTTATGATCGCTGCGTAGGGTGTATGATCGGTACTACGTAAGGGTACTGTGACCAACATAACTGGACAGGAACGTTGTTCCAGGCGTAACTAATCAGGTAATCAAATGGCATTTGTACAGGCTAATATTCATACTCGCTGTCAACTCATGACGTGTCAAAATATTCCACAACACATTTTAAATGGAGGAATTCACAACGACCGTAATGTTACGTTACGACACCGTCAAGGTTTCTCAGGAACAAAGTTTTGACGGCTTTTGTCATCATCCATTGTTGATCTTGTGATCCTCAACCTCATTTCGTCTCGATACATAGCCATGCTCTCATCCTCCATACCTTGTTTTTTTCGTACTTCTGTTAGGTCATGGATTCCGTAATTAATATTAGCTACATCGTTATTTGTTATAGACTGAAAACCGTTGAGGGTAGCCACGTGAGATGGGATAACATGACCTGAATTGACTTGACCAGAAAGTGTGAATACACCCTGACGTCATGGTGCCGTGAAGGCCAGTGGGAATCGGTTTTACGCGTACACTCGAAGTGATACTGTGATAAGCCAAATACTGGATTTGGCAACGGACTGTCTGCGCAAATGTCCTTGCACATCATATCTAAACAGACAGTTGTGTGTGAACAGGAGATTCGAACAGATGTGAGATGTGTGCAAAACTGGAAGTTGGAATTGGAGGTTTGAGCAAAATTGCTCAAATCTGTCAGCACCAACAACGTCTGCACAGACAAATCGTACCATATGAACAAAAGATCGCCACAAATCTGGTGCGCAAAATAGGACTGAGTTACTTGTTTGATTAATGTACTGTTTTTTTTGTCTGGTGTGTACAGTGAATTTTAAAGTTGCAGATACATTTGAGTGCTCTACAGAGTTCATTGCTGAAAAAACGCGGACCCACATATATTTGTGAAAAATTAAGAGGCAAGGAATACAGCGACTGAGATAAGAAGACAGTGGCTTATAATTCTATAAAAGAGAAATTACGAGTGGTTGACCCTACAACAAACAGGAAAACGGTAATAAAAAAAAATAATTTCGTTGCGGACTATTTACCACAAGGAACTAAGCTAAATAACAAAATCTCTTCAATCTGGCACCAGGGATGACGAAATATGTAAACCAAGTTTGTAGTATTTTGGCATGCACTGGTTTATGAGTGAATGCAACACAGTTTAAGGTTTACCTCGTATATAACAGTACCTGTTACTTGTCTTTTGCAACTTTATTCATGTCTTTTGCAACTTTATTCACTTAACTACAATGATGTCCAAAATTAAAGCAACAAACCCAAATTTTGCAAGTTGCGTTTATTTTTCCACAAAATACAGTAGAACAAACAGGTGACAGCAAAATAGACACAATGTAAAGAATACAGAACGTAAACAGCTGCAATATGCATAAGAGTTGGACAAAAATGTTCTTCGTTTTTTCCAACTTATTGGATTTGCACATACATTCCAACAACTAGTTAACATGCTCGGTATGGGCTGTGACTATCTCTGGCAGTAATATAGACCTGACAATGACAGGACATGCAGTGAACGACGTAAACAGTCTCATCTTGAGGCAATAACACTCATTCTTCCTGCGGAGCTACTTGCATGTCACGGAGAGTGGTTGGAGAATCCTTATGTGATGCAACCCAACTGTCTAGAGCATATCTGAGGTGGTCTATGGAATTTAAAGCGGGAGCGCGAGCAGTCGACCTCATGTGTGCAATATCTTCCGTTTCCAAGAAAACGTCAATCACCCATGCTCTATGAGGTCGAGCATTATCATCCATCTGGGCCCGCAGCACCTCGCAACAACCGCACGTGAAGTCACAAGATCTCGTCACAATATCTGAGAGCAGTTAAACCTTGCTGATTCACCAGTGCAAGTTCATTAAGTAGTGTTCGAGTGGTCAACAGAATCCCTGTTCACACTATTAGAGATGCTCCTCCATATCGGTCTCTTTCCATAATGTTTGACCCCAGAAATAGTGTTCCACATTCCCTCCAGATGCGAATACGTAAAGAATCACTCTCCAGACCAGATCGGGACTCGCTTTTAAAAGGAACTTTTGCCCACTGTTCGACCATCCAGGTGGCACGCTGACAACTCCACTCTACACTTCCAGATGTCAGGGTTGACAACTTCACGTTAGACATTCCCTTCTGACGCATCAGAAGAACACATAGAGCAAGTCTCTGACAATAAAGGCCACTCTTCTGAAACCTTCTTTACACCATTTGCCTTGATACAATATATACAGTGGATGCTGCGAGGTCAGATGCCAGTTACCATGCAGTACTAAGGCGGTACCGTTGTGCCCATACAGCCAAACGACGGTACTCCCTTTCTGATGTTACACGTAGTTGGCCCTGCCCTGGTCTTCAGGATACAGTTTCGGTCTCTATAAACCGTCACCACATCTGAGAAACAACAGAGCGATTCACATTAAGCCATCAGGCCACATCAGTTTGCTACTGCCCTGCTTCCTTTCTTCCTATGGCCCTCCACGCAGGGAGTCTGGTAGGCATCTTCCCTGTACCATACTGCATCACCTGTGACTGTGTCTGTAGCGATTGTGGATGTGGGATTACCCGGCAAACGCTATCCCGTTTGACAGGTGGCCTGACGTCATCGTTGGAGTGGTTGTCCGCTGACTGGAATACCATCTACCGTGCAGAACACGATCGTACGGACATCTGTTGACGGTCTGTACGATTATATCGTGGATTACACACAGGACAGGAAAATCGCGGTTTGTTGCTTTAATTTTGGACACCAGTGTACACCACAAAAAGTAACATCTGAGGGAAAAGGCAGCAGATATTAACACAGAGCTGTACCTAACAATTCTTTCAGATGCTTCCGACAGAAATCATTTCATCAAACTTAGATGGAACTACGCATGGAGAACTTAACCAAAATTATCAATTCTGTTTGCTTTATTCTTAGAAATCTCTCTCATTATGTTGATCTGCAAAAAAATGGTTCAAATGGCTCTGAGCACTATGCGACTTAACTTCTGAGGTCATCAGTCGCCTAGAACTTAGAACTAATTAAACCTAACTAACCTAAGGACATCACACACATCCATGCCCGAGGCAGGATTCGAACCTGCGACCGTAGCGGTCTCTCGGTTCCAGACTGTAGCGCCTAGAACCGCACAGACACCCAGGCCGGCTGTTAATCTGCAAAAGGGATTGCTAGTATACTTTCACTCAGTACCGTCCTGCTACTTTGTCTTACGAGACAGTGTAGTACAGAAAGTAGGCCCTATTTATTCTATAAAAAAAAATTGCAGACGCAATATTCTGTTAAGCTGATAATAGTACATCTTGCATCAATGTTTTCAGACACAAGGATTCTTACATACGTTTTACTTCATAAAATAATATGTGGTTCATAACGAGAGTGGATCAGAGGTGAAATGTAGATTCAAAACCTCAATTCTTGAAGCAAAACTTTCGAGAAAGACTATGAATGTCTGCTTGGAGTTCAGAATGGAGTTTTATATTCTGGTGAAAAAATCTTTAACAGGTTGTTGGTAGACTGAAAATCTCAATTGAGAAACATTGTAGTTGTTGAGAAACTGTAGTTCATCAGCCAACCTATAATTTCTAAGATTATACTAAGTTTCAAACACTTCTAAAACTGTAAAAATGTAACCTGTAACTCGTCAGAGTTGATATATTTTATTTGCCTTCGTGAAATTCTCCTTCAGGACAGTGTAAAAAGCTCCACACGTTTTGGGTATGATTTCAGTAAAGGCTTGTTTCGAAATTGCAGTTCCTTGTAACTTCTGCCTGTTGCCAGGAATCTTAATGTCAGCATCAGCCGCTCGTGTGAAGTACTTGCTCTCCTCATACAATTATTTTTCCGTATTATACACGGAGCTATGACTTCCAAAAGGTAGGTATATGTTCCCAAATCTACCTGCAATAATTGCGCCAGTCAGTGGTTTCGCCCTGCAACTCGTAAAGTAAATTTATGTGCAAAAACTGCCTCTTCTTAAGCTGTCTCTGTCTATGCCATCTTGTCTGGTCTTTCTGTTTCCTGAAAATTTTTCGCAGCAGAAGTTGTGAACACAGAGCATAACAGAATTTCTTCCATTACCAATTTCTCATTAAATGAAATAAACTTTCAGGTTGTGACAGCATAGTCACTTGCTGCTGAAATATCTTTTCTAAACCGATATAAATTGCAGGCGAGCAGTAGATTGGAACTTAGGTCGTGTGAACACACCACTGTTGCAGCTGTTTGCTGCATGCACTAATTTTTGCACAGATATATACGTAGACAGATCTTTGAGTGTAAATGGGCCTTGTGCGTTAGACCATAGATCAGTGGTCGTCAAACTGCGGCCCATGGGTGGTATGGTGCCTGATTCAACTATTTGTGCATCCCACCTTTCTCAGCCATATTTTACAACATATATCTGAAAATATTGGTGAATAGACTCAGAAAATAGAGGAAGTAAGTGTTACAAACAAAATACCTTTACTGGCCTTCAAAGTGATCATCATTAGCTACAATGTATATCTGATATCAGTTCTAAAGCTGTTGGAAACTGTCAGCAGACGCATCTTGTGGAATATTTTGAAGTACTGTGGTCACTCGCAAAGTCTGTGAAACGAAAGCCTTTCAGAGCTGATTTAAGGTGGAGAAACAAAGAAAGTTTGCTGGCGTCAGATCTGGAAAATAAGGAGGGTGTTGAAGAACAGTCAGCTTGCGTAGAGCGAGGAACTTGAGAACACAGAAATTTCGACTATCCAACAACGTGTGAAAACATTGCTTCGAGTGATTCTGTGGAACCGTCAGGTGACAGTTTCAAATAGCTTTACATCTGATGTCAAAAGCATATTCTAACTAATTATGTTTACTTTTAAGGCCAGTAAAGGTATTTTCTACTTTGAAGGGCAGTAAAGGTATTTTCTTTATAACTTCTGTTTCCTTTATTTTCTGAGACTATTCACTGAACTTTTCAGGCACACCTTGTATAGTGATATGCACCTAACAACTGACAGCCGAATTCAAATGCACGAACTACCGTTAAGAGACGCCTATTATCGTAGTTTTTTGCTCAGTAATAACAAAAATACAGAGACAGTAATATTTTAAGGTGTTCTAGACAAATTCAGTCGTCAGCCAAGTAAAGTTGGCTGCTTACCAAAAGGGCAAGAGGGTTAAGAAGTGTGGCCAGTGTGTTGTTAGTACATGTGAGAGGGGGAATTTTTTATTGTCTGTATCCCAGTAGGGACACCTCATGTGCAAGCACTTCTTGTTCTGCTTGTCTGCTCCAGTCTAAATTTTCACATGGAAGTAACATGGATGCATGAATATTCATATAGAGATTATCATCGCAGTACATATTTGACACAAGGAATATGAAATTAAATTAAGGCCATTGTAGTACAACACAATCATCATCATCATTCATCTGAGGCCTCATTCCCGCGGAAATGCGGGGTCGGCCTTGTTACTATTGATTTGGCAGTGTTAGTTGCAGAGGGTGGCCGGATGCCCTTCCTGCGAGCATCCCGAACCCCCCGGGCTGGAATTAGTGTACCCCAGTTGTCTGCGTCCAGTGGCAGTTATTGGAATAGTGTGAACATGTTGCAAATGTCTGCGAGTCACGTAACTGTGGCGGAACATAGGGACCAGCCCAGTATTCACCTAGTGGGATGTGGAAAACCACTTAAAAAGCACATCCAGTCTGGCCACCATACCGTCCCTCATCGTTAGGCTACAGCCACACTTGCGTTTTTGAAGCTGGACGCTCAGCGTCAAAAGATGCCACAGTTATAGGCAGGCTGGAGAAGGCCAGTAGTGGCCACACACAGCGTCTTTTTCTGCCAACGTCCGACGGGAAGGCGCATCCTCAAGGTCAGACGCTAGTCGGATGGGCTGGGCCCATTCCCTGCACCAAAAGACGCTTCTCACATTGCAGTACACAAGTGGCTTTAACAATGATGTCAACCAAATCGATACTGACGTCAATCGGATGGTGGAATATACGCCATTTATTGGCTAAAATACCTAATGCACATTTCCCGTACTGCCTGGCACTCGATAAACGATAGTTAAAAATTCTTTTAATGTTAGTCATATCCTTACTGGGGTATGGTCTCACAGAAAGTTTTCACACAGAGCAAAGGCTTCATCTGCCAGAAACACATATGGCAGTAATCGACAGATGTATGGTTTGGTAAGGGGGCTGGTGGTGGTAATTGTAAATTGTTGGAACAGAGTTTCTTGCCAAAATCAGTGCTTTTCAGGATGTTTGAATCTCCCTCATGTCCAAAGGCCCCAACATCTATATATCTGAATTAGTAATTTGCGTCAGCTATTGTCATTAAAACTATTGAAAAATACTTGTAGTTAAAGTATTCACTACTCGATCCCCATGGATTGATCACTCTAATATGCTTACCATCAATATATCCCACGCAATGTGGAAAATTGGCTTTTTTTTTTCAAACTGTAAACTAACATTCAACCAATCTTCAGCAGTTAATTGTTTCATATACTGGTCTTGCATTGTCTCCCAGATTGCTCAGCATGTCTCTCGAATAATCTTTGAAATTGTTGAACGTCCAAGTAGAAACTGGAAGTGTAGAGATCTGATGGAATTGCCAGTTGCGAGATACCTACAATGGGTTAAAAGTAGAACCAATATCTATATTAAGTGTTTTTAAGGGAAGGATGTGCAAAAAAAGTGGAAGAGCATTATGGATTGCTACTACGAAAATGTGAAAATGCACAATGGGATCAAAATCCAGGAAACATTACATTTACCACTAACAGTTGTCGTTTCTCCAATCTTTATGTGTAAAAAGAGATTGAGTATTCCATATTTATAATGTTCGTGCATTTAGACTGAGCCATGCATGGCCACAAATTATAAAATTTTACTGTAGACAATTACAGTTTTCTCTTTTTACCACAGGATATCTGGGAATACGGCTGTCGATCTAACAGAAAGTATGCAAGACGCTGGCAACAACACTGCATAACAAGAAGCAAACGCGACACCTGAAATACAACATACTACATCCGAAGCCTCTCCCTATGCTTCCACAGCGCAAAGGGAGAAAGAAAGTCAATTTCCGAAGAAACGAAAACAGGACGAGTTTGAAAAAATGTTGTTGGGTGTTTTGGAAACGAGTTTGCAACAATCACATACAAAGGAACCTAGAACTAATGATCTAGATGAAATGTTCTTACTTTCGCAAATGCCCCTTATTAAGAGCTTTAGCCCAGCTGACAAGATGGATTTTCAATTGAAATATTTACAATTGGTTCAGTCCTACACACATGCACAGCCATCCAGAATTACATCTGAAAGTGACCAACAATCATGTCCGTCCACAAGCAGCACACCTACAATGATATTCGAGAAAAAATCATGTTTCAGTCCTTTCCTTTTATGCATTGTAAACAAATAATACAATAAGCAATAAAACTTCGCTTACCTCAGAGCAATAGATAGTTTTTCTTCAGCCCTTATACAGTCATATAGTCGAGTGTTTCTTCCAGTAATAGCATTCGAAACATTAGACAGCAGAGTTTCGTATAACTTAGTAGACATCCTGTAGTACTCAAAAAACTTTTCATGGTTTCCTTTAAGATTGTTGCGTAGCAGATTGATTGTTCCCCTCTCTGATGTGTCCTCAATTATTGGATGAGTCCAAAACGTCTTTTTTGTCTACGTCGTCTCCGTCGAATCAGTAACAATACGGCACATATTACTGTTGCAGATTGTGTACTTAATACATTCATTTCTCAATGCTGCGATGTCAGGCAGGACTGAAACGCTACTGAGCCTTATATGGCCACATTGACGTCTTCGGTCGCTAGGACGCGTTGCACGATCGAATGTGGCCACCACCAGGCGACTTTTGAAGCTGCTTCTTTAGACGCTGAGCGTCCAGCTTCCGCAAGTGTGGCGGTAACCTTAATCCGTTGGGCGGATTCGATTCGGGGCTGGCGCGCCTACCCCAGTCCAGGAAGCAGCGCATTAGCACTCTCGGGTACCCTGGCAGGTCATGTAATACACCACAATGAGTAGAAGAAAAAGTGACCTTCGAAACATTTGTCTAATTAGCCTTTGTTATTGTGTCTCATATTGTATAATGCATTTAAATAAAGGGTGTCCCAGGAAGAATGGTTAATATTCAAAGATGTGACAGGAACAATCGGTCGAAGCAAAAAAGTCCAGTAAACATGTACATTAAAATGCGTTCCTTATGTACTCTGATCAGTTCTCCATCTTCGCTACTGTGAAACACATCACTTCTACTAAATAAGCACTCATAGCTTTTAAGGATTAGATTTTCAAGCCCATGTTTACGAGATCTTTTTCTTGTTTTGATCTATTCCACCCACTCCCAAAATATGGAATGCAAAGAGCTTGCCATAGAACAGATTTGTATCACAGTATCTAAGATGAAGAAGTACCAATAGCTCTTAAGGTATAGGGTTTTAGATCCTATGTTCATTAGAATTTTTTGCTTTGAATGGTCGTTCCTGTCATATCCCTGAATTTTTTCTGAGATGTTGAGAAAAAACAGCCAATCAGTTGCTCATAAAGGTTTATTAGAATCCTTGACGTAGGTTTCGACGATTTTAAAATTGTCTTCTTCAGAAGGTGTATTGGAGCTTGTTACACCAAAAAATGGGTCAGATGACTCTAAGCACTATGGGACTTAACATCTGAGGTCATCAGTCCCCTAGACTTAGAACTACTTAAACCTAACTTCCTAAGTACATCACACACATCCATTTCCGAGGCAGGATTCGAACCTACGACCGTAGCAGCCGCGTGGTTCCGGACTGAAGAGCCTAGAACCGCTCAGCCAAAATGGCTGGCTTATTACATCAGATACTGATTCAGTACAACGAATAAAGCCGAATGGTTCTTACCATGAAGATGTTGAAAAAATCAGCTAACCAGTTGCAAAAGAAAGGTTTATTAGCCCTTGACTTAGGTTTCGATATTTCTAAAAATATCTTCTTCAGAAGGAGTGGGGCTTCTTACATCACATGGTGGTACATTAAATTAGCTGAATGTGTGGTGTAACAAGGGCCACTCCTTCTGAAGAAGATATTTTTAGAAATACCGAAAACTTGGTTAAGGGCTAATAAACCACTGTTTCGCAACTGATCGGCTGATTTTTTCAACCTCTTCAGATTTATACAGTTGTTGATTGACAGCCATGTTTAAGATTTTGAAAGGTTCTTACGAGATTCGAAATCCACCTTACAAACACAAATAATCGTAGGAAAATAATTTCTACTGGTTTGTACATGATAAAGAATTATTTACTTATTTCTGGCTTTGAATTTGATATCAATATGCTATGTACTGCCTGATGTGGGAGCAGAATCGCAAAGAATTTTCATTTTGCGTTCTTGTGACTTTCGTAACACCCATGTTGTAATTAGGCAAGAAATGAAAAATTTTGTAAGCCTCAGTAGCAGTGCGGATCACCAAGTGAAGAGATCTGTGTTTGGTTTCCAGCCGGGTTGGAGATTTTCTCCATTCCGCGACTGAGTGACGTTCGTATCGTCGTAACTGATATTCCACCAATGGGATGGCTGTATAAGCACGACAAGAAAGCCAGTAAAGGAGGGGACAAAAAAAGAAATACAAGTATCTTTGGCTGCCACACTCAGACAGCTGGAGTTCGACATCTAGGGGCAACAGAAACAGGGACGTTCAATTCTGGAGTAATCCAAGAGATGTCTCTATGGTCACACTACCACGATCCTTCGCACCCGTTTCTGTTGGCCGTAGATTATAGAGTACAAACCTTTGCCCAAGACCATACAGTATAACTGTCTATGGAGTGAGCATTCTGATGCGCAGAACGAGAATTCTGTCCACAACATCTGCTGCAGCTCGAGTCATATGGTTTTGGGACAGTGTATTTTAACCAAACAGCGCTTAGTATATTATTAGTGTTATTGCTTCATTGTACAGATGCACGGAAATGACAAAAGTCATGGGATAGCAATATTCACATATACAGTGCACTATGTGTAAAAGGGCAGTGCACTGACAGAGCTGGCATTTGTATTCAGTTGATTCATGTGAAAAAGTTTCCAACGTGATTATCACCACACGAAGGGAATTAACAGACTTTGAACACAGAATGATAGTTGGAATTAGGTGCATGGGACATTTCGTTTCGGAAATCGTCAGGGAATCCAGTATTCCGAGATCCACAGTGTCAAGACCATTCTGAGAATAGGAAATCTGAGGCATTATGTCCCACCATGGAGAACGCAATGGCCAACGGCCTTCACTTAACAACTGTGAAAAGTGTGTTTGCATAGAGTTGTCAGTGCTAACAGACAAACAACATTGCTTTAAATAGCTGCAGAAATCAGTGTGGGACGTACTACGAACGTATCCATTAGGATAGCGTGGCGAAATCTGGCGTAAATGAGCTACGTCAGCAGCAGATGACTACGCGAGTGACTTTGCTAACAGCATGACATCGCCTGCAGCATCTCTACTGGGCTCGTGACAATATCGTTGGACTTAGACGACTGGAAAACGGTGTTGATAGGAATGAGGTCATGGACCAAAATTGTCAACAAGGTGATGTGCAAGCTGGTGGTGGTTCCATAATGGTGTGTGCTGTGTTTACGTGGAATGGACTCATCCTCTGGTCCAACTGAACCGATAATTATGAGGAAATGGTTATGTTCGGCTACTTGGAGTCCATTTGCAGCCATTATGGACTTCACGTTTCCGAACAATGATGGAATTATTATAGATGACAGTGCAACATGTCACCAGGCCACAATTGGATGTGACTGGTTTGAGGAACGTTCTGGACGCTTTGAGCGAATGATTTGGCCATCCAGATCGCCTGACGTGAATCCCATCGAAAATTTATGGTATATAACGATCGGTTTGTGCTCAAAATCCTGGACCAACACTTTCACAATTACAGATGGCTATAGAGACAGTATGGTTCAGTATTTCTGCAGGGGATTTCCAACGATTTGTTGAGTCCATGTCATGTGGGGTTGCTGCAGTACACTAGGTAAAAGGAGGTCAGACACGATATTAAGAGGTATCCTATGACTTCTGTCACCTCGTCGTAGATCACCGTCAGAAGATCAGAGAGACTTTTTACATGCGTTTTACAATCATCTTAACAATTAGATACTGGGAACTGGAGTTGGCTTAAAGATGTGAAGACTGTACTTTTTCGCCACAGTGTCATAGCATATATTCCACTTTATTTAGGTTTTTTGGGTAATGTGATAAGAAGTGACAGCCAGAAATATTTTTTTTTACATTTCCTGTTGCACTATTCATATTATCGAGCCTGTTATAATTAATTACATTAGGGTGCCTAGGAACCTGTCTCGTGCAGAAATACTTAGATACACACAAGAGTTTGAGAACCAGCAAAAATTGGAGGAACTGTGTATGAACATAAAACTGATATTTATACACTGAGTGGCAGTTTACTCAAACACACATGCAAATTTATCTACCACCTGTCTTGTAGGCACACAGCTACAAAAACGCAGAAATTATTTGTGCAATATAAGTCTTTATAGAACTGTGTACTGATATTTTTTCAACATATAAAGTGCCTCCTATCAATATGACATTTACAATTATACATTTGTTGTACATACCTAGTAAAAGTAACTGGGCCTCCTTTCACACACATCTTACAACGATTGCAACAGTAATACCGTACCATAGCTACTACTAAAACCCAGACATATAGAAAAGTATATAAAACAAAGCGAATACGTGTAATATTCAAGTTTCGCTATTATCGCAAATTGTAGGCTAGCAGCACTGTTCCAAAATCATGTAACTAGCATGATTTGATGTTGACAACAGTATATCTGTAGATATACTGTTTGTCCACAATTAAGTTGATGATTGGTGCAGTAGCTGTCAGGAAAGGCCATGGCCCCGCATTATGACTGCAGAGGGGAAAGGATCGGTGAGGGGAAGGTAGCTTGCAGCAGTGCTGGCACCACTACCCGAATTTTGTGCTTAACATGAAATCGGAGGCGGCATTTGCCTGGGGATGTAATGGAAAATGTAAACATTTATTTAAATTATCATTACAGCCATACTTACTAATGCATAAATCTAAAATTTTGCATGTGTAAAGCAAAAGAGGTGTGTTGTAATGGAAAAATATAATAAAATATGCAGGATTAATATTTTCACAGAAATTTGAATTTTTAGTTTTTTATTATCTTTTTTATAAAAAGCCATAACTCAAATTCTAATTTTGTGTAGTGTCCTGAGAAGAGTATAAGACCACTGAACTACAGTTATTAATTTGTGGTGCAAATTGTATCATTAACAGAGTTTTTAATATGGCACATCCAAAATTAACTTTTTTTCTAGCTACAATCATCTAAAAATTAGAATCTATTTGGAAGATCTCGTATTTTTTAGTTCCAGGGAGACAGCAATACGTTGCGAAAAGTTCCTGAAAATTTCATAGCATTAGCGCAAATACTTTTTGAGAAAAGGTTTCTAATTATGTAAAAAATGTAAACAGAGAAAATGAGGTTCAAAGATTTTTCTTATCCTCCATACTGATACTTCTCATTCTCCAGGTTTCTCTTCTGTCCTATTCGAATCTGCCTGGCCTGTATTTGCAGGTAAGACACTGATTTCTTAGCTTCCTCTACCCTGTTCTCGTCTATGGTGTAAATTGCTTTTGTTGTAAATACACTCTCTTCAACACTTTAATTCTGCCAGTATTTCCGTTATTGTAACATAAAACTGCATAATAGACACCTATTTTGAGCATTTCAAGTCCACAGAATGTCCTTTTTGAGCACCTAAGCCAAATTAAATTATTAAGGCTTTCTTTTGCATTTTGTGTCTTTCTGTGAAAACACTTCCTGAATAAACGAAGGTTTTCTAGAATCCTGGATGTGGGCTTAATTGTGTCCATAACAGGTTCTGGTAATGAGTGTTTGTATGAATGCATCTCATTTCTGTTGTTGGACTTACACTAATCGTCTTTTGGGCACAGATTGTGTATTGGCCTTTATTAGTGGATAGTTTGTGGAAAAAAATTACCCACACAGCACACCTCATTGCCTCTAAATTATGTGTGCTTTTCCTGATAGCTCTCCCACAAAATACCTGAAGAGAATCAGTTTCTTTTAGAGAAAGCCTCCCCTCTTCTCCTAGTGGTTTTTCATCCGCAAGTACTTCACCTTTCTTCTCTTTCAGCAAGTGACGAAGCCTACCAGCAAGCCTCTTTTGGATGTGGCCAACGCATTCCAACTTCTCCATTACTGTAATGTATAGATTTTTATCTATTACATCTTTAAACGAAGAGGAGTCCCAATCACTGAGGTATTTAGTGTATCTAACACCATACTGGTCCTCAGATCTAGAGAACATCCTCACAATTGAAGTAGCCTCCGTGCCCCCACTTGAACCACTATAGTTTTTAGAGCATACGACTGCATGATTTTCTTTCTACAGTTCTCACTGTCTTCATTGTAAGACATTTTCCTTGTTGCACGTTGACAGCAGTATTTTTTCAAACCTTACACAAGGCGGAGGCATGTTCAGAAAACCATGCAATAAATTACCTTCTTCCCTGCCCTGTCGAAGGCATCTCAGAGCATATGCTAACCTAAAATTGCTTTCATAGGTACCAGTGTCAGTTATTTTGGGTGAGGAAAATGAAAATTCATAGCTTTACGAATTTCAAATTAATTTAAAGACACAAGCTATTCTCACTCTTCTTACGTAAATAAACCACATGAAGAAAGTTTTCAGGCAAAGATATAGATGTCAGCCAGAGATATAAATATCAGCCGAAGATACCGAAAGAAAAAATTCCGCTGAAGCAAGCAGTTTCCCAAATGTTGGGAAAGGTGGGAATGGCCACCAGTGTAGAGCTAATCAGTTTAAAAACTTAAACGCATTTCTAAAGCTGCTATCACTATAAAATTCACACACAACATAGATTAAACTGTGTAGATCAAGAAAATAATATTTTTGCAAAATCGATTTTTTTAGCAAAATCCTTTACATCTCCCCTTAAGAGACACGCCTGTTGGATTGTAAATCACCTAATTTGTAGACGTAGTCATGCTCGAGAAATTCAGTTACAACCTATGTATTATTTATCTATCGCAAATAACGAAAAATGAAAACAGAAAAATGCACAATTTACAACAAAAATTTTTGTAATTTGTTTGCACATTGTTTTTATGCACAGCTGTAATATTTACAAAGTGTAATTACCATAACTATGTCTGAAACAACTGTCAAAATGATGTTCACTGAAGGTAGCTGTCATTTGTGTTTGACTAAATATCATCATCATTATAATCTGAGGGTGTGGTATTGATGATAACAAAATCGATGACCATTTACATTATTCCAGCTCATGTCTAGTACTCTTGCTCCAGCTCCTGCACTTTCTGCAGTAACCTTGCCAATCCTGTGCAGTAATTGTAAGGAAAGCAACATTAACAAGATTCTGCAGTCTTTCCTTCGATATGTCATCATAATAGTTGTTCTCCCTGAAGCTGCATTATGTTTTGGCCCATGCCAATTATATCGGATTTAGATCGCAGTTGTAGGGCGGCGAATGGACTACTTTATGGCCTCTGCTCTCAGCGATTTTATCCACGACTTACACTTTCATGGTTAGTTTGTTTTAATTTTTAGGCAACATTTCATTATTTCTTACTGACTTGTTGCAGGTTATTTGCCTGTCCCACAACCACTCTAACATCATAATCCCGAAATAATATTTATTTGGCATTGTGTCAAACTTCCTGTCGTGGTATGGCGCATTAGCACAGAATTTGGTGGAACATGGGAACCATCATATCTGCAAAAAACACCCCCCCTGCCCCCCCCACTCCGTTGACATCCGATAGTTTCGTTAACTTCAAGAAATTCACAACTTTGTGAAAACAGTTTCCTGCATGAAACTTCCTGACAAATTAAAACTTTGTGACAGACTAGTTTCCCAGGTACAAGATGGTGCTGGTAGGATTGTGCGGTGATAGGATACTCCAAAATCAGTTGAAATTGAATGGTTCTTTGCGCAGAAAGTATTAAAAAAAACGTATAGTCTAAGGAATTCGTTGCTTTAAGAGTAACTTTTGGTTGCACGAGAAGTGCGAACACATGTGTCTGAAATTTATAAATGATATTCAGTGGATGTGCGTCGACTGTATAAGTGGTGAATATGTGCGGTTTACATCCGCATTAAGTTCTAAAGACGAAAGTATTCGAGTTATTCAAAGTGATGCTGATGCTCTGAAAGCAGAACTGACTCAACTAAAGCGGGAAGATGTTACATTAAAACGTGAAAAAGTTGTGCATGTGAAAAAATTCCAGATTGACGTACATCGGCAAATACGCCGAGTGATACAACTGACAAACCACGAAAAAGTTCAGGCGCCATTATGAAAGAAAAAGAAACTGAAGATCCAGAAGATTTAAACACATATAACTGGATCAGTGTAACATACAAAAAAGACAAAAAGAATCGTTACAGTAAGACAGAAAGTGAATTCTTTATTATAGGTGATACATTGTTAAAAAACATAGTCGTTCCAACTCCGAAATCGATGTACGACCAGGAATCAGGACCCATCAATTGTATAAAGGTCCAAACAACGGCTTAAACTCAAGAGAGAGCACAGCAGATAAGCCTAACAGAAATTCAAAAGGTATTTTTATCCATGTGGGAACAAATTCCCTTCAAAGCAACAGCAAAGAAGAAATTGTAAACGACACAAGGAAACTTATTCAAACAGCCAGAAGCCTACACGAATTCCAGAATGGTAATCAGTGGCATTGTGAACAGGAGATCCGTGAGTGACAGCCATGCACTCACAATAAACGGCAGTATTAAAGAACAGCGTAATAAACTAGGAGTCGTTTTCATCGTTCCCGACAAATTTCTAAATGCTGAGTGTCTTGTCAAAGGTGGTTTACATCTGTTTAGGTTGGGCACAAAAATGTTCAGTAAGATGTTCATAGATACTATGTCATACAAAAATAATGGAAAATGGTAAGTAATGATGGAGGAGAAAAAACTTGTGTGGAATTAAGAAAGATAAAACCAAACCATTATCTGGCAAGAAATGTGCTACAGCCTATAAGTAATAGTCACAGTAGGTATGTTATCCACTGGAATGTAAATGGTTTAAATACTGATGCTTCAAACAATAAACGCTCCATGGAAATCATTCTGTCAGAATATGCAAATATTAGAGTTGTTTGTTTAAATGAGCACTGGTTGACTGAGGGCACACTTAAAATTCTAAACAAATTAGGGAACTTCAGGTTAGCAAGTAGCTTTGCAGAAGAAACAAGTCGTGTGTATGCTCATGTATACTTCTACGTAGTGAAATAAATTATGAGAGCAGAGATTATTTTAATTATTTTAATGAAAAATATGTGTTTACGAGCTGTTGTGTGGAAATAGTGGACTCACTATCAAATGTTATAAAAATATCAATATACAGAATTCTAGGGATGTCAACAACAGACCTATTCTTATCCAAGCTTCGAATTATACTAGAAGATCTTTGTAGAGAAAAAACAAACCTATTTTAATGGTTGCTGATTTTAGTATCGATATCACATGTGATAGTTGGGCTTCAAAGAAATATGGTTTCAAATTGAATTCCTTTGAATCTACTAAGACAATGGCCAATCAGCAGCTTTTATTGACAAGGTTCTAACATAATTATGTGAATGAAGAGGTGTATAAATTTTGTCTAGATCTAGGTATTTCACTGTGCATTGTTCATTGAACTACCACAGACAGACAGGAACATTTCTCAAACGAGAACCCATTTGATAAGGAACTTTAGCAAGGAAAACTTGCTGATATTTAGTAATAAACTAAAACAGAAAGATGGCCTTTTGATCATTGTAACTCAAGTGATGAAAACTTTGGGAAATAACTAAATTGTTTTCTTGGTGTCTTTCATGGAACATTTCCACCTACATTCTGTAACAATAAAATGAAAAACAAATTAAATTGAACTACCCAGGGCATAATAATTTTCTGAGTAAGGAAAAAGCAACTGCACAGAGAATTAAAATATAATAAACATACTGATTTATTGTATGTGTTAGATTCTACAAAACCATACTTGAAAGAGTTGTAAAGGCAGCAAAACAACTGGCAAATACCAGTCTAATTTTAAGCCATAAAAATAAGACAAAAGTTGTGTGGTCAATCATTAAATGTGAGTTAGATGTTAAAGTCTGTAACCAAGAAATTTAAAAAAATGACAGTGAAGGAAATACTATTGTAAGTCCAACTCAAATACCAGCATACTTTAATGAATTATTTATAAATGTAGCAAAGTGTGATGTAGATGTAACAGATTGTCACAACAAACTAAATTCCTTTTGCCTAAATGAAAACTCTAAAATTTTGAAAAGTTTCTGTAGAGGACGTAAAAAATGCTATTCTAACATTAAAAAACAAAAAAATCTGAAGGTTGGGATGTAATATCCACCAAAGTTATTGAAACAGTACACAATAAAATTACAAACCCTCTAGGTCAAATAATAAATCAATGTTTTGAAGAGGTCGGTTTCCCAGAGGTACTGAAATATACTAAAGTCAAGCCACTCTTCAAGAAGGGATCCAGAGAGACCAGGGGAAATTATCATCCTATCTCAATTCTCCCAGTCATATCTAAAATATATGGAAAACTTGATGTTGTCCACATCCAAAACATTATTCCAAAATATTCTATTATTGTAAACAATCAGTTTGGTATCAGGAAGGGAAAAACACCATATATATGCAGTGAACAGTTTCAGTGAGAAAACAAGTACATCATTAAACAAGAAAAATAAAGCTGCAGGACTTTTCTGTGATCTCACAAAGCCATTTGATTCTGGAAACCATGCATTGCTTATTTACAAACTTGAAAAGTATGGCATTAGCGGCAGTGCTCTACAATGGGTTCCTCCTACTTATCAAACAGAAAGCAAGGAGTTAGCATCTCTTTAAATAGCGCAAATTATTTTTTTGGCTGGAAAAAATATCTCAGGGTGTTCCAGAAGGCTCCACATTAGGCCCAGTCCTATTTCTCTTATATGTTAATGACTTATCATTAAATATCAGCTCCTCATCAGATCTGTTTGCATATGATATTTCTGTCTTAGTTGAAAATCAGAATTTGGAAAAAATTTCCAAATCCATGATCAGTATCCTCAGTACTTTCGAAACTTTACTTCAGCTAAATGGGTTGAATCTAAACATATCTGAGACTCACATGATTCAATTCAAAACCTAAAGTCAAAAATGTGAGCAGGTCAAGACCGTTCGCAACAACCAAGACACAGAAGATGTTGAGTCAGTCAAATTCTTAAGTTTAAATGTAGATAAAAATTTGAGCTGTCAGGCACACATTGAATACCTAGAAAACACACTGAACAGCTTTGCATTTACAACAGAAATATCACCAAGTGCGACTGGCATGGACACACGAAAGTAGCATATATAACGTCGCTAGGCAATGAAAACCTCGTAACTCAAGTTGGTCAAATTTTACAGGAGAAAAAAAAACTAATTATAGAAATCACATGGGGACCTGATTAGTCGAATGTAGTGGTTTCTGCTACACAATATGGATCCGGTCATTGGTACAAAAGACTTTATTATGCCCTTCAAATTTTCTGCCAGTTTTTGGAGTTACGAGGTTTTCACAGTTTTTTTTTGGTAGTGATGGAGATAAGAGGCATGTTACGAGTGCACAGTAAAGAATTGAAATGAATGAATGTTTAATTTGTTTTTTAAAAAAACTTACTTAAACTTTGCATTATTTGTGTATTATGAAACATCTGTAAGGATAGAATGAGATTTTCACTCTGCAGCGGAGTGTGCGCTGATATGAAACTTCCTGGCAGATTAAAACTGTGTGCCTGACCGAGACTCGAACTAGGAAGGTAGGAGACGAGGTACTGGCAGAAGTAAAGCTGTGAGTACCGGGCGTGAGTCGTGCTTCGGTAGCTCAGTTGGTAGAGCACTTGCCCGCGAAAGGCAAAGGTCCCGAGTTCGAGTCTCAGTCAGGCACACAGTTTTAATCTGCCAGGAAGTTTCATCTGTAAGGATACATTGTTACAGACATAAAGTGAAATGAATAATTTCACATTGATCAAAATATTGGAATCTGGATGTTAATAAACTACAGTGTTTAAAAAACATAGAAACAATGTCGTTAGCTTTAACTAAACTTTTATTACTGTAAACATTTGTGCAGTTTATTAACATTAATTATTGTTACTATTACTGCTACTATCAAAATAATAGGTGGCTGTAAACAAGTTTATTTTCGGCTTCATTTTTTTAGACACGGACATGTTCTTTCGTTACAAATGTGAGCCAGTGTGTCATAAAATAAATGCACATCCTTAGGAAGGACCAGCTTTAGTTGTTGCAAATACGTAAACTTTTATGCACTGATCTTTAGTGGTGAACTGTGGAGAGGGGGCACTGTAAATGAGCTGGGTATGTTTAACATCCTTCTTGGAAGTGGTTCCCATCTATCGCTGAATTTCAATTTATATTCCATTTTTCCGGGGGGATCATACTTGAGACACCGGATATCAGTCACTGTTGGTTCCCCAATTTTGGATCCTGGCCGAATAGACGAATACAATGAGAGTTTATCATAGGACTTGAAAACAGTGTGGTCCAAATAATTGACAACATAAGGTCTAGGACTTTGTCTTGCGGTAGCACAAACTTCTACATAGCCAGCAGGAGTATAAATGTGTCTGTTTTCTAACTTCCTTTCTATTGTGGAGTGCATAGAATCACACTCCATTTGAGAGTGACCTTTCTCCAGAAATTTTTGCACTATTGTAATGCCTTATGCCTTTCTGATTGGCGAGATGAGCCAGTGCATTATTCATGACTGAGTTTCGATTAAGGTACGTGCATCCATCGCTATAGAAAATAGCTTCTGAATCATTTTGGACGTACGTTTCTATAAAATGCACGAGTATACTGGCAAATACCGAAGCTGTTAGTCCACCTTCATTCTCGTGCTAAAGATAACAATAACCATCGTTACTTTTTAAATCATAGATAGTAAAGTTGTGGACCTTCAGTCTGCTTTTATAGTACAGTACAGATGCTTTTAGTCTGGGAGAAAGCAGAAGGGCTTGAAGGTCCACTGTAAGCACTCTAGCTCATCCTAATTTATCACTATTTTTCGCTTCCCTTGCCTCAGTTTTTCGGGCCATAGGCAAAGATTATTCATTGTCTGAGAGATTGCCTGTCTGGTGAGAACAACAAAGATCGCACTGGTCCTTTTTAGGCGAAAATAAGTTAAGATTATTTTCATCGAATACCTCGCAGAACTGTTTGTAAGCAGCTGGGATTTGTCCTCTTTTCTTGAAAAATTCTATATATTTCCTATGTACTTCTGATTTACTCTGCAAGTTAGGTTCCAAGTTGAATTTTGTGGAAGAACGACGGCAGTAATGCGATTCCAGTTTCGGCAACTCTGCAAAAAAATCTGATGCTGATTGTCGTCCACCTGAAACTTTCGTTGGTCTCTCCTGCATTTGAGGTCCTTCTGCAAGCGTTCTTCTTGATGCACTAGATGCCCATGTTCTGACACTCCATTCGCCTAAGCACAAAGTATTCAGAAACATAGTCTTGCAGACCCGTTTCCTCTGTCCTTCTATTACAAAATTGTTATATAGTGTGTAAGAACGGTGAGATTTATTAGATTCGGAATTATTTCTGCGTCTTTTAACTGGAACGTAGTAGACATGGCTTCTAACAAAAATTTTTCTTTCACCCCAAGGCATATCCTGCCAGGAATGATTAAATGTTAGCTGTCTTTGCTCTTCTGTAATATCCTTGCAATTCCTGTTCCGATTTAAGGAAGAATGTTTACAAGTACATCGTGGTTTCATTTCCCTCCTACTTCTGCTCATTGTTGGTCTCTTTTTGCCAAATTCATCTATTTGCATTCCTAAATAACCCTGTCCCCTCATGCGTTTTTCTTTCTGCAAACTCTGAAGTGATTGATTGTTCTTCCTTTTACGGCGCTGCTTAGTACTTTTTACTCCCAAATCAACTTCGTCATCGTCGTCTTCCGTGCTGCTGTTACTGCTAAGGTCATGCCACTGGAGATATCATCCTCGCTGCTGTGTTCGAAAAGACTTTCAAACTCAGAAGTGAGATTCGCCTCTGTATTGGCTTCTTTCTCCGCATTATCTGTAGTGTAAACAATGATGTTATCAATAATATTTAAATAATTTAATCACCTCAACTTCCAAACAAGGATCTTACTTGAAGTTACAACAATATGAACTACAGTTTACCTTCATTTTGTAGGTCTACTCTTTCCTTTGGTGCAGGACAAGGAGAAACCTGACTAGAATCTTCTTCCGGTGATTTTATATGATATGATCCGTTGTCGGCTTGTTTCACCTTGTGAAGAGTGAATTTACTCTTTTTACTCATAGCTGAAAACAAAGTAGTTACTGTAGAATGTATAGGATTCTGTACAGTTCTAAAATTAGAACCTCACATGTACCGAGTGCAGTCTGCGTTACGCTCGATGAAAACCTCGTAAGTCAACATTGTATTTAACGAGGTCATTATTAATTCTGTATATTAAAATACAATACATAAATACCTAGAAATACTAACACGTACCTGTAGCAATAAAGCAGTGTTGGGTCTGTCAGTCAAAAAGGTTACTATCACATCAAAAAACGTTTTAATCTCGGAGCATGTGTCCGCCCTGCGCACTAACAATGGCGATTACTGGAGATGCGAGGTTTACAGCACAAACTACATATCGCTGGAGATGTGAGTTTTTCATTATTGCCGCTAGATGGCGACACGGTTCAACTCGAAGAAGGAAGGTTTCAACAGGCTATGTGGCATAATTGTCTACATTTGGTAATGGAGTTACGTGGATTTCATTGTCAGATGGAGTTACGAGGTTTCCATTGCCTAGCGACGATAAGCTGCTTTGAATCCATTATTAGGTATGGTATATTTTGGGGGTAACTCGACAAACATAGTGAGGATACTAAAAATACAGAAAAAAATCATTTCAAATATGTACACTGCTAAACATAAAGAACCATGTCGTCCATTAGTTAGAAAACTTAAAATATTATCTCTTCTATCGCTATTCATCTGCATTAACTTCGTCCCTTTTAATTTATTACAAATTTTCATTCTCTTGTATTGAGGTCCCTGGGCACACAGTCTGAGGTGGTGGTTGGGAGAATAAAACCATCTTCGTTTCTAGTATAATGTGAATGGACGAAATGGCTTCCCTCAAACAATTCACATCTCATGAACAAAAAGCTAATAATCTCATATTTTGCATCTTGCTGCAAGTACTTGCCGAATTTGTCATTTTGTTGGAGTTTTTCTCCAACTTACATAAGTTGTGTGTGTTCACTACTGATGAAAAACTGTCAGTGTCGAAAACGAGAACAGCATGAAGACAGTTGGGCCAAAACAAATGTACCACTGGAACATTTAAGCAAATATAAGTGGCACCGCCAGTCAAGGAAGTGCGAAATGAGTTTAACTATCAATTTGTTACGCCAAATGAGAAAGCAGAATGGCAGTATAGACGAGTTTAAACTTTAGATGATTTTTTAAATGTTACTGTAAACATAAATGCATTGCACTTACTATAAAAGCAGTAATACTGCATGCAAAAATCGAATAGTAATCAAAAGGCAGTCTCTTATGATGTACCGTGCAGCATTTTTGCTTCCTGTTGTCGAATACTTGAATGTACAATAGACAAGACATGTTCGAAACTTGCATACAACTTCCTCAAAGTTCTTAATCTATATGAAATGATATGGCTTTAGTTAATTGAATAGTGTTTTTGGTAACATCATATGCACTCCTTTAACATTATTTTCTATTTTTTAATTTTTGTATTCATCATGATTTTTATTCATTAATAATAATGCTTCAAAAATGAAGTCTAGTTTGGTTTTTAAGAATAACTGCTCTTCTGCAACTAGTACCTGCATAATATTCCTGAAATAAACTCGTTCCAGTGACTCAAACAGGTAAACTCGAATAAGACTTTTTTCTAATGTAAACACTTCAGCAAGTTCTTATACAAGTTACTTGCTAGTAAACACAAGCGTTTCGTAATACTCTATGTCTTGGGACAGCTTTACATTGGCAATGCTTGGAGATAAATGAATGCCTTTCAAGTGGTGCCGATTTTCTCTGCTTCGGCAGCACGAATGCAATTGTGGCCAAATAGTATGTATTATGTGGTATACTGGATACTCAGTGGCATTGTCATTAGTAAGTATGTTTTACATTTGTTCTTCCATTGGCTTTAATTTTGTATTAAAGAAACAATTGTGAAAATATTAATAGTGCAATTAATATGTAAGTAGCCATACAGTACAATAATAATTCGTGTTTAGAAAACGAATTCTAACATACTGTTATGTCCACAGGTACCCGAACTACATTTCAGTCACTCAGTATAGCGATAATTCAAAATATCATTGTCAATAGATCTGAAGAAATTGCCACTGCATCTTTAGACTGTCGTTGTCAGACGAGGGGTTAGTTTCTAAGTGTTTCAGTGAACTCAGTTACTTAAGTGAGATCGTCGGCCGCTGAATCAGTATCTGATATAACAAGCCTGCCACTGTGGCTGAGCGGTTCTAGGAGCTTCAGACCAGAACCGCTCTGCTGCTACGGTCGCAGGTTCGAATCCTGCCTCGGGCATGGTTGTGTGTGATGTCCTTAGGTTAGTTAGGTTTAAGTATTTGTAAGTCTAGGGGACTGATGACCTCAGATGTTAAGTGCCATAGTGCTTAGAGCCATTTGAACCATTTGAACTTAAGTGAGATCGTTCTTGCAAATGTGAAAAATTCCCAATTGAGTGGCTTTCAATACAGGAAATATTAGCGATACTATTCTGTCAGTTACATTGCTTGTAATTAGTGATAGCAAAAATGTTTAACAATCCATGTGATTTTGCAGACGCAGTTCTGAACTTGATTGCTGGTTGCTGTATGTATCTATCCACATCAAGGTTCTTGAGAGAGAATTGTGAAGATTCAAGACAACTCTTAGAGGATTTGCAGTTTAAAAGTGCCATAATTATGAAATAAGTGTGCAGAATGAGTGACTGAACTGTGTTTTATTGACGTTATTATGCGATTTTTACGGACTGATAAATAAATCTTAAATACAGTGAGTGAATAATGAAAATCTCATTTTCCGCCTGTTAAGTCATCCTATACGAGCTAATTTTTCGCCATTTAATTATTGGTAAACACTTGTTGGAGAATGACATGCCCCTCCCCCCTTCTTTCCCAACAATCTTGGTGTGGTGAGGCTGACCTGTAACATAGCTCGAGGTCTATAGTATGCATTTTGAGGTTGTTGATATGAAAGTGGGAAGTACGGATCTTCCAGTTACATCAGGAATAGTTTAAGTGCAGTACTTGAAGGAAGCACAGGAAAAGCTTACTTGTGGGTTGAGTGTCGGCAAAAAGACTTGTGCGTGCAGTTGGCATATAGAACACCAGATTTAAAATTTTTCTCCAGAGTCTTGAGCTGTGTCGGAACAAAAGTGAGGCATACATATGACTCAATAATATTGTTTTCATTTCATTACACTTATACAGATGTCTGAGTTCTGCTGTGATAACATTGGAAAGTCCTGTAGGCATATGACAACTGTCATACTAGAAGCAGAATCAAACAATTTTTTTGTGACTTGTCGCTAAATGATATTTTCAGGAGAAAAAGGTAACGTTGCTTCTTATTGATATAATACACTCCTGGAAATTGAAATAAGAACACCGTGAATTCATTGTCCCAGGAAGGGGAAACTTTATTGACACATTCCTGGGGTCAGATACATCACATGATCACACTGACAGAACCACAGGCACATAGACACAGGCAACAGAGCATGCACAATGTCGGCACTAGTACAGTGTATATCCACCTTTCGCAGCAATGCAGGCTGCTATTCTCCCATGGAGACGATCGTAGAGATGCTGGATGTAGTCCTGTGGAACGGCTTGCCATGCCATTTCCACCTGGCGCCTCAGTTGGACCAGCGTTCGTGCTGGATGTGCAGACCGCGTGAGACGACGCTTCATCCAGTCCCAAACATGCTCAATGGGGGACAGATCCGGAGATCTTGCTGGCCAGGGTAGTTGACTTACACCTTCTAGAGCACGTTGGGTGGCACGGGATACATGCGGATGTGCATTGTCCTGTTGGAACAGCAAGTTCCCTTGCCGGTCTAGGAATGGTAGAACGATGGGTTCGATGACGGTTTGGATGTACCGTGCACTATTCAGTGTCCCCTCGACGATCACCAGTGGTGTACGGCCAGTGTAGGAGATCGCTCCCCACACCATGATGCCGGGTGTTGGCCCTGTGTGCCTCAGTCGTATGCAGTCCTGATTGTGGCGCTCACCTGCACGGCGCCAAACACGCATACGACCATCATTGGCACCAAGGCAGAAGCGACTCTCATCGCTGAAGACGACACGTCTCCATTCGTCCCTCCATTCACGCCTGTCGCGACACCACTGGAGGCGGGCTGCACGATGTTGGGGCGTGAGCGGAAGACGGCCTAACGGTGTGCGGGACCGTAGTCCAGCTTCATGGAGACGGTTGCGAATGGTCCTCGCCGATACCCCAGGAGCAACAGTGTCCCTAATTTGCTGGGAAGTGGCGGTGCGGTCCCCTACGGCACTGCGTAGGATCCTACGGTCTTGGCGTGCATCCGTGCGTCGCTGCGGTCCGGTCCCAGGTCGACGGGCACGTGCACCTTCCGCCGACCACTGGCGACAACATCGATGTACTGTGGAGACCTCACGCCCCACGTGTTGAGCAATTCGGCGGTACGTCCACCCGGCCTCCCGCATGCCCACTATACACCCTCGCTCAAAGTCCGTCAACTGCACATACGGTTCACGTCCACGCTGTCGCGGCATGCTACCAGTGTTAAAGACTGCGATGGAGCTCCGTATGCCACGGCAAACTGGCTGACACTGACGGCGGCGGTGCACAAATGCTGCGCAGCTAGCGCCATTCGACGGCCAACACCGCGGTTCCTGGTGTGTCCGCTGTGCCGTGCGTGTGATCATTGCTTGTACAGCCCTCTCGCAGTGTCCGGAGCAAGTATGGTGAGTCTGACACACCGGTGTCAATGTGTTCTTTTTTCCATTTCCAGGAGTGTACATTCAGAGTCACAACTGTGTTTGACCAACCAGAACTGGTTCTGAATGTGCATGTCGTCATATAATATGCATATACAGTACATCGATCTCGTGAGGCACAAGGTTCTTATAACGAAGTACGAACCTCGATCAACAGATGGCACTAGACAAAGAATGTTAACAGCACCTTTTAGTTGTTACTTGGTCCTTGCGACTTTTAGTCGCGACTTGTCACTGAAATTGCAGTTGGAATCGATAGCGAATCGCAGAGAAAGAGCGTAGTACGAACTTGGGCCAATAGATGACACTGTTAAAGCCCGGTCCACACGCAACGATCTGTCTGCGCAGACATTGGCGCAGATGTCTGTACGTGCAAAAGATCGCTGCAAATGTGGTGTGTTCACACGACACAAACACCAATCTACTACTCGCCCGCCATCTATCGGGATAGAGAAGAAATATCCGTGGCAAGCGACTACGCTCCCCGTAAACGTCAAAAATTTAATTCAGTTATTTTGAAATATAGAAATGGAGGAAGTTCTGTTGTGGTCTGTGTTCGCAACTTGTGTTGCAAAAAACATTCAGACCAACCGCAGGAAACAGAGGAGGCGGTCAAAATGGTGTAGACAGTGGTTGCTAAAGCGAAAGTAGTTTTCTCACGTACATTTACTGCGAGAGTTGCAGGGCGAACCTGTTTTGTTTTGCATTACCTCGTGTTCCATTTCCTGGCACATTGACACTCCAGTTTCATCTTCAATTGTACTCCTGCTTGGTCTTGGCGTTTCTTGATCACTAAGAAAGCCAAGCAGATCAAAATACCATAACGTTGGCTTGTATACTTGATCTACTCTTACACCAGATCTTCTAGATTTCTGAACTTTGGATAACTCTTTTCGGTAAACAGTTCACTGACAGACTTAATTTACTTGACTTGCCTTCATGAACTCATCCTTCAGGACAGCGTAAATAGCTTCACATGTGTTGGGTATTATTTTACTCAACGCTTATTTCGATATTGCAGTTGAAAATTCCAAATCCTTGTAGCTCCTTCCCGTTGCTAGGAATCTTAATGTTACCGCCAACCGTTCATGAGGAGAAATTGCCCTTCTCATACAAGTATTTTTTCTCATAATATGAGGGGTTACAAGCTTTAAGAGATAATTATAAGTTTCGACATCCATCCACAAATAATTTCGCCAGTTCGCAACGAATTTTTTTATTATTACCGTTTCTCTGTTTGCCGAGGCGTCAACTGCCCGCAATTTTTCAATTAGAACATTGTATGCTGCTGTCTTTTTGTCTCGATGACTATATTCTTTACTTTTAATCTTCCACAAACATGGGTGGTTTCTACGTATTTCAATGAATTCACTTACAAACTATCGAGAACACTGACGAGTATCAGCCATTTTAATGCCTTATGCGCACAAATACAAACACTAGACTGAGCCAACAGCTGTTTCGCGCCAGATTTGCGGCGATCTCCTGTCCACACGCTCCAACTTGTCTCCGCAGATGTGGTTTGAACCCACAGATTTGAGAGGTTTCGCTCAAACCTTCAACTCCAACTTCCAGGTTTGCACACACCTCAGGTTGGTGCAAATCCTCTGTCCCCACGCAACGATCCGTCTGCGCAAATGTGATGTGCGCAGACTTTCGCGCAGACAGATCGTTGCGCGTGGACGGGCCTTAACTTAGCTTTTTGGTTGTTACTTGCGACTTTTAGTCGCGACTTTTCACTGAAATCGGAATTAGACTACATAACGTATCGCAGTGATAGAGCGTAGTACGGACTTTCGCCAACAGATGGCACTGTTAACTGCGCTTTTTTGTTGCTACTTGCGACTTCCAACCGCGACTTGTCACTGAAATCGCAGCTAATTCCATTGCACGACACCAGGTCTACAGAAAGCAGTACGAAATTCGTCCAACGTATGGTACACGGCGTTGAATGTGAAATGCTACTTGCAACTGCTAATTGTGACTGAAATCATAATTAGATTCTGGAAAGCTGTTATTGTGATATCTGTGATTTCTCAATCACTGTGATTTCTCAATCACTGTCATTTCTAACAGATACGCTATTTCCTGCCCACCACTTTTCGTGATATAGCTGGTCTCTCTTCGTTTACAGCTCCCACGTCAAACGAAAACAAAACATATTTCTGTGGCCGGGAGCCATCATGTGAATTAATATACATTCTCAAAATCATGGAAGACTAAAATAAGTGAGTAGCTTCAATTTTCTGATTTTATATTATTTCCACGTTATTAGCAATCAACCATTAATATCTTAATGAAGTTATTTCTGTCGATTTTGTAGAGAAATTTGCTTGTATTGACTTTTTCGCCGAGGCAGTCAGTTTATTTGAAACAAAGTGTTTCACACTACTGACTACTTTCAACTTCGTTCAATTTCAAGTACACATTTTCATTTTCTGGGGCGAATCAAGGTTACTAAATAATGGGGCGAATGACATTATACCATAATAAAGAATTAAACCTGAGATAATACAGCACTGGTACTCGAAGAAAATTGGTATCCCGAAAAGCACATAGAAAAGCTGAATATCGGGTACTTCAAAGTGCGTATGAGCATAGAAATATACACTTAGTGCAGAATGAAGCATTTTAGTATGGTTTACGAAATTCCGATGCTGCTGAGTAGTCTCTGATGTCCTTTTTCTTTTATGACACTATAAGATCTCTTAATGCTATATATGTACAAACATATGTACATATTCACTTGAATCTGACTACGCAGGCAAATTTGGTCAGTAATTTCGAATTAAATATTTTGTTTTAAATATATTGATAGCTGTAGCAGAATTCTACAAATCTGCCTTTCGTGAAACACAATGTTTTTCGATCACAAGACACTTTTCTAGTACTTCCTGTAGGCCTGAAGTTATTTCTTAATTTGTGTTGCTTACATCTTAAATTTATAGAATGCCATTCTATGCTAAATTATAGACTGGCAGCATATTGTGTTTTATCGTGTTAATTCCCCACATGGCTTTATATTTATTCCTGGAGCAGAATATAAACTTTCAGTTGAACGGTTTCTTTGCCTCAGAGACAACCTTGTTAATTTTTTACACATTTTGCAATAGTCATGAAATAGTTTAATGTCCTTTATTCTGGTGTAACGTACACAAGGAATTGTTTCTTTCATTTTTGCAAGAAATTTGTATTCTTTCTGATCAACCTTTTGCAGTGTAGATGTAAATCTGATTGGGATGCTACATAATATTGCAGAGTACAAATATTAAAAAAAATCTATGTCAGTAACCACATAGCAAAATTTTAGGATACTTTGACCTTAGAGTCTAGTTTTGTAAAGAGTATTACGCCAAGATCTGCTTCCTTATTTGCGTTCCTTATGTGGGTAGAATTGATAAAACAGTTGCTCCCTCAATATGCCGCAGGACTGCACATGGCCGCCTGATGCCCCATCACACACGAAATTCCATACACAAGTTCGACGAAAAGCGTGAGCACAGTAAAAACGTCATCGTAGCTGCGCATGGCCGCATGCGCAGTACGGCCTGTTTCCTGGCGCTCCCTGGCAACTACACAAAGTCACTAGACACTAGTGATGGGCTAAACTGCGATTTTCCGATATCAGTGATTTCTGTGAATGCTACTTTTCAGTATCTGTTATTCTTAACTGTGATTTGTCGCAGTTAAGAGTCGCAGTTAAGGAACCTAGGTCGTGTATCCCTCCGCCACTGCAATTTCTGCGATTTCTGCTACTTCCGCGATTTCTGCGACTTCTGCGACTTCTATGATTTCTGCTACTTCTGCGATTTCTGCGACTTCTGTGACTCCTGCGATTTCTGCGACTCCTGCGATTTCTGCGACTTACTACCGTATGAAAAAGTTACATCTGTCCACACAGGAAATTGTATCTCAACAAACCTGTCATTGGTAAGGATGTTTTACGTTTGTTCTTCCGTTGGCTTTAATTTTGTATTGAAGAAACAACTGTGAAAATATTAATAGTGTAATTAATATGTAAGTAGCCATACAGTAGCATAATAGTTCGTGTTTATAAAATGAATTCTAACATATTGTTATGTTCACAGGTACGCGAACTACATTTTAGTCACTCAGTAAAGTGATAACTCATAATATCATTGTGAACAGATCTGGAGAAATTGCCACTGCGTCTTTAGACCGTTTTAGTCAGACGAGAGGTTGGTTTCTAAGTGTTTCGATGGACTTAATTACTTCAGTGAGATCGTTCTTGCAAATGTGAAATATACCCCATTGAGTGGCTTTCATTAGAGCACATTTTAGCAATCTACACTGTCAATTACATTACTTGTAATTAGTGACAGCAAAATTTGTTTAATAATCCTTGTGATTTTGCAGGCACAGTTCTGACTCTGATTACTGGTTGCTGTACGTATCTATCCACATCAAGGCTGTTGAGAGAGACTCGTGAAGATTCAAGACAGCTATTAGAAGATTTTGCAGTTTAAAAGTGACATAATTGTGAAATAAGTGTGCAGATGAGTGATTAAACTGTGTTTTATTGAAGTTGTTGTGCGATTTTAAAGGAATAATAAATGTTCAATACAGTGAGTGAATAATGAAAATCTCATTTTCCACATGTTTAAGCCGTCCTATACCCGTAATTTTCCGCCACTTATTTACTGGTAAACACTAGTTGGAGAGTGACATGCCGCCCCCCCCCCTCCCCGTCTTCACAATCTTTGTGTGTTACTGACCTGTAACATATCCCAAAGTCTACAATATGCATTTTGAGGCTGTTGATATGAAAGTGGGAAGTACAGATCTTCCATTTAAATCAGGAATAGCTTAAGTGCATTACTTGAAAGTAACACAGGAAAAGCTTACTTATGTAGGTGGTAGTAGTGTCGGCAAAAAGTTCTTGTGTGTGAAGTTGCCATGTAGAACACCAGGTGTAAAACCTTTATCCCGAGTCTTGAACTGTGTCGGAACAAAAGTGAGGCATTCATATGACCCAATAATACTGTTCCCAGCTAGCACTCAAGCTTATTTCAAGGTGGATATTGAGTTTAGGTTCAGTTGAAAATTCAAGATTGAAAAATCAACCTGTTACACAGCTTATTTCAAGGTGGATATTGAGTTTAGGTTCAGTTGAAAATTCAAGATTAAAAAATCAACCTGTTACACAGTTTACATCAAGCTGTAAAAATTTAGCTTGTATTAAAATAATTTTCTCAAGCTTGAAATAAACTGTAAATTCCCTGGAAGATGCGCGTGCAGCATAGCTTCCATAGACGTCCACGGGAAGCGCCACAAGCGTTTATAAGCCTTGCACTGACTCTGCAAGGTTTACGGCCATTTTATTTTTGTGACGTGCGTTAATGATTGTTGACTGTTGTGAAGTTTGTTTTATACTGGAAAATAGTTCGGAAAGTGTGTGGCGTCCCCTGCCTTACTGCTACACCGTGTCTGAATAAGATATATAGTGTATTACAGGTACGCGGGTGCATTTTTCTCTAGTGGTACATTAATATTGCAAATGTTAAATATTATTACGTAACGTAAAGAAAGTGAAATGGATTACCAGCTAAGAAAACATATTACAAGTTGTTCAGCAAAAAGAGGACATTTTAAACTAGCTCTCTAGTATGTGGCACCAATAAATTAAAACTTAATGTTATTTTACCTTTTTAAAATCTCGCCTTTTTATATCTATCGCCCTATTACATTTGTTTACTTGTAAATACTCGCGTGTGTCACACCATGAATGAATAATCGTGAAGTGTGAAAAGTTTCTTTGCGAATACAAATAGTAATGACATGGTGAACGGGAAAAAGTGCATCAAGAACCAGTCACTACATAGGTGTCAGTCTTTTTTATTTGCGTAGCTTTGACTGGTCTTCAATTGCTCTTAATTTTGTTGTTCCCTAGGTGAAATAATACTGGAAGGCCTACTGGTATGTCTTACTTTTATTGTTATTTGTAATGTGGCTGAAATCTAATAAAAGGCAATATTAAAACATGACAAGGAGAACATTATTTGTTCTTTTACATTTCAGTTCCACTGAACTGGTAATTTCTTAAATTCATTTCGATTTAATCTTTTATTTCATTTTGATTCAGTTTTACTCGCCAAAAAATAATTATGGATGGAATAAAACGTCTACATTTTTCCAAACGGTAGTTTCCTTACAAGCTTACAGTATGAGGTGTATATGATTTCAAGTAATTGTTTCTTTATAATTCAGATTAAATGGCCCTGAAACTGTTAGAAATAGTGATGTGTGGCTTCTTCACGAAGTCATCGCAAAATTATGCAAATGTCATCTTTACTTTAAAAATTTGAAACAAAAAGTTATTTCAAATTTCTTTAAAAACTCTTTGGAATGAAGTCACCAGAAGCAGCTGCTTACTCAGTGATGTTTATACTAGTTAATGATTCTTACTACATCAGTGAGTTTGAAGTTATTTTGCTAATCTGGGGCATAAATTATATTTAGGTTGATCAGTTTCAACTGTTTACATTTTTTATGTTTAGGTATGGCTAACATTTTCTTTTACCTGTTACAGGATCATTATACTGGCAGAAGTCAACGATATTTGATCATGCTCTGGTCTGTGTGCTGGGGCCAAAGGGGCTTCAGAATAATTAAATTTTAAAATAAAACAATTTTAAACACTTTGAAAATAAAAAAATTTAAACATACATGTCTTGATAATTTTTTTCACACCATTTCCATTGTGATATTTATTTAATTTATTAGGTTCAATAAATTCAGATTAATAATTATGTAGCTTAAAACAGGCTGTAAATACCAGGCTGTATTCCACGTGTGTAGATACAGCTGGAGCCAAACTTGATAAGTCAAGCTTGAAATATAGCTTGAACTCTGCCAACTTTGATGTTTGTTTCAAGCTTGAATCCAACTAACAGGCCTGAATATTCCAGCTTTGATCAAGCTTATATACTTGAACTTTACATCTGGAAACAAGTTTGAAACCGGCTTACTGTGCTATCTGGGTTTTCATTTCACTACAGATGTCTGAGTTCCTCTGTGTTATCATTGCAAAGTCCTGTAGGCATGTGGAGTATTAAGCAAAACTATCATATTGGAAGCAGAATCAAACACATTTGTTACGTTACTTGATGTTTACAGGAGAAAAAGGCAATGTTGCTTCTTATTAATATAATACTTTCATAGTCACAGCTGTGTTTGACCAACCACAACTGATGCTGAATGTGCATGTCGTCATATAATGTGAAGGGCTTATTTCAATAGTGGTACAAGTCCATTACCTCCACTTTTCTGTCTATAATGCTTCTGAAATTAATGATCCAAACAAACATAAATAAAGGTTCATCTCTAGCAAGAAGCCATATGCTTGAATATTTCTGGTATCTCAACTGCAGATTTTTCAGCGCTCATTTAACTTTACGACTCTGTATCTCAAAATGAACAAAAATGGACTTGTACCACTAATGAAATAAGTCCTTCATATGCACACACAGCACACCGATCTCGTGAGGCACAAGCCTGTCATAACGAAGTACGTACGTCGCTCAACAGATGGCACTAGGAAAAGAATGTTAACTGCGCTTTTTAGTTGCTACTTGCGACTCTTAGTTGCGATTTGTCACAGAAATCGCAGTTTCTCGGTAGCGAATAGCGTAGTATGAACTTTGCTCAACAGATGGCACTGCTAACTGCGCTTTTTAGTTGCTACTTGCGACTCTTAGTTGCGACTTGTTACGGAAATCGCAGTTAGACTCTATATCGTATCGCAGAGATGGACGTAGTACGAACTTTCGCCAAAAGATGGCACTGTTAACTGCGCTTTTTAGTTGCTACTTGCGACTCTTAGTTGCGACTTGTCACGGAAATCGCAGTTGGACTCGATAGCGTACCGCAGAGATGGACGTAGTACGAACTTTGGCCAACAGATGGCACTGTTAACTGCGCTTTTTAGTTGCTACTTGCGACTCTTAGTTGCGACTTGTCACGGAAATCGCAGTTGGACTCGACTGCGAATCGCACAGACGAGCGTAGTACAAACTTTGGCCAACAGATGCCACTGTTAACCGCGCTTTTTAGTTGCTACTTGCGACTCTCAGTTGCGACTTGTCACTGAAATCGCAGAAAGCAGTGCTAAATTCGACCAATAGATGGCTCACGTCTTTGAATGTGAAATACTACTTGCGACTGCTAACTGTGACTGAAATCGCAGTTAGATTCTGTAAAGTTGTTATTGTGATATCTGCGACTTCTCAGTCACTGTGATTTCTAACACGCGATTTCCTGCGTGCCCACCACTACTAGACACTAACGAAGTCGGAAGTTGGTGTTCTTGGTGTCACGTGGTGTAGCCATATAGTTGTACATTGTACAGATTACTCATTACTTTCATTGTTTATTGTTTTTCTGTGGTTACTGATTATTTCACAGTGAGTGGTGGACAAGAGCAGTGGAACGTGATGAAGTGTAGTGGATGCTTAATAGGTTGCCTCCAGTTTTTCAGACTTAGTGTCACCAGCCTGTGGGAATGGCTTATTGATCACGATGTAGTTCCAAGCAAGATGATGTGCAGAAAATGCCCGCAACCAGCGAAGTTTTTATTTTATGACTTTTCATTTAGATGTTGGAGGCCGCGCATTGTGCGGAAGGGTAGTCGTATGGTAAAAGTTCAGTGTACGTTTCACCAGAGCGCACGAAAAGGTTCTTGGCTTGGGAATTCACTGTCAAGTGTGATCGACATTGCTCACTTTTGTTCCCTTTGGCTCTGTACTTCGTATCCTAAGACGGTAAAGCTCAAGAGGATAACTGGTTTCACTTCACTGACGGTAGCGAACTGGACCTCAGCATGCCGCGAAACCTGCATTTCGTGGGCTTCGAATCCTGCGCGACGTTTAGGTGGTCCAGGCACCGTTGTTGAGGTAGCAGAAGCGAAATTCGGCGAAAAAAGATATTCTCTTGGTAGGAAAAAAGACGTGTGCTGGGTTATTGGCGCTATACAGCGCGGATCGTCCAAAATATTCCTCGTTCACGTCGATAAACAAGGAAAAGAGGCACTTATGCAGTTTAGCAGGTACGGAAAAAATTTTTCATTTTTTTCCAAAATTTGATCGATTATAGTCGAATGTGATACGCTGATTACGAATACGATATTTATTTTCGCCCCAGTCAATTATTTACATCAAAAAAATTGTTATAAATTTTTTTTTTTTTTTTTTAGTTTTCAATATTTTGTCGATTACAGTATACGTTCATTTTAACGGAACGGTAGGTACGTATTTTTACTAATTAGCCACAATCAAACGCCAGTGCAAAATTAACAAACTTTTAATAAACTCCCCCCACTGTATATTTACACATCTGTAGCGTAGCCCACTTGAGGTTAGGTTGGGAGTTTTTTTTTTGGAATGCGGCCGCGGCAGCGGCCGCCTATGATTCGAAAATATTGAACTGGTGATCGTTCACCATATAACATCCATTTTCATTTAATGAGTTGATGATGAGAATATGATGCTCATAATTGTAAACGAAAATAAGTAGAAATAAAAACAAAACGGATTAGTTTACAGCTTCGGGATACGCTAAGCAAAGGTTTAAACTAAGAAAAGGTTTAAACTGAAACAAATGAACTGGTAGTCTGTCGTGTCGAATTCGTTGCTTTGAACACGATTTGCTAGTCGACAATATACTGAAAGGTTCATTTGAATATGGCAAATAGATTTCCAAATCTTACGGAATTTCGCCTCAAAAATTTATTCGAAATATCGGCCACTAATAGGGAGGCGATTAAGTGGGCTCAACAACACGGATTGTTGAAAAGTGTGATGATTTGTGATGGCAAGTGCGTGGGATACAACGAAATGCGATTAGAAAACAATAATTCTATGGATGGAAAAATTTTTTCCGTACCTGCTAAACTGCATAAGTGCCGGAAAAGAAACTTTGCGGCGCGTTTTATCAGAAAATGTTCTCCCTGGAACTAGCGTTATAAACAACTGCAGTAATGTATACGGCACTCCGAGTGAGCAGGATTCGGAACAGAGCGATGAAAATCATGGGCTGCAATTTGTATTATCTAATAATAGCGATGCTGATACACGAAATGCGCAAAGAATGTTGAGACGTCTTCGAAAATTTGTACCGAAAGGTCGCAAGCGAGAACAGTTTCAGGGGTATCTGGCAGAGTACGTTTTCAGACAAGCATATCGGCCCAAGGAAAGATTACATCACTTCTTTGTCGAGGCAAGCAAAGTTGGCTCATCACGAGGGTCAATGATAGCTTAGTATCATGTTGGGCAAAGGCAGTTGTAAATGCCGCAACAGGGTGAAACCTACTGCCAACGATTCCATTCTGTACAGGTAAGTAAGTATTATATTTGACGGCGTCATGGTGCCGAGTGTTGTACTACAAACTGTACAAAAAATGATGCATTTTAGAAACTATTTGATGTGTCTTATAGATCATTCCATGTCAAAGCAACCAGATCATGCCACCCACTGTCTCAGATTTTCATGAAACTTTGCACATTTGCTTATAACACTTATTATAATTTTTTTTTGTCTGAGACAAAAACGTGTTATATTGAATTTTCAGTGCAGTTATGTAGAAATGTGATACTTATCTACAGAAATACTCATAAATCAGGTTTTAATTAAGCTTTTAATTTAGAATTTGTTTCATCAGTTAAGAGGTGCATATAGTTAACAGAAATGCATTTATTTCAGCAGTAAAGTTACAAAGAATATTACAAAAAATGTCATGTTCCATTTCTGGTAAAATTAGAAGGGCATTGGAAAAACTCTTATCACATTTCTCCAACCTGCTGGGAACATAGTTTTGGTAGTAGTAGTAGTAGTAGTAGTAGTAGTAGTAGCAGCTTTATTCATGTGTAAGTCTGTTTTTACACGGACGTAGGACATGTCAAAGTATTTACAAGGTTAGATCAATTTAAAATAAGCTAACTCTTATATACATACATTTACAGACTTCTAGTTAGAAATAATCATTAGATTTACTCCTGGCATACAATACTTTTTTTTACAAATAACTTATTAAATAATGTAATGCCACACTGTTCACTCATATTTCACTATCAGTCACTGCACACACTATTCACACATTGTTTCATAACTCTTCACTCACTACACACACAAACACTGGTGATCTCTGGGCCATTTCCTATATTGCAACTTGCCATTTGCTAACCTGAAAAACTGAATCAGCATCCCTCAAAGCTCAGAAAGAGGAAGAGGTGTTAGTATTGTGCTATGCATAGCTTTGGGGTAAGTTTTTCTAGAAAAGGAAAAAACCTCAGTGTGAAGGTGTTCATATGGAATGTTGGATGTTTTATAATCATTATTATTATTTATTTGTATAACTTTTTTTTACCAAACACCTACTCTGTTTCATCTAAGTAATCCTCCAATGTATAAAATGTATTGCATAATAGGCACTTTTCAGCTGCCTTTTTAAGTAAGTGTATTTTTGCAATTTCTTTAATCTCTTTTGGTAATTTATTGTACAGTTTCATTCCTTGGTAGAAAATGCTGTTTTGAGTTTTATGTTTATTTTTTCGTGGTAAATGTAACTTGAGTCTATCTCTTGTTGCATGGTAATGGACAAAGCTGTTTGTGCAGTAATTGCCAACGTTCTTTTTGATGTGTGCAACTGACTGGTAAATGTATTCACATGGAGCAGTTAAAATCCCCAGTGTTCTGATCAGATCTTTACAATGAGCTTGACTATTATTTTTGGTTATTATTCTTATGGCTCTTTTCTGGAGTTTGAAAATTGTGTTCATATTTTGTGCATTTTTCCCCAAAAAAGAATGCCATAGCTAAGAATTGAGTGTACATATGAATAATATGTAACTAAAAGACACTGCGTTTTACACACTGATGATAGGATTCTAAGGGCATAACATGCTGATGACATTCTGTTTGCAAGTACCTTTGTGTGTTTACACCACTTCAACTGAGAATCAATATTCATTCCTAGAAATTTTGCATTTGTTATGCAGTCTATAGAGGTGCCATCTACATTTAATTTCACATTGTCATTTTCCCTCTTTAAACTAAAATTAATGGCATTAGTTTTCTTTATGTTCTATGTCACTTTATTGCTTATTGACCGATAGTTAACTTCCTTGAGAGTTTCATTTGCTTTCTCTGCAAGGAGTTCTCATATTCTCTCAGTGACTATAATACTGCTGTCATCAGTGAAGATAATTTTTTCACCCTTAGTAACACTACTGGGAAAGTCACTGATGTATATCAGGCATAGTATTGGTCTTAATATGCTACCTTGCAGAATCCCTATATTAATGTATATTGGTTCTGGTAAGTGTTTTACTAAATGTTTAGATCTATTTGAAGTATGTGTCATTTCTACTCTTTGTACCCTGTCTGCTAGGTATGATCGAAACCAGTCATTAGCTACCCCTCTTATTCCTAATGCTTCTAATTTATTTAGTAGAATCTTGTGGTTGACTGTATCTCTGCATCTCCTTGATCACATATATTCTTGACGAAGGCAAAGTACTACCAGTCCTCGTATGCAGCTTTTGTGGATATGTGTACGTACATTGCAGGGCATTTTCATTGAATGAGAAAATCAAGAAAAGGTTTTTGCACCAAGTTACTCCTCTAATTTATGATAAATTTGCCAAATAGTTGTAATTGTGAATATTCCTGGTACTGGGTATTGTGCGTGTTGTCAAAAGTCTCCTCGTGGTTCTTGTATAGGAAATCAACAATGATTTTCTGTTAAAAGTGAAAAAAAAATTTGACATTTGCCTTGGAGAATTGTAAACACCAGACGCAGTTGTTGTTTGTACATCATTCTGTAGTTGAAGACTAGCTTTTCTCGATAAATGTTTCACAGTTCCTCCCAATACATCAAATACTGATTACTGCAACTAGTGGTTCTTTATTAGAACAGTGCATCTATCAGTGAAATATTGCATTTCTTGACGTGCGGATAGTGTTATTTGTGAGCAACATTTACCAATTCTAAAACATGCTCCATATCTGCACTTATAAAGCATGGTCATTTCACATCAGTGATGTGGTCCTCACATGACCATTTCTAAATCCAGTTTCAACAATATTTTGGGCAGATACCAGTATATGTACAAACTTGCTGCTCGATATCTCGTTGGGTTCTATCTCTACAGCCTTTTGTAGATAAGGATCTGAAGTTTACACCACCTACAACAATGCCAAAGTACCAAATTTGGATAACTTTCATGAAAGGCACTCTTAAAGACCCTGCTTTTGTATACTGAAGAGACGGGTCTACGGAAGTGTCCGATTCCACCCCTCTGCTTTGACCCATGACGTAAGGGTGTTGTGGCATGTGATGTCATTACGGCACACAGTTTATGAGCTGATTGTGTTTGTAAATGTCGCCTTTGTTGTATTTGATGGTACCCTCTGTGTGTGTGTGTGTGTGTGTGTGTGTGTGTGTGTGTGTGTGTGTGTGTGTGTTGGCTGAAATTTGTTGGTGGTAATTAATGGTTTTTTTGTCTATTTTTCTGGTGGTAATTAATGTTTTTTTTTTTTTTTTTGTCTATTTTTCTAGAGTTGTGATGTTTCGTGTATTTATTGTGTATCGGATGTGTTAGTTTACGTAGAGATGTTTGACTTTTTAATTTTTTAGGTGTTGTGGTTTTAGTTCTGTTTTTCGTAGTTGTAGGTGTTGGCTTTTTCATATCAGTAGTTATGGTTGACCTATATAGGTCAAGGGAAATGACCGATTACAATTTTCATACAGTTTTATATACAGGTATTGGTGTTTTGGTATTGTCAGCTGTGGTCAAGGGAATCGTCTGATTCGATTTTGTAATTTTTTTTTTTTTTTTTTTTTGTGTGTTTGACGATTGTGTTTCTTTATTTTTACTGTTACATTTACCTTGCCCCTCCCTAAAAACCCCAATTTCCCACGGTTGTCCCATTAGTTTGGTTGTATCTTTGGAGGGAGATGTTATTGTCTTATTTATACGTATTTTTGTGTTTTTTGCCGTTTGTATGTAGTGACATCATAGGCGCCATATTGGAGACACTTAGAATAGCCATTTCCACCATATTAATGATGTTGTGTGTCAAAGCAGGAAGGTGGAATCAGACACTTCTGTAATCCCAAAAAGACTTTTAGTGGTGAATAAGACTATATTACTGATTAGATTTTGAAGTACATCAGGCGACAGCTGTACTAAGTTTCAAAAATGTCAGAAAATTCACAGTGTGACTTGGAAAGCCCATGTTTAACGAGCCATAAAGCATAAATTTATGGACGAATTCAGCCAAGAATTGGTAATATGACACACAGCCATTCATTACTTTTCACACACAGTGTATATGTTGGTCTGTGACATTGACGAGTAAACAGCCATGCATTTCACAGTAGCCTCTGACCTTATCTATCAAAATGTGTGCACCTGCATGACATTGACGAGTAAACAGCCATGCATTTTACAGTAGCCTCTGACCTTTTCTGTCAAAATGTGTGAAACTGCAAATTTGATGAAAACGTTTTGGGTTCCAAACTATGGGTAGTTTTGGGCCCTTATAGCTGTACTGTGTGTTCTTTAATCTTTTTTATCCTGCTATTTATAAGGCAGAGTATTCTCTAGCTTCAGAAGCAATGTACGAGGTTTGCACAGAAAGTAATGCACCACATTTTTTTTTCTTCAACAATATTTTATTGAACATAGTGAAAAGTACACACATGACAAGGTAGTGTTTTATCTACACACCCTATTTTTCCACATAGCCTCCGTCCCGTTCTACGACCTTCCTCCTGCACGGAACAAGGGTGTGTATGCGCTGTCGGTACGAATCCTTGTCCTGGTGGCAGAGCCAATGCTTGACTCTGTGAATCACCTCATCGTCCTCAAAATGTCTTCCACAAATGGCATCCTTTAATGGCCCAAACAAGTGAAAGACCTAGGGGGCTAGGCTAGGTCTGTAGGGTGAATGGGGTAACACTGTCCAACCCTGTTTTGTGATGTGTTCAGCAGTTCTCAGACTTGTGTGGGGCCAAGTGTTATCGTGTTGCAGCAAAACATCTCCTAAGGTTGCTGTGGTGCCAAAGGCGCTAGAAGTGTGCCTTAAGTTTTTTTTAATGTGTTGACATATGATTCTGAATTAATGGTACCACCTCTCGGCATCACATCAATGAGAATCACACCTTCACAGTGTCAGAACACAGCGATTATGACCTTACTGGCGGAGGCAGGTGCTTTGAATTTTTTCTTTTGTCGGGAGTGGGAATAGCTCCATTCCATCGACTGTTGTTTTGTTTTGGGATCAAAATGGTGAACCCAGATTTCATCACCTGTCACAATCCGGGACAAGGTCTCCCTCTCAGGTCCAAAACATTGCAGCAAATCAAGACAAGTGTCTTTTCCATGAGATTTGTGATCCACCGATATACACTACCGGGACCCATCTTTTATAGGCTTTTGAATATCCAAGAGTGCGGACAATTACATCCACACTGCCTTTGCTGGTTGACAGATGCAGTGCCAACTGGCGAGTCATAATGTGTCTGTCCTCCTGAGTGACAACATAAGCTCGCTGCAACATGTTACGTGTGACAGCCTTGGATGGTCTCCCTGACCACTGCAAATCGTGGAGTTCCGCTGAACTGCCTTCTGAAGACCTCACCCTCCGTGGTCAGCGACAAACTGTACTTCTGTCTTAAGCCGTTGCTCCAGACTTTGCACAAGCGTTTGTGAATATTCCCTACAGTTTCTTTCTCTACAGTGAGAAAGTCAATGATGGCATGTTGCTTGTAATGTACATCACTTACAAACGCCATTTTGAAACTGTACTACAGCTACGCTACCTGTCCTGAGTGACGGAAACTGGGTGTGCTCATTTAGGAGATTTCAAATAATATGTATGTTACATTTTGCATTTGTAGCATTGTTTTCGACTGAAGGAAAAAAAAAAAAAAAAAAAGAAGTGATGCATTACTCTCTCAAATTTCCCACCAACCAAGCATTTTCATACATACAGCATACTGCCTGGTTTGTAATGTTGCAAGTAAAACAGCTGGAATTTCATCATTTGCTTTAAATGCTTTAACAATGAATACTGCAGTATCGTGAGAAATTCTGTTTACTCCAACCTTGTTTAAATCATTACTCTTGAACTGATGATTTCTTTCTTGTCCAGAAATTGTGTGATCTTTGGTGAACTTTCTTTCCCGATCAAACTGAATTTGTTGAGTTTCTTACTATGTATCATAATGGTGATTCTTGAAATGGTGTCATTGTTGAACTTAAACAGATAAGAGGAGCCAATATTTGATTATCTAAAGGGCTGTGAAAACTAGCATGAGCTGACTGTCGTTTAGCTGTTCCTCCAATTCAATCACAATGAAATTTTCCGTGACTGGTTCCAAAGAAATTCCTCTCAGCAGATATACCAATATTCTTTTCATGCAGACATAAATTGATAAAATTCTTGAAATTATTGTACTGGGCAGCAGATCCATCACTAGAGTAGTGTATGTGCTTGATGTCTCCTGTTGTTATCCTCAAACATTTAGTCAGCCTCGTTACGAATACATGAAACTGCAGGGGTATCATGACGAAGGCAGTCACTAATAATGCACACTTATATTCTATACTTCTTTACTTCCAAAGTAAACTACAAAGGGATGCAACACATTTTTGAAATGAAATGGTGGCTTGTTAAACCATTAATTTTTAAAAGCAGTTCAACTGTAAACTGTTCTACAGTTGCTTGATTTGTCTCTTGTTTATCTCTGTCAGTATAAACCTGAACCCACTGTTGGTATTCTATAACTTTTTCTAGCTCATATTCTTTGAAAACGTCTACCAAATAAGCTTCTAGTGTAGGTTTTTTGTGACATTGTTCATAATGTCATTGTTTGATTCCAAACAGCGCACTGTCTTCTTTGATTAGTTCCTCATAGCCATCATCCTTGACAGGTGCTGTAGCCAACATCAGGTTGGAATTTTGATGTATTACACATACAGAGTGAGTACCAGTGGTGCTGACTGTAATACACCACTTTGGCCAGAGTTCACAAAATGTGGCGAAGCCTGATTTGCTGCCATTCTGCCTACAATAGGCTATGGACATTTCTTTCAAGTAGATACATTCCTGCTTACGAACTTTTTTGCCATGCGCTCTTATTGCTATGTAATCATTTTTACCCTTTGCTGGTAGTGCCAAGATGTGAGCCCCCCATGTTTAGTTCTCTTGCTTGCTTTACCATTCTCACAGAAACGTTAAATTCTTTTGTTGTTCTAAGCTCCAGCTGGTTGGGCCCAGGGTCAAAATTTGAACTTTGCTGGAATGACTTGAGTGATGCATTTTATTTTCTATTTCATTAATTAAAATGTTCATGACCGTGCATTTCTGGCATTGATTCACCATTTATGTGTCCATAACACTGAACCTCTTGCCAGCAGCAGCTGCTGTAGCCCGGGGAAGAGGAAAGTTTGAGATGAGTCGTTAGCTTTGGCCAATGACATAATGTTAATGTCTGCTGTCACGTTGCCTTTCTGTGCATATATTCGCAGTTAGCTGTGAGTTGCCAAAGCCAGAGAATGTGATACTTAGAGAGAGAGAGAGAGAGAGAGAGAGAGAGAGAGAGAAACGTGGTTGTGGTGGCAGCTTAGCCCGTTTGAAAAAATCAGTGTCACATTATAGTCACCATATTGTTTAGTGTTTGTTGCATGTTTCCTGTGTCATTGGTAAAAGCCAACAACTTGTTTCGAGCATTCCTCTGCATTCCTTTAGCATTGGTGATGCTTTAGCTAATTCATTAAAGCTTTTAAAAGGAAATCTTCAAGAAATGCCAGGGAAGTATTCACTGCGCAGTGTGCATGTAATCAGTAGCCGTAGGTTCTTGCTCATCTAGAGCCTGTATTTGTGATGAGCAAATTTGTGCCTACATCTGGAGCAAAGCTGCTGGCCCAGCTTGAAAACTTTATTAGCCAACAGTTTCAACTTTTCAACATGAGTAATATCAGTTGGATATAAAGCCTTCTTAATTTCATGTTTGTTTTTTCCAAATGGATTACAACAGGTATTTTGTAGAAATTGAAAGTTTGTCATCAGCTGGGCATTGTGGTAGGTATGGACAAATGTGGACATCTAGTGTAAAGTCAAGTCCAACAATTATATTTCTTTCAGTAGCTGAGGCTGACTTTTACCATAGTACAATTGCGAAAGTTTAAGACCTGCCATCTCAACTGCAGCAGGAGAGGGGGAATGCACCAGACACTTCTTGCTTCAGAAATTAGTTCAGTCACAAAACTTTTCAAGATTAAGATAATCATAAGATCAACTGCAGAGAGGAACTGACAGTTCAGAGAAAATAAATATAATTCAGCAATGACTAAACAGAGAGCAATTATTTTTGGCTATAAGCAGGCATTTGCAAAAATTAAACAATTAGCTTTTGAAGCTTAAAAAATTCTCTTTCAGGTTATAGCAAGTTATAAAAGATTAAAGAACATACAGTTGAGATATTGGCCCCCAGAACTACTCAAAACTTTGCACCCAAAATTCTTTAATCAGATTTACAGATGCTTAAATTTTGATGGAGAACAGGGGCATTGTACAAAAAGCACAAGACAGCATGACTGTCATACACTAAATTCTCGCTAATCTGGCCCTCAGTAATCTGATCCAAATCTGGTAAGGTGCACAACAATGAATTATTGAGTGCTACAATGTTATGAGTGAATGGCAATGTTAATAAATGCTATACATATATGAAATTGTGGCATTTTACACAGTTCAGTATCATATCTTTCTAAAAGGATACAGTAGACCACAAGCAGGAACTGGAAATTTTAAATTGAACCAAGGATCTTCACAAAAAGCCATTGCTGCTGAGTATAGTATTGGTCAAGCTACTATTTAGGACATCAAAAAGAAAGATGACAGTATGCAACCGAAATGGATGAACTGGGAAAACAGAAGGTTATGTGAAAGAGTGAGAACCAAGAGCTGGGCATAGCTGTTCATAGATGGTTAATACAGCAATGTGGTAAAGGTGTTCCAGCCAGTGGCCTGATAATAAAGGAAAAAGCAGCTGCATTTAGCAACCAACTTGGTGGTAGTAACTTTTTTATAGTAAGTGAAAAATAACACTGCATTTGGCAGCCGACAGTCACCAGGAAAACTGTGTAGCTAATGAAAAACATGCAGATAAGTATGTAAGCAAGATGTGGAAGATAATAGAAGAAGAAGAATTAACTGCTGATGCCTTGAACAATGCTGATGAAACTGGACTCTTTTACAAAATGCATCCTTCAAAAACAGCTGCCAAGAATAAGGAAGCTCATGGGCACAAGCAGCAGAAACAGCACATATTGTTAATGACTTGTAATATAATTGGGAGTCATAAACTATTGCTCATGCTGATTCGGAAATCCCAGCATCCATGTTGTTTTAGACACAATAACAGAAATCACTACCAGTGCAATATTGTACTCAGAAGAAAGCATGGATTAGCAGAGAAGTATTCTCTCGGTGGTTCCATGAAACATTTGTACTGACGGTGAGTAAAGAACCAAAGGAGAAAAAGCTTCAGCTGAAAGCTATCCTTATTGACAATGTTCCTAGTCATTCTTCCAATGTATCTCCAAAGTCCGATGGTACACAAGCACTCTTTCTTCCACACAGTGTGACGGCTCCTATTAAGCCCATGGGCCAGGGAATATTGGAATCAATTGAATGTCATTACCAATTTGGACTTCCTGTCTCCTTGCTGAATGAATGTGAAGACATACTGACACTATGCTGAAGGTGTGAAAATCAAGCGACCTACGTGATGTTTTTCAAACTGCCAAAGCTGATTATGGATAAAGCAGAGTGTGCTGCCATAATGAAGAGCAGGAGAAAAGTGTGGCCATCTATTGATGCAGAGCTGCATCCTGTACTGAGCAATGACGATAAGCCAGACAATTTGGAATATTAGATTGCTGATACTTTTGTACACTTTCATGTTCCACAAGCTTCCAGGCGGAGTAGAAATTGGTGGAGATGTTGCTAAGTGGCTGCATGAGGAAAACTGGAAGACAGACCAAACTTTTAACACATGAAGAAATAATCAAGAGCTTGCAGTGAAGTATAAGTGGAAAATGATGAAGAAGAGCACAGATGGAGAGAGCATGAAGATTTCTCACACTGCTGGTGCTGAAGCTGCAGACGTTTTCCTGCAGTACATTATGCAACAAACAGATACATGCAGTACCAATGTAATGCTTGTAAAACAGCTGTGTGACAAAGCAAGCTGCTGTTTCGTATCATCGTTGCGACAGTTAAAAGTTCGGGACTGATTTCATAGTGAATGTTGATACTACTGTATAATTATGTACACATTCAAGGACAAAGTTTTCTTTGAAACTGAGTGTATGTTTTAAAAATTGTGTCTCTGGACTTAATGAAGTATATCCCGTATGTTGTTAAAATAAGTTTCAGACAGTATCAGTAATCCAGTGCTGCTGCTTCTCAGGCACCCATATGTGCAAGGAATGGCCAGATTAGTGAGAGTCTAGTGTATTACCAGTTCTTGGCTGAATGCAGCCGTCAAATTATACTTTATGGCTGGGTAAAGATGGGCTCTCCAAGTTGCACAATGTATTTTCTGCCATGTTTTGAAGTACTGGTAATACATCTGTCATACAATGTTTTTAAAAGTCCAATCAGCAATATATTTTTACTTAGAACAAAAAGTTGTTTAAGTATATAAAAGCGGGACTTGTAATACTATGTTTCTGTCCTCTATCTATGAGAGGGTGTAGAAATCAAACCAAAGGAGATAAAAACTTGAAACTTTGTACATATCCATCGATGACACTGAGAAACCTTTCCATAAAATTTCATCAGATTTGGAATGGTTGAGAGGGAAGTCTGGGTCCACTTGACATGGAATGGCCCAGCAATGGTTAACTGTTGCCAATTTATTTTCCTCATTTATCACAGAAACAAACAGGATGGAATTTTCAGCTGCTTCTTTTCCAGCAGTAACAGTTGAATTTCATTCTGAGCTATAAAACTGTAGTTTTCGACAAAGTCCATTAACAGAATTGCTTATTCAGGGGTTAAATTTTCTTTCAAATTTTGCAGGGGTCTTACCCACACTTCAGATGCAAAGTAGTACATTTTAAGTGCATGTAATTTTATCAACAACAACACTTTGTATTTTTAAACAGTTGCAGTTGGTCTGGTGGTCTGTATTAATCTTCTTGGCTGTACTCAATTTTGTCAGCAGTATCTTTGTAAGCTAATTTTTCTTTCGAAAATTCTGTCAGTTTGTCATCATCTGGATAATTATCGCAGTGGTTATACATGCAGTCATAGTTTTCTGGGGTTATTGAAAGTTGGGATACATCCATCGGCTTTGACCCATGATGTCATTAAGGCAGCAGACACTCCTACTTCGTATGTATTCAGTTAGGTGACCACTACATCACTCATACACCTGCAGACGATGTGGGAAGTGGGAGGTTTGTGGGTGGGGACAAACTGAATAAATGTCAGTAACACCCATGACATCATTCCAAACAAATATCCCTTAAAAAATGACGTACACGGTATCATACATTTTGCTTGATGTAAATAGCTCAAACAAAGGCAGCAATAACAGGAATCCACACACAACTCAAAAACCTGGCACTGCATATTATGCTTGACCTATACGCATGCACACCATACTATGCAAGCCACCTAAAGAAAGCTAAAAAAGAGCTCTCTCAAAATTTCAATAGTAAATCTCTCCATGATGCACAATGCCTCTCTTGTAAAATCTGCCAATGGCGCTTGTTGAGCATCTTCATAACACTCTTATGCCGGCTAAACAATCCCGTTTTGAAACTCGGCGCTCTTCATTGTATCTTCTCTATCTCTTCTATCAGTTCTACATGGTAGGGATCTCAGATAGATGAAAAACACTCAAGAATCTGTTGAACAAGTGCCTTAGAAGCCACTTCTTTCATGGACGAGTTAAATTTCCTTAAGATTCTTCCTATGAATCTGAGTTTGGTATCTGCTTTTCCCACTGTTGGTTTTGTATGGTCATTCCACTCAAGGTCAGTCTGGATAGTTATTCCTGGGTATTTTATTGCAGATACTGTTTCCAGTGGTTTGTCATCAATACTGTAGCTGTACTGTAGTTGATTTCTTTTCCTATGTTTGCGCAATATGTTACATTTATTTACATTCAGGGACAACTGCTAGAGCATGCACCATTCATCGATTCTCAGAAGGTCATTCTGTAAATTGTCACTATCTTCTAGCATTTCTACTTTGTTATAGACAACTACATCATCTGCGAACAGCCTTGAAGAGCATCCGATGCTGTCTATTAGATCATTCATATACAGTGAAACCCCATTTTTACACATTTTAAGGGACTTCAGAATGATGCTATAAATTGTGGGAAAATTTAAAATGTGGGAAATAACGTTTTAAGCTGTAAAAGTTACATGTAGGATACCCCCTTGCATTTTCGGACTTTATGTATGATATACACAGTTGAGCCAAAACATTATGACCATCTGCTTAATAGCTTGTTTGTCCATCTTTGGAACGAAATACATAACTGATTCTGCGTATCAGGTATCCGACAGTTTGTTGGTAAGTTTGTGGCATAAATAATGGGCGGCTGATTTGCATATGTGGTGATGGTGCCTTATAGCGATCCAGATGGGTTCCATATGTTTTACATCAGGCAAATTTGGTCAGCAATACATTGTGAGTTCACTGTAAAACTCTTCAAACTACTGTAACACAGTTATGATTCGGAGACATCGACAGTTATACAGCTTAAAGATGAGATTGCCATGTGGGGAGAGATCAAGCATGAAAGGATGCAGGTGGTTCATAGCTGTCAGTGTGTCTTTGATTACTACCACAGGTCCCATGCAAGCACAGGAGAATATCTCCCATAGTATAATACCGCTCCCACCAGCCTCTGTCCATTGCGTATTGCACATTTCGAGCCGCCGTTCACCTCGATGACGGCATTTGTGGAGACATCAGCCTAGTGTAGCAAAAATGTGATTCACATGCAGAGCCGACATGTTTCCATTGATTGATGGTTGAATTCAGATAGTTCCATGCCCACTGCAGTCGTATTTGATGGTGATGTTGGGTCAACATGCGAACACCTAGTGGTTGTCTGCTGCAGAGCCGCATGCTCAACAATGTATGATGAACGGTGTGCTCTCAAACACTTGTGCAGGCACCAGCATTGTGCTCTTGCAGCAGAGATGCCACAGATCATCATCTATCGTACTTTACAGAGCTGACAAGCCTCCGAATCCCATATCTAGTGAAGAGCCCATGGACGTCCAACCATTTAGCATCTAGCGGCAGTTTCACTGTCCTACCTCTTTCTGTAGATGCTCACGGCAGTAAGACGTGAACAGTTGACGAGCCTTGCTGTTTTTGAGATACTTGTTCTCAGGCTCTGCATAATAATAATAGAGGCATTTATCTCAATGGATTTCCCCATTTGCAGCCTGATTCTTCGGTAGGGTGATCCTCCATCCGTATGTGCTCCGCTTATGTACTTCTATTTCAAGTCATGTGCCCGCAACACAACCAGGCAGCATTCAACGTCATGGTGGGCAGTGGTCGTAATGTGTTGGCTGATTAGTGTATGTACATAATAAGCTTGTCAGGGACTTATTATTTGATAAATGTTTATTATCTAATAAAAACCACTGACGTAAATGGCACAGGTAACTGTATGGGATGAAGAAATTTTTGATTCAGTTTCGTACATCATAATCGATGTTAACGGAAAGCCTCAGTTGTCATTCATTACTTAAACAATGTAACACTACAACAGTTACATATTTTTTCATGCTTAGCACGACACAATTCGAGAATTTTTTCTCGTTGTTGAGTGCAAATATTTGCATAAGTATTTTGTGTGGTGTTTGCATATGTGGTGTTTGTCTCTTGGACTGTAGTTGTCTTTCTGAGATTATCAGGTACTGTGCCTCCTCTGTTATGTAGAAAACTACACACAGGCCAACTATCACTCACATAGTTTGTTTGTGTAACACCACAAAAAATACATATGTAAATACTGCATTTGACAACAAGAATACGTTCCTGAAACACATTTTGCTCATGTTGCGTTCCCACTGTGCGTTAGGCTCGCGACTAACTATCGTGTTCTTATTGTGGAAGAAGTAAGTCTTCTATGTTATCATGTTTTTATTGAAGATCACTCAGGGAAGAACACATAACATAGGCAGTGATTACACAATAATAACCAATGGAACCTTACAGAAAACTCCCCAAAAACGTTCTGTGAAATCAGTAACGGAACACTTATAACATAGCACATCGTTTAAAAGTCATGGAACGCTTGTGTGCTGCAGCAAGGAGTTAAGTACTTGTCAGCGCTCCTCGCAGCCAGCACGCGAACCCTGTTGACACTTGCGTTCCTTCAGCTGATCGCAGCTGCCAGCCGTGCGACCCACTTAGTCGCCACACAGCCCCTCACGGGTGAGCAGAGCGCCGTTGTTGGTAATTGCCTCAGACGCTGTCCTTGAATCTGGCCGGAAAGTTCACACGGCGTCCGGACCGCGTTGTACATTGTGTCTGCGTCGAAGGAGCTTTGTGAGGTACTGGATTATCAGCTGGCGAAAACGCCGTTTGGCGGAGGGAGCTGTACGCATCTAAAGATTCCTCCAAGACTAAAGAAGGTTTAACTCGATTGACCTACACTGTTCCTTTTTCCATTCACCATAATATCCATTGTTTTGTCCCGTCTTGTTATTACGAAGTGTGGCCCAGTGGAAGGTGGTGTGAGCTCTGGTTTAATGCCGTCTTTGCCTAGCATGACATGGGTGCAGTGCTTGAACTCTTTATGTAGAAACGTATGCAGTGTCCCATGTTGTGATGCTGGATGCAGTCACATGTGTGAAATCTGATACCGCAATTGGATTATAAACTGGGACGACTGTGATACGTCCCCCGGTGAGGCACCTGGATCAATAAACTCGCCAGGTAGCCGCAGGGATTCTCCATAGACCAACTCAGCAGGAGATGCGTCAAGGTCTGGCTTAGTGATGCTGCGGAGGCCGAGTAGTACTAAAGGAAGAGCCGTGGTCCACTTTGATTCGTGACACAGTAAGGCAGCTTTGAGGGTCCGGTGCCACCATTCAGCCATGCCGTTGCTGTGATGCACTGCAAAACTTGTTCAGCTGAGTAAACAATTCAGACTCGAACTGGTGTCCTCTGTCAGTTGTTATATGTAATGGACAGCTGAAACAAGCAAGTCAGTTGGACATATATGCGGCAGCCAGCATTTCGGCAGAAATGTTGTCAATCGGAATAGCTTCTGTCCAGCGAGTGAATCTATAAGTGATGGTTAGCAAATAGCGTTGACCCTCTGAGGGCGGTAAAGGTCCCACGACGTCCAAAGTGGACGTGAGTGAACCTTTCGGTCGTGTCTGGGAATTTGCCTACTGGCGCGCGAACATGACGTGAAATTTTGCTGCGTTGACAATTGACACACGTGTGAGACCACTGACAGCAATCTTTTTGTATCCTTGGCCACATGTAACAAACAGATATGAGCGTCGTCGTTGCCTTTACCTCTGGATGACGTAAATCATAGGGGTTATTAAATATTTGCTTACGCAGGTCTACCGGGATGCATGGGCACGCTGCTTTGATATTGGAGATGTCGCAATATATCTTAGTGTCTAATCCTGGTACATCAATGAACTTGAGCTACAGTCCTGCTGTGTCATTGTTAGGCAATTTTCAAGTTCTTGATCTGATTGTTGTGCTTGGGCCAGGTGTGCGTTGACGCGCGACAAACAGTCTGCCACTACATTGTTCAACCCAGAGATGTGTTTAATGTCGGTGGAAAATTGAGCAATAAATTCCGACTGATTAAACTGCCTCGGCGAACATTTGTTGTTGTTCTGGTGGACGGCAAATGTCAGAGGTTGATGTCCGCATAAATTGTAAATTCTTTTGGCTCCACCTGCATTCAGAAATATTTCATGGAAGCTTAGATGGCCAACAACTCCCGGTCATAAGCGCTCCATTGTTACTGAACAGGCGATAATTCCCACGAGAAAAAAACTAGGGGCTGCCAGGCTTCGTCCACATATTGCTGCAATGCTGCATCGATGGCCACCTGGCACGTCTAAAGCAGGGTGAGCAGGACGCGTTGCCTCAGGTATGCTTTTCTTGGTGATTTCAAAAGCGTCTATCATTGATTGTCACCACAGCACAGGTGCTTTGCCTTTTGTTTTCGGACCGGCCAGAACTGCTGTAAGTGGTTCTTTAAGTTCTGCCGCATGTGGCAGATGGCAGCAATAAGAATGGAGGAGTCGAAGGAATGTACGTAATTCTTTGGCTGTCTCTGGGCGAGGAATATTCAAAATGGCTTTAAGTTTTTCTGGCAAAATGTGCGATCCCACAGAAGAAATTAGGTGACCCAAAAACGTTATCTCCGGTTGTCCGAACACACACTTAGTGACATTCAAAACAATGCCGTACTTGTCAAGGCGCTCAAAAACTTTAATGAGATGCTGTTCGTGTTCCTCTGCCATTGCTGAGAAGACGAGTATGTCATCTAGGTAGGCAAAACAACATGGTAACACACGCAATATAGAATCAATGAATCGTTGCCATGTTTGTGCGGCGTTTCTCAGGCCAAACGTCATAAATAAGCTTTCAAACAAGCCAAAAGGCGTTGTATTGGCTGTCTTCCTGATATCTTTCTCAGCAACCGGAATTTGTGTGCGTGCTTTGGCACAATCCAACACACTAAACAACTGTTTGCCACACAATGCATGATTGTAGTCTTTAGTAGAGGTACTGGATAGCAGTCTGGAATTGTTATCATGTTTAAGGCTCGGTAGTTGCCTCATGGCTGTCACATGCCATTCTTTTTAGGCACCAAATGCAAGGGTGACGACCACGCCCCACTGGACGGATGGATAATGCCCTCGGCCAACATAGCATGAAACTCTGCTGTAGCGATCGCATACCGGTTGGGAGCTAATCATCAGGGTCTGCATGAAATCGGGGGGGCCAGCTGTCTTATTACTGTACTGTATCATGACGTACTTTCTGTTGGGCCCCTGGAGGCCTTGTGAGAGCAGCTTAGAGTACCTGTTGTCCACAGCCTGGATCGCCTTATCGTCGTAAATTGCAGCTTGGCGCCGGAATCCAGTGCTAGACAGCCCTGTGACTGTGTCTAGCAGCCGAGTGTTGGTGATGTCAGGCATGAGGCGCCAAGAGGTCTGTGCTGATGATAGGCTCCATCACGTCTGCGACTGTGAAGTTCCACACCAAAAAACATCTCAGTTCGAGGTGTAGTTCCAAATGCTGTACTCCATAATCCGTGATCACAGAATTATTAGTGGCAGACAGTTGAAATGCGGCGGCCTGACTGTATTTATGTTGATATCGCGTGGTAGAATGCTGAGGTCGGATCCGGTGTCGATCAAAAACTTTTGGCCTGTCTTGCGGTCCGTTATGAACAGACATACAGTAAATCTGCCCGGTGTGTTTACTTAAGTGCGATGTTTGTGGGTGGTATATGCAGAAGGCAGATTACATTTGTGTGCCTGCTCTCCATATCGCTGGTGATACCAACATACGTTAGTAGGCGTTGTGTCACTAGAGGCATGGGCGCGTGATGAAGAGTAGCTGTGGGATGTCTATCGGAACTATTCTTTAACGTTCCGGTCGGCAGGCAATTCATTCGTCTACTGAGGGTGTCGACCTTGCTTAGTAAGTTATCATTCAGCAGTTTGGTTAGTGTTTCCATTTAATTCGTGAGACTATTGTAGTCGGGTTTAGTGCCCGTTGAAGCACTTGAACATGCCGTCGACGGATCAGAATAGGAATCAGGCACAATTGCATCTTGAATACCGTTGGCGAGATGAGCTATGGCGTCAAGCGGCATATCAGTTTGTGACGTGACGATGGCTTTCATTTGAGCCGGCAATCTACTGCTCCATAATGTACGAAGTAGCATATCCGGGACAGTGCCTGCATCAACTTTGCTCCTCAGGTGACGGAGGTAGTGGGACGGATTTTTGTCTCCAATGCCCTCCTGTGTTAGAACCTGCCGTACTCCTCTTGCGAGGCGGATACTCATTGAATTAACTCGATTTTGAGTTTCACGTAGGCCTGTGTGTTGGGTGGTGAAGTTATAATATCCTGTACTTAGGCCGCATATCGATGGTCTAATAGGCTCACTACCAATGCAAACTTGGTGGAATTCGATGTCACACCTGCACAAAGAAAACTCGCCTCGACTTGTGCAAACCATAACGCGGGGTTGTGAGGCTAGAATGGTGGTAGTTGTACTGCCAGTCTTGAAATCGCGGGAGTTTCTGGTGTATCTGTCATGTCTGCTAACGAATGTTACTTTCTTGGTGCTGATGAATTGTCTTCTTAGCCACAATCGTGTCGGGGTCACCAGATGTTGCGTTCCCACTGTGCATTAGGCTCACGACTAACTATCGCGTCCTTACTGTGGAAGAAGTATGTCTTCTAAGTTTATCATGTTTTTATTGAAGACCACTCAGCGAAGAACACACAACATAGGCAATGATTACGCAATAATAACCAATGGAATGTTACAGAAAACTTGGGTAGAACTCCCCAGAAATGTTCTGTGAAATCAACAACGGAACAATTATAACGTAGAACATCATTTAAAAGTCATGGAACGCTTGTGCGCCATGGCAAGGAGTAAGTACATGTCAGCGCTCCTCGCAGCTGGCACGTGAATCTCATTGACACTTGTGTTCCGTCAGCTGTTCGCGGCTGCCAGCTGCGCGACTGCCTTAGTCGCCACACTCAGTATGAAAAAATACATAATTGGTGCTGTGTGTAAACCAAAAGCATTGAGCAATGGAAATTGAGTGAAGTTGTCGTCAGCTAGCACTGCAAGTGGCCAAACGAAACACACTACATATGATTCAACTAACACTGATTCGACAAAGGTGTCACGGTCACAACAATATGAAGCTGTGATTCGACAAAGGTGTCACAGCCACAACAATATGAAGCTGCGTACGCACAGTAGAGACAGTTTGGAAATGGTTGTGATTGGTCATGATATTTGTTTCAAACAAACCTAGTTGTTCCCATCAGCCACCACACTGAATAGAGCTTGCCAGCAGCAGGAGATACGGCATGAAATGCTCCAACTTTTACCCGTTTAATGGTTTAATCTGCTGAGTAAAGCGCGTCCTGGTGTCAATGTTTGTAAATACTACTTGATGGCCAACACCATGCCAGCATCATTTTACGTCAGTTTTTTCTCCGTGAACAGTTTTTCATAAACTGTAAATCACAGGGAAAATTATAAATATGTTGATGCAAAATCAGGTGTGAATTGACATTGTGGACACAGGAAATTTGATGGGAACAATAAAAAATGTTGTAAATGCCAGGAAAGCATTAATTCCGGGAACATAAAAGCAAGCTGTACTGTATATTGTAAACAGTAATGGTCCCATCACACTTCTTTGGTACACTCCAGAAATTACATCTGTCGATTTTGTTCCATTAAGAGCGACATCTTCAGTTCCATCTGCAAGGAAGTCTTGAATCCAGTCGCAAATCTGCTCCAATACTCAATAAGCATGTATTTTTTTTCACTAAACGGGAGTGCAGGATGGTGTCAAATACCTTCCTGAAATCAAGGAACATGGCATCAACCTGAGTGCCATTGCCTGTGGCGCTTGTATCTTGTGGAGGAACAAAACAAGCAATGTTTCGTAGGATCTTTGTTTGCTGAATCCATGTTGTTTTTATAGGCAAGATTTTCATTCTCCAAAAACTTTATAATTCTTGAGCATAAGACATGTTCCGTAGTTCTGTACAAATTGACTTCAGTTGCATAGGTCTGTAATGACCTGCACTCGCTTCCATTTGTTAGGTACCCTTCATTGCTCAAGCGATCTACGATAAATTACTGCTAGAAGGGGAGCAAGTTCTTCCATGTAACGTTTGTAGAGTCTGATAGGTCTCTCATCTGGTCCTGACGCCTTTCCACTACTAACCAGTTGTTGTTTTTCTATTCCGTTATCAGTTACCTCAATAGCTGCACTTTCGATTCAATTTTGGCCTTCTCTCTGTTATCTTCCGTTTTGGTGGCAGTTGGTCACTGAGTGAATCAATAGATGATTTTGACCCACTTACTGTTTTTACAAATGACCAAAGGTCTTAGCATTTTTACTCATATCAGTCGAAAAAGTTTTACTTCCAAAGTCATTTAATGCTTCTGTCATTGCTCTCCTTACGCTCTTTTTCACTTCGTTCAACTTTTGTTTGTCAGCTAGGTTTTTACTACTTTTGAATCTGAGGTGAAGTTCTCTTTGTTTACAATGCAGTTTTGCAACACAGCTATTAAACCATGGTGGGGCTTTCTCATCCCTTAACACCTTAGTTGGAACATACTTGCCTAGGGCATATTGTAAGATTCCTTTGAATTTTTTTCATTTGTTCTCCGAATCGTCAGCCTCATGCCCTAATATTTGATGCTGACTGCTCAGTTACTCTGAAATAAATTGATATCTTGTCATTCTTGCTAAGCAAAAATATCTTCCTACCTTTCTTAACACGTTGTCAGACCCATTGTAATAGATGCTATCATAGCCCTTTGATCACTGATATCTTCCTCTGCATTAACGGATTCCATAAGTTCAGATCCTAAGACATTATACTCATGAGTTGGTTCTCTAACTATCTGCTCAAAGTAATTTTTGGACTAGACATCCAGAACAGTGTTACATGAATCACTGTATCTGCCCACCAATTTTTATTGCATGACACTTCCAATATGTACCTGGCTAGTTGAAGTCACTCCCTATTGCAGTGGCATGATGAGGAAAACTATTAAGAATATTCTGCAAGTTCTGTCTGAAGTGCTCTACCACTAGAGCTCTTGACTCAGGTAGTGTATAAAAGCATCTGATTACCATTTTTGATGGATCTTTGATACTTAATTTCACACAGATTAATTCACAATCGGAATCCATGATAACCTCACTAGATTTTATCAAATTGTTTAATCCAATAAACACGGCGCCACCATTGGCAACTAACCTATCTGTATGATAAACATTCTAATCTGAACTTCATATTTAGTTGTCATTAACTTCCGGTTTCAACCAACTTTCTGTCCCTAATACTACCTGTGCATTATAACCTTCAGTAAGCGATACTAATTCTGGGACTTTTTCTTGGATGCTCGTGCAGTCTACTAAAGTCATATAAACCTTTTATATCCCTAATCTGTGAGAATGAAAATTCCCTTAGGACTTTATGGCTAATTTAACAGGACAATCGTCTTTAATCCCAAGGGAGGGCTTCTCTTAGCATAAAGGAAAGCCCTATGTGCATGCCACACTTACTCAATTACCCTAATAGCCACCTCGTGCATGTAGTGCACGCCTGATCTGTTAAGGGGAACCGTACAATTCTGCACCCGATAGTGGAGGTCGAGTAATTTGCATCCGATACCATCACAGTGTCATCTGTGCCTTTGGCTTAGATCTTCCTTTCTGCTCCAAACCAGAGGACCACAATCATCTGTGGGTACTATGCTACAAATAGATAGCTTAGCCTGCCCCAAGCATATGATGCTAGTTACCTTCACCAAATCATCCATCTGTTGAAAGGAGCCGAGGATGCTCTCAGAAACCAAGCAGCAGGTGTCATTTGTGTGAACATGTGCCACTGTATGCAGGTGGTTGCACCCAGTGCGCTTGATAGCTGCTGGCAGGGACTCATCTACATCATGGACGAGACCCCCAGCAAACATTCTGAGAGCACACTGGCATTCTTTCCTGCCGTGCCTGCTATTTTCCTGCTGAGGCCCCATCACCCACCTAATGTTTGAGCTCCCAATGACGAGTATACCCACCGTCTCCACTTGTCCGGACTGGGCAGGAAAATCAGCCACTGGCCTAAGAGGAGTGGCATCCCACGCTGGCTCAGAGTTATTGTCAACACTGGGTAGCACCTTGTACCTGTTGCTAAGGCATAGGGAACCAGTCATGCGACCTGCTCCTACTTTCGCCTTATGCCCAGTGATTGGCGGACCCACTACTGTGTGCCACCCACTTTCAAAGGAGGACGGATCAATCAGATGTTGCGTATCAGAAGATGCAGTGACACCTGGGTCACCAGGGGATTCCAACAGCACCAAAAGTGTTGCAGGTCTTGGCCCCAGTGCTCTGATGTCACCACAACTTTGAGCGTTATCCAGAAGTGTGTTGATGGTAGCCAATGCTGCTTCTAGCTGTTTACAGACAGCAGCCAATTCTCTGTGTGTCCGCTTACAACAAGCACAGTCCCTAGCCATGTCGTGATGTGTAAAAATTCATATAAAATCTCAGATGTCTCTATTGAGTTTGGAATGCACGCAAAATATAACGAGAAGAATAAAGAAACACTAAAAACTGCTCTGCAGATTTCTTGCTATATCCTGAGATGGCAAGCTCTTAAAAAGAAATAAATCTCTCTACTGAAGTTGTTGTATCTGCCATTACCTGTTACTAGAAACTGCTTACCCAAAAGCTACTGCACAAGATAAGTATGCAAACTAGAGTGCACTGAGCTAAACTATATGCTGCATACCAGCACGAGATTTAAACTTAGTGGTGTGACGTAGAGCTTCTAGCAGCAGGAAACTTACATTGGGAAGTCGTTTTACACACTTCCTGCAATGTGGTTTCAGTTGTCTGAGACTGCAGACGTGTGTGCAATTTGCATTTGTGTGTGTGTGTGTGTGTGTGTGTGTGTGTGTGTGTGTGTGTGTGTGTCTTAATGGCCGAACACTATGATTGTGTGAATCTTTTTGTTGTGCCTATTGTGACTCAGCATCTCCACTGTATGATGAGTAGCAATTTTCCTTCTCTAATATTGTTGCTGTATGTAATGATTTAGTTTTTTTTAGTGTGATAAAACGATTACACATCTGTGATTTTATCCAGTTAGGTATAAATAACATAGTGCAGCTATCAAAATATTCATAATGATACCAAAATGTGTTCCGACACATTTTGGGGAAAAAAGGGGAAAGAAAAAGTAGAACGGTATTATAGAGTATATAAGGGGACACTGTTTTGGCATTGACACATGGACGTTATGTTGATCAGAACAGTATACTGAGGCATTAATGAAATATATAAATGAAAGTTTCAGACACAAAAATGCATTCAGAAAATTATAGAAAATTTTATTTCTGTAGCATCTCCAGGAGAATAAGAAAACAACTAGTTACCTATGATTGATGCCAGAGTGTGGAAGTCAGTAACCAGACTTATAGAGAACATTTTGCCAAAAGAGCAGATGGAGTTTGTTGTTGTAGGTTTATATGTGCCAATACCCAAATTAAAATTTACAAAATTATAGCCACCAGAGAAAGCATCTAGCAGGAATAATTTTAAAATCAGGAGATTATGTTGCAAATGTGGCAACACCCAAGCAAAATCCTTTCTAATGATGTTAAGGCTTGGAAAACTTCGTTGAGGATTTAAAACAAGACATATTCCAGTGTCTACGTATCCATCTTATAACACTGCAGAAAGGTGTAGGGGAGCAATAGGAAGGTAATGTAGGACATAGTGTTAGTAAAAATCACACTTTGAAAAGAACATGTCGGTAGTTTTGAAAAGGTGTTCCAAAAAGTCTTCAACACACCACTTCTGGATTTTCTCCCTATGAAATTTTATGCTATAAAAGGCACCTAACTTGATAAAAACATTGATTGGACTTCCAGCGTACAGAAGCATTTCTCCTCAAGAAACAGAAGAAATAGTATGGGAAACTATGGAACAACAGGGAAATATAAGGAAGTAAAGACTTGACAAGAAGTTCAAAGCAATCCAGTTTACAGTTAGTGAACTGGCTGTAGGCAAACCAAAAGAAAAATCTACATCCATCTGTGGCGAATTAAACCAGTTCTTTGATGATGTTTTGGTTCATTCAAAATTTTTGAGAATCCCTGTCTAAATGCTTACAGATCCACATACACAAAATCAAGAATTTTTTTGGTTTTAGAAATGTAACCAAAGTGACTTGATATAAACAGGTAACCAAGGCAAACAACTAATGTGAACATGTACACCCATTGTAATTAGGAGTCTATTAGATTTTTATAATTTTTTGCCTAAACACTTTTTTTCCATGTGACGTTATGCCTGTCAGGGGGACATACAACCTTCTGCCATTTTTGGCAGGCACGAGGCCCTAAAGTTGATTTTACTTTTCCGGGCTTCTTGTCAGAAACACCATTGTACTCCCATAACAGTTCCGTTAATTCTCTCCTGACTGGGACTTCACTTGTACACTTCCTAAAATTTAGCTTGAACTAAGTTATCACACTGCTCATCAATCATTTCTTCCCTATAACATCAGAAAACAATAATAACAGTCAAATTACCCCCATTCATTGGCTGCCCCCCCTCGCCCTTCCTCAACTGGTTATTGGTGTTGGTACAACTTCTAATAATCAGTCTTGTTTCTGAAGAGACTGCTTTTTGGCCCAGTAAATGCAAATTTTTTAATGAGCTGGTTATATCCTATCTCTGCCTTCACAATCCAGGTAATCCCCCAGTTGACATTTCCAGCTAAAACTGGAATTATAAGGCAACCTTGTGTAAATTTTCTACCTCTAACATAAAAAGATAAAATTACCTGTTTCTTTGCACTTTTACTTGTTGCTCAACATAAAAGCTTTACTACTGTACACAAAATGACAGAAAAGTTGCATCATTTGGCAGTAAAAGCAGAAAAATGACAAGGGTATGACGTCAGACAGAGGGAGCGGGTCATTGATTCAGGAAAGATGAGATATCAGATGCTCAAGTGGTATTCATCTATACCCCATCTGCTACAAATTTCTTACTTTGACACAGATATAGACATTATTGAATGTTTGGATAACAGTGACAGCAGCCAGGTATCAGCACATATGAGGCACAGAGGCTATTAAACTTTTATGGTTATGATTATAAGGGCTCACTATCTACCATTCAGCTTAACTAAGATGAAAGACTAATTTTACCAACAAATTGCTTTTTTTTCCAAAATAGCCTTCTATTTTTCAACTTGACATTCTGTCATTTCGAAAAGAAGATTAAAGCCACAAAATTACCTTTCGTGAGCATGTTGACTCGTTTATTCAAGGAGACTACAATAAATGTATGTTTTCTGTGGCATAATAGAAGAGTGGAGTGTTCAATTGGAAGGTGCATCGTTCAGAGCCACATTTTACATTTTTTAAACATTTGTATGAATTCACTAGAAAATATGGCGATATTTAGGACAATGTTTACCCAAATTATGAGTCTGAGAGTAATGACACAGCTGGCCTTACTGCATATCGGCTTCACTGCAATGAAAACATTTTTCTTCAACTAGGCAAAGTCGTGATAGATCATGTCCTCCTCGCCGTGTCCGGCGACAGCGACTCCATCAGTCGTTTAGTCCGTATTGTGGCGGGCTTGGATGTGGCTTGCAAAACCGAACTTTGCTTTGAAGACCTGGTCGCACGAAGTGCAATACAGTTGCCCAGTGGAATTATACGTGTAGATGTAATTAGGCTTGGGCTTAGATTTGCGGAGCTTTTGTTTATCGTCCAGGTTCTTTAGGCAGATATGCTCGAATTGTTCCGCACTCTTGAGTACAGTTGAGCGCCACTCTGATCAGTGCAATGAAAGCTCCTCCCAACGTTTGCTCGGAATGCCACAGGCTGTGAGGTGGCGTTTGGTGGTGTCTTTATATCGCAAGTGTTGGCCACCATGACAGCGCTTTCCACTCGAGAACTCTGAGTAGAACACCGTTTTGAAAAGTCTGTTGTTGTCCATGCGTATGATATGGCCATTCCATCTCAGTTGGTGTTTCATTAAGAGAGATTCAATGCCAGGTAGTTTCATGCGATGCAAAATCTCCGTTGGAATATGGTCTTCCCATTTCATGTGGAGAATTGATCTCAGACAGCAAAGATGAAAGGTGTCTAGTTTCCTAATATCAGCTTTATAACAGCACCAAGTTTCTGAGGTGTAGAGTAAAGTTGGTAATAGTATTGCTTTGTAGACCGCAATTTTAGTTTGTAGTCTGAGATCATGTGATTTCCATACTCGGTGATTCAGTTTGCCGAAAACAGGCTGCATTGGTTATATGAGCTGCAATTTCTGTTGTCAGGCTGTTGTCGCTTCTAATTTGGCTACCTAGAAATTTAGTGTGACACGTTTTCCAAATGTTTGTTGTCTAACTTAATACTGCAGTTGTCTGTATTGGAACCCCTTAGTGGTTGTTGAAGGACTTGCGTCTTGGTGATACTTATGACTAAACCAAATCTTCTGCAGGAGTCATTTAGCAGGTTCATGTATGTTTGGAGGGAATCAGGAGAATTAGCCATTATGCATACGTCGTCTGAGTAAAGAATTTCTAAGATAGATATTTCATTTACGCAACTTTTTGTTCTGAGCTGAGAGATGTTGAAGACACTTTTGTCTGTTCTCGAGTCAAGACCCATTTGACCACTGCAGGCTTTGGTCGCATCTCTCATAACAGCTGCGAAATAAAGTGAGAAGAGTGTGGGAGCCAGTACACAGCCTTGTTTTACACCACATGTCACAGGTAATGGATTTTTGCTGTCATGTTGTCTTTAAACTGTCTAATCATGGTAATAATTTTGTCAGGGCAGCCGGTTTTCTTTAGTATAATCCAGAGGGCTTCCTGTGGGACTAAGTCAAATGCTTTTTCTAGGTCTACAAAGCACATGAACAGAGGCTGATGTTGCTCTAAGCTTGCATTTGTTTGACTACAAATATGGCATCCACTGTGCCTCTGTTTGGGCAAAAGCCACACTGGCTCTCTGGTAGCACTTTTTCTGCAAGGTGCGTTAGCCGGTTGTTGAGTATGTGAGCCAGGACTTTCCCTGCTGCTGTGAGAAGAGAGGTTCCCCTGTGAGAACTGTAGTCAGAAATGTCACCTTTGCTTTTGTAAATCTTGCAAATGCATGCATCTTTTCAATCTTGTGGAATTATTTTGCACTCCCAAATCTTTGAAATTATAACAAACAGTGGGTTTGTAATGTTTGGTCCACCATATTTATAAAGTTCTGATGGTAAGCTGTCTAATCCTGCTGATTTGTTATTTTTCAGCTTAGCCAGTGCTGAAATGAATTCACTGAACGAAGAGGCATCAGCAAGTTGTTCATTGACTGGCAGGCCTTCAAGTGATTCTATGTATGGAATATCAGTCGTCTGATGGTTGGGATTAAGAATGTCATCAAAATGTTCTGCCCAGCAAGCAAGGATATCACTCTGTTGCGTCAGCCAACAGGTTTTATCTTTGTCATAAACAGGTGCTATCTCCCTCGATTTTGGACCAAAGATAGTTTCCAGGCACTCGAAGAATCTGCCTGTTCGGTTTGTGTCAGCATATTATTGCATTCCATTGGCTTTATTCAGCCACCATTTGTCTTTGAGGATGCACACCTTTACTTTCATATTGTAGTGTGCTACTTTACGCTTGAAGAGATGATCTGAAATCATTAACAAGCTTTTTGATCTCTGCATCTGAATCGTCAAACCAATCTTGGTTCTTTTCCTGAGGGTTTCTCAAGACTTCTGTGGCACATCTGCGCAGTTAGGTAGCATATACATTCCAGTGCTCATGTACAGAGGCCCATCACAACCGAATGCATCGTCCAGTTTTGCTCTCATAGTCTGATTGTCGATCAAGATTTTGCAGGATAATTTTGATGGTATTTTGTGTGACACTCGGCATGGTGCTTTCAAAGTTATCTTTAATTTGGACCTCACAGATCGATGGTCTGTCCAACCCTGAGTGCCTCTCATAGCACGTGTGATCAGTACTTCACCAAGATCTTTTTTTCGTACGATCACATATTCTAGAAGGTACCAGTGCTTAGATCTTGTGTGCACCCACGTCGTTTATTTATCAGGCATCCAAAAGTATGTATTTGTCAAACAGAGTTCAAATTCAGCACAAAGTTAAATGATCAAAACCATTTGAGTTGCATTTTCCAATTCCATGGTGATGACTCCATTCCAGGCATTGAAATCGCTGCCAACCCGAGCATTGAAATCTCTGAGCAACAGGACTTCATCTGTAGAAGGAATGCCCTGAAGTACACATCAGAGATCTTGGTAGAACTTGTACTTCTCCTCATCGGGAGATGGCAGTGTAGGTGCGTAGACACTGATCAGGTGAATGTATTTCTTAGATGTTAGTTTAAGTCTGAGCATTATGATTCTGTCGCTGATGCCTTTCGGAAGTTCCATCAATGAACACGCCAGTTTATTGCATATGGCAAAGCCTGCACCACTTTTCGCCCTTTTGGCAGATGGTTTCCCACTCCAGTAGTAAGTGTAACCTATGAGCTGTTCTCACAGCTCTCCGGAGTCATTGAGATGTTTCACTTACGGCGGCAATGTTGATGTTATATCTAGCCAACTCTCTAGCAGTAAGTGCTGTCTTTCTCTCTGGAAATTGATTATGGTCATTATCCAGTAAAGTATGGACATTCCATGTACCAGTCATAAAGTGTTTAATGCAAGTATTTCCTTTATTATTTATTCGACCGCAGGTTTTGGTGAACAAGTGACCGCGGTTTGCCACTTGCACTGAGTTCAGATGGGCTATGTTTAGGCCACCTTTTCTAGGCCACTCCCTGGTTTAGGAAAAGCAGAGCGATCCTAAATAGGGCTGCTTTGTCTTCTGACAAACTGCCGAACCATTCCTCCCATCCCTGTCAAGTTACAGAATGATCATCACCGTCTGACTGCCTAACGTGCAGAGCACAAACTAAGGTTCGGGCACACCAAACTCTTGCCTCACCATCAGTACTCCATCACTGCAGGACTATTTAAAAAAAACTCGTAGCCCATGAAACTTTGCTGGAGTCATCTGTGCGTGAATATATTTAAGTGGAAAAGCAGTTGCAGATCCAATCTCTCATCCTCAAGCTCAGTTGGCAGTGGATCGCAAGGCCGATATGACTGCCGAGAGGCAGAGGATGCAGTGAATGACCGCATGCCAGTAGGAGTATCCTGACATACACCCTTAAGGCATATCACAGATGCCTTGCCTCATCGATACGGGAACCGTGAGTATTTGCCTCTTGACGTTACCTGCCTCCTACACCGATGACGTATGACACAGGGTGGTAGGAAAAAGGACAAGGCTAGGACAGGATGAGTATAGGAAAATGGGGATAGATAGGACGTTGTGGGACACACTTTGTCTGGCTCCTCCCCTTCAGCATGTCCGACTTGGGTGACCCTTCTGGTAGCTAAGCTACCACTGGCATAGCCCTCTGGATCCAGAGCACGCAAACCTCCTCACCCACACGGACAGTGCTTCATTAAGGCGGTGTCCCAGGAGGGGGTGTCTACGTAAAAAAAAAATCCAACCACAAAAGCAATTTTTGAAGAGCTATTCTTAAGATATTACCAGGTCAGCATGAGAAATGGTACAAATATGTACAGCTATGCCCAGTAGTTATTATCCCAGATTGTTTAGAAGCAGTGATTATATTTTCTCAGTAATGACAGAACACTTTGACCAGCAGGTAATCAATAAGGATACAATGAGTACTTGCACACAACAAACAACCATTAAAGCTGCATTTGTTTATGTCTGTCCATAATTGCTATTGTTTATTATTACTGCACATAATGGGTCTTCTTCAGCATTCTCCAGCTCGTCAAGACCTGCAGCAGGGAAGGTGACCTCCAGCAGATGGGATCCTGTAGCACGCTTGGTCAGAATGTTTGAGCAGGACAAGGAGCAGCTGTTTTCCATGCCCCTCATCAATGAAGACAGCCAGCCTGTCCCAGACTCACAGAAGCTGCAGCAGGGAAGGTGATCTCCAGCACATGGGATTCTGTAGCGCATCTGGTCAGCATGCTCGAGCAGGACAAGGACCAGCTCTTATCCATGCCACACATTAATGAAGGCAGCCAGCCTGTCGCAGACACAGAAGTGCACTATGGAGCTTACATCACATGGTGCAGGTCAGTACTGCCCTCCAACATACAAGTCATCCAGAAAATTCGTGTTATACTAAGGAGAAGTGTTGATTTGGTGGATCAGAAGCTGCAGCAGGGAAGGTGACTTCCAGCACATGGAGTTTTGTAGTGCATCTGGTCAGCATGTTCAAGCAGGACAAGGAGCAGCTATTATCCATGCCACTCATCAGTGAAGACAGCCAGCCTGTCCCAGACTCACGGAAGTGCACTGTGGATCTTTCAACAAATGATGCAGGTCAGTACTGGACTCCAACATACAAGTCATCCAGAAAATTCTTATTGTACCAAGATAAGTGTTGATTTGGTGGATCAGAAGATGCCAATTCCTCCCAGCACTCTACTGATTTTAACTTCAAACTTACATAACAGTTTTCAAAGCCCTTAAATGTTGGTATAGAAGTGTCGGTGGACAGTGACTGGCATGTTGTGTTAGACATTTGAAAATGCATTGAGAAGTGTTAGTGTGTTGACAGAGTTTGAATGGGATGAACTGTGTGGTACAATACACTAGATCCATCAGCAGATGATGTCGGAGTATTGTCCATCTCGTCCATCCCTGGACATATATGGTGCTGACCCGATGCTGTGTCTCACATAATTGTGTGACAATGTGGTACTCATCGTCAGATTTGGATGCCGATCCATTATCTACAATGCACTCTGGTTACAAACTTATTCAGCCTAAGGATGGTGTTCTCTCTTGTATTGGAAAGACTGAGCAGACGGCTGCCTTGTGTGCAAACTGTGGATAAAGACATTGTGAACTATCTCTATATGTATAGTGTGCCTGCAGACAATATAGAAATCAATATCGTGTCAGAAGGAGGAGCTAAGACCCATGTTTGGGAGAAATACACACTGAATTATGTAAATATAAGAAAGCTTTAATTGGTAAGTTTCGTGTAGCTGTAAAGATAAAGAAAGTACAAGTTGATTTTTTTATATGTAGTGCACCCTATGTATGTTTGGTAAATAAAAATATGTATATTATCACAAACCATTTTTATTTTGTTTTGCCATGTGTGCAATACCACAGCAGCACCAAGTTGTCTGTATCATCTTATCACCACAGTCAGCATCTTAAGTCACTGTTAAACTAAATGATAGAGCAAACATTCTTGTGTATGTATATATACCATATGCGCTGAGCATTGCAGCTCAATTGGTGACATACATGTTTTCTATAAAAGTCCATTGCACAGCAAAACCTGATGTAGTCTGTATCATGGTGGGGTGGGTGAAGCATCCTTGACACAAAAGATTGTTATAAGTAACTGGTCCTGTGATGTTATGGAGGAAGACAAGAAGAAGAAGAAGAAGAAGAAGAAGAATGGGATACTGCTGCAAAATAATATGTTGGCTATAACTGTAGGTGCATCCAGTTGTGGTAAGACAAATGTTCTCTTGTCACTGCTAACACATCCAAATGGAATCTGCTTTAAGCAAGCACGGACAGAACAAGTAGAAAATGTTATGGGAAAGGCAAACCAAAGACTGCATTTTGTTGGCAGAACACTTAGAAACTGTAAAAAATCTACTAAAGATACTGCCTACATTACAGTTCTCCATACCCTTTTGGAGTACTGCTGTGTGGTCTGGGTTCCTTACTAGTCAGGATTAATGGACTGCATCGAGAAAATTCAAAGAGCAGCACATTTTGTGTTATCACAAAATAGGACAGTGTGTGTCATGGAAATGATGTATGCGAAAATATTTTGACACCAACCTACATAGGGAGAAATGATCATAATAATAAAATAAGGGCGCACGGAGAGATATAGGTGTCCGTTTTTTCCACGCACTGTCCGAGAGTGTAATAATGGAGAATTATTGTGAAGTTGGCTTGATGAAACCTCTGCCAGACATTTAAGTGTGATTTGCAGATTATCCATGTAGATGTGTATTTTCAATAACGCTGTTTCAGCTCAGGTACCAGCTGCAGCAAAAGATACTGCATTCAGTCAAAGCAGGGAAATCCTGGTGCCAGGAAAAGTAAAGCATGTTCTTATATGTTGTCACTGGAAAAACAGGATCAAATTCTGTGATATTTCTGTTTTGGCCATCGTATGGGTGTTCAGTAGTTGAACGGAATGGACAGTGTCATGAAAGGAGGATATAAGATGAACATCAACAAAAGCAAGATGACGATAATGGAATGTAGTCGAATTGTGTCAGGTGATGCTGAGGGAATTAGATTAGGAAATGAGACACTTAATGTAGTAAAGGAGTTTTGTTATTTGGGGAGCAAAAAACTGATGATGGCTGAAGTAGAGAGGACATAAAATGTAGAATGGCAATGGCAAGGAAAGTGTCTCTGAAGAAGAGAAATTTAACATTGAGTATAGATTTAAGTGTCAGGAAGTCGTTTCTGAAAGTATTTGTGTGGAGTGTAGCCATATATGGAAGTGAAACATTGACAATAAATAGTTTGGACAAGAAGAGAATAGAAGCTTTCGAAATGTGGTTCTACAGAAGAATGCTGAAGATTAGATGGGTAGATCACATAACTAATGAAGAGGTGTTGAATAGAATTGGGGAGAAGAGGAGTTTGTGGCACAACTTGACTAGAAGAAGAGATCGGTTGGTAGGACATATTCTGAGGCATCAAGGGATCACCAATTTTGCACTGGAAGGCAGCGTGGAGGATAAAAATCGTAGAGGGAGACCAAGAGATGAATACACTAAGCAGATTCAGAAGGATGTAGGTTGCAGTAGGTAATGGGAGATGAAGCAGCTTGCACAGGATGGAGTAGCATGGAGAGCTGCATCAAACCAGTCTCAGGACTGAAGACAACAACAACAACAGGGTGTACACGTATTTTATTTGAATCATATTCCAGAATTCCAAAAAAGTGAGAGATAATGCAAAACAGACAGTTCCAATTTAAAGCACATTTACCAAGCTCTTGTAAGATTTGTAAAGATATGTGGAGATTGATGGAGTTGGACACAGTATGGGTTTCTTGTTATTGATAAAACAGGAAAATGTGTGACGGTAGGTAGAGGCACAACTTCGAAGAGTTTAGAGAGAGAGAGAGAGAGAGAGGTGGGAATGTTAGTATACATCGCACCATGGACGATTTTCCACACATCCAGGGCACTTCATCTGAGAGGCTGGGTATACATGTATACATAGAGAATTTATCTGTATATAGACGGAAAATTTCACCTCTCAAATGTGAAGTTGAGGATCTAGAGATATCTATTCAAACCTTTCTGAGAGTGATCAACGAATTGGGTTACTCAGCTTGAAAAGAACGACTGAACTGTAAAGGTTGACAGGATTGGGTGGAGTATGTGCAAGGTGCACCAGGCAAAGGAGTCCGCTTAGGTGTTGACTAAGCATAAGGTCATTGTGGCGTTGTAGGCTGTTCAAGAGAAGATATAACTGCTAAGGTTAGGACATTTGGATTGAAAGAAGACACTGAGACAAACCTTTAAACCAGTTACCGAATCTTGAACTCTCAGCAAAATTACAGAACAGTGATAGTGTTGCTGATTTCATTGACCATCAGAGTGATGCTAGGATAGGCAAAACGTTTAGTGTGAGTGGTGAAAAACCATACATGCTGGACATGCAACCATAAGTTTAAAAGAGAAAACAAATAGATAGGTGATACGGAATTTCAAACACCAACTGGTTTAATGAACCACAAAACAGTTAAATTATTCAGCCAAAGATCTGGAGATGTATGATAAAATACTGCAATTGAAGAGTGTACATAGAAAAGTGGCGAAACTGGCACAGTGGAAATACAGAACCATTATAAAACCTGTATTAGATACTAGATGTACAATTGTTGATGGTATTCACATCCAGCATAAAGGAGTCAGCAACAGACACCCACAGTATATTACGATGATCCCAATGAGCTAATAAATCGACTATGACGGCTCATGGCTTCTGCAGCTGCTGGTAATAAGGCTCATTTAAGTGAGGTTGTTTCAATAATATCAGAGCTTAGAGGCATAATCAAACAAGTATGGAGACGGTAGTTTGAGAACTGCATAAACTAGCATGCAAAACATACCCTTGTAGGAATGTTGTGATTAAAGGTTTGGATGACTTATCGCAGGCTGATCTTGTAGATATGCGGGAATATTAAAATGCAAATAATGGATTCAAATATATTTCAATGGTCCAATTTGCCTGGGCATTATCTTTCAAAACAAAATGGTGAGACCTGTCACAGTGGTGTTTCAGGTGTGATGCAGGAAGGAATGAATCAATGCCTGGACAACCTTTAACTGATCATGGTGGAGAGTTTTGAAATAGGTATTTGAAGAACGTATTGCAGTGTTATCACTACTCAAGATTCACCCAGCTGAAGGTGAGCATTGTGAAATGTCTGAACAGAACAATAATTAATAAAATGTGGATGCATTTCAGTCTTTGTGGTTCATACAAATGAATGGATATCCTCAGAGAAATAGTTGGACAGTATAAGCAAACAAAACATAGCACAATAAAAATGCTACCAACTCATGTTTGTGATGATGGACTCATGGATACGGTGTACTAGCACATTAAAATTCTGGCTCCACGTAAACAGAAATTTGATGCAGGTGATTTGGTGTGTATCTCAAAACACAATACAGCATTTGAGAAATCACACATCCCAAACTAGTTGAGTGGGATATTCAGTTTCCAGAGTGCAGAGAATAAATCCCAGAAAGTGTGTGTTAAAAAGGATAACAGCAGCATTGAAATTTCAGGATGCTTTTACACAGAGAAATTGCAGAAGTGCTCAGAACCACATGGTTTCTCATAGAACATTTATAAGATGCCGAGGGAGTAGAGCACTTGTTAAATGGCTTCGTTTTCCTGCAACACAAAGTAGTTGGATTAATGCTGACAATTTGCTGTATAAAGGGGTCTACATACCATAGTCAGGATAGTAGCATAACATGCATGGTAGGAGACACCTTATAGGAGGTGGTGGTGGTGGTCTTTACAAACTTCCAGTTGAATTGCACATTCCAGGGTATAATTACTGCGGACCTGGTAAAATGCTTCAAAAACGTTTTTCTTGTGATGATGTGGGGATTACCCTGCTTGTAGAGGCGTGTTTGGAACATGAAATTGCATACACAAAACAAGATCTCCCAAGATGTCACACTGCAGATCGAATTTTACCCAATAAAGCTATGTCAATACGTGTGAGAAAGGATATTGGTACAGGACAGTGCATTGCAGCATTTGTAGTTGATAAAATCATGCATGGTAAAATTAAGTTGGGCTTGAACGTCAATTTCAAGCAATTTATGAATTCTGCAGGTCATACACTGTAGAAGAAGAAGGAGAAGAAGATGAAGAAGAAGAAGAAGCCAGGGCAGGGGTGGTTAAAAAACTGTATCCTGGCAGCAATGAATGCAGCTAAAAGCGCCATGAAGTATAAAGGATCGGTTACAGCGCCTCGAGTTCTGCTCATATACCCAAGACATCAGGCAGAAGTACCCTGTCCTCATTCCTGCCCTCACAGGTCGCTCAATGATGGGTTCTCTAGCTGGTGGTGCTGTGGCTGTTGGTAGAACAGTCAAGAACTCCTAGGAGCAGCTAGAGAAAGCAAAAACATAAACTGGATGATGGAAGCAGTAGCCATTGGAAAAGGACTATACCTGAACCCATACAAAAAGCGACTAGTTCTTTCCCTAAATAAAAAAGCCTGTTAGATATCCTACTGGATAGATGGCTTAAAATACAGATCTGCCCCAATTTGTTAGGAAAAAATTCAGCATTCGAAGAGTATGTGGAAATCCGGAGAATGTAGAATTGTGAATTTAGATGTTGCTGGGGACCAGGAACACACTGGGTGGTGTATGTTAAGAAAAATACGGATAATGTCTGCTATTTTAATTCGTTTGGAGACCTCCAGCCACTAGAGGAGTTACAATGATACTTTGCTGACAGATGTGCATTCTACAATTTTCATTGCTACCACGACAAAACTAACCTGTGTGTGCATCATGTTCCTCCTAAAATTAAAGAGAAGCATATGCAGGGTGTGTCACCTAACATTACCGCTGGATGTATTTCGTAAACCACATCAAATACTGACGAATTGATTCCACAGACCGAACGTGAGGAGAGGGGCTAGTGTAATTGGTTAATACAAACCATAAAAAATGCACGGAAGTATGTTTTTTAACACAAACCTACGTTTTTTTTAAACGGAACCCTGTTAGTTTTGTTAGCACATCTGAACATATAAACAAATACGTAATCAGTGCCATTTGTTGCATTGTAAAATGTTAATTACTTCCGGAGTTATTGTAACCTAAAGTTGACGCTTGAGTACCACTCCTCTGCTGTTCGATTGTGTGTATCGGAGAGCACCGAATTACGTAGGGATCCAAAGGGAACGGTGATGGACCTTAGGTACAGAAGAGACTGGAACACACATTACGTCCACATGCTAACACCTTTTTATTGGTCTTTTTGCCTGATGCACATGTACATTACCATGACGGTTGAGGTACACGTATACACGTGGTTTCCATTTTCAATTACAGAGTGGGATAGAGTGTGTCCTGACATGTCAGGCCAATAGATGTTCAATGTGGTGGCCATCATTTGCTGCACCAATTGCAATCTCTGGCATAATGAATGTACATGCCGCAGTACATCTGGTGTAATGTCGCCGCAGGCTTCCACAATACGTTGTTTCATATCCTCTGGGGTTGTAGGCACATCACGGTACACATTCTCCTTTAACGTACCCCACAGAAAGAAGTCCAGAGGTGTAAGATCAGGAGAACGGGCTGGCCAATTTATGCGTCCTCCACGTCCTATGAAACGCCCATCGAACATCCTGTCAAGGGTCAGCCTAGTGCTAATTGCGGAATGTGCAGGTGCACCATCATGCTGATACCACATACGTCGACGCATTTCCAGTGAGACATTTTCGAGCAACGTTGGCAGATCATTCTGTGGAAACGTGATGTATGTTGCAGCTGTTTGGGCCCCTGCAATGAAGTGAGGACCAATGAGGTAGTCGGCAATGATTCCGCACCATACATTTACAGTCCACAGCCGCTGTCGCTCTACCTGTGTGAGCCAGCGAGGATTGTCCACGGACCAGTAATGCATGTTCCATAGATTCACTGCCCCGTGGTTTGTGAAACCTGCTTCATCGGTAAACAGGTAGAACTGCAACGCATTCTCTGTTAATGCCCATTGACAGAATTGCACTTGATTATTAAAGTCATCACCATGTAATTGCTGATGTAGCGACACATGAAACGGGTGAAAGCGGTGATGATGCAGTATGCGCATGACACTACTTTGACTCAGTCCACCGGCTTCACAATGTCCTGTGTACTCATGTGTGGGTTCATGGCAACAGCAGCTAACACACCAACTGCACCTGCTTCTCCTGTGACGGGCCTGTTACGGACCTGTTTGCATGCTACGACCATACCTGTTGCATACAGTTGGCGGTAGATGTTTTGCAATGTGCGGCACGTTGGATGCTCTCTGTCCGGGTACCGTTCTGCATACACCCTGCAGGCTTCAGCTGCATTTCGTCGACACTCGCCATAGATGAGTATCATCTCCGCCTTTTCAGAGTTCGAATACACCATGGTCACAGTTCCTACAACACTACACTATCACAGACGTCTGGTAACATTGTGTACTACAGTTGGTCTGCGTGCAGAGACGAATGCAGAATAACAATAGCAGCAAGCTTTACATGTGGACACTGCGGCAGCTAGACCAAACCACAACAGTGCACTACAGCCACACTCGTAAACACGGTCGTCATCGTAAACATGTCCCTGCAGATGCTGCTCGCCGACCGTGGCCCGTGTTTGTTACAACACACAACTGAACGTCGGAGGTTTCAAGCGTCAACTTTAGGTTACAATATCTCCGGATGTAATTAACATTTTACAATGCAACAAACGGCACTGATTACGTATTTGTTTATATGTTCAGATGTGCTAACAAAACTAACGGGGTTCCATTTTAAAAAAAAACGAAGGTTTGTGTTAAAAAACATACTTCCGTGCATTTTTGTATGGTTTGTATTAAACAATTACACTAACCCCTCTCCTCACGTTCGGTCTGTGGAATCGGTTCGTCAGTATTTGATGTGGTTTACGAAATATATCCAGCGGTAACGTTAGGTGACTCACCCTGTATAAAGAGGAGTGTTAACCGTCCACCTGTCAGTTTGCGTTCAGATGCAATGTCCTATACTCTGGCTTTAAAAGAACAATCGTCAGCGTTATGTGCAAATTACTTCTCACTGATTGATTTAAGCAACGGAGAATCGTGTATTGTGCTGATGGGACTAGAGACATACAACAGCATTCTGAATATGACAAAGGCTAACAATAAACTTCATTTGGATATTAATGCCAGAAAAAATTGTGGAAATTGAACCTTATGCATCCGATATTGATGATTTTTAAACGGTGTTTTAAAATGGTCTAAAAAGGGGAGTCTGCTACATGCAAACGTTAGTACATTAAAATCTGAAATAAAGACACTGAATGCAGCGACTGACTTAACCAGAAAGATTCAATAAGATAGCTACTGGATTTCGCAATGAAGAAGAACCCTAATAAATTTTACAGGTCTGACTAGTCAGTGGATATACTTCCTGTCAGTAAAATCTGTGTTGAGTGTAACATTGCAACAAACTCCTGTCTCAACAGCAGATTGATTTATACAATTTACAGATTCTTTCCATCAGTTGGAACATGGTATAAGATCGTTGAGACCACTACCAAAGCTATATATCTCCCAGTAACAGTTCAGACATTGGACTATCTGGAGCTGTGTATTGTGGGCCAGGATAACTAGATTAGATTAATTACTCATTCCATAGAGCCATAAAAGAGGGAATCCTCCTGGGTGTGGAACATGTCAGGTAAACACATTACAAAAATGTAATTAGAAAAACTTGAGTTTCATTAATTTTAATGATCCTCAGTCAATAAAGAGTAAAATTATGTACGTGAATTAAATTTAAACTTCTAATATTTACATGTTTAATACTTACATCTGCTGTCATTAAATCCATCATTCAGACATTTGTTAGTTTCTTGGCTATTACAACCAAGTGTTGTCAAAAATTAAGTAAATTATTCATTTCAGTGATCCTCAGTTAAGAACAGTCAGATTATGTACAAGATTTAAAATTAAACTTCCACTATTTACAGACTTAAGACTTACATCTGCTTTCCATACATCCATTATTCACACAGTAAGTAGTTACTTGGCTGTTACAACTAAGTATCATCAAAAATTAAAGTATAATAAATTTTAATTAAAATAGTCTACTGCACTTGTTGAGAAACCCATGGATGGATTAGAAGGAGTTGGCCACCAAAAATTCTTTTAAATTATGTTTAAATTGTGGTTTCTCTCAAACTAAACTCTTAATGATTGCTGGTAACTTATTGAAAATATGCATTACTGAATACTGGACTCCTTTCTGGACAAGAGTAAGTGATTTTAAATTTTTATGTATATTGTTCTAATTCCTAGTATTGATACTGTGTACTAAGCAGTTAGTTGGAAAAAGAGATGTATTATTTACAACAAACTTCATTAAGGAATAAATATACTGAGAAGCTCTGGTTAATATGTCCAATTCTTTGAATAGGTTTCGACATGATGTTCTTGGATTTACACTACTCATTACTCTTATTACATGCTTCTGTACTGTAAAAATTTTTTCTCTGTTTGTGGAGTTACCCCAAAATATGATACCATATGACATAATGGAGTGAAAATAAACAAAATATGCCAGTTTTTTTATATTTATATCTCCTATGTCTGTCATCATTCACATTGCAAACACAGACTTGTTTAGGCACTTTAGCAGTTCGTTAGGATGTTGCTCCCAACTGAATTTATTATCAAGTTGTAATCCCAAGAATTTTACAATCTCAACTTCTCCTATTTCCATGTCATCATATTTTATACACACACCAGATGGAAATCTCTCTGAACGGCATATAGTGGGTCTTTTCAAAGTTTAATGACAGTGAATTGGCTATGAACCACTTACATGTCGGTAAAAATTTGATTAGCTGCCCTTTATAAATTTATTTGTTTGTATCGTCTGCAAATAAGACAAACTTGGCATCTGGTAATGTAACAGATGACAGGTCATTAATATACACAAGAAGCAGTAGTGGACCTAGTATGGAACCTTGGGGAACACCACATGTAATTTCTTCCCAGTCTGATTGCCTACTGCTGAAGTGTTACATAACGACACCCTTTGTTTTCTATTAGTAAGATATGACTGAAACCACTTTGCAGCTCTACCAGTGACGCCATAATATTTTAATTTACTTAAAAGAATGCTGTGATTCACACAGTCAAACGCCTTTGACAGGTCACAGAATATGCCAGTTGCCTCCAATTTGTTGTCCAATGAATTAAGGACATTTTTGCTGTAAGTGTAAATAGCTTTCTCAATATAAGAACCCTTAAGAAACCCAAACTGTGACTTTGACAGTATGTTATTTTCACTAAGGTGTTTAAGTAGGTGCTTGAACATAACCTTTTCAAAGATTTTTGAAAAAGCTGGCAGAAGTGAGATCAGTCAGTAGTTTGATGGTATTTCTTTGTCTCCTTTCTTGTGGAGAGGTATAACTTCAGCATATTTAAGCCAGTCCGGGAATGTTCCTGTGACAAGTGATTGATTACACAAATAACTTAAGATATGACTAAGCTCACATGAACACTCCTTTATTAACTTTGTTGATATGTTATCATAACCACTAGAATGCTTTGATTTCAAGGACTTCATGATGGATTCTTTGGGTGAAGTAAGTGTCAATTGTATTTTACTGAGATTGCTTGTGTGCACTGGTCTAAGATATTCCATTGCACTATTTACTGAACATGACATCCCACATGCTATCAGTAACAGAGACAAAATACTTGTTTAAATGGTTTGCAACACAACATGCATTTGTTACCAGGGTTTCATTTATTTTTAGAGCTATTTGTTCCTCTTCATTTCTGGTCCTACATGTTTCTGACTTAATTATATCCCATATTGTTTTTATTTTATTGCTGGATGTATTTATTTTCTTCTCATAATGCAGGTGTTTAGATTTCTGGATAACCTTCTTCAATATTTTGCAGTAATTTTTGTGATGAGCTATAATGCTAGTATCAAAGGTGTCCCTATGTATCAGATAGAGTTTCCTTTTTGTCTCACATGATATCTTTATCCCTTATGCGATCCATGGTTTCTTATTAGTTGAGTTACTTTCATTTGAGTTACCTTACGGGGAAAACAATTTTCAAATTAGATGCTAACTTTATTAATGAATGTTTTGTATTTTCCATTTGTGTCTTGGATGCTGTAAGCATCCATCCAATTAATTTCTTTGAGCTGTAGACGACAAGGGGCTATTTTTAGGAAATATGGTGCAAAATTGTGATTTAGTGTGTTTCAGTGCATGATGCGCCAGCCTCACGGCAGACGGCGGATGAAGGCTGGCCGGCGCAATATGCAGGTGACACAGTTTTGCAACAAGCGTCGGTTTGTGTGTACGTGCGCTGCAGCCATCAACAGCCATAATGCAGCATTAGCAGACTTGCGCAGGCGCAGACCATGTGTGGCGTGGTTGCATTAGCCAAGTCATCCAGAACATTCTAATAAAACACGGTGCCACGTAACCGGTGGAATCAGCAGCAGTCTGCACTACTGAAGGGCATCAGAGGTGGGCGTCGGCGTCGGTTCGGGCGATTGGGCATTTGGTCGCTATTACATCGTCGTCATCAGTGACGCTGTCCCCAAGGACTGGTCGGTGGAGGGCGTTGCCTGCTGTTGCACCAGCAACTCCCAGCATCGTCACAAGCCGCAGCGTCTGCAAGAAGCGAGCTAGGCCAGGCCTCATGCTGTGAACCTCCTACTGCCTTCGCAGTCGCTGATCGAGCACGGCGTCGCGTTCCCAAGGCTGCCCACATCAGCACGTCTCCACCAGGACACAAGTGGTGGGGCTGAGCTATGGAAAATGTATTGGAAGAACCAACAATAAAGAGGAAGATTGCTAAAAACAGCCACCTTCTTCTACCCAGCCATGTCCTACAACCCCGACCACATCACCCACTCCGGTCATCCTATTACAAGTGGTGTCAGTCGGGCAACCTGCACATCACACACTCCTGTTACAATTGATGACAGTAGTGGTCTTCTCCTTTGATTTGGAGGAAATTGTGGCTGGTAATCGATGAGGATATGTGGCACCTGAGTAGGGCAACAATGGATCAGCAACTCCTGCAACATGACAAGTAAGTGCCAATTTTTCGTTTGGTGGTTTGTCTGAACCTGTAGCATAGTACGATTTTCCTTCCTGTTCTTCTATCTGGGCTTACTGTAGTCTTGATTCGATAGCTGGTAGTGATGTAGCAGTCTGTGTCAGCCAAGGTGGCTATTCAACACCTACTTGAGCGAATGTCGGAATTAGAGATAGAGCTTCCTCGGTCTAAAGAAGCAAGCAAGCAATGGTTTCCTGTAAATGCAGTAATTCTTGACACTAACGCTGCATCTTTGGTCACTTCTTTCTCGGGAAAAGCTGGGGAGGATGTTATGATTTTTTTGAGAACCTTAGTACGGCCACTAAATTGGGAAATTGGGGTGCAGAAACACTTTTGTATGTGGCTGAGTTAAAGGTAACTGGGGATGCCAGGGCGTATGTTACATGCCATGAAGAATTAAGGGATGCTCAGACATTTGAAGTATTTAAAAAAAGTTTGCTGGAAAGGTATCGGAGGAAAAATACGTCTAGATATTATTGGGAACAATGGAATAGAATGTATCAAAGGAATAGGGAATCAATAGAAGCTTTTGTAGATCGAATTCGAAAAATTCATGTTAATACCTATGAGCTAGCGGATTCTGATAGGGTTAATGAAGCCATTCTGCAGGAAGCTGAGCAGAGGGCAATGAGGTAGTGGGGATTGCTGTGGCGTTAGAGGAAGTTGAAGCAGTAACAAAGACGTGGGACAGGAAAGCAGTGTTTAATCCAGAAATAAAATATTTCAGATGTGATCGGATGGGACACATTAGACATGATTACAAGGAAGTGCAATGCAGGAAATGCAGACGTTGGGGTCATCTGGAACATAATTGCAATGGGTCCTGGCAGAAACATGATAGGAAACTGCAAGGTGGGCCTCACCCCCCTCAGTTAAATGGGGCAGGGGGTGGTGTGTCCACTGTGCAACACCCCCTGTAAGGATGAATGCTAGTGCAGAAACAGTGGCAGACTTTTTTCTGACTGGCTTGGTGAGGGCAGACCGTGCAAATTTTTATTGGATACTGGGTCTCAGGTATCTGTGGCGAGTAGAAATGTATGTGGTAAAATAGAATTAAAACCACCAAGATGGGCGTTAAGTGGCATGGGTGGGGGACAGGTGAAGTCACTCGGATCAGTGGTGTTAAACCTTCAAGTGGAAATGAGGAACTTCCAGGTGAAGGTAGAAGTTCTTCCAGTTGTTGGCAGCAGCTATGATGTCATACTCAGATTGGATTTCCTGGTTGCACATCACGCAAAAGTTAACCTGGAATGGCGTGCATTAGAACTGGATGGAATACAATTTCGCCTAGGTTCTGTGGCCGAAAAACTATTACTGTTGCAAGGAACCGCCCAGACGTCGGGTGTGCCACCTAAACTGTGAACAAGGTCCCTTAGGGTTAACTCGCAGGACACTATACCAAAGGGTACAGGGAAAATAATCTGGGCAGATGTTGGAGCTAGTGTGCCGATAAATTCGTTGTGTGTCGTTGAACCTTTGTCTGAGAATGAGCCGCTAGATAAGATGAAGTGTTTTACGTGCCGTAGCGTGTCCTACACGCAGGAGATACAAGGAAAAAAGGTTATGCCTGTCAGTATTGATAATTTTGGCCTTGAAGAGGTGCGGTTAGCATGGGGTACCGTAATAGCGAATCTGGAGATAATAGGGGAAGATTAACTGGATAAGGATTTTGCAGCAGATTACACAATGCTGGGAGAGTCTGTCAGCTGGTCCACACGGAGGGGTAAAGAAGCACATTTAGAAGGGCAAGACAGAGAAGTCATGGAGAATCTTTACGGAATACAAAGAGTTATTTAATTCTCATGGTCCACTGCCTGCCACACCGTTGGTTCTGCATTACATCCCCTCTGGGAATGAAGCACCAGTGTATAAAAGTCCATATCGTGTTCCAAAAAGTTTACAGCCTGTCATGGAAGAATTTATTAATCAACAGATTAGGGATGGGATAATAGAAACCAGTAGTAGCCCCTGGTCCGCTCCTGTAGTAATAGTGGGTAAAAAATTACCTGGTGGGGGCAAGGCGTATCGTTTTTGTAGTAATTATCGTTTCCTGAATCAAAAAACTGTATTGGATGCGTACCTAATGCCTAATATCACTAAAACTCTGGATAATTTGGGTCAGTGTTGGTACTTCACGACCTTGGATCGTTTAAGTGGGTACCACCAGTTGGAGGTCACCCTGGAAGACCGACTGAAGACAGCTTTTTCAACACGTACAGTATCGGCGAATGCCCTGCGGACTCAAAAATGACCCGGCAACCTTCCAACGGTTACTAGATAGCGTGTTACGAGGGCTGAAACCTAATCAGTGAATGGTATATTTGGACGACATTATTGTTTTCTCAAAGGACGTGCAAGAACATGTGCGCCATTTGAGCGAAGTTTTCGATCGTCTGAAAGCAGTGCGGTTAACTCTTCATATGGGAAAGTGTCATTTTTTGTTGCAAGAAGTCTGTTATTTAGGTCATATTATAGGACAGGAGGGTGTCCGTACGGATCCAAAACTCGTAGAGGCGGTAATGAATTTTCCAACACCTACAAAAGTGAAAGAGTTGCAGTCTTATTTAGGTCTCGCCAATTTTTACAGGAGGTGTATTCCAAAATTTGTGGGAATTGCAAGGCCCCTCATGCAGTTGTTGAAGAAGGGAGCAAAATTTCACTGGTCATCAGAATGTGAAGAGGCTTTTCGAAAGTTAAAAAATTTTTTAACATCTAGTCCAGTTTTGGCGTTTCCATATTTTAGTAAACAGTTTATATTATCTTGTGACTCTAGCAATTCTGCTTTGGGTATTGTATTATCTCAGGAAATAGATGGGCAGGAACACCCAATAGCATATGCTACTAGACAGCTATACAATGCAGAAAAAAATTACTCAACATCCAAGAAGGAGTTATTGGCATTAATTTTCGGAATAACCTATTTCCAGTGTTATTTGTATGGACGACGTTTCAAAGTGATTACCGACCATGCAGCACTTAAGTGGTTGTTAGGTCTTAAAGACCCAACGAGTAGATTAACTAAGTGGGCTTTGCATCTTAGTGACTATGATTTTGAAGTGATTCATCGACCGGGTAAATCAAACGGAAGCGCGGATGGTCTGAGTTGTAAAGTATGTGCCATGGAATGCACAGGAATAAATGAGAACGAATGGGAGGAGGAACAAACTGCTGACACAGATTGTCAACGATTTTCCTCACAGCGACAGTTCATCGTGGAAGATGGGATATTGTGCTGTAAAACTAGGAACGGTCCACACATAGTCAACCAGAAAAATTGCAAAGCGAAATTTTAAGGCAAGCACATGATTCAATATTTTCTTGTCTTTCGGGTCGAAGAGCAATGGAAAGGAGGGTAGCACAGAGTTATTGGTGTTCAACGTGTTGGCAAGATGTCAATCAGTATGTAAAGAATTGCATTCCATGTGCTCAATGGGCGGAATTGAGTCATCAGAAAATTGTGTTGCAACGACTACCGGAAGCGGATAGACCTTTTCAGTTACTTGGCTTAGACGTCTTGGGACCGTTTGTGCAAACACCAGTGGGTAATCGCTATGTTTTAACAATAATAGATCATTTTTTGCACTATGTGTCTATGACAGCTATTCCGGACCAGCAAGCCGAAACAGTGGCCCACGCCATGGTACATCAATGGATATTGAAATTCGGAACACCTGAAACTATAATTGCAGATCAGGGGACAAACTTTATGTCCGATTTGATGAAACAGTTATGCAAGTTGTTGCATGTAAAGAAATTGAGAACGAGTATGTTACACCTGCAGGCTAATGGTCAGACCGAGAGAGTTCATTATACAACAGCTAAGATGTTAAGTTATTGTGTAAATTCGCAACACAGCAATTGGGATACCCTATTGGCGTTTGTAACCGTGGCGTATAACTCAAATGTGCATGAAAGTACAGGATTGTCTCCGTATGAAGTACTGTTCGGTTGGAAGATGCCATCTCCGTTTGAATTGCTCAAGACCCCACCAGGAACCGATATTTTGGCTGTTAGGGATTTATCCACAAAGTGGAAAACAATCTGACAAGAGGTGAAAAAAAAACACTAAAGCATTAGAGAGACAGGACAAAGTTCACAATAGAAATGCAGCTTTACCCAAATATCATGTAGGACAATGGCTGATGATGACTAATCTGTTTGTGCCAAAAGGCAAAACGAAAAAATTTGTATCCCGTTATCAAGGTCCTTTCCAGGTGATCGAGATGACATCGCCGGTGAATGTAAAATTACAGCTTCCAACTCGCCCTACTCTTGTGCATGTGAGCCGAATTAGGCCTTTCATGGGGAATTTTGAGGAACTTCCTTCATTGTCTGCAGTAACTTCTAGTGGAGAGAAAGATGAATCTAAGAAAAAGAATAAAAAAGGAGTAGATAAACAAGGGAACCAAGTTAATTGTGGAAGTGATCAGACATGCTATTATGCTCGTAGGCCACGCATAAAAAGGAAGAGCTAATGTGAGTTGTTTTTCTTTTGTCTCTCAGGAGGTGTGACGTTCTGGTAAGACCAGCAGTTCCAGCGTTATGGGTTGCGCTGAAGAGGGAAGGTATGCTCTATCTCTCAGCATAGTTATTCTGTTTTGCTGTTGCAACTTAGCTGAAGCCTTTAAGGTACGTCCTATATCAAGTGGTGTTTTTTTCTCGTTACAAGCAGATGTAATTATGTCCAGACATCAATGGACCTTAAGGGTGGACTGTAATATTTGTGCGGTTGACGACGAAATCTGTAAATTATGGGATACATTTAATGAACTTCATTCCATGGTGGCTAATCAGTCAAGGTTTAATGACACACAGGGGGAATATCAGCTACTACGATCAGCTTTTGCACGCTTATAAGCTCAGTTGCGGCAAACTGCAGGGTTAATCCAGCACGTCCGTAGGAAAAGAGGATGGTTAGATGCAGGTGGCCGTATCCTAAAAACTGTTTTTGGGACTGCTGAGGCGGAAGATATTAAAAGTATTAATAATACGCTACGGCAGGTTGAGGATAATGTGAATAGCAACCAGGGAATGCTAGATCTTCACACAACCCAATTAGAGAGTTTGGAGAAAGATGTACATAATAATACGCGCCAATTGCAAGCTTTGGCCGCGACCTTGATGTCCCACATTAAGGCCACAGCCGACACAACCAATCACGACTTGGTTATAATCAAGTACCAGGTGGATAACATTGATTCACAGCTGATAATCGCTAAGCTGCTCCGTTTTCTTGCTGATATTATTACGGAGGCACGCATAGAAGCCACAGAACTACAGGAGGCTTTGTTGCACGCAATGCGCGGGCACCTAACCCCGGTGCTGTTACCTTCGGAACAATTTCAGGAAGCATTACGGAAAGTTCAATCGGAATTTCCCGCATCGCTGGAGCTACTGACGACATTAACAGACCAACACTTATCTCTGTACTTCAAAATGGCCACTGTTACCAGTACGCGGACGGGTACCCTGCTGAGGATTCATATCATAATACCATTAACATGTAAGGATTGTAAATTTGAATGTTACGCCTTGCATACGTATCCAGTGAAGTGGGAAATTTTGCAGAAATTCATTCAATTAACCGTACTGGAAATACTGTTAGTGGCATGTAACAGACAAGTTCATGCGTTCCTCACTGCACAAGATTTGCTGCGTTGTCAAACAGGTCCAGTTACCATCTGCCCCAAGAAACTGTTACACACCATTCCCAAATCTTCTGAGTATTCTCTATTCTGCTCTCAAGAACCAATTGCGGAGTGCCCTAAGGAAATTATAACAGGCACAGTGCAGTTCTTTCAGCAAGTGGGTCCACACTGGGTATTTTCAGTAATGGAAAACACAGTCGTTATTTGCGTTTGTTACGAGCAGGGTAAGCAAGGGAGTAAGCAAAGAATAGAATTGCAGGGGCAGGGACTGTTCATTAATGGCACACAGTGTGACATTTCAGGGCCAACTTTCCGTTTACCAGCCGTGATTACTGGAGCTACAATCACGAACATAACATGCACATTGATCTATGTACCCGACCAACTGGTGCAATTTGTCACAAGAGGAAATCTCACTCTTTTGAATAGCACATTAGACCGGACTTTGATCGCCTCTTTGGACCGGATGCAAGTGGCTCAGGATGGACGTATAACTATGGAACATCTTTTTCAATGAGTGCATGAGTACTGTAATGAGCATAAGCAATGCTTACTAGTTATTGGATCATCAACCACCGCCACCTGTATTTTTATCTTTGTCGTAGGGTTAGTGTACCATTGGCTCAAGAGGAAGGTAGCCCAAATCCCACCCCTTCCAACCTTTAACCTAGGGGTCCAGACAAAATCACTGAACAGTTGTGAGGTACTGCAGCAGCACACTGAGTAATGTTTATGAACAAAGGTTAGACTGAGGATAGAAGTGAATGAACACAGTGTAAATAGTGAATCAATCGCATTTTGTGGTGTTTGCGAAGTGAACTGTAGTTGTTTGACTTTTTGGTTGAATTCGGGGACGAATTCTTTTCGTATGAGGGAGGGATTGTAGAGGACAAGGGGTTATTTTTAGGAAATATGGTGCAAAATTGTGATTTAGTGTGTTTCAGTGCGCAATGCGCCCGTCTCACGGCAGACGGCAGACGAAGGCTGGCCGACGCGTTATGCAAGTGACACAGTTTTGCAACGAGCGTCGGTATGTGTGTACGTGTGCGGCAGCCATCAACAGCCAGAACGCAGCATTAGCAGACTTACGCAGGCACAGACCGCGTGTGGCGCGGATGCATTAGCCAACTCATTGAGAACATTCTAATAAAACACAGCGCCACGTAACTGGCGGATTCAGCAGTGGTCTGCACTATTTAAGGGTATAAAAGGTGGGTGTCAGCATCAGTTCAACCGATTGGGCGTTTGGTCGCTGTTATGTTGTCATCATCAGTGACGCTGTCCCCGAGGACCGGCCGGTGGAGGGCATTGCCCGCTGCTGCACCGGCGACTCCTGGCGTCGTCACGAGCCGCAGTGTCTGCAGGAGACGAGCTAGGCCTGGCCTCATGCTGCTAACCTCCTACTGCCTGCGCAGCCACTGACCGAGCACGGCGTCGCATTCCCTGGGCTGCCCACATCAGCATGTCTCCACCAGGACACGAGCGATGGGGCTGAGCTACGGAAAATGTATTGGAAGAACCAACAATAAAGAGGAAGATTGCTAAAAACAGTCACCTTCTTCTACCCAGCCATGCCCTACACCCCCAACCACGTCACCTGCTCCGGTCATCCTATTACAGAGCAATCTCCTGAATTAAGCAAAACGTTACATCACAATGCACTATTATAAATGTACAAATCTCGTCCATCACATTTGCTGAACTATTATTTCAATTTCCATTCCCGTAACTAATCACTTGCATAGGTTGCAATGCAATGACAACACCGTGCAATGCAGTTCCACAAACCCGCGTACAGTAAAAAAGTTTCGTTTCTTCATGGGGTTTATGATATATACATGAAGAAACTGCAAAATGGTGGGAATTTGAGGAGATGGGACCTGGATAAACTGAAAGAACCAGAGGTTGTAGAGAGTTTCAGGAAGAGCATAAAGGAACAATTGACAAGAATGGGGGAAAGAAATACAGTAGAAGAAGAATGGATAGCTTTGAGGGATGAAGTGATGAAGGCAGCATAGGATCAAGTAGGTAAAAAGACGAGGGCTAGTAGAAATCCTTGGGTGACAGAAGAAATACTGAATTTAATTGATGAAAGGAGAAAATATAAAAATGCAGTAAATGAAACAGGCAAAAAGGAATACAAACGTCTCAAAAATGAGATCGACAGGAAGTGCGAAATGGTTAAGCAGGCATGGCTAGAGGACAAATGTAAGGATGTAGGGGCTTATCTCACTAGGGGAAGATAGATACTGCCTACAGGAAAATTAAAGAGACCTTTGGAGAAAAGAGAACCACTTGTATGAATATCAAGGGCTCAGATGGAAACCCAGTTCTAAGCAAAGAAGGGAAAGCAGGCGAAATACCTTCAGACTTCAAGAAGAATATAATAATTCCAATCCCAAAGAAAGCAGGCGTTGACAGATGTGAAAATTACACAACTGTCAGTTGAATAAGTCATGTCTGCAAAATACTAACGCGAATTCTGTACAGACGAATGGAAAAATTGGTAGAAGCCGACCTTGGGGAGGATCAGTTTGGGTTCCGTAGAAATATGGGAACACGTGAGGCAATACTGACCCTACGACTTATCTTAGAAGCTAGATTAAGAAAAGGCAAACCTACGTTTCTAGCATTTGTAGACTTGGAGAAAGCTTTTGACTATGTTGACTGGAATAATCTCTTTCAAATTCTGAAGGTGGCAGAGGTAAAATACAGGGAGCGAAAGGCTATTTACAATTTGTACAGAAACGAGATGGCAGTTATAAGAGTTGAGGGACATGAAAGGAAAGCTGTGGTTGGGAAGGGAGTGCGACAGGGTTGTAGCCTGTCCCCGATGTTATTCAATCTGTATATTGAGCAAGCAGTAAAGGGAACAAAAGAAAAATTTGGAGTAGGTATTAAAATCCATGGAGAAGAAATTAAAACTTTGAGGTTGCCCGATGACATTGTACTTCTGTCAGAGACAGCAACGGACTTGGAAAACAAGCTGAATGGAATGGACAGTGACTTGAAGGGAGTATATAATATGAACATCAACAAAAGCAAAACGAGGATAATGGAATGTAGTCGAATTAAGTCAGGTGATGCTGAGGAAATTAGATTAGGAAATGAGACACTTAAAGTAGTACAGGAGTTTTGCTATTTGGGGAGCAAAGTAACTGATGATGGTCGAAGTAGAGAGGGTATAAAATGCAGACTGGCAATGGCAAGGAGAGCGTTTCTGAAGAAGAGAAATTTGTTAACATTGAGTATAGATTTAAATGTCAGGAAGTCGTTTCTGAAAGTATTTATATGGAGTGTAGCCATGTATGGAAGTGAGACATGGACGATAAATAATTTGGACAAGATGGGAATAGAAGCTTTTGAAATGTGGTGCTACAGAAGAATGCTGAAGATTAGATGGGCAGATCACATAACTAATGAGGAAGTATTGAATAGGATTGGAGAGAAGAGGAGTTTGTGGCACAACTTGACAAAAAGAAGGGATTGGTTGGTAGGACATGTTCTGAGGCATCAAGGGATCACCAATTTAGTATTGGAGGGCAGCGTGGAGGGTAAAAATCATAGAGGGAGACCAAGAGATGAATACACTAAGCAGATTCAGAAGGATGTAGGCTGCAGTACATATTGGGAGATGAAGAAGCTTGCACAGGACAGAGTAGCATGGAGAGCTGCATCAAACCAGTCTCAGGACTGAAGACCACAACAACAACAACAACAAGAACATGGTTGATGTTTTGGGCACGAATTTTGGGATACAGTACATATGTCGAGTCACCTATGGTTATTTACGGACAAACTGGCACCGGACAAGCCACCCCAAAAAGAAAAATGAGAAGGCGAAAACGAGGAAGAACATGGCGAGATAAGCTGCTATCATACACCATGTGATGAAAAGAATCCAGACACGAGGCTGAAAATGACTTACTAGTTTGTTGTACCGTCCATCGGTAATGCTGGAATTCAATATGGTGTTGGCCCACCCTTAGCCTTGATGACAGCTCCCACTCTCGTAGGCATACGTTCAATCAGGTGCTGGAAGGTTTCTTGGGGAAGACAGTCGATTCTTCACGGAGTGCTGCACTGAGGAAAGGTATTGATTTTCGTTGGTGAGGCCTGGCGCGAAGTCGGCATTCCAAAACACCCCAGAGGTGTTCTATAGGATTCAGGTCAGGACTCTGTGCATGCTGGTCCATTACAGGGATTTTATTGTCGTGTAACCACTCCACCACAGGCCATGCATTATGAACAAGTGCTCGATCGTGTTGAAAGATGCAGTCGCCATCCCTGAATTGCTCTTCAACAGTGGGAAGCAAGAAGTTGCTTAAAACATCTATGTAGGCCTGTGCGGTGATAGTGCCATGCAGAACAACAAGGGGTCCTAGCCACCTCCATGACAAACACGACCACACCATAACACCAATGCCTCCGAATTTTACTGTTGGCACTACACATACTGGCAGATGATGTCCACCAGCCATTTGCCATACTCACACCCTGGCATCAGATCACCACATTATGTACCGTGATTTGTCACTCCACACAACGTTTTTCCACTGTTCATTTGTCCAATGTTTACTCTTCTTACACCAAGCGAGGCATCGTTTGACATTTGCTGGCGTGATGTGTGGCTTATGAGCAGCTACATGACCATGAAATCCAAGTTTTCTCACCTCCCGCCTAACTGTCATAGTAGTTGCAGTGGATCCTGATGCAGTTTGGAATTACTGTGTGATGGTCTAGATAGATGTCTGTCAATTGCACATTACAACCCTCTTCAACTGTTGGCGGTCTCTGTCAGTCAGCAGACGAGGTCAGCCTGTAGGCTTTTGTTCTGTACATGTCCATTCACGTGTCCACTTCACTAAGGCATCGGAAACAGTGGACCTAGTGATGTTTAGGGGTTTGGAAATCTCATGTGCAGACATATGACACAAGTGACACCCAATCATCTGACCACATTTGTACTACTGAGGTAGCTGATATGGAATACCTGGCAGTAGGTGGCAGCACAATGCATCTAATATGAAAAACGTATGTTTTAGGTGGTGTCCAGATACTTTTGATCACATAGTGTTGGTGAACCTTCATGGAAACAGAGCAGTGGAAGTTAGTGTATCGCTATCATTCAAACGTAACAGCTTAAAAGAAACAAACAAAAGAGCACACCACTGGATGACATTACTCATACCCAAGGTTAAACTCAAACCATTGACATCTGGTTAACTGTAATATATATGTGTGGTGTTTGTTCTTTTGTAGATGTCCAAAAGCTCAGACTCAATTTTTATCCTGGAGCCCCTATGAATCAAGACAGAAAGGAATGAAAGATATTGGTGGCCAGTGAGGATTGATTTACGTCAATGGGGAAAGTTGGAAGTTTGTGCTGGACTGGGATTCAAACCCATGTCTTCTGCTTACTAGGCAGATGCCCTGACCACTACACCATCCGGACACAATGGGGTCTGTTTGGACATCTCTGAAAGAACAGACACCATTTTGATCTTGTAGCCTTCTGAATCAAGACACAAAGGAATTAAAGACATCAGCTGCCAGTGGGCATTGATTTATATTAATGGGTAAATTGAAAATTTGTACCAGACTGGGGTTTGAACACGGGTCTCCTGCTTACTATGCAGACAAACGACCACTAAGCCATCTGGACACAGTGGTAACCACTAACATGCATACTACCACAGCACACCTCCCGTCAGCCCATCTACCTGGTAAGCAGGAGACCTGGGTTTCAATCTCGGTCCGGCAGAAGTTTTCAATTTGCCCCATTGATAGAAATCAATGCCCACTGACAGCTAATGTCTGTAATTCCTTTGTGTCGTAACTACAATATGCTTGTGGTCCTGATGGTGGATGAATGACTGTAACTGATGTGTATTGTCAAAGCAATTTATAACTTATGTGAGACATAGTATATTGATCTGATGTTGCTTTAACTGTCTTGTTGAACTGATAATGTGGAAAATAATGACTACATAGCTTGTCCTCTAATATGAGCCTAGCTATAACTGCACAGGATTTAACGGAGACCTGCAGTGTGCAGATAAAATGACTTGATATCCACATGAATCACTTATCTTGCACAGTTTTGAATATCTAGGGATCCTGCAGCCATACAACAGTGACTGAGTGGCAGTATTACTAGACTCAAGAATTGGACCCAATACATGCATGGTATAAATGCATGGCATTAAGTACTAACAAACAACAGCATGACATAAATTACTGCACATTTATGTCTGCAGTAGATATTTCCAGTACACATGTATTTTTATTTCCTTTAAGCATTAGACAGTGGACACATGTGTGTTACAGAGCTATGTATTCTCTAAATTAGAACCGAAAATTAGGCTGAATAGCCATTCACAGTGTTTTATCGTCATTATTACTCATTGAGTCCGCAAAAAGACTATACAAACACTGTCCGAAAATCACTGTGACTTGGACCAAATTCGAACTGGTGATCTCCATCTTGGCGACTTATTTCCATTTGCAACACATCATCCAAACAGACTTTTTCTCTTTATTTAGATATATATATGTGTTAACAGAATCTAGCCTCAGACACATGCCTGCTGTAGATGCTTCTATTTGCATTTAACAACTTTATACACAGAGATCAAGTATTTGTTCAAATTAAAGTAAGTTTCTTAGTCGCTAATAAAGAAATGTTTGTTCAGGGATACATATAGACACACTGTCGAACACTAACTCAAGACAAAATCATTCGTATCATAGTGGGATTCGAATCCATGACCTCTGAAAAAGCGTCTTACAAGGGAGCTGTGCCATCTTCTCGCCACAGATATTGTCCAGATTTATGATATACGCAGTGATTGGCCAGAAATGACGGAAGTGACAGCTCCAGATGGCCAAGCGTTTAGAAAAATAGTTATTTTGGCGCGGGTTGGGCGAGGCATGAGCCATTTATTTTAACAGGCATTCTTTGGCACAATGGAAAGAGTACAAATTGCTAATCTGAGGGTCGTGGAGTCAAATCCCCTAGCGGAATCTTTTTTTTATTTTCAGTTTTTACATTACTTACATTCCAGAAGGCATGATGAATGTGTTGTATTCATTAATATTTTCGTAAAATGTATGAAAATGGAAGGCAAAGGAAAATTTGAGATTCTAAAAAAATTTCAGAGAAAGGATAGTATTTAACAGTGGCCACTGCAAGTAACTTTCCAAGAAGGGATTATAATTACAGCAAACAGGACTTTGTGTTTCGTTAGTTTCATTTTGTTATTCAAGCAGCTCTTGGCAGCTATTGGAACCTTTGATCAAAAAGCTTCAAAACTGCTCTCATCTCATCAAGAGAGAAAAGGAAATCACATCGCCTAGTTTACTGCTGAATGGAGCGATGAGAGAAAACCTTTTATGAATGTAAACCAAGTTTGTTTTTCCTATACAAACTTTAAATCCACCATGTAATTGTAAAATTTATAATGTGTGCAAGATGCTGAGAAAATTACTACTTCCCTGTTTTTACGATGAATATTGGAAATTGCAAATTACAAATTGCTAATCTGAGGGTCGTGGAGTCGAATCCCCTAGCGGAATCTTTTTTTTATTTTCAGTTTTTACATTACTTACATTCCAGAAGGCATGATGAATGTGTTGTATTCATTAATATTTTCGTAAAATGTATGAAAATGGAAGGCAAAGGAAAATTTGAAATTCTAAAAAAATTTCAGAGAAAGGATAGTATTTAACAGTGGCCACTGCAAGTAACTTTCCAAGAAGGGATTATAATTACAGCAAACAGGACTTTGTGTTTCGTTAGTTTCATTTTGTTATTCAAGCAGCTCTTGGCAGCTATTGGAACCTTTGATCAAAAAGCTTCAAAACTGCTCTCATCTCATCAAGAGAGAAAAGGAAATCACATCGCCTAGTTTACTGCTGAATGGAGCGATGAGAGAAAACCTTTTATGAATGTAAACCAAGTTTGTTTTTCCTATACAAACTTTAAATCCACAATGTAATTGTAAAATTTATAATGTGTGCAAGATGCTGAGAAAATTACTACTTCCCTGTTTTTACGATGAATATCACACAGCACATGGAAATCGTCAACTGTAAATAATAAAAGTATTTAACTGCACTTACAATACTCTGGTGTATGCTCCTCAATCGCTTACTGGAAATTTATTTAGAATCTCAAACTTTTCTTTCCCTCTCTTTTTCATGACTTTTAATAGAATGTTAATAAATACAATGTACTGGTCATTCTTTTGGTTTATTTGCAGTCCAAGGAATGAAAAGACTGAAAATAAAAGAAACTTTCCAGATGGGGACTTGACCTCATGACCCTCAGATTGCTGCGCCAACTACAACTGCTGCCTGGAGATTATGCCAACAGAAATGGCTGATGCCTTGTCAAACCCACACAGAAAAAGCCGTTTTTTTTCCCTTGTTAGTGTCTTTTCCAATACTTCACTGAATTGAGGGATTGAGGGTAGTCTTGATAGCAAATGGTATATCTATGTATAGTGAAATATGTGGTGCTGCCATATCTTCAGTGTGAATGCTATATAGTGAAGGAGAATTTACTTTGCACGAAGATCTTTCTCCCATGTATAAGTTCACATTCGAAAACCAGCAGCTGTACAACTTGGACATTACATCACGGACTGGCCACAAAAGGCCGCTGATAGGAATCCAATGGAGAACATGACGGCCGGGGCAACACAATGACCATCAGATATCTGGCCCCAACACCAACCAGCTACAGTTGATGCCCTTGGGGACTGGAACCTTGAAGCCTGAAACAAGGTTGCCTGCTATGGCAATTATGTCCGACGCCATATAGATTCCATCCCAAGATGTATGTTTGAAGTTAGAAATAAGGGGGATTCTTGATCAGTTATTAGAGCACTGAAAGAATCCCATTTTATTTACTTGTTGTTTTGGTCAAGAATGTGTCAATGAGAGCCAGTGGAAGATTACTGGCTCCAGAAAAATATCAAGCTGAAAGTAATAGAATATGATTAGTTTTCCTTTAAGCTACGTTTTTAACTGAAATATATTTCTTTTAGGTATATTTTTTATGCAGTACATTTTTTATTTTATTTGCTCTGCCCACGGACTTGAAAAGTAATACATTAAGAAATAACCTTCTTGAGGCTATTTTTCGTTATTTCAAATTCATCTTTCTCTCCACCTCTATTACTACCTCTTGAATTCTCTCAAAAATATGTAAAAGATATCTTCCTATGTGTATTCACCTTTAATTTTCTCTTCCATCTCTCTTTCTATCTCTCTCTTTTTCTAATGCTATCATCTCACTTGTCTGTCACGCCACCCTCCCAAAATTAATAAACAGAACAAGTAGTTTTCTTTGAAATTGCCGGCCCGAGTGGCTGTGCGGTTCTAGGCGCTACAGTATGGAACCGCGAGACCGCTATGGTCGCAGGTTCGAATCCTGCCTCGGGCATGGATGTGTATGATGTCCTTAGGTTAGTTAGGTTTAAGTAGGTCTAAGTTCTAGGGGACTAATGACCTCAGAAGTTAAGTCCCATAGTGCTCAGAGACATTTGAACCATTTTTTCTTTGAAATTATACTTTTCCTTGTAATGTCTTTTTCCACCTCACCTATTTTTTTACTTGCATCCTCTACCATTCCTTTCAAAACCTATGAAACAGTTTTCTTTAAATCCTCTCCTTTATTACCAATTCTTCGTTTTGAAAACCTTCTTGCCTTATCCCTCTTCTCTTCACCTAAGATGAAAAGTAACTGGGTTACACTTTTCTATAAGATCTATTGTCCTTGATTTTCAATCCATTATTTTGCAGGTGTACTTCTACCCTCCTCCCTGTTCCATGCACTGTCTCTCTGTCTCTGTCCCCCCCCCCCCCGCCTCTCTCTCTCTCTCTCTCTCTCTCTCTCTCTCTCTCTCTCTCTCTCTCTCTCTCTCTCTCTCACACACACACACACACACACACACACACACACAGAGAGAGAGAGAGAGAGAGAGAGAGAGAGCACTCTTTGCTTCCAGAGAGTTGCAGTACATCGTGACTACTTTCTGTAACATATGAGTTTCTTCAGGCAGTTATATGGACTCTGTGGAGACAGGAAAAGATGCATTTAGAGTACAGAAAGATTGAAAGGCCTGACAGTTATGCCTCTACACCTGGGTGTAAAGTTCATCAGCAGTTTCCGACTTCGAAGTCGTCTTGTGATTAAGTGCAGAAATGAGAATGGAGGTAGCTGCCGGTTGAGATAGCTGGTCAGTATTTTTGCAATTCAGAGTAGAGATATGGAAAGTGGGTATGTAGCAGAAGCTTGTGTTGTTAATCGAAGGCAGCACTTCGTTAGAATAACTATCAGTTTGAAGGCTCATTAAAAGGAGAATGAACTATATTGTTTCTATGAGATCTGATGTGCTTGATTTCCTGTGACTCTTGGATCGTGTTTGCTTTGAACATTGGTCTAGAGATTTTTTTTTTCGCTCTCATTTTTGATGACATTCCAGTGTCCTAGCTGGAAGTTACATGGAGACTGGTAGCGATTTATATTGAGATGACAAGTTATGGGGTAGCGATTAGCACATGTGCAGATGGTGCTAAGATTGCGTACACAAGGTAATCTAGGACAGTGCATTGGTGGAGCTGTCGTTAGTACATAGGTAATTCATGTGGAAAGGTTTCCGACGTGATCATGGCCGCATGACAGCAATTAATAAACTTTGAAGGCGGAATGGTAGTTGAAGCTAGATGCATGGGACATTCCATTTCGGAAATTGTTAGGGGATTCAGTAATCTGAGATCCACAACGTCAAAAGTGCGCTGATGCCACAAAATTTCAGGCATTACTACTCACCATGGATAGTCTAGTGACTGATGGCCTTCACTTAACGACTGAGAGCAGTGTCGATTGCATAGAGTTGTCAGTGCTAACAGACAAGCAGCACTGCGTGAAATAAGCACAGAAATCCATGTGGGAAGTACAACGAATGTTTCTGGTAGGTCAGTGTGGTGAACTTTGTCGTTAATGGGCAATGGCAGCAGATGACTGACATTAGTGCCTTTGCAAACAGCACAACATTCTGTGCTTATGACTGTATCGATAGGACCCTAGATGACTGGAAAACCGTGGCTTGGTCAGATGAGTCCTGATTTCAGGTGGTAAGAGCTGATGATAGGGTTCGAATGTGGCACAGACCCCATGAAGCAACAGGCCCAAGTTGCGCTGTACAAGCCGGTGGTGGCTCCATAATGGTGTCAGTTGTGTTTACATGGAGTGGACTGGGTACTCTGGTCCAACTGAGCCAATCATTGACTGGAAATGGTTTTGATTGGTCACTGGGAGACCATTTACAGCCAAACAACGATGAAATTTTTGTGGATGACTATGCACCATGTCACCAGGCCACAATCGTTTGTGATTGCTTTGAAGAAAATTTTCGACAATTCGAGCGAATAATTTGGCTACCCAAATCCCACAACCTGAATCTCATCGAAGGTTTATAATACATAATCGAGAAGTCAGTTAGTGCACAAAACTCTGCCCTATGGAGACAGCATGGCTCAATATTTCTGCAGGGGGCTTCCAATGACTTGTCGAGTCCATGTCATGTTGAGTTGCTGCGCTACGCTGAGCAAAAGGAGGTCTGACACAATATTAGAAAGTATCCGATGATTTTTGTCATCTCAGTGCGTATTTCTGATTCAGTGGTAGGAATTTGGAACTTAACATAATGTACCAAGTTGCTATAGAGCTGAAGTAGTATGCAGATGGTTACGTTTTTATCCTTGCCTCGTGGGTCAGGGTGAGGGACTTGTCACCACAACAATCAAAAAAATGGCTCTGAGCACTATGGGACTCAACATCTCAGGTCATCAGTCCCCTAGAACTTAGAACTACTTAAACCTAACTAACCTAAGGACATCCCACACATCCATGCCCGAGGCAGGGTTCGAACCTCCGACCATAGCGGCCGCGCGGTTCCAGACTGATGCGCCTAGAACCGCTTGGCCACCAGCAGCCGGCCACAACCATCAGCTCTGAAAGTAAGAAAACGTTTATGACGCACATTATTCGTGTTTTTGTCACTTAGAGGCAGATCACATATATGCAGGGAATTTCTTTTGGTGCCCAAATGTTTAATATGTTCCATTCTCAGAACACCTCAAACCGTTTTTTTAGCATTTATCGGATTGTTAGTGACTTTATCAATTTTTTCTGTAGCAATTCCAACTGTGAGGTTATTAGTCTCAATATCTATTTGTCATTCATTTATGTTATATTAATATGGCCCACAATTTTTTTTTTAAGCAAGAGAATACTAGCGGTAGTGTGATAAGATGGACCTATCTTGAATGCAGTGTTCTAATTTTACAATAGCTTCCGAGAGTTTTGAGTAGTTTAGGACATACCATACACTTTATGGAATGAAATCAAACGATGTTGTTTATCTGCTGTTAAGCATTTTAGTTACATCTCTCTATCAGAGAGTTTAGCCTAAATAGGGAATGATATTCACATAACACAACACTAGGTTATATCCAAAAACATAATTTACGTTTCGTCCATGTACTGGGGGTTCAAGATGGGGTGTATTACTACCTATATCTCCACACAGACCACATTGTGGTGAAAAACACTGAAGGGGAGATATGAACAGAGTCCTTGTCTGGCTGGATCAGCATGCACTAATGTGTGTGACCAACTGTATCATGGCTGGCTGCAATGCAGGATACAACACGACTGTTTTGCATAATCATGTTGTGTGTGGTGCTAGTGTTGTATGATAGCAGGTGACGCGGAAGGCACCTGGTGCGATCATTTGGGACCTGGTGGTGAGGCTGGGAATGGAGGGAGTGGGGGCAGTGGGGCTGCCCCTGGAACAGATTGCCCCAGTCTGTGGTGGGGATGTAAGCAGTGACTGTGGTAGGACTGTCAGGCAGGTGATGGTGAGGACGCCATCTGAAAGATGGGACGATATGGAGGCATAGCTGATGTCTTTGGGTGGTTTTTACATGTGGTTGAGCTGTTGGATGCATGTAACATCCTGTATCAGAGTGTTCACGTTGTAGGGTGCGAGGTACAGGCTGTTATCAGCGAATTTGACGATAATGTCTCTGGGTTGAAGTCTCTGAGGTCAAGCCAAGGGTGTGCTGTATTGGGGTTGGCCGCCCACACACTGTGTAATGACTGGTCGTCGCCATCGTTTTACGTGACATTCTGGATGCTGTTCTCCCAGTTCTCCCGGAGAACCCACGCTGGTTTCAAACAGTCATTGGTTTGTGATTAATCAGAATGTCAAACGTATGTGTGGCTCTCTAAAGAACTTTGAAAGGTGTTGTGTATAGTGGCTGTAGCGACTGCTGGACCATGCCATACTGTGGTGTGAGATCTTCAAAATGTGAGTGTGCCTAGTGTACGAAGACCTTGGGTCGAGTGAGGAGTGGGAGGTGGCATGTGACATGCCTGTTGCGTCAGTGCAGATAAGCCCGTTTGCTCAGGGTATTGTGAGGTTAGAATAAAATCAGTGGAAGTACCAGTGATTTGCCGTATAGTACTTCAGTGAGGGATGCTCGCAGGTCCTCCTTGAACGCAGTCTGGATGCCGAGTGTAATTACAGCAATGCTTTGTCCACAACACACCATGGCACATAAGGGCGTTTTTGAGAGTCGTATGCCACTGTTCAACTAGCCTGTTACTCTGGAGGTGATACGCTATAGTGCAGTTACATTTGATTCTCCAGAGTTTACATAGTGCACTGAACAGTACCAATGCAAACTCATGCACTTGGTCTGTAGTTATCAAGTCTGGTGTGCCGAAACATGCCATCCATTTTTCTACAAAGGCGTGGCAGTGGACTCTGCCATGCTGTCCTTCAGGGGTACTGTTCCAGCCACTAGGACGCTCTGTCTGTCATTGACAGTAGATCCTTGAATCCCTCTGATTCTGGGAGAGAGCCTACAAGATCGATATGTATGTGGCAGAAGCGAGATTTTGGAATTTTGAAATGATCTAGTTGTGGTTGTGCACGGCTTCCGACATTAATGAATTGGGATGGTATGCATGCCTATGCCCAGGTGCGGCAGTGCCACTTGATCTTGGACCACATGAAGCTTTCTGTAACGAGGTGAACTATGGGTCTGACACCCCGGTGGGACAGATTGTGTAGCTGATCGAAAATTGAGTGGCTCATTGTTTGTGGCACCAACGGCCAGATCCTGTTAAGATAAACGTCTCAGAGGATCAGCGTTTCAGTCCCTGGAACAGTGCGTTGTTCGATTTGTAAGACAGTAGCATCGTTGTGCATCAGTTCTGTTATGCTTGCATCATTGCACAGGTCGGTGGCTAGCTTCTCGTAATCAAATTGGAGGAGGCTGACACTGTTTCATGATATGTAATTGGCAATGAGATTGTCAGGCCTTTGTATGTGGCTTATATCTGTAGTGTACTGGATGATAAGGACCATGTGTCGGTAGTGTCGGGGGCTGATGTCCTTCGACAGATGCTTTATGGCATCAACAAGTGGTTTGTGGTCTGTAAACGTTATAGCATGTCGCCCTTTGATGTCTTTATGGAAGTATCTCAATGTCTCATAAACTGCGAGAAGTTCTCGGTCAAAGGTCGAACAATTGAAGGGGCTCTGCCTCCCTGGCCACTAGCTGTTGTAATATGGCGCCAATCGTTACATAACTCACATAAGTGGTGACTGTGAGTTGTGTGTCTGGAATAGGGTGGGCCAACGGTTTTGCGTGTGAGAGGCAATCCTTTGAAGTTCCAATGCATCCTTCATCTATTGCAGTCTACTCAACATTCATTTCTCCTTGCTTATTAAATCCTGCCAGTGCATCAATGAGGTGTGCTTGTGGCAGGTGATGCTGGTTGAAGCTCAAAATTCCTAAGAACTGAAGGATCTCATGTTATATGTTGGGGATGGGAAGCCGCCTTATGGCCTGGGGTCGACCTGATCCCTGCAGTGCTAACTATGTGATTGAGGAAGATAACTTCTGCTTTCTCTAACTGAGATTTGTCTTCGCTGATCACCTCATCCCTGTCTTTCAGGGCAGTGAGAATTTGTCCATGGCGTTGGTTGTGGTCTACAGGAGTGGGCGAAAACATGAGAATGTCATTCAAATGGACATAGCAAAAATCTAATCAAAAAAGTGTCCCATAGTGAAGCGCTTCCAGCTCTGAAGTGTGTTCTTCAACCCAAACGGAAGTTGATTCCCAGTAGTGGTTCCACGACGTCTATGACATAAAAGGCCCTGCAAATTGATGATGAAGTGACAGTTGCAAGGTGCATGTGATAGATTTGTGCACTGTGACCTTTGAATTATAAGCCCTGTGAAGTTGCAGCTCTGAGATTTTGTCAAATGTCGATGTGCTCTCTAGTGGTATTGAGCTAATGTTGGATCCAGTGTCACCAAAACGTGATTTCTTGAACTGAGGTCAAAGATGTACAGGTAGCCTCCCACATGTGTGGCCGAAGATGTGCTGGGGTCACTCATAGTGACTGTCAGTGATACAAGCTGGTTCGCCTATTGTGACCTGTGTCTGGAGTTTGGGAATGCACATAGTGAGTGACAGTCACATGCAGTGGTACCAAACTGACAGTTGTACCAACATAACTGGGATCTTGATGTGTCCATGGCGCCTGTGGCCTTGTTGCCACGTAGTGCTGATGTGGTCTGTGGGCTGCTCATTGTTCCTTTTGAGTGGGAGGTGGTGAAGTCCTCTTCATGTGTAATCGTGGAGGACTGGATCAGTTCAATCGGCAGAGTGACTGTCATGTGCTGTGCAGTGTGGAATTTTTCACGATACTGATTTTCTGGTGGTGCAGTAGTAGTGTAAACATTCTGTCTGTCAGAGCCAACTGTTTTTCCAGGGGCTCAGTTTGGTGTAATATGTAAGGGATCCGTGATCCCACAAACATAGATGCTAGTATCCGACGCCAAGGTCGATAGTAGACAGGAGTCGATTGTCGAGCGCTGCAGAAGGCAGTGAGACGAGTGTCGAGTGCGTAGTAGTACTGGAGAGCGGGCGGTGGTGTTGGAGAGACGGGCAAGAATGGTGGTTGAGTGAGTTGTAAACGGTAAAATTCACCTGAGTATGACGAGTGAGCACGTCCCCCTGATCGTCGTGGGGTGGACCCTCACTAATACCGATTCGCGAGTGATATGAAACAGAAAGTGACAAGTGCCGAATTACGTGTTTCGCGTCAACCGCGTCGGTCAGCAACAACCATGGATTGCAGTGAGGATTGTTGTGAATGTTAACCATCGGCATTGCGTGTGACGAAGTACTGAAAATCAGCAACCAATAAAAAGATATAACTGTAATTAGATGTGTAAGGCGAAGGTAGCAACTGCCTCAGAATTTGTGTGTTAGTAGAAAATATATGTATCAGTTTGTACATCGCAATCTTTGTGGTTCTTAATAATAGACAAACTTTAAGTCATTCCACTATTCAGTTACAAAACAGTCGCACTCGGTTGAAATACCCCCGAAACCACAGCAGAAAAACCGATAGCCTTTCATCCATTAAGCACACGGTCATATAATAATTACCTGTTTGGCGGCTTCGACAAATTACGTAAAACCCAATAAAGGAACTTAAATGGGGGTGTTTCAAATAGCAATAAGCAGGTGGATGAGTCCAAGGAATGGACGACTGAGGAAATAGAAATAGTCCCTCCGAAAAAGAAACATATTTTATTAGCCTAAGAATGAAGGGAGAATTACGTAAAACCCAATAAAGGAACTTAAATGGGGGTGTTTCAAATAGCATTGCCATTTGTGGCTGTGGTGGAAGTTCAACAATACAGTGCGTCCAGTGGGAAGCATCCGATTTGAGGTTAACATCAAGTATATCTCGGAGTCAATGCTATAGCTGAGACAGCATTCTGTCAGCCAATTGTTCGTCATATACTTACAGAAAAAGAATCGCAACACCAAGAAAGACTTATGGGACATAAACGAAGGTTGGTAGTCGTGTTTCCCTATCTGAAAGATGATGTCTACACAGGTTTCGCGCCAGTTGCTTAAGAGTGGCGCTAGCAGCGCCACTATCAGGTTGCAAATCATGTTTGCTTTAAATATACGCTGTAACGGTCGTGATCGTAAGTTACCCTGACATTGGCCATAGTGAGTTGATGTTAGTCAAGAACGCCTTTAAAGAGACAAAGACGCCATTTTCAACAGGTCACTGAGTTTGGGTGAGGTCCTGTAATAGGGTTACGAGTAGCCGGGTGTTTCTACTGCAATACTGGCAGGAATGTAGCCAGTGCTGGCAGTGGTGGTAACGGGACAGGGTACCGGATGTGCACGTGGCATTATCGAGAGGCAAGACCATTGTGTTCAGCGTATGGCTTTGGTCCATTGTGCTGAATCTGAAGCAGCAAATTGAGCATCGGTTGGCACCACAGTGACTACAAGGACAGTTCCAAGCCAGATGCTCTGTAGCGTGCATTCCACTGACAGGGTGTGTACGCCCTGGGGCAACCAGGATATCTGGGAAAAACGCGGGAATTTTTTCATCCAGGAAGAATTCGGAAAACCCCAAGAATTTTTTGAATTCTGGGAATTTTTCATTGTTTTAGTTCTCAGTTAAATTTTTGTAATTTTGATTGGTAAGAACTGAAAGTCTAACAAAGAATTTTACTTTAGCCCACTACTGCGCAATAATGCTGCAGCAATAAAACAAAAACGAGATTAGATTTACTTTCATTCCAATTGATCTGTAGTGAGGAGGTCCTCCAGGATGTGGAACATGTCAGAAAAACAACAATACATGACAAATATTTACAACTCAAACAAATAAGCTAATGTACCATTCCACCCCCATGAACCATGGACCTTGCCGTTGGTGGGGAGGCTTGCGTGCCTCAGCGATACAGATAGCCGTACCGTAGGTACAACCACAACGGAGGGGTATCTGTTGAGAGGCCAGACAAACGTGTGGTTCCTGAAGAGGGGCAGCAGCCTTTTCAGTAGTTGCAAGGGCAACAGTCTGGATGATTGACTGATCTGGCCTTGTAACAATAACCAAAACGGCCTTGCTGTGCTGGTACTGCGAACGGCTGAAAGCAAGGGGAAACTACGGCCGTAATTTTTCCCGAGGGCATGCAGCTTTACTGTATGATTAAATGATGATGGCGTCCTCTTGGGTAAAATATTCCGGAGGTAAAATAGTCCCCCATTCGGATCTCCGGGCGGGGACTACTCAAGAGGATGTCGTTATCAGGAGAAAGAAAACTGGCGTTCTACGGATCGGAGCGTGGAATGTCAGATCCCTTAATCGGGCAGGTAGGTTAGAAAATTTAAAAAGGGAAATGGATAGGTTAAAGTTAGATATAGTGGGAATTAGTGAAGTTCGGTGGCAGGAGGAACAAGACTTCTGGTCAGGTGACTACAGGGTTATCAACACAAAGTCAAATAGGGGTAATGCAGGAGTAGGTTTAATAATGAATAGGAAAATAGGAATGCGGGTAAGCTACTACAAACAGCATAGTGAACGCATTATTGTGGCCAAGATAGATACGAAGCCCACACCTACTACAGTAGTACAAGTTTATATGCCAACTAGCTCTGCAGATGACGAAGAAATTGAAGAAATGTACGATGAAATAAAAGAAATTATTCAGATAGTGAAGGGAGACGAAAATTTAATAGTCATGGGTGACTGGAATTCGAGAGTAGGAAAAGGGAGAGAAGGAAACGTAGTAGGTGAATATGGATTGGGGCTAAGAAATGAAAGAGGAAGCCGCCTGGTAGAATTTTGCACAGAGCACAACTTAATCATAGCTAACACTTGGTTTAAGAATCATGATAGAAGGTTGTATACATGGAAGAACCCTGGAGATACTAAAAGGTATCAGATAGATTATATAATGGTAAGACAGAGATTTAGGAACCAGCTTTTAAATTGTAAGACATTTCCAGGGGCAGATGTGGACTCTGACCACAATCTATTGGTTATGACCTGTAGATTAAAACTGAAGAAACTGCAAAAAGGTGGGAATTTAAGGAGATGGGACCTGGATAAACTGAAAGAACCAGAGGTTGTAGAGAGTTTCAAGGAGAGCATAAGGGAACAATTGACAGGAATGGGGGAAAGAAATACAGTAGAAGAGGAATGGGTAGCTTTGAGGGATGAAGTAGTGAAAGCAGCAGAGGATCAAATAGGTAAAAAGACGAGGGCTAGTAGAAATCCTTGGGTAACAGAAGAAATATTGAATTTAATTGATGAAAGGAGAAAATATAAAAATGCAGTAAATGAAGCAGGCAAAAAGGAATACAAACGTCTCAAAAATGAGATCGACAGGAAGTGCAAAATGGCTAAGCAGGGATGGCTAGAGGACAAATGTAAGAATGTAGAGGCTTTTCTCACTAGGGGTAAGATAGATACTGTCTACAGGAAAATTAAAGAGACCTTTGGAGAGAAGAGAACCACTTGTATGAACATCAAGAGCTCAGATGGAAACCCAGTTCTAAGCAAAGAAGGGAAAGCAGAAAGGTGGAAGGAGTATATAGAGGGTCTATACAAGGGCGATGTACTTGAAGACAATATTATGGAAATGGAAGAGGATGTAGATGAAGATGAAATGGGAGATACGATACTGCGTGAAGAGTTTGACAGAGCACTGAAAGACCTGTGTCGAAACAAGGCCCCCGGAGTAGACAACATTCCATTGGAACTACTGACGGCCTTGGGAGAGCCAGTCCTGACAAAACTCTACCATCTGGTGAGCAAGATGTATGAAACAGGTGAAATACCCTCAGACTTCAAGAAGAATATAATAATTCCAATCCCAAAGAAAGCAGGTGTTGACAGATGTGAAAATTACCGGACAATCAGTTTAATAAGCCACAGCTGCAAAATACTAACACGAATTCTTTACAGACGAATGGAAAAACTGGTAGAAGCGGACCTCGGGGAAGATCAGTTTGGATTCCGTAGAAATACTGGAACACGTGAGGCAATACTGACCTTACGACTTATCTTAGAAGAAAGATTAAGGAAAGGCAAACCTACGTTTCTAGCATTTGTAGACTTAGAGAAAGCTTTTGACAATGTTGACTGGAATACTCTCTTTCAAATTCTAAAGGTGGCAGGGGTAAAATACAGGGAGCGAAAGGCTATTTACAATTTGTACAGACACCAGATGGCAGTTATAAGAGTCGAGGGACATGAAAGGGAAGCAGCGGTTGGGAAGGGAGTAAGACAGGGTTGTAGCCTCTCCCCGATGTTATTCAATCTGTATATTGAGCAAGCAGTAAAGGAAACAAAAGAAAAATTCGGAGTAGGTATTAAAATACATGGAGAAGAAATAAAAACTTTGAGGTTCGCCGATGACATTGTAATTCTGTCAGAGACAGCAAAGGACTTGGAAGAGCAGTTGAACGGAATGGATGGTGTCTTGAAGGGAGGATATAAGATGAACATCAACAAAAGCAAAACGAGGATAATGGAATGTAGCCGAATTAATTCGGGTGATGTTGAGGGTATTAGGTTAGGAAATGAGACACTTAAAGTAGTAAAGGAGTTTTGCTATTTGGGGAGCAAAATAACTGATGATGGTCGAAGTAGAGAGGATATAAAATGTAGACTGGCAATGGCAAGGAAAGCGTTTCTGAAGAAGAGAAATTTGTTGACATCGAGCATAGATTTAAGTGTCAGGAAGTCATTTCTGAAAGTATTTGTATGGAGTGTAGCCATGTATGGAAGTGAAACATGGACGGTAAATAGTTTGGACAAGAAGAGAATAGAAGCTTTCGAAATGTGGTGCTACAGAAGAATGCTCAAGATTAGATGGGTAGATCACGTAACTAATGAGGAGGTATTGAATAGGATTGGGGAGAAGAGAAGTTTGTGGCACAACTTGACCAGAAGAAGGGATCGGTTGGTAGGACATGTTCTGAGGCATCAAGGGATCACCAATTTAGTATTGGAGGGCAGCGTGGAGGGTAAAAATCGTAGGGGGAGACCAAGAGATGAATACACCAAGCAGATTCAGAAGGATGTAGGTTGCAGTAGGTACTGGGAGATGAAGAAGCTTGCACAGGATAGAGTAGCATGGAGAGCTGCATCAAACCAGTCTCAGGACTGAAGACCACAACAACAACAACCATTCCACAGGTCCCAAGTGGAATGATCGTCATTTTTTAATGAACACTATATGAAAGAATCATTTTACAAATACTAATGCACTCAATTTAAAATAAAAAAAAGTTTCTTTTTTATTTATTTATAAGGTAATAAAGGTGTAATACAACTACTATAATACTTATTTACATTGAACACATTACTGCACTGAAATGGTGCAGAAGTTAGATTGTACTTATGCGCGCACACACACACACACACACACACACACACACACACACACACACACACACACACACACACACTTATTTACAATGAACACATTACTGCACTGAAATTGTGCAGAATATATGTATACAAATCAGTTGGTTCTACTGAGAAATTCTTCAATGGGGTAGAAGGAGTTGGCCAGTTAGCCAACAATAAATCCTTTAGGTTTCTCTTAAACTGAATTTCATTGGTTGTTAAGCTTTTTATGGCTGCTGGCAAGTTATTGAAAATGTGTGTTCCTGAATAATGCACACCTTTTTGTACAAGACTAAGTGACTTTAAATCCTTGTGAAGATTATTCTTATTTCTAGTATTGATTCTATGAATTGAGCTGTTGGTTTGAAAAAGTGATATATTTTTAATGACAATTTTCATTAAAGAATAAATATATTGGGAAGCAGTAGTTAGTATCCCTAGTTACCTAAACAGGCTTCTGCAGGATGTTCTTGAGTTCACACCACATATAACTCTTACTGCACTTTTCGTGCCCAGAAAACTTTAGCTTGGCTTGATGAATTACCCCAAAAAATAATCCCATATGACATTATGGAATGAACGTAAGCATAGTATGCCAGCTTTTTCATTTTTGTATCCCTATGTCTGACACAATTCGCATTGCAAATAGAGATTTGTTCAGATGATTCAGCAATTCTGTGGTGTGCTTTTCCCAGTTGAAATAACGCCAATATAAAACTTAAGCTGCAAAGAAAATGCATCATTTACAACAACAAAACACAGTGTACAGACAAGAGTTTGCCGACAGAAAAGTGTGTCAAAGGCTTTAGGACGAAGATGATGCAACAATTTGTAGCAACAGACTGCTTTCGCTGACTGTAACGTCACAACTGTTTGCATTTCTAACAGATTGTGTGAAAATATTGCGAATGTTGGTTCGAGAAGCGTTACTTTCAAAGTAAATTTTCTTTTCCGGAAGATGAATTACGTTACGTTCGAGCATCTGCGATGAATTTCTTAAATCGCAGACCGTTTTACTCTCATTCAAAACCTAATACTTGAGGACCCGTAACTCAAAAATTTCAGGCACAGACGACCAGCCATTTATGTCATTATTTAAAATTTTACTGGCTCATTTGTGTTTGATATATCTTAAAGGATAGCACGTGCTAAAAAAGACCAAGCCTCATGGTTAGTTTTTCATATTTATTTTAGTTCTTTCATAGATTTCAAATTATGCAATAATGATGGCAAAACTATAACTTCCCCTAAAAAAAAAAGGTGCGAGGTGAGTTCTTGAACAATTTCACGCTAATTGGCTTTATCAGATAATCCACGAAATATTCGGTGCTCGGGAGTGAAATTTATAATTGTGCTTTTCAGAAATATTTAGCTGCTGCACTTCAAGCTGTGCTCTTAAGATCCTGCCTAAACACACAGTCGGAAAAAGCAGCTCAAAGTTTCTGACGACTAATATCATATATGAAAGGTTATCATTTTTTGTACCTGTACTGTAGGTATATTACACTCCTGGAAATTGAAATAAGAACACCGTGAATTCATTGTCCCAGGAAGGGGAAACTTTATTGACACATCCCTGGGGTCAGATACATCACATGATCACACTGACAGAACCACAGGCACATAGACACTGGCAACAGAGCATGCACAATGTCGGCACTAGTACAGTGTATATCCACCTTCCGCAGCAATGCAGGCTGCTATTCTCCCATGGAGACGATCGTAGAGATGCTGGATGTAGTCCTGTGGAACGGCTTGCCATGCCATTTCCACCTGGCGCCTCAGTTGGACCAGCGTTCGTGCTGGACGTGCAGACCGCGTGAGACGACGCTTCATCCAGTCCCAAACATGCTCAATGGGGGACAGATCCGGAGATCTTGCTGGCCAGGGTAGTTGACTTACACCTTCTAGAGCACGTTGGGTGTCACGGGATACATGCGGACGTGCATTGTCCTGTTGGAACAGCAAGTTCCCTTGCCGGTCTAGGAATGGTAGAACGATGGGTTCGATGACGGTTTGGATGTACCGTGCACTATTCAGTGTCCCCTCGACGATCACCAGTGGTGTACGGCCAGTGTAGGAGATCGCTCCCCACACCATGATGCCGGGTGTTGGCCCTGTGTGCCTCGGTCGTATGCAGTCCTGATTGTGGCGCTCACCTGCACGGCGCCAAACACGCATACGACCATCATTGGCACCAAGGCAGAAGCGTCTCTCATCGCTGAAGACGACACGTCTCCATTCATCCCTCCATTCACGCCTGTCGCGACACCACTGGAGGCGGGCTGCACGATGTTGGGGCGTGAGCGAAAGACGGCCTAACGGTGTGCGGGACCGTAGCCCAGCTTCATGGAGACGGTTGCGAATGGTCCTCGCCGATACCCCAGGAGCAACAGTGTCCCTAATTTGCTGGGAAGTGGCGGTGCGGTCCCCTACGGCACTGCGTAGGATCCTACGGTCTTGGCGTGCATCCGTGCGTCGCTGCGGTCCGGTCCCAGGTCGACGGGCACGTGCACCTTCCGCCGACCACTGGCGACAACATCGATGTACTGTGGAGACCTCACGCCCCACGTGTTGAGCAATTCGGCGGTACGTCCACCCGGCCTCCCGCATGCCCACTATACGCCCTCGCTCAAAGTCCGTCAACTGCACATACGGTTCACGTCCACGCTGTCGCGGCATGCTACCAGTGTTAAAGACTGCGATGGAGCTCCGTATGCCACGGCAAACTGGCTGACACTGACGGCGGCGGTGCACAAATGCTGCGCAGCTAGCGCCATTCGACGGCCAACACCGCGGTTCCTGGTGTGTCCGCTGTGCCGTGCGTGTGATCATTGCTTGTACAGCCCTCTCGCAGTGTCCGGAGCAAGTATGGTGGGTCTGACACACCGGTGTCAATGTGTTCTTTTTTCCATTTCCAGGAGTGTAATTTAAACGATTAACTTTTCCCGTTTGTGTTTCCGCGCTATTTAACAGTGGTGACCACATCATTCGTCCTATGCTCTGAATACCTATCTGCTGTCGTCGGCTGGCGAGATCACATGAAATGAGCTATGATTGGCTGACAAAAGCGCATCGCGATTTCGATTTCAGTGCTGTGGAAGCTACCAGGCTCTGTTTGGTGGAATACTTTGAAAGACGCGCACGTCATTCACCATTCAGTGCTCGTATTTCGTATTTCTAATTCCAGTATTCTGGTATACGGTAATATAACAATTTAGGCCCCGTTAATGATTTCTATGGGTTGCCTAATTTATTTGACAATGTTTACAGTTTTTCTCACACAGATCTGTGAGAGGAGCTTGGCGCTAGGAATTTTCTTTATTTATGGGCGAGGGCAGCAGTTTTTCCTAGCAGCCATGATGGCTTCCCGTTTTCCATCCTTTTCCCGATCGCCAGGCTAGCACGTGGTGTCGTTTGAACGTTCAATAGTGGCCAAAGTTTCTCCTATTCTTAGTTCCCTAACCTGCCTTGCCACCTTGTAACTGCTATTTCTGTTCGATTTTAACGCCGAGAGGTCGCCTTCCTGTGAGATTCCGGCCCTCTGATTGGCCAGTTCAGGTGCGCGCCCGTTTTTCGCGGGTGGGCTCCAACCGCCCTCCGCGGGTGAATAGTGGACAAAGGGCAGTAAGTGCTGTTCTAGTGTGACCGTGCCTGCGACTGGAGGTGCTGCTTCCAGAAAATGGAGTTTGGGTAAGCATGAGCGCCGACGTGCACTGTAGCTTCGCGCCCTGCGGCCCAGAGGGAACCTTTAGGTAATTTTACTGATGTGCGTTCCTTAAATTACGGTTTGCGCAATTTTCCGGGTTATAAGACTAGGTTTTCCTTGTACAGTTGGGCATAATGTGCGCGGTGGGTTGGTTAGTCACAGTAACTTGCAGTTCGGCACTAGAGTCTATACTTTTATGCTCACTTTTCCACTTCGTCTGGCAGTAGCTCTTTCACTTCTCCCGTCCAAAATTTGACCGAGAATTTAGGTCTTCCTAGCCTGAAAACTTGTGCCCTTTGTCCTACGCCACGTGGTGAGTGTCTGGCGCCCCCTCATGTTCGTTAACGTAGTGGGACCGCGAGCCAAAGTTATCTAGTCTCGCCTGTATGAATAGTTTCGCGTCTTGCTGGTTTTATTACTTTAGTACAGGAGGCTACCTAGCGATTCACCCCCAGTAGCATCTTCCTTAGTCTTTGGCTGATTTATGGTGGTGGTCGTTGCATGCCTGCAACCCCTTCCTTTAGTAAATTGAACTCCAATTCCTAAAATTGCTTTTCTCCTGCTATCGTGGCTTAATATGGACATACGCTGGCGCAGTCTGCTGAACTCAATTCTTTCTTTCCCCACCCCCAATTTGATTGTATAATTGTCCAATTTTCAACTGTTAAATAAATGAGTCCTTTAATCTTTACATTCTCCCTTTCATTACGTGAAATCACCCTTTGTGTCACAGTAGAATAATGCAGAGCTATATCGGTTGCCATAAGGTCGTGCAGGTCTCGTGCCTTTAATGATTTGATAAAGATTCAATATCGCGCGCCTGGCACTATCATTGCAACCATGGTACCGATTATAGAATAATAATTTTCAGTTATCCCCCATTGATAAATTGGGAAGTGTTGACGGCTCAGTGTGAGAACGTGAGCACTAAATCCGCTTGATGTGGTGGAAGTAGTGGCCTCTGTTTTACCTTGCTGGTTTGGAAAAATATCAAAATTACAGCCCCTTCAGCAAGGGATAGTAACCTGTAAAAGAAAACGAGCCACTGCTCTTACATACGTATTAATGAAATGAAATGATCGTATGGCAATGCTGCTCGGGAGGCCCCATCCGGAGAAGTTCGGCCGCCAAGTCCGAGTCATATTGCAGTCGACGCCGCATTGGGCGACTCGCGTGCCGGTGATGAGGATGAAGTGATGACGAGAACAAAACAACACCCAGTCCACGAGCGGAGAAAATCTCCAACGAGGCCGGGAATCGAACCTGGGCCCGCTGCATGGGAGGCAAGCACGTGACCATTCAGTTTTTTTTAAGCAGGAGGACTACGTATTAATACTTTCGTAATACGAAAATATGCAGTGCACATGTAGCCTTGCATCAAAGATCTTTCCAAAATCCGTCGTTGGATTTCTAAATGAGAAACAGGCAAACGAGTGTGGTCAAGTAGTGTTCCACATGTTAAGACGAGTCAAAAGTGTGCAACCAAAAGTATGGAGGAGAAAATATAGTTTAAATACCCGAACTATAAAGAATCATATAAACAATTAGTAAGAGCCAATAAGCTAAGCAGTAGTTAAATGATGAATGTAATTATTTAAAAAGAATCTGTAGTTGAGGATAAGGACAAAGAATCTTATGAAAAAATTTGATGAGAGATCAGAAAAAGTAGTTATAGGTATTGCTGTTTAAAACTCCTAGAGTTTCAGAACCAGTGGGACGGATTGAGAATGGCAGTGGTACGTACAATCACTTACCTTGCTGTCAATGTGCTTGTTTCTGTTCAAATGGCTCTGAGCTCTATGGGACTTAACTTCTGAGGTCATTAGTCCCCTAGAACTTAGAACTACTTGAACCTAACTAACCTAAGAACATCACACACATCCATGCCCGAGGCAGGATTCGAACCTGCGACGTAGCGGTCGCACGGTTCCAGATTGTAGCGCCTAGAACCGCTCGGTCACTCCGGTCGGCTGCTTGTTTCTGCAAGTGTAAGAACTGAGTAACAGGAGAAAGACGTTGCAACAGAGAGCGTATGGATGCGGTCATATATCTAAGAGAGTCAGTGAAAACTGTAGGGTGATCATCGTTATGAATTACAAGATACTGCAGTTTTAATCAAGAACAAAAAGGAGAATTCGTGGAAATGTGCAGAGACTGGAGGCACGCATTTCCTTTAGCTGGGGTGACAGAGCGCCCAAAGTGCTACGTCATCGTGGCGGCATTTAGAGCGCGTCGACAGAAAGTTTTCGGGGAAGCTGGCAAAGAATATAAAAGGCACAAATTAAAAGTTTGATGCAGTTTGCGAGGCCAGGCACCCCTTGGCAATAAGCAGGTGGATGAGTCCAAGGAATGGACGACTGAGGAAATAGAAATAGTCCCTCCGAAAAAGAATCATATTTTATTAGCCTAAGAATGAAGGGAGAATTATTTCAGATATTGCTATAGAAGGGTTTCGATTGGAGGAATTGACGCATGACACATATGGTGAAAGATGTCTAGGCCGAGGTGGTGCAACCGCGTGGCCGCCGCTATCGCCGGATTTACTCCTATGGACTATTTCGTGTCGGGTTGTGCGCGAAGTTTAATTTTCGGGACTCCTGTAGAGACAGAGGAAGATCTACTGGCATGAGTTCTGGCCACTGCACTAGAAACTGAAAAAAACATGTCAAATGGAGAGTGTGTGCCAGAACATGCTTCATAGGTTCGTTGCTTGTAACAATGTTGGTGGTCGCCATATCAAACAGCTGTTGTAATGCAACAGTACTGTTCTGTACGTTCAGTGTGGAATGCTGGTTCTTTTTTTTTGGAATAATGTAAACACATAATGTTTAAGTGTTCATACAAAAAATGTGCTTAAGTGATAAATGGATGTTTCGTTACGTTACCTTTCGAATTGTTAGCTAATAATTGCACGGCGTTACGCCTAATTCAATTCTCAAGCAGAAGTGGGTGATTTAAACATCTAATGTGAAACAGTCATAGAACGGAAACGGTATGTTTTGTAACTCCGCCGAAAATACGTATATCTCAAGAAACTATGACTATACAGTGTGGTACACTTAGCCGATGTATTAGCATATATTGGACATGTATAATTGTTGCTGATTATATTTTACTGAAATATACTCCGGCTGAGAGCCAAAATAAAATAATTACATGAACTTTCACAGTGCTGTTCCACAGCAAATTCCGTTGCCGGGTGCGCATACCGTGTGTCACAACCAGCATCCGGGACACACAAGGAGTGCTTTGTTGCGCCACTCGCTACACAATGGCGCATCCAACCGATACAAAAATGATATGCAAAAACTGCGTAGTACGACAGTAGCTGATACGTCATTTTGCAAGCCTTGCAGTTGGAGTCACGGTGTGTAACCCCCGTGCTCAGTCGCCTCACAGCGACCTACTAGAGACGGAAATTGCGAATGCAAGGAGAACGGGCAATAACTGAGACACCACTGCAGAAACAGGTTACTGAAAACCACGTATAATGAGGGAAAATGGTCGCCACGCCGGCCACAATGATCTTATGTCCAGTTTTAAATACGTCCGTTTCTGAAGCCTCTCTCTCAGTGTCTCGCCGTCCCGTATGTATCTCTGATTCTGACGGAATGACAGTCTCGCTTGTTACAGGGTAGCCTGATTCGCGAACTGTGATGTGCTGCCTACGGCCGAAAGAAGACTGCGTTTCCGAGGCAATAGCCAGCCGGCTGTAGTGGGACTTACCCGCTGCAAGCTGCCACTGCTATTTGGTCGCCACCATGGCACAAGAAGAAGTGGATGAACCTGGTCCTTCCCATGGTGAAGGGCCGTACCGAGTGACTGCAAACTTCCGCCTATAACCTCTAGGCCTCTAGGGCGTGACATCTGAGTACCGCCTTCCTGGCTCTGCAATGTGTCCACTGTCTGGGTCATAGGGCTCTGCCTTTAAGTCACCTTTCATCCGTGATATGCTGTCGGTACTTGCCTAAGAGGTAATAAGACTCTGGAATTCTCAAAAAAAAAAAATATTTTTTTTTTACTGGCTGAAAAGATGTTTTGAACCTTCTAAAATATCAGGCAAAAGCCTAATCCCCAATTTGTTTTTGTTTTGTTCTACGGAATTCCGAGATCCTCCTCTAGCGCCCACCTGTGCCTACTCGATACGGCCATAGTTAGAAGCATTTCACAACAGTAATACATTTGCTACGCGTCAGCAACCGTCAGTACGTCTGGGAAAAAGGCAATTCTTTCGCTTGGAACCTCGATTTTTGTGTGAAGTATTGACTTCTGATAGTGTATTTGTGATCTTATAGTATATAGTTTTTGAAAAATTTGGAAATTTGTGGTAAGGTCTTATGGGACCAAACTGCTGAGGTCATCGGTCCCTAAGGCTACACACTACTTAATCTAACTTAAACTGACTTTCGGTATGCACAACATACACACCCATGCCCAAGGGAGGACTCGAACCTCCGACGGGGGAGCTACACGGACCGTGAGAAGGCTCCTTAGACCGCGCGGCTATATAGTTTTGTCTTTGAAGTAAAAATGAGTGGTAAGATAGTGTACTCAGGCAGAAAAGGTATGGAAACATCGTGTCCAAAGCGGCGTAGAAGCAGTGCGTCATCAAAGCGTCCAAAGAACAGATATGAGGCTGAGAGCAGTTCGGAAGGAGTCAATTCTTTCCCTTGGAACCTTGATCTTTGTGTGTAGTGTTGACTTCTGATAGTGTATTTGTGATATTATAATACATAGTTTTCTCTTTCAAGCAAAAATGAGTGGTAAGAAAGCGTAGTCTGGCAGAAAAGATCCGAAAACTTCGTATCCAAATCGGCGTCGAAGCAGTATGTCATCAAAGCGTCCGAAGAATAAATATGAGGCTGAGAGCAGTTCGGAACGAGTCAGTGCCTGTGTCATGAAACTGAAAGACAGTGACGAGGACTTTAAAGTGAGTTACGGATTGAGCTATATAGGATAACAAAATTTTCTTAAAGCGCGAAATGTACAACGTGCAATGCTTACATTACGTTGAAGGAACCAAGTCCTTCACAGTAATATTATTTCTTCTCTAAACTGCCCAGAAGTTATTATGCCAAGTGGCAAGTTTATACGGAAGGCATATGAAATAAACCGTCCAATCATCCCAGCAGTGTGCCTACTTGGAGTGGGACTAAACGGAGTTGTAAGGTTTTCTGCGTTCATGGAACTGCAAAGACCGATATTTCAATCGTTTTATGATAAGCTAGTGGATATCATTTCAGTCGCAACGGCAACAGTACGACAGGTCTGTTTGGGATAGCAGATTAATGGAATGAGTTTTCTGAAAATAGAATTTTTTCATTCCTTCATTAACATAATACATTTCCAAACTTTAAACGCTTTTTTCTCGGAATATGATTTTTCAAAACGGCACACCGCATAATTCTAACAATTTTCGATCTTTTTACTAGAAAATTTAATCACAACTTAGAAATGACCCACATAGGGAATTTTCGATCAGTTATTTTAAACAATAATTATTAACAAATGACTGTTCTTTTTTGGTGAAAATTGAACGACTGTATTCAAACACTCACCAAATACATAAAAATCAATGTTTCTAAAATCCCTTAAGTGGTTCACTAGGTACACTCATGTAGATTACATACTTTTTTTTCCAAACTCAAATTTGCATCAGTTATAGTGCGTACCACAGATCGCCTCAAATTCAAAACTGTTCGAGAGAATTACTTCTGTGTCGCTATTTTGTAATATTTTCCGACAAAACTTTTTTGCCATATACCTAAATTTTACGCTCAGTATCTACCCAAAGTATTATTTCTCTAACACTTTTCCTTCTACCCAGAAAGATTGCCAAGAAACGCCTTTTTAGGTCGTTATACTGGTGTTATGCCTTAAGCGTACTTCCCTCTTGGGAGCACCGGAGCTTGCCGCAGCTTCGGCCAGTAAATCGCGGTAGGCGTGAGCAGTGCAGTGCTGTGGAGTGTGCATGGACGTACCACCAGCCATTCACACCAGTTCCCGAACATGGCCTCCTACACCAATAGCATCACCATCTCACCAATTCAATGTCCACGCCCACTAAAAACCCTGACCTGAGGGGTGAGGGCTACAGTGTTGTTGTACTACTGCCCATTAAAATTGCTACACCAAGAAGAAATGCAGATGATAAACCGGTATTCATTGGGCAAATATATTATACTATAACTGACATGTGATTACATTTTCACGCAATTTGGGTGCATAGATCCTGAGAAATCAGTACCCAGAACAACCACCTCTGGCCGTAATAACGGCCTTGATACGTCTGGGCATCGAGTCAAACAGAGCTTGGATGGCACGTACAGGTACAGCTGCCCATGCAGCTTCAACACGATACCACAGTTCATCAAGAGTAGTGACTGGCGTATTGTGACGAGCCAGTTGCTCGGACACCATTGACCAGACGTTTTCAGTTGGTGAGAGATCTGGAGAATGTGCTGGCCAAGGCAGCAGTCGAACATTTTCTGTAGCCAGAAAGGCCCGTACAGGACCTGCAGCATGCGGATGTGCATTATCCTGCTGAAATGTAGGGTTTCGCAGGGATCGAATGAAGGGTAGAACCACGGGTCGCAACACATCTGAAATGTAACGTCAATGCGAACAAGAAGTGACCGAGACATGTAACCAATGGCACCCCATACCATCACGTCGGGTGATACGCCGGTATGGCGGTGACGAATACACGCTTCCAATTTGCGTTCACCGCGATGTCGCCAAACAAGGATGTGACCATCATGATGCTGTAAACAGAACCTGGATTCATCCGAAAAAAATGGCGTTTAGCCATTCGTGCACCCAGGTTCGTCGTTGAGTACACCATCGCAGGTGCTCCTATCTGTGATTCAGTGTCAAGGGTAACCGCAGCCACGGTCTCCGAGCTGATAGTCCATGCTGCTGCAAACGTCATCGAACTGTTCGTGCTGATGGTTGTTGTCTTGCAGACGTCCCCATCTGTTGGCTCAGGGATCGAGACGTGGCTGCATGATCCGTTTCAGCCATGCGGATAAGATGCCTGTCATCTCGACTGCTAGTGCTACGAGGCCGTTGGGATCGAGCACGGCTTTCCGTATTACCCTCCTGAACCCACCGATTCCATATTCTGCTAACAGTCATTGGATCTTGACCAACGCGAGCAGCAGTGTCGCGATTCGATAAACCGCAATCGTGATAGGCTACAATCCGACCTTCATCAAAGTCGGAAACGTGATGGGACTCATTTCTCCTCCTTACACGAGACATCACAACAACGTTTCACCAGGCAACGCCGGTCAGCTGCTGTTTGTGTATAAGAAATCGGGTGGAAACTTTCCTCATGTCAGCACGTTGTATGTGTCGCCACCGGCGCCAACCTTGTGTGAATGGTCTGAAAAGCATCTTCTTCCTGTCGGTTAAATTTCGCGTCTGTAGCACGTCATCTTCGTGGTGTAGCAATTTTAACAAAGTTAACAAAGTGTGGCAGATATGACACGTGAGTTGGGATGGAAGTCATTAAAGCAAAGACGTTTTTCGTCGCGGCGAGATCTATTTACGAAATTTCAGTCGCCAACTTTCTCTTCCGAATGTGAAAATATTTTGTTGAGCCCAACCTACATAGGTAGGAATGATCATCAAAATAAAATAAGAGAAATCAGAGCTCGAACAGAAAGGTTTAGGTGTTCGTTTTTCCCGCGTGCTGTTCGGGAGTGGAATGGTAGAGAGATAGTATGATTGTGGTTCGATGAACCCTCTGCCAAGCACTTAAATGTGAATTGCAGAGTAGTCATGTAGATGTAGATGTAGTGTAAATAGTGCTAGCTTATCTGGACATAACGCTGTGCATCAGGCTGATGTATATTAATTATTTAGGTGCTATTAATTTTCATAATTTTAGTTAAATTAGGCCCATTGCTTTAACAATAACTAATTATCCATGCTGTGGTACTGGCAGACGTCTGTTTCAGCTGGTTAATGTTAAAATTCTGCGTCTAATAGTGCTTTTGTGTCCTACAAAACTTCACTGGTGCATCCACAACTTTAATAGCAGTATTTCAGAGTTAATGAGTGTCCTTGTCTCTGTGGTTTTGTCTGTAGCAGTTACTGTAGCTTCACACGCAGTACCAGCTGGGTTTTACCCAAAGACAAAAGCTGTAGTGCTTGCATGTGACGTCACACAGAGGCAAGGACCCTGCAGCTGTTATGGCATAGCAGCTGTTGAGCACCGTGTGCACATTGTGCTTTCACTTGTCACGCATCCGATAAGTTAATGCTTTATCTTTGACGACTTGTAAAATTGCTGACAGTGTAGTGGCTAGGTCAGTACAGAAAACTATTTTATACGTTTCACAAAAGTGCACACATGATGGTGGAGATCATGAAGTTGACATATTGGTCGCCTCAATGCTTCGGATGTCATTGCACTGGGCATGTGGCACGCCACTACTCGATGCCTGACGTTTGTGTCAAGTGCACTGAGTCAGCACTGCCCCCTTCCCAGTAAAGAAGAACCAAAGTGTGCAGACTGTTGCGAGAAACGTGTGGCGAGCTGCATTAGCTCGCCAAAGTGGGCTGCCCTAGAGACCGCTGCTGGTGACAGATGGAGCAGCTGTGGTTACACCAACACACAGAAGAAGGCTCACACATGCCAGAAAGTGCACGATGCAGCCACAGACAGGCAGCCCACATGAGCTGGAGATGTGGTGCCGTCAACAAGCAGCAGTGGAGACGGAACGGAAGACAGCAATCTACAGGCGCACCAAGCAGAAGGAGACCAGGAGAGACGTCGAATTCCTTGAATGATGCGATAGCAGCCATGCTGGAGTCATCGACTGCACCAACACGGCTCCCAGCACTAGTTATATTGGTGCGGCAAAAAGCAGCTCATGAGAATGTTCGACCATGTAATGAGCGTGGTGGAAAACCTGTTGCAGGATATGTCTGGGGCGATGAAAACAGCTGTAGAAACAGGCAAATTGACAGCTGCTCAGTAGCAGTTGGCTTAACCTGTCGATCTGCGTGCCTATGTACGTGAGCAACACGACTGGTTGCCCTGAATGACCACCACTATGCTGCCAGCACCACTGCCAGCACCAGAAGACGAGGAAGACCTGAGTCAAACATCCTGAAGGCAATGACGAGATAAGGCAACACCACCATTCACTTGCATGGGAGGCACAAAACCTTTGTGTTCTAACAGTCCACCATGCCAAGAGGCTGACCTCGGTGAAGAAGCAAATCCAGAACACAAATGCGCGCGCGCACACACACACAAGAACAAATGTGTACGTCCCTAACGTAGATATTATTGTGCAATCTGTGGCACGTCAGGCTGCATTTGTGAAAAAAAAAGCTGCAAAACTGCAGACTTTATGGAGAAAACGACTATTTATGTGACTCACTTGAAGACTCTACACTAATGCGCATCACTACACCTTGTTCTCTTTGCTGTATGCCATTAAGTTCAATTCCTTTCAACAGATTAGTTACTGAAACGTAAGATAATTGTATGCCTCAATATACTTAAAACAGCACAACCATTAATAGGTTGTTGATAGTAAGGAATAATAATTTATTTCAATAAAACACAAGTACTTCCTGAAAAAGCCCTTTTAAAATCTGGGATAAAACAGTTATTAAAATTACGTTGAAAATTATCCAAAAACTGCAAACTTTATGGATCAAATGACTGTTAGAGTGAACTCAGTTGAAAGCCTTACACCAATATGGGTCATATCACCTTTCTCTGCTTTCACTGAACCAAATAAAATTTAATTGCATTTGCAACTAAGACAGATTTCATGTTTCAATATTAGACAAATGTTCTAAATGTAAGCTGTGGAATATCAGTTAAAGTGAGTCTATCTAACATACGTGTAAATTAAAATGAGCTAATCTTTCTTTTCTCAAAAGACGCAGTTAAGGTGTCATTCTTCTTTTAATGTAATACTTTAATAATGAATTGGTAAAAACTTGAATGCCGTCTCACCTGAATGATTGTAATTGCAAACAAATTCTGTTAAGAAGAAAGTTTTCTCTAGAATAATATTTATGTTTAGATTTAGAGCAAGTGCTCTTTTACTTTTGGATAGCAAAAATTTCTTTTCCGTAGATGCAGATAATAATTTCTGCACTGCTATGTAATTGGAACAACGAGATTACTCCTAAGCGAATTTTTAATTGAAGTAAGACGTGGTTCAGTCTGCAGGCACATTTCTTTGTCTGAGAGGAGATATTTACTAACGTCTAAAGGGTAGTGACAGAAAGCTCCTAACATGGGAAAATAAATACCAAATCGTTGTGTCAAAGGTGTAAAAGTAACATCAAATCTATTAATAGAAATCTTTCACGATGGCAAAGCAATTAAACAGAACTACAAGAGCAAGATTATTAAAGCGACAATAACTATTTAATTAAAATTTCGATAGTCTATAACACATTCAGAGTGGAATCTAGCTGGGGCCATCTCGTGGCCTCTGTAAGAAGTTTTTGTTTTCCTACAGTGTAACTTGTGAATGAAGGGCCAGCCTCTTCAGCTCTGGTGGCCAGAGCACACGGCCAAACAGCTGCTGCGGCACACAACGCTGCTCAAACCGGTACGTTTCTGAGTACATGGAAATAAGCATTCATGTTAAACTCATCCTTTTTGTTCGGCAGTAATCCGAGCTCTCATTTTCTCTGCATGTAAATTTCCATTTCCTCCAGTAGGTTCAGTAATTGTCCTTTTAGTGTTCTACGCAACACTTCCCTATTATCCCGTATATTTTGTCACACATTTATCTTTATCCAAATGTGTACAGAATGTGCCCTTATTTTGGCTATACGTTGTTGTTGTGGTCTTCAGTCCAGAGACTGCTTTGCTGCAGCTCTCCATGCTACTCTATCCTGTGCAAGATTCTTCATCTCCCAGTACCTACTGCAACCTACATCCTTCTGAATCTGTTTAGTGTATTCATCTCTTGGTCTCCCTCTACGATTTTTACCCTCCACGCTGCCCTCCAGTACTAAACTGGTGATTCCTTGTTGCCTCAGAACATGTACTACCAACCGATCCTTTCTTCTAGTCAAGTTGTGCCACAAATTTCTCTTCTCTCCAATTCTATTCAGTACCTACACATTAGTTGCGTGATCTACCCATCTAATCTTCAGCATTCTTCTATAGCACCATATTTTGAAAGCTTCCGTTCTCTTCTTGTCCAAACTATTTATCGCCCATGTTTCACTTCCATACATGGCTACACTCCATACAAATACTTTCAGGAACGACTTCCTGACACTTAAATCTATACTCGATGTTAACAAATTTCTCTTCTTCAGCAACGCTTTCCTTGCCATTGCCAGTCTACATTTTATATCCTCTCTACTTCGACCATCATTAATTGCTTTGCTCCCCAAATAGCAAAACTCTTTTACTACGTTAAGTGTCTCAATTCCTAATCTAATTCCCTCAGCATCACCCGAGTCAACTCGACTACATTCCATTATCCTCGTTTTGCTTTTGTTGATATTCATCTTATATCCTCCTTCCAAGACACTGTCCATTCCGTTCAGCTGATCTTCCATGTCCTTTGCTGTCTCTGACAGGATTACAATGTTATCGGCGAACCTCAAAGTTTTTATTTCTTCTCCATGGATTTTAATTCCTACTCCGAATTTTTCTTTTGTTTCCTTTACCGCTTGCTCAATATACAGATTGAATAACATCGGGGATAGGTTACGTATGTTCGTTAAAACGAGACGTGATAGTCCTCCCAGCCTGACCAACATAAAACTTTTCACGTTCTCCACTGCAGTGCAAATTCTGTTCCAGTTTCTGATAACATGAAAGGAGAAACAGTTGTGACGAGAAAGTGAAACAAGGAACAAAATGTGCCGACAGTAATGTGCCAAATGCGTCATTCTTAAGCAAAACTGCCATTCATTCCATAACAACAAAGCAGACGAAAAGTAGTGTTTAATCATAACAATCACAATAGAACTGCTGGTGACGCTTCGTCAATAACAGCAAAAAGCGCTCTATGAATAAACTTCTTAATTTTCAGACAGCTTAAGGCAGGGAGGATCCAGGTTACCTTAGAAGAGTGTGGGACAGAATTTCAATGCATTATTTCGTAGTTGGTGCATTTTGTTCCTAGTTTATTTGTCTATTGTTTCAAACTAACAACCGCTCTGGGCTGTCACAGAATTCGTATGTGACTTATCAGGATGTAATTGTTAAAAAAGATTGCTGTTTTGAATATTACGGCTCTTGTAACCGGATCTGACCATTGCACAGTGCTAACAAGGGGAAACTACAGCCGTAATTTTTCCCGAGGGCATGCAGCTTTACTGTATGGTTAAATGATGATGGCGTCCTCTCGGGTAAAATATTCCGGAGGTAAAATAGTCCCCCATTCGGATCTCCGGGCGGGGACTACTCAAGAGGACGTCGTTATCCGGAGAAAGAAAACTAGCATTCTACGGATCGGAGCGTGGAATGTCAGATCCCTTAATCGGGCAGGTAGGTTAGAAAATTTAAAAAGGGAAATGGATAGGTTAAAGTTAGATATAGTGGGAATTAGCGAAGTTCGGTGGCAGGAGGAACAAGACTTCTGCTCGGGTGAGTACAGGGTTATAAATACAAAATCAAATAGGGGTAATGCAGGAGTAGGTTTAATAATGAATAAAAAATAGGAGTGCGGGTAAGCTACTACAAACAGCATAGTGAACGTATTATAGTGGCCAAGATAGACACGAAGCCCATGCCTACTACAGTAGTACAAGTTTATATGCCAACTAGCTCTGCAGATGACGAAGAAATTGAAGAAATGTATGACGAGATAAAAGAAATTATTCAGGTAGTGAAGGGAGACGAAAATTTAATAGTCATGGATGACTGGAATTCGACAGTAGGGAAAGGGAGAGAAGGAAACATAGTAGGTGAATATGGATTGGGGCTAAGAAATGAAAGAGGGAGCCGTCTGGTAGAATTTTGTACAGAGCATAACTTAATCATAGCTGACACTTGGTTCAAGAATCATAAAAGAAGGTTGTATACATGGAAGAATCCTGGAGATACTAAAACGTTACAGATAGATTATATAATGGTAAGAAAGAGATTTAGGAACCAGGTTTTAAATTGTAGGACATTTCCAGGGGCAGATGTGGACTCTGACCACAATCTATTGGTTATGAACTGTAGATTGAAACTGAAGAAATTGCAAAAAGGTGGGAATTTAAGGAGATGGGACTTGGATAAACGGACTAAACCAGAGGTTGCACAGAGTTTCAGGGAGAGCATAAGGGAACAATTGACAGGAATGGGGGAAAGAAATACAGTAGAAGACGAATGGGTAGCTCTGAGGGATGAAGTAGTGAAGGCAGCAGAGGATCAAGTAGGTAAAAAGACGAGGGCTAGTAGAAATCCATGGGTAACAGAAGAAATGTTGAATTCAAGTGATGAAAGGAGAAAATATAAAAATGCAGTAAATGAAGCAGGCAAAAGGGAATACAAACGTCTCAAAAATGAGATCGACAGGAAGTGCAAAATGGTTAAGCAGGCATGGCTAGAGGACAAATGTAAGGATGTAGAGGCTTATCTTACTAGGGGAAGATAGATACAGCCTACAGGAAAATTAAAGAGACCTTTGGAGAAAAGAGAACCACTTGTGTGAATATCAAGAGCTCAGATGGAAACCCAGTTCTAAGCAAAGAGGGGGAAGCAGAAAGGTGGAAGGAGTATATAGAGGGTCTATACAAGGGCGATGTACTTGAGGACAATATTATGGAAATGGAAGAGGATGTAGATGAAGATGAAATGGGAGATACGATACTGCGTGAAGAGTTTGACAGAGCACTGAAAGACCTGAGTCGAAACAAGGCCCCGGGAGTAGACAACATTCCATTAGAACTACTTACGGCCTTAGGAGAGCCAGTCCTGACAAAACTCTACCATCTGGTGAGCAAGATGTACGAGACAGGGGAAATACCCACAGACTTCAAGAAGAATATAATAATTCCAATCCCAAAGAAAGCAGGCGTTGACAGATGTGAAAATTACACAACTATCAGTTGAATAAGTCATGGCTGCAAAATACTAACGCGAATTCTTTACAGACGAATGTAAAAACTGGTAGAAGCCGACCTCGGGGAAGATCAGTTTAGATTCCGTAGAAATGTTGGAACACGTGAGGCAATATTGACCTTACGACTTATCTTAGAAGAAAGATTAAGGAAAGGCAAACCTACGTTTCAAAATTGTAGACTTAGAGAAAGCTTTTGACAATGTTGACTGGAATACTCTCTTTCAAATTCTAAAGGTGGCAGGGGTAAAATACAGGGAGCGAAAGGCTATTTACAATTTGTACAGAAACCAGATGGCAGTTATAAGAGTCGAGGGGCATGAAAGGGAAGCAGTGGTTGGGAAGGGAGTGAGACAGGGTTTTAGCCTGTCCCCGATGTTATTCAATCTGTATACTGAGCAAGCAGTAAAGGAAACAAAAGAAAAATTTGGAGTAGGTATTAAAATCCATGGAGAAGAGATAAAAACTTTGAGGTTCGCCGATGACATTGTAATTCTGTCAGAGACAGTAAAGAACTTGGAAGAGCAGTTGAACGGAATGGACAGTGTCTTGAAAGGAGGATATAAGATGAACATCAACAAAAGTAAAACGAGGATAATGGAATGTAGTCGAATTAAGTCGGGTGATGCTGAGGGAATTAGGTCAGGAAATGAGTCACTTAAAGTAGTAAAGGAGTTTTGCTATTTGGGGAGCAAAATAACTGATGATGGTCGAAATAGAGAGGATATAAAATGTAGATTGGCAATGGCAAGGAAAGCGTTTCTGAAGAAGAGAAATTTGTTAACATCGAGTATAGATTTAAGTGTCAGGAAGTCGTTTCTGAAAGTATTTGTATGGAGTGTAGCCATGTATGGAAGTGAAACGTGGACGATAAGTAGTTTAGACAAGAAGAGAATAGAAGCTTTCGAAATGTGGTGCTACAGAAGAATGCTGAAGATTAGATGGGTAGATCACATAACTAATGAGGAGGTATTGAATAGAATTGGGGAGATGAGGAGCTTGTGGCACAACTTGACTAGAAGAAGGGATCGGTTGATAGGACATATTCTGAGACATCGAGGGATCACCAATTTAGTATTGGAGGGCAGTGTGGAGGGTAAAAGTCGTAGAGGGAGACCAAGAGATGAATACACTAAGCAGATTCAGAAGGATGTAGGTTGCAGTAGGTACTGGGAGATGAAGGAGCTTGCACAGGATTAGCATGGAGAGCTGCATCAAACCAGTGTCAGGACTGAAGACCACAACAACAACTGGGAGACTATAGGAAAGGCTTAATAATGCTTTGAAGATCGTCACTGCATACATCAACTTGTTTCCCGAGACAACTGCTTCACTAAAAATTTGAGTGTCACATAAATAGTGTATATCCAGAAGGACAAATAGGCGTGGAGACTAGGCACCTCACTCTTTGCATAATTGTGGAGTAATTTGAAAAAGTTAAGCACTGGCAAGACAAAGAATTTAGATGAAATGAGGTTGATGAAATAAATTAAACATTTTGAGATGACCCTTTGCATAACCGTGGAGTAACTTGAAAAATTTAAGCACTGGCAAGACAAAGCATTTAGACGAAATAAATTAAACATTTTGAGATGAAACCTACATCATTTCTTCTGCAAGTATTTCCGTTTTGAAATCTCCCCTACACAGAGAGCAAACGCAAAATACGTACCATTGAACATCTCTACGAGTCGTTTTAAAGAGTTTGGTAATTCGAGCTTGCAATGGGGAGCGTGTGCCGCCCGATACGGTGGTCTTCCTAGTCCTCGTGCGATGCAATCCCCAACTAGCATCATACAAGTTCAACGAAAAGCTCAACAGGGATGTAGATATGGAAAGGAGCCAAAGGAGAGAATAACAAAAATGAACAAATCGTAGGCAGTAAAAAACGTCAATTTCCACAGAAGCCGGCCGCGGTTGCCGAGCGGTTCTAGGCGCTACAGTCCGGAACCGCGCGACCGCTACGGTCGCAGGTTCGAATCCTGCCTCGGGCATGGATGTGTGTGATGTCCTTAGGTTAGTCAGGTTTAAGTAGTTCTAAGTTCTAGGGGACTAATGACCACAGCAGTTAAGTCCCATAGTGCTCAGAGCCATTTGAACCATTTGAACCCATAGTGCTCAGAACCATTTGAACCATTTTTCCCACAGAATCAATACGTTTAATCTTACTTTAACAAGCCTAATTACACCATAGTAGTCCTGAAGGATGTAGGAAGTTATGATTAATTTCGGTAGTGTATTAGTTTCTCAAGATCGACGTTTGGGGTCCGTAGCGATTGGCCGAGTTTATTCGCACGAAGTAATGGCCGCTATCGACAGGGGATCTCAGGTTGATTCCGTATTTCTGGATTTCCGGAAAGCTTTTGACACCGTTCCTCACAAGCGACTTCTAATCAATCTGCGGGCCTATGGGGTATCGTCTCAGTTGTGCGACTGGATTCGTGATTTCCTGTCAGGAAGGTCGCAGTTAGTAGTAGTAGACGGCAAATCATCGAGTAAAACTGAAGTGATATCAGGTGTTCCCCAGGGAATCGTCCTGGGACCTCTGCTGTTCCTAATCTATATAAATGGCCTGGGTGACAATCTGAGCAGTTCTCCTAGGTTGTTCGCAGATGATGCTGTAATTTACCCTCTAGTAAGGTCATCCGAAGACCAGTATCAGTTGCAAAGCGATTTAGAAAAGATTGCTGTATGGTGTGGCAGGTGGCAGTTGACGCTAAATAACGAAAAGTGTGAGGTGATCCACATGAGTTCCAAAAAAAATCAGTTGGAATTCGATTACTTGATAAATAGTACAATTCTCAAGGCTGTCAATTCAACTAAGTACCTGGGTGTTAAAATTACGAACAATTTCAGTTGGAAAGACCACATAGATAATATCGTGGGGAAGGCGAGCCAAAGATTGCGTTTCATTGGCAGGACACTTAGAAGATGCAACAAGTCCACTAAAGAGACAGCTTACACTACACTCGTTCGTCCTCTGTTAGAATATTGCTGCGCGGTGTGGGATCCTTACCAGGTGGGATTGACGGAGGACATCGAAAGGGTGCAAAAAAGGGCAGCTCGTTTTGTATTATCACATAATAGGGGAGAGAGTGTGGCAGATATGATACGCGAGTTGGGATGGAAGTCATTAAAGCAAAGACGTTTTTCGTCGCGGCGAGATCTATTTACGAAATTTCAGTCACCAACTTTCTCTTCCGAATGCGAAAATATTTTGTTGAGCCCAACCTACATAGGTAGGAATGATCATCAAAATAACATAAAAGAAATCAGAGCTCGAACAGAAAGGTTTAGGTGTTCGTTTTTCCCGCGCGCTGTTCGGGAGTGGAATGGTAGAGAGATAGTATGGTTGTGGTTCGATGAACCCTCTGCCAAGCACTTAAATGTGAATTGCAGAGTAGTCATGTAGATGTAGATGTAGATGTATGTTGCTGATGCGGAAATATTGGAAGAACTCCGTGTTCTATGTGGATGCGTGGAGTTGCATCTGCAGTGTCCTGAAACTATATCTTACAAGGAGTAACCGCAACAATTGAAACTTCTATTGACTACAGGCACACTCGGTAGGGTGAATGGTGTGGCTATGGGGCAGCGGAGCCCATTAGATACACTCATGACAGAGAAACAATGCTTTATTAACTTCAGATACACATTGCGTCGTTAGCAGTGCGAGGCAGACACGTTTCACTCCAGCAACCCAGTCTGGCGAAGGCTCGCGGGCGTCAGGTTCCGCTCTGATCAGAAGGAACCGTGACAGCGCTCCACGATGCTGTCGTCAGTCAGAATGATGGTTGATGGCCTGACAGTGGGCCATGGTCTTGACATCATCGGCGCTTCGTGTTGTGCTAGGAGAGTGTCCTGCAGTGACAGACGCATGCAGTTAGGTGACTCAGTTCCTGCGACGTCCACTGTGTGGGCGAAGGATGGCTGCTGTGCACAGGGCACGACCTGCTGCCCTTTGTTAGGAGTCAGATGGCGGCAGGCACAGACGACGGCAGCGCTATGGCACTAAGTCTGGGAAGAAGGTTCAGTGCTGGTGGCGGTTGGTCTGACCTGGCCTCAAACCCATGGGTGCACCGAGCGAGGTGGCGCAGTGGTTAGACACCGGACTCGCATTCGGGAGGACGACGGTTCAATCCCGCGTCTGGCCATCCTGATTTAGGTTTTCCGTGATTTCCCTAAATCGCTCCAGGCAAATGCCGGGATGGTTCCTTTCAAAGGGCACGGCCAACTTCCTTCCCCATCCTTCCCTAATCCGATGAGACCGATGACCTCGCTGTCTGGTCTCCTTCCCCAAAACCAACCAACCAACCCATGGGTGCAGCTGGCAGTACCCAGTTCTCTCGTTGCCTGGCGTGGAGCTGGCATCATACTTGTGCTGCCGCGCTTTGAATGCCTCTGCCTCAAAATCGGCTGCTATTTATATGGATATGAAGTGCATTTTTGCACTAAAACCTTGCACCTGGTTGTGTAGCTCGTAACAAACATCTTGACCTAGTGTGGTGAAATTATCCTGCCCGCCACGGCTATTACCACTGCACGGTGCAGTTTTTCACGGAGTATGGCTACCAATCCTTCTGCGTACATTTTATTCTGACCCACTGTCACCACACTGCACTTACCGACCAGTGGTAGCTTGAGGCAATGTTACACTGTGGCTTATTACAAAGTATTTCAAGTTCCACTAAAACTAGGTAGTGGTACTACATTACCCCCCTCCACAGGGAAACCAGGCCCATCAGTTCTCCCTTAGGTCTAGTTCTCCACCTTTATACTCAGCTGTCAACTTCAGATACTATATATTAACTATACTAAAATTTTATACCTACCTCTTTCCTCTTCACTCTACAAATGCACTCTCCATGTTTTGCTCTTAGGACACAATCCACTGGAACCTGTATTACCCACAGACCAGATTTCTGTATGGCTCGCCGTCTCAGGTAAACAAAAGCTATGCAGGGCAAAATCAGAATCACCATGGCGCCAGGAATTGCAACACTCAAGGTCGCAGTTACTCGTTGTGCACCATCCAGATACTGCTCCATGTTATGCATTATCTGTTCCGCAGTGATCTGCCACTGCTGTGCAGCTGTCGTCTGAATGCACTAGGTTTGGTTCCCAGGTATCATTCAAGAAGGTAAAGTTTTTCTTAGGCAACATCTCCAAGGTCTTATATTGCCAATACAGCTGCAGTTGTGTTATACACTCCTGGAAATTGAAATAAGAACACCGTGAATTCATTGTCCCAGGAAGGGGAAACTTTATTGACACATTCCTGGGGTCAGATACATCACATGATCACACTGACAGAACCACAGGCACATAGACACAGGCAACAGAGCATGCACAATGTCGGCACTAGTACAGTGTATATCCACCTTTCGCAGCAATGCAGGCTGCTATTCTCCCATGGAGACGATCGTAGAGATGCTGGATGTAGTCCTGTGGAACGGCTTGCCATGCCATTTCCACCTGGCGCCTCAGTTGGACCAGCGTTCGTGCTGGACGTGCAGACCGCGTGAGACGACGCTTCATCCAGTCCCAAACATGCTCAATGGGGGACAGATCCGGAGATCTTGCTGGCCAGGGTAGTTGACTTACACCTTCTAGAGCACGTTGGGTGGCACGGGATACATGCGGACGTGCATTGTCCTGTTGGAACAGCAAGTTCCCTTGCCGGTCTAGGAATGGTAGAACGATGGGTTCGATGACGATTTGGATGTACCGTGCACTATTCAGTGTCCCCTCGAGGATCACCAGTGGTGTACGGCCAGTGTAGGAGATCGCTCCCCACACCATGATGCCGGGTGTTGGCCCTGTGTGCCTCGGTCGTATGCAGTCCTGATTGTGGCGCTCACCTGCACGGCGCCAAACACGCATACGACCATCATTGGCACCAAGGCAGAAGCGACTCTCATCGCTGAAGACGACACGTCTCCATTCGTCCCTCCATTCACGCCTGTCGCGACACCACTGGAGGCGGGCTGCACGATGTTGGGGCGTGAGCGGAAGACGGCCTAACGGTGTGCGGGACCGTAGCCCAGCTTCATGGAGACGGTTGCGAATGGTCCTCGCCGATACCCCAGGAGCAACAGTGTCCCTAATTTGCTGGGAAGTGGCGGTGCGGTCCCCTACGGCACTGCGTAGGATCCTACGGTCTTGGCGTGCATCCGTGCGTCGCTGCGGTCCGGTCCCAGGTCGACGGGCACGTGCACCTTTCGCTGACCACTGGCGACAACATCGATGTACTGTGGAGACCTCACGCCCCACGTGTTGAGCAATTCGGCGGTACGTCCACCCGGCCTCCCGCATGCCCACTATACGCCCTCGCTCAAAGTCCGTCAACTGCACATACGGTTCACGTCCAAGCTGTCGCGGCATGCTACCAGTGTTAAAGACTGCGATGGAGCTCCGTATGCCACGGCAAACTGGCTGACACTGACGGCGGCGGTGCACAAATGCTGCGCAGCTAGCGCCATTCGACGGCCAACACCGCGGTTCCTGGTGTGTCCGCTGTGCCGTGCGTGTGATCATTGCTTGTACAGCCCTCTCGCAGTGTCCGGAGCAAGTATGGTGGGTCTGACACACCGGTGTCAATGTGTTCTTTTTTCCATTTCCAGGAGTGTATGTCCATTGCAGACAGGCAACTGCTTTATACGAGGGGGTACCCGAAAAAGACTGAATTATTTTTTTAAAAGCTATGTATTTTCAAATTGTTTACAAGACAGCCATATCCTCTTTAAAATACTCTCCATTACAACTAACAGATTAGTCCCACCTGTGCTTCCATTGTTCGAAACATTTCTTGTAGTCATCTTTAGAAATGACTCACAGCTCCTCCCTCGGTTTTTTCTTGTTTTCTTCAATGTTGTCAAATCAGTCTCCTTTCACGTCTCTTTTCATGTGTGGAAATAAGAAAATGTTGCACGGAGCCAGGCCAGGCGAGTAAGGGGTAGCGGAACCATGCCAATTTTAGCCAGAAACTGTCTAACAGAGATGGCTGTGTGTGCGGGTGTGTTGTCATGGTGGAAGAACCAGTCTCCTGTCTGCCGCAGATCGGGTCTTTTTTAACCAACATTTTTAATCTTCTTAAAACTTCCATATAAAAGGTTTGATTGACGCGCTGACCTGAGGGAACAAACTGTGAATGAACTATGCCTTTGGCATCAAAAAAGCAAATCAGCTTTGTTTTGATGTTTGATTTGACTTGACGACACTCTTTTTTTTTTTTTTGACTGGGTGAGAATGATGTCTTCCATTGGCTTGACTTTTGCTTTGTTTCTGGGTCGTAACCACAGCACGATGACTCATCACCAGTAATGGCCCTTCACAGAATATCTAGGCCAGTCTGGAGCTATTGTATTCGAAGCAAGACATGTTTCAATTCGACATTCCTTTTGATTGTCAGTCAGAACCCAAGGAACAAACTTGCAGCAACTATTTTCATTCCAAAATCTTCAGTTAAAATTCGCTGATCCGAGCTCCAAGATAACCCACTAAATAGTTGGTCAATTGTCTGTTGACAGCCTGTGAATATAAGCGCTCGAATTTTTTCAATATTTTCATCGATTCGGGCAGTTGTGGACGTCCAGGACAAGGTTTGTCATCAATCGACATGTCGCCATTTTTAAATCGAGCAAATCACTCGTACACTTGAGTTTTTTCTACAGCGTCATCTTGGTAAGCTGTTTTCAACGTTGAAACTGTTTCAGCAGCGTTTTTACCGAGCAGGAAACAGAATTTCACAGCTGCATGTTGTTCACTTAAACTTGCCATCATAAAAGACGAAACAAGAACAAAACAGCGCTAGCAAAAACAATCACTGCAGATGAAAGGAACAAGCCAGGTCGGAACACGGACGGCACATTATTTTCTTGATAAAGTCAATGTTTCATTTCAGCTATAAATGAGAAAAACTGTATCAAATTCATCCCACACAGTGCGTAATAACAGAAACCCGGCGTCCTGCCCCGAGTCACGTGATTTTGATGTTGGTTTCAATGTAATGAGGTCACGTGCAGTCTATGTTATCTGTGGTCTGTGTTATGCGCCATGGAGGTACAAAAAGAAGGAAATTATCGTTACGTCACAAACTTGAAGCAGACGTCCGCCATCTTAACTAGCCCACAACATTAGATTCACCGCATTTATACATCGATGGTTCACAGCTGTGGTACTCCATCTGACGTCACTCTGACGTGCCCGTGAACGTTGGGGCTATCTGTCGCCTTCATCTGGTGCTTTGATTGTGTGGAGACGTTGCTGTTCCATAAAAAAAAAATAAAAAAATGCCAGTTTGCGTCGTTTACAGATGTGCTAATCGTTCAGATGGTAATCTAAAGTTTAAAGGAATTACACTTCATTCTTACGCGGAACAGTTCAAGCACTATTTTATTTCGTGCGCATAATTTATGGTTTCGCTGTTTACTTTTATTATAGTGGTTATTTTACGTTGTAAATTGCTATTACTGGCCACACTGAATGATGCGTCATAGGAGGGATTACAGAATGATAAGACGTGTAAACTGCAATGAGACTAATGCACGACAATCTAATAAAACAAGAATTTTATTCTGCATGGAGTTACACCTCTGTGCAGATCTGTTTCTTTGACATTTCAATAATCGTTCACTTTGTTGACATGCGCAAGGTAAGATAGCGTGCCCTGCTTCTTTCGTCATTGCTCATGTTTATGGGCTAACAAAGAAAATGTAGGTAAGTTTTTTTCAAATGTAATTCTTAAAAATGTTGTGCTCGAAATCTGAAAATGTAACGAACAAAAAGCAGCAGTACCAATAAGCAAACAAGCATTGGTTTCTGAGTTCCAACTTTATTTGCGATAAGTACAAATACAGTAAAAGTGGACTTAAACGAATTACGAAAGTATCCTTCCTTTTTACATCACATTCTACTTTTCTTGGTTATTCGAAATATATCAACAAAAACAAATTGCGTTAACGAGGCCAAATGAGCCCTATTATTAGAATATAAATACGCCTTCAATATCAGAAAACCGTTTTAAATTGCCTTTATGTATTCATGTAAGAACTGTAATTTTTATTATTTAAAACAGATGCTGCGTGCACATGACATAAATGATGAACAACAAACAATCGTAAGGGGTAGTCTGCTAATGTTTTGGACTATTTAAGATGACGGCTGACCCCACCGACTCTAGCTTCAAAATACGAGTAATGTACATCGTAAGTCTTTAGTGCCATCTCCCTTCTTTTTTCACGTCCATGTTATACATGGTGGTGCGTAACGTCTTAACTATTGATGAAACATAGTCTCTGAACCGCAAAAGGCAAATTACGATTATACAGCCGAACACGGTGTATTGTTGTCAATGTATATTGTAGACGCCATGACGTCGGGCCACCTCATCAAGGTACCATGCTGCAACTTCCACGCCATTCCGATGCCACATTGTCCCTCTATGCAGCCAGCAAGTTTTACACAGTATTGCACAATCTTATGAAGTCTCAGTTACCTGATATACAATGAAGAACCAATTAAAATGGTACACCTGCCTAATATCGTGTAGGGCCCCCGCGGGCACGCAGATGTGCCACAACAGCACGTGGTATGGACTCGACTATTGTCTGAGGTAGTGCTGGATGGAAGTAACATCATGAATCCTGCAGGGCTGTCCATAAATCCGTAGGAGTAAGAGGGGGTGGAGATCTCTTCGAACAGCACGTTGCTCAACAATGTTCATGCCTGGGGAGTTTGGTGGCCAGCGAAGTATTTAAACTCAGAAGAGTGTTTCTGGAGCCACTCTGTAGCAATTTTGGACGTGTGGAGTATCGCATTGTCCTGCTGGAACTGCCCAAGTCCATCGGAATGCACAATGGACATGAATGGATGCATTTGATCAGACAGGATGCTTACGTACGTGTCACCTGTCAGAATCGTATCTAGACGCAGCAGGAGTCCCAAATCATTCCAACTGCACACACCCCGCACCCTTACAGAGTCGTCACCAGCTTGAACAGTCCCCTGCTGATATGCAGGGTGCATGGATCCGTGAGGCTGTCTCCATACCCGCACACGTCCATCCGCTCGATACAATTTGAAACGGGACTCCTTTGACCAGGCAACACGTTTCCAGTCATCAACAGTCCAATGTCGGTGTTGACGGACCCAGTCTGGGCGTAAAGTTTTGTGTCCTGCAGTCATCAAGGCTACACGAGTGGGCCTTTGGCTCCGAAAGCCCATGTCGATGATGTTTCGTCGAACGGTTCCCACGCTGACACTTGCTGATGGCCCAGCATTGAAATCTGCAGCAGTTTACGGAAGGGTTGCACTTCTGTGACGTTGAACGACTATCTTCAGTCGTCGTTGGTCCCGTTCTTGCAGGATCTTTTTCCGGCCGCAGCGATGTCGATTTGATTTTTTACTGGATTCCTGATATTCACGGTACACTCGTGAAATAGTCGTACGGGAAAATCCCCACTTCATCGCTATCTCGGAGATGCTGTGTCCCATCACTCGTGCGCCGACTGTAACAACACGTTCAAACTCACTTAAATCTTGGTAACCAGCCATTGAATCAGCAGTAACCGATCTAACTACTGCGCCAGACACTTGTTGTCTTATATAGGCGTTGCCGACCGCAGCGCCGTATTCTGCCTGTTTACATATATCTGTATTTGAATGTGCATATCCGCATCAGTTTATTTGGCGCCTCAGTGTATAACGCCAATGTTATGATGCTAGCCCAGTAAACAGTTTGAGTCTATTAGGAGGATCAAAAAGAATGAAAAATTCTTTGTGGAGTGATTCATTTTTTGTGAATAAACTTCCTTACTCGTGTATTTGAGGAGTTGATTATTACTGACGGTATTTTGTATGTAGTGCATTGGCAAGTCGTATTGAGTCGGTGCATAAGTTCGTAGCGCTTTTCCGTAAGTTTAAACACAACACACATAACACAGATTTTAGTCATTGATAGTGCATTCTCCTTCACTGCTTACAACAGTCTGCCAACGCTAAGGAAACTTTCTCGATTCCGCGACGACAGAAATCACGTGATTTTGAGGTGAAGAACTCGTTGAGTCATTTTCGGAGCGCATTTTTCTCCGCAATTTAAGTTCCTTGTGTTGATAGTTGATGGTTGGAGATGAAACATCGCTGTTACAGCTAGTCCGCGAAAACCATTTATAGATGTTGGTCACTGATGACTCAGCTATACGGATTGTGTTAAGCCCCTCGGCGTCAGCTAAGGCCTGAAGTTGGTACACTGAAGCACCGAAGCTGGTAACCATGTAATAAATGACATCGTAAGCACGGCTGTAAGTGTTTCATTTTATTAGATAAATTCCTTGGAGGTAGTTCGGCAGAGAGAGGAATACGGGAAAATCTGAGGGCACAAGATCAGGTGAACAAGGTGGATGCGGAATGACTTCCCAGACCAAGTCTCGTAAAGTGTTTTTGTCAGTCTAGCAGAATGCGGGCAGGCGTTATCGTGGAATTGCATCACTTCACCCAGTCTTCTTGGTCGATGGTCTTGGACTGCGTCTGAAAAACGCCTGAGTTGTTGACAATAAATGTCAGCAGGTGATGGTTACACCTCAGGGAAGCAATTCGCAGTACACCACACCATCGTTGTTCCACCAGATGCTTAAAACTATTTTTTGTGGATGCGTGCGGGTCCTTGTACGGAGAGCTGCTGCTTTGTTCGGGCTGAACCATCCCTTTCTTTTCCTCATATTAGCATAAAGACACCACTTCTCGTCACCTGTAATGATACCGGATAGGAATGGTTGGCGTTGTTTACAAGCTAATTGATGAGTAAGCAGAGATGCACGTTATGGCCACCCGCTGGTTTTTGTGATTTTCGCTTAGAGCATGCAGTTACCACAAATCCGGTTTTTGAACCTTCCTCACTGCGTGCAAATATCGCACGATGGTGGAATGATCACATTTAATCACATCTGCCAGTTTTCGATTACGCTGATGTGGATCGTTGTGGATTAATGTGTTTAAACGATATTCGTTATATCCCGAAGGTCTTCCTGAACGTGGAGAGTCACTAAAGCCTAAACTATCTTCCTTAAAACGAGGACCGAGGGACGTGGCGCAGTGGTTAGCATACTGGACTCGTACTCGGGAGGGAGATAGTTCAAATTTGCGTCCGCCCATCCAGATGTATGTTTTCCTAAATTGTTTAAGGTAAATGCCGGGATGGTTCCTTCGAAAGGGCAAGGCCACTTTCATTCTCCATGTTTATGTAATCCGAGCTAGCGACCCGTCTCTAATGACCTCGATGTCGACGGGACGTGAAACACTAATCTCCCCCTCCTCCCCCTGAAACCGAGAAAACCATTTTCTTGCTGTGCTCTATCCAGCGATATTATCCTCATCCACGGCGCAAATGTTTGTACCTCCAGCCGCGTCCACAGCTCCACCTGTAAAGATTCATGTTGAACGTTACTTAAGTTTCTTCTGCCTGGTCCACTGATGAATGAATGGGAAATTTTCATGCGTCACTAAATTTATCCACATTAATTGACATCCGAACTGCACACTCGTCATGTAAACAAAACTCGGACAGACTTCCCTGATCTCTTTGACTTCCAAAAGTAACTTCAAAACTGACTCGTCGCAGCTTCGCTACATCGCCTTATATAGAATTTTAACAATAGCTTCCAAAATAAAGTATTATTAATTGTGTACAATTTTGATGTTACAGTTAAAATTTACAAAACGTAAAGAAACTGATGTTACAGCCGAATAAGGTTGGTTGGTTGTTTTGGGGAAGGAGACCAGACAGCGAGGTCATCGGTCTCATCGGTTTAGGGAAGGACGGGGAAGGAAGTCGGCCGTGCCCTTTGAAAGGAACCATCCCGGCATTTGCCTGGAGCGATTTAGGGAAATCACGGTAAATCTACATCAGGATGGCCGGACGCGGGATTGAACCGTCGTCCCCCCCCTCCCCCCCCCCCAGCCGAATAAGGCATAAAATACAATATTGCATGACAACCTTTTATACTAATTTCTTTAGTTTTCCATAAGAAAATCATTCTGAACATTAATTACAATAATGTCTCTTGTATTATTTTAGTTACATAATTAATTATAGTTTGGATATGGTTACTAACATTCAATGGTAGTACAGGGCTCGTTCTTTATCCGATTACATACATAAAATGCACAAATAAGGCCTCAATTTCTGGAAACTGGAAAACTGTGAGATGTAAATAATTGGAGAGTTAATTAGAAATGTAATTCAAGGAATATTAATTACAGAGGAAGATATAAACTTAAATAACAAATGAAAATTCATCGCTCGGTAATAATTTTTAAACTGTTTGTCAAGATAGTGAGGTCTTCTGTTACTGGAGTTTTAGATTACCATTTTGCTAATTAGAAGCACTGATTTTTCATGCTAACATCTCTGTAGTCTCTAGTTAGTTATTGCTAAGAACTTATTACTTCAATTTCTTGATTAGTTACTTAATTTAGTACAGGGTGAGGCAGTGAAACGGCACGATTTCGATAGTGGTTGTCGGGCGCGGAGGGGGGTTGCGAGAGTGGGGGAAGTGACCTTGGGCGTCTAGAGTGGTGGAAGTTTCAGTAGCCATGGAGCGTTGGTCGAGTGCGCAACGTGCATATGCCGTAAAGGCATATTACAAAAACGCGGATAGTGTGGTTGGTGCTCAACGCGCCTTTCGTCGTGAATTCAACCTGCCGCCACGGGCTCCCGTGCCATCAAGGAAAGCCATTCTCCTTTGGGTTAAAACCTTTGAAGCTACTGTTAGCACAACAAAGAAAAGAGGCGGCAGCACAAAAACAATCCGGACACCCGAGAACATTAATCGTGTGCGCGAAGCGTTGGGACGAAGTCCGCGAAAATCCGCGCACAGCGCAGAACTTGGTCTCAGCAATCGATCAGTAAGACGGATTTTGAAGAGTGACCTTCACTATCATCCATACAAAATTCGGGTAGTGCAAGCCCTTAAACCTAATGACTACAATAACCGTATGCGCTTTTGCCAGTCAATGCTTAACGTTATTGAACGAAATGAAGAAAGAGTGCATAACTTATGGATGAGTGATGAAGCCCACTTTCATCTTAGTGGGTACGTAAATAAGCAAAACTTCAGATATTGGTCCTCAGATAACCCGCACGAACTTCATGAAAAACCTCTCCATTCTGAAAAAGTAACAGTCTGGTGCGCAATGTCATCTCGTGGAATTGTGGGGCCCTATTTTTTTGAAGAGGAAGATGGCAACACAGTGACGGTAAACTCTGGACGTTATTCTGACATGTTGACCATTTTTGGTCTGCCTGGAATTGATCGACATGATCCAGATGCTGAAACACTCTTCCAGCAAGATGGTGCAACAAGCCATACTGCTAATGTCTCAATGGAATTGCTCAGACTTGCATTTCCAGGACGTCTAATCAGCAGGAATGGCGATTTCCCCTGGCCTGCCCGTTCACCAGATCTGACGGCACCAGACTTTTTTCTTTGGGGCTACCTCAAGTGCAAAGTCTTCCAGGAAAATCCACCAAGAACAAAAGAAGACCTGAAGGAGCGAATTCGACAGGAAATTAACAACATTCCAGTACAGATGCTACGAAACGTCATGGGACAATTTCATCTCAGGCTTAGACAATGTGTGCAAAACCAAGGACGACACCTCACTGACACCATATTTAAAAAATGATTGTTTTTAAGTTAAATCTTTAATTTCCACTCTTGTACTTGAGATCCATGTTCAACTATTATGATTTTACTTGTAAATAAATCTTTGGTGGTTTTACAAAATCGTGCCGTTTCACTGCCTCACCCTGTATATGCACATAATTTTATCAATGACAACAATCTACCGATAATTATGACAACGCACGTTCTTCCAGGACATTCCATGTGCTTTCGCAATGAATATCAAGTTTTTTTTTTATCAAATAGGACAGAATGATACACATAAAGACATAAAGACACACATACAAGGCCTTAGGAAGCACTGAATTGTCCGATAACTATCCGTATATATATATATATATATATATATATATATATATATATATATATATATATATATATATATAAACAGGTGTTATCGGATATTTCATATGAGTCCTGGGAGAGGCTGTACCATTATACACTCACTATCGCTAAATGACAAAAATTACAATATGTAAACTGAGATATCAACAGTGTGCTGCAAACAAAAGTTGTTGTAGATAAATAAACATGCAAAGCAAAAATGCTACCTAATAGTAGATGGTATGCACTAAAATAGTCCTTGAATCGTTTCACACCGCTGTATATACTTTTGGAACATGAAATGTAAATGAACAGATGAGTCAATAAATGACTGAACGAAGTAGACTTTGCAAATATGTGAAAGAAGAAGAACCTGGGTTGCTTGAAAATTCAGCGTCGTATCAACGCTTGTTCTTTGTGTGCTACGTCACGGTGCGAGAGGTTGCGAAGCACCCACGCAACAAGAGAGGCTATGCCGCCCTTGAAATCCGTACGACGCCGGAAAATGTGTAACGAGCAGTCGGCGGGATCTCGTCTCAACGTCACCTCACAGAGCACCCTCAAACAATGGAGGATGCGCGATAAGAAACGCTAGCAAACAAGAACTGATTTACTGTGCCTTCTGCATCTTGAAGCAACTGCCATGTGTCGGTGCTCACTCTGCAGCTGGCCAGCATGGCGATCGCAAGGGAAAAAGGTAAGGCTGCAGCACCTACGGCATGTCAAACCATTATTGCCAGGTGAAAAAGTTAGTACTCTATATCCACCTTTTTTGTGAAGTAAGATTTCTTTTATACGTGATATTCGATGACCCACATGGAACTCTCAGAGCCCCTGCGAAATAGTGATTGACTTTATACACAGTGAGCTGCAAAAGTTTCTCATAGCAATTGGAACCACCTGAAAGAATATAATCTTTATGCCGACGTATTATATACCATATTTCCATACGCCAACGATTCAGTGTGGAACTGGTGCGCTCGATTTATGAACTTTACTGCTACTACTGTATGCAGTGCATCATTTAGGAAATGTGCGCCAAACTGTCTGCTCTGCAGTGTTCGATTTGTCTGTAAGGTGCAATATTTGTGGTTTACTTATCTAGGATTGAAGACAACTGTGTAAGTTGACATGACATGTTTAAGCACAAAAATACACGCTTTTACACAGTTTTCAATGTGACAACAAAAAACAGTTATCAGGATAATGCATCTCGTCAACATCAAAACGTGAAATAACCCTAAACACAACAATATTAAATATTAACTCTCGGAAGGTTAAATTATCCTAAACACTACAATATCAAAGTTCAGCTAGAAGTTTCTTTACAAAATTGTTCCTTCACTTACGTTATGATGTTGGTCAGTCTACGAAAAGCGTCCGATTCCGGTTCAAAGTTCGGTACTATTTTTAGGATGACAATCAAGTCTATGGTGGATAGTTAGTTATGTGACAAATTGAGCTAAAGATTACGCAAGGTCGCTCGAGTTTACAGTGGACGCAAGCTGGTGAACCAACACGTTTACACCTCTGCACGCGATATTTACCTTAAGCTGCGATGAGCTGTCGTCTGCTAGGCAACTCTCTTCCGATGAAATTCCTATAAAACTAATTACACCTTTGCTGAATTTTCCAGCAGAAACTTTCCATATGTTTCTCATTATGCGACAGAACATGTATTATCCCTAGTCTTAGAATGTGGCAATATACACTCCCATGGTTGGAGCAGTGTGCATATTATAATGCCCTCTCGGTTCTCGCAAGAACAATTAAGTAATTGGCTGGTTCGTTTCTCCACAGTTGGAGCTAAACGATGCTACACGTAATTTCTAGCTGGATATCAGCCGCTGTGAACGCAGTGTTCACACAAATTGCTCCTCTGCATTGTACAGAGCGTTATGCGCTCCGTTCTGCACTTGACGCCAGTTCAGAGAAGAGTTCCCCAAATTTCCGTCTTGTCTTACTCATAGTCGAACTGTCTCCCCAAACCGGTTCTTTCATTCTTCACGTCACAGCTTTTTTCGACCAATAGGAGCGTTCCTCTTATTTTGTGGAAACTCTCTCTATCAATCGTAAGGTACCTACCATTAAATTGTGTCGAAACTTTGGCTCTTTTTTTCCTTCTTAGCACGTTTCCGCCAATCGGGCGTTTTGAGCCCATTCCAGTCGCCTAAATGCGTACATTGACTCTCTCGTGTGTGTACCACTCGCTGCACACGTGATCGAAAATGTGTCACTGGTCTTGTTCGTATATTCCGAAACGCAGTTTTCTAAAAGTTTTCTTTCCTGTCTTCCCGCAGATGGGCAGTTATACTCTCTTTCCGTGTCTGAGTCACCTGTTCAGTCGTTGACTGTCCGCCTGGGACACGCCTTTAAGTGGTTTCCGTGGCACCCCCTGTAGTGCGACCTTGCCTCTGCGTCGTCCCTCTGAATTCCAAACTAAAATGCTCTCACTGCAAATTTCACCTTTCGCTCAAACACGCATTATAGGAATGGTGTAATTACTGTCAGTTCAATGTCATCCATTTTTGCATCACATACTGCTAGGCAAATTTGCTCATTACCGCCAAATTAAGGCAGGTGCCATATTAACCTTCACACTGCGATGTATAAAGCTCTCATGTAAGGTGCGAATCTGACCTTCATTTATTCTGCCACCTTACATGTCCCTCTTGTATGAGTTTGTGGGCGGAAGAGATAGTTAAGTCAGCCGCTGTTAGTAAAAGGCATGCCTGAACCGATTTAATAGAATTTACAGTTTCCATCTTCTTAACTGTAGCTGTAATATAATTCCAGGAGAAGAAGCATACTTTTGAGTTAATTAATCTGATATGCCGCTGTCACGTTTGGATGCAAATTTCTCCCACAGTTAGTAAAAACAGTGAGCCGAGGCCACAGCTTGTAGAGGAGGAAGAGGACACTGTTGCGACATCATTTTACCATAGAAGGTAGCTCATCCAGATAAATTTTCAGACTCTATATCTAAATCTACATACATACTCCGCAAGTCACGATATTGTGCACGGCGGTGAGTATCTTGTACCATTACTACTTTCTTGTTCTACTGGCAAATAGAGCAAGGGAAAAACGACTGTCCATGTGTTCCGCAAGAGCCGTAGTTTCTCTCATCTTGTCTTCGTGCTCCTTAGGCGAAATATACGTTGGCGCCGGCAGAATCGATCTACAGACAGCTTCAAATGCCAGTTCTCTAAATGTTGTCAACAGCCATTCGCGGAAACGATCGTCGATACAGTCTGGAACCGCGCGACCGCTGCGGTCGCAGGTTCGAATCCTGCCTCGGGCATGGATGTGTGTGATGTGTTAGGTTAGTTAGGTTTAAGTAGTTCTAAGTTCTTGGGGACTGATGACCTCAGATGTTGAGTCCCATAGTGCTCAGAGCCATTTTTGAACGATCGTCTACTTTCCCCAAGGATTCCCAATTGCGTTGACGAAACTCATGTGTTGATCCATCCTATCTGTAAAAGAAGGAGCAGTGCGCCTCTGAATTGCTTCGATATCTTCCTTTAATACTACCTGGTGGGGATCCCAAACACTCGAGCAGTATTCAAGAATGGATCGCACTAGTGTTCTATATGCGGTCTCCATTCTCGATGACCTATACTTCCCTAATATTCTCCCAATAAACCGACGTCGACCATTCGCCTTCCCTAGTACCGTCCTTACACGCTCGTTCTATTTCATATCGCTTTGCAACGTTACGCCAGGTATTTAATCCACGTAACTGCGACAAGCAGCGCACTTCTAATGCTATTTTCGAACATCACAGGATTGTTTTTCCTACTCATCCGCAGTTAAGTTACATTTTGCAGCATTTAGAGCAAGCTGCTGTTCAAAACACACCAACTAGACATTTTGTCTTGTCCGTCAGATCATTTAATTATATGGTGAATAAGATCAGTCATATCACACTTCCCTGGGGCATTCCCAACGATACCCTTCACTCATATGAACACTCGTTGTCGAGGACAACGTACTGGGCTCTGTTACTTAAGAAATATTCGAGCCCCTCACACATCTGGGAACTTAATGCTCGGACCTTCGTTAGCAGTGTGCTATGGGGCACCTTGTCAAACGCTTTCCGGAAATTAGAAATATGGAATCTGCCTGTTGCTTTTCATCCATGATTTGGAGGATGCCATGTGAGAAAAGGGCACGCTGAGTATCGCATGAGCGATGCTTTCTAAATTCGTGCTAATTTGTGGACAGCGGCTTTTCCATTTCAAGCAAATGTATTATATTCGCACTTATAACACGTTCAAGAATTTTGCAGGAAACCGATGTTAAGGATATTGGTCCGTAATTTTGTGAGTCCTTTCTTTTAGACTCCCTGTATACAGGAGTCACCTGCGCTTTTTCCCAGTCGCTTTGGACTTTGAACTGCACGAGAAATTCGCGATTGGTTTAAGTTAAATAAGGGGCCAATGCCGTAGAGTGCTCTCCGTAAAACCGAATTGGGATTCCACCCAGACTTGGCGATACATTACGCCCGCCACACAAGATCAAGCCGTTGTTGGTGTTTGTTAAGGACACGCCTTCCTTGCCAGTGTGAGAAAATGTACGTAGGTCAGACCGTCCGAAGGCCACAAGAAATACACTCCTGGAAATTGAAATAAGAACACCGTGAATTCATTGTCCCAGGAAGGGGAAACTTTATTGACACATTCCTGGGGTCAGATACATCACATGATCACACTGACAGAACCACAGGCACATAGACACAGGCAACAGAGCATGCACAATGTCGGCACTAGTACAGTGTATATCCACCTTTCGCAGCAATGCAGGCTGCTATTCTCCCATGGAGACGATCGTAGAGATGCTGGATGTAGTCCTGTGGAACGGCTTGCCATGCCATTTCCACCTGGCGCCTCAGTTGGACCAGCGTTCGTGCTGGACGTGCAGACCGTGTGAGACGACGCTTCATCCAGTCCCAAACATGCTCAATGGGGGACAGATCCGGAGATCTTGCTGGCCAGGGTAGTTGACTTACACCTTCTAGAGCACGTTGGGTGGCACGGGATACATGCGGACGTGCATTGTCCTGTTGGAACAGCAAGTTCCCTTGCCGGTCTAGGAATGGTAGAACGATGGTTTCGATGACGGTTTGGATGTACCGTGCACTATTCAGTGTCCCCTCGACGATCACCAGTGGTGTACGGCCAGTGTAGGAGATCGCTTCCCACACCATGATACCGGGTGTTGGCCCTGTGTGCCTCGGTCGTATACAGTCCTGATTGTGGCGCTCACCTGCACGGCGCCAAACACGCATACGACCATCATTGGCACCAAGGCAGAAGCGACTCTCATCGCTGAAGACGACACGTCTCCATTCGTCCGTCCATTCACGCCTGTCGCGACACCACTGGAGGCGGGCTGCACGATGTTGGGGCGTGAGCGGAAGACGGCCTAACGGTGAGCGGGACCGTAGCCCAGCTTCATGGAGACGGTTGCGAATGGTCCTCGCCGATACCCCAGGAGCATCAGTGTCCCTAATTTGCTGGGAAGTGGCGGTGCGGTCCCCTACGGCACTGCGCAGGATCCTACGGTCTTGGCGTGCATCCGTGCGTCGCTGCGGTCCGGTCCCAGGTCGACGGGCACGTGCACCTTCCGCCGACCACTGGCGACAACATCGATGTACTGTGGAGACCTCACGCCCCACGTGTTGAGCAATTCGGCGGTACGTCCACCCGGCCTCCCGCATGCCCACTATACGCCCTCGCTCAAAGTCCGTCAACTGCACATACGGTTCACGTCCACGCTGTCGTGGCATGCTACCAGTGTTAAAGACTGCGATGGAGCTCCGTATGCCACGGCAAACTGGCTGACACTGTCGGCGGTGGTGCACAAATGCTGCGCAGCTAGCGCCATTCGACGGCCAACACCGCGGTTCCTGGTGTGTCCGCTGTGCCGTGCGTGTGATCATTGCTTGTACAGCCCTCTCGCAGTGTCCGGAGCAAGTATGGTGGGTCTGACACACCGGTGTCAATGTGTTCTTTTTTCCATTTCCAGGAGTGTATAAGCACAAGCGTTACACAGATAAAGAACAAGCAGCTGAGTTAGCTACAGTGGAGCACCGTCTCGCCAATGGACATAACATGAATTATGGAACGTGTCACTAACTAACTAACCAACTGCACCAAGTTGTTAAAACAGGCCAGTGTCTTCTGGGACTAAGCTGCAAAAGAATCTGTAGAAATTGATCTACGTACATCACGTGGATGAGCTGATAAATAAAGATCGTGGATTCCAGCTAAGTACGGCTTGTGGCCCAACATTCAGCGTTCTGAAAGCATATTGACAGTCTGTGGAGAGATCGTAAAACGGTTAACTTGATATGCAGCTGCCTGACTAACACTAAAACATGGCTCTTTCACTAGGTATGTATGAATGATGGACTAATTGTTAGTGTTATTAACTAGCACTCGAACGGCTATTCACACAGTTACTATTGTTTCTATTGGAATAAATCAGAATTGGACCAACGCCTACACTGAACTAAAATGTGTTAAAATCTCACGTCTTCATTTGCAAATAAAATGTAAAACTAAGTTCTTTCTCTGTCTGTCTGTCTCTCTCTCTCTCTCTCTCTCTCACACACACACACACAAACACAAAACCACTAATACATAAACAGATGCAGTTACAGCATTACAACAACCGGTAAAATGGACAACGTCTCCTCTCAGGAAAGGCCACTGAGTATTAATGTCACTAATGCAAAATTTTACTACGTTAAGTAATAACTTTTCACCTGTTGTGAATTTCTTGAAATCTGTTAAACAATATGTGCATAAATAATAGTAACTGAACTGAAACAGTATGTGAAATTGCTATGACGGAGTTCCTATACTTCGATGTTTATACTGAAAAGTGGAAAACCGTACTCATGTATGTGAACTGAAGTCTTTCATTAACATAACAACGCAATGTTACAAATCAACCACCCTCTAAACAAAGTTGTATTACAAAGAAAACTGACACCAACAAACAATGATTTAACACGTCACTTTCAAGACAACACCATTTTCCAGCGATCTAACTGCGAGTAATATCCTAACACTGTCTGCGGAATAGAATGCATTTAGTTTCATTATTAACTTTCAGAATAAGTAATACAGTTCTGTTGCACATGGTGTCCGGGCTAGAGGTACATACAAACAAGTCCCTATAACGAAAAACTCGACCTTTTATGTTGTTGGGCAAATACGCCGTCGGCTGAGAAGCTCTCCAAGATGTGTTCTCACCATTTGACCAAAATGGCGCATGCAAGCCTGTGATAGGGTACGTCTGGCTTGACAATTTGACGAACTGTGCAGTTCCACAGATGCCTCTCAACACTATTTTCCAGCAGTGTGGTGACCCCACTATCCCGGTGATGTTACCGCATACCTCCGTGAGACCTGTCGTGCTTATGACCGTGTGGCGAAAAGTGGAAAACCGTTTCGATATTTGTCAAGCTACAAACGATACCTACATTGAACTGTAACGACATGCATAAAAATGTTTGAGCTCCTGTTTACAATGTTGGACACAAAAAGTTATAACCCTTAATAGTTACTGAAATACAAACAAATGTCTTTGTATAACTCTAGCCTGGACTCCTATACTTTGATGTTGTTTATACTGAAATACTATCAGTGATGCGTAATTAAATTCAGTTTGTTATGCAGATGGCTTCACCAGAGATGTGCAGTTTGCTTTTCTCTCTCACCTGAGACAGTGGAGACGGCTGATCATCGATCTCACCTCGGCACCTGTTTCAGTGGGAGTGAGAAACTATTATAGTCAGTATACGAGTGTGCCGATATGTCTTCAGTTCAAGTGTCGAAATTATAAAAATAATATTCCACTTCAAAATAGGTGACCCAAAAACAATTTGACGACATAAAAGCATGAAATCACTTCAGATGATGTACAGAGATGGCGATTCTCTGGGTTATACCAAAACACACAGTTTTTTACTTTTATAATTGACGTACACATAATAATTTGAGTGGAGTCGTATCAGTTTATTCGAGCTTTCATTTTTAAACAAAATTAGTGCTTGGCTTTCACAATGAATGAGTCTGATAAAGAATACACTGTTCCAAGCCCCTTTCCGTAGCACAATATATTGCTCAACATTCACATCCTTTTGTTCCGTCCACTGTTGTTGTAATTCACCGGCTGATTCTTTTGTGTCAGTCAAAAAAACAAAAAACAAAAAATAGCTGCTATCTTCACCATACACATTTACTACTGTTATTCCATTTACTCCTGTTCCTTTGACGAAACCTGCACAATTCTTGTACCTTCCAAGTCTTGAATTCTTCACTCTTGCTAACTTTCTTCATAGACCCTCTTGATAAATCTTGTATCTTCTGTTCCTTGCTCTTCGGTTCTGCTGCCTTGTTCAGCTTCTCCAAAAGTTTGCATCATTTGTGTAGGTTAAGTTCATACTAAAAATTGCAGTTACTCGTACAACAATGACGCTATGGTGTGTTTCTGGAAGCTTCTCCATTAATCTTGCGATGATCTTCAGAAAAATGTCTCCGGTGAATCTCTTCTTTGGGTCGCCCCCCTTTCTGGCTCCAATATACTCGTTATTGTCTGTTTCCTGACTCGAAATTAATTTTTCAGTCCGTAATTAAGGACCGTTAATCTCCCCTGAACGCAACACTGGCAATGCCCATTTCCTCTCTCGTTGATTTCCAACTCTCAACTGCTTAATCTTCTTTTTTTTTTTTAAATTATGGAGATATAACTGTACGCTACTGGGCCATGGCACTTTGTACTAAATGAATATCACATGGGATTCACATCTGACGGCACATGAAATATTATAAATACGTAAATATTTCACATACAGATATTGCACTTTTGTATATTTACATTTATGCTGCTATTTAGGATTTGTAATAACAAAAACTTTCTCCAGAAACCCTCACAAGGTGCAATTACTATTACTAAAATTTCCAAGATTTACATTTATTTATTACACTGACGTTACATTTTGATAGACTGAACAATTAACACCTTTAATGAATTCGTATTTACACCCTCAGACAGAGTTCTTGCAATGAGACCAACACTGCTACTAACGCGCTAGTTCATTGACTGCTACTAAGTTTATAAACATTTTGTGATGTAAACTCATGTCTGATGTTCGCACCTTTGCACTCAGAGCCGTTCATTTTTTCACTGCTTATCACTGCACTTAGCGCTCTCTCCCAGCAGAGAAACAACTCTTCCCAGTTCCAATACTGGTGTCTGGCACTTTCAACATTCAGTAAGACGCCGCATGGAGTTGACACTTATTTCTGCAGTGCAGGATCTAATCTCACCACATTCCTCTCACTTTCACACGTAAACATCGCCACACTGAACTAATATACACGCATAGAGAACAAACTAAAACACAACATTTTAAAAATCTTTCACACCTCCTCTCTCCTTTAATCATCACAATTAAATGATGTTTTATGGTCCTATACCTTTAATTTGTTTCTGTATAACCTAGTCCATACATATTTTAACGGGATTGTCAGAAATTTTGAGAAGTCCTTCCTATGAATCAAAGAATTGTTCAATCTCTTCTGCTCACTGAATTTCCTACGAACACTCGCTAGAACTAAATCTCCAACATTGAACTCTGTATGTTCTATTTTTTCCGTCATATCGATAACCAGTTTGGACAAGAAGAGAATAGAAGCTTTTGAAATGTGGTGCTACAGAAGAATGCTGAAGATAAGGTGGGTAGATCACGTAACTAATGAGGAGGTATTGAATAGGATTGGGGAGAAGAGAAGTTTGTGGCACAACTTGACTAGAAGAAGGGATCGGTTGGTAGGACATGTTTTAAGGCATCAAGGGATCACAAATTTAGCATTGGAGGGCAGCGTGGAGGGTAAAAATCGTAGAGGGAGAACAAGAGATCAATACACTAAGCAGATTCAGAAGGATGTAGGTTGCAGTAGGTACTGGGAGATGAAGAAGCTTGCACAGGATAGAGTAGCATGGAGAGCTGCATCAAACCAGTCTCAGAACTGAAGACCACAACAACAACAACATCGCCTCTTCCTCCAGAACGCAACCTTTACGTATTTTCTTCTGATCATTGCTTTCAGATTCTCTATCAAAACTCTTCTTTGGTGTGGCAGTTTCACTGTCTCTCTGATCAAATTGGGTGCTGCTTCGTCTGTCATCATTAAATATGGTTTTTGGCCTGTAATTTCATGTATTACGCAATTAATGACATTCTCAAATAGCTTAACATATTTTCCCCAAACCATGTGATTGTCTGAACAGTAAGTGTTTGGTAATTGTGATATTTCCTTCAAGCAATGTTCCGATGGGTTTCTCGCCTAACGGTTTTCTACGCAAGAATTTTATGCCAACTTATGCTAACTTATGCTTCTTTTCTCTGAACATGAACTGAGGACCATTGTCCCTCAGCATGAATTTCCAATACCCATTTATTCTACATGTTTGCCAATCCTTGCTGCAACTGTTTTGATGTTTTCCCTGCTAATTCAGCACAACTTATTGAATTTGGTAAATCCATCAAATATTACAAAAATATGATGGAATGCTGAAAACTAATATCTCCGAATTTTTTATGCAAAAACTCTTAAGGCTCTGAAAATTAACATTCTACATCTTTATTCTTTGAGTCTATATATTTGTTGCTCAACATAGTCACCCAGGTAACGAACACATTTCTCACAATGAAAGACCAGTGCGATGATACTGTCACTGTAGAATGTTTGATTTTGTTCGCGAATCCTCTACTCGCTCCGCTTCATACTTATCAAAGTGGAATCCTTGTAGACCTTCTTAAGTTTCGGAAACAGATGAAACTCGGATGGGGCCAAATCAGCACTGCATGAAGGATGATTGATGACAGTGAACCCAAGGTGTCGGATTGTTGGTCTGGCATCGTCATGCTAAAGGAGAGGTGATCCATGTGTGGACAAACTCTTCGAAACCGAAACTCGATTACAATACGCCGTTTTTCCCACACCAACATAGTTATGTTACATACCACCATGTTACACATTACCATTTGAACCCCTCTAGCTGCAGAGAGCTGCAAATATGAACACATGAAGAATAAAGATGTGTACCGTCAATAAAGTTTGTTTTATTTAAAAATCTTTTAAGAGTATTCACATTAAAATTCGGAGGCTTTGCTTTTCAGCACGCCCACACATATCGGCTTCCTCTGACAGTTACAGGTAGGGGACAAAGCATATCCATGGCTGATAATTCTAATACATCATATACTTAAGTATTTTGTGTGTTGCGTTGGACAGCTTTATTCATGTTCTTCACTTTTTGACATCCGTCACAAGCACTGTTGCACTGCTTTTTTCTTTCCCACATATTTTTGAAAATGACTGTCACTCTCAACTTATCTAAATATTTTCGTACCTCAAAATGACCATTGCTTAGAGGGCTGTATTCAAACAATTTGTCAGTAAACTTTTTAGGCCAAAAGATCTTCCAGCCAAAATCTTCTTCTCTTCTTCACCTTAACCGGTTTTTTTCCGAAGAATATAATGCTTTAGCAGTTTACCACCTTTTTGATCATCTCGAGCTTGCAATGGAAATCTTCATTCTGCAGTTGGTGTAATCTTCTGCATATTTTCTTAATACGAGCTTGCTATGGGGTACCTTTGACATATATAAATCATTTCTTCCATTTGAATCAAATATGTTTTCTTCCTGATTCATATCTGTGAGCATTTGAAAGAGTGCATTAGGTATCACACTGCTCTCCTTTCACAGATCTTATCTCAATACTGAATTGTTGTAGAAATAATGACCAGAGGTTCAGATCACCATTTAACAGTTAGCTCTTCCTGATATGTAATAAAGCTTTATGGTCAATAATGACAATGCATGGTGCCTCCACACATAACATTTTTTTTTTCAAATCCAAAACATGTGTTGATGTTAACAGTTTAGCATAATAATGTTCATTTACTATCATGCACCCTCCTCACACATACTACTAGTGTACTTTCTTGCTGGAAGCTTTCCTTGGCTTAAGCATTGCGAACGCAATGCTAGTGCACTAGCTGTACGTTAGTGAGGTAATACTTAATCACAACCAGCATATTGTGTAGGTTTTAATTATTACAGAGGTGAAATCTGATATTTGGCCGATGCCTTTCGTCTACATTTTAGAGTTTCTCCGGGTTCTCCTCTACAAAACGTAACTCAGTAAGTCTGAATAGTTTTTGTGTTCGTAATTTTATATATATATATATATATATATATATATATATATATATATATATATATATATATAATTAATTCTACTAGAAGTTTTCACAAAAACGATACCTTCTGAGGCCATGCTTATTATACGTCAATACCCCTTTTTCTTCAACGTAATTCAAGATGTTCGAAAACAGTATATGCTCCATAATTCTACTGCAAATCGACTCAAGTGATATGGGCCTATTCATCGGAATATTTATTCTTCCTTTCTTGAGTTTTGATGTGACCTGTGCAACTTTCCAGTCTTTTGGTACAGATCTTTCGGTGAGGGAGCGGTTGCATGTGATTGCTAAGTGTGGAGCTATTGTATCAGCATACTCTGGAAGGAACTTGACTGGCATATTATCTGGTCGGAAGACTTGCAATTATTAAGCGATTTCAGCTGCTTCGCTACACTGAGGGTAATTGCTTCTAAGTTACTCATGTCGGCAGCTGTTCTTGACTCGAATTCTGGAATATCTACTCTGTCTTCTTTGGTGAAAGAAATTCGGAAAACTAAGTTTAATAACTCCACTTTAATCACACTGTCATCGATAATATCACTATTGGTATCGCACAGTGAAGGTTTTGATTCTGTCTTGCCGCTGGTATACTTTACATATGACGAGAATCTTTTTGGATTTTCTGCCAGATTTCGAGACAAGAGTTTCGTTGTGTAAACTAACAAAAGCATTTCACATTGAATTCTGTACTTTGTTTCGAGCTTTAGTACAATATTGCCAATCTGAGATATGTGTACTTTTAAATTTGGGATGCTGTTTTCGTTGCTTCTGTAGCAGCGATTTGAGCTGCTTTGTATACCATGGGGATCAGTACTGCCATTTATTAATTTTTACTGGATAAATCTCTCAATTCTCTTGAACTCTTGAATTTAAGCCACATCTGGTCTATAGTTACATACTTAGTTGGGAAGGAGTAGAGACTGTCTCTTTGGAAGGCGCCAAGCGAATTACTATCTACTTAAAAAAATAGATACATATTTTGCGTTTAGTTTTGGTAGATATTGAAAGATGTGGTGGCGAGTCTCGCTACAACGACCGTTTTGTGAATAATCCCTCTATCTGCCATGATGCGGCCTGTTTGCTCAAGATTACTTGTTGCTAAGAGGTCAGCATCTGTTTATACTTCGGTTAGGGTCCTAAACTAACTGCTCATGCAATGAATGCAATATCTGAAGATTAGTTTTTTACCTGCCATCGGCTTTGAACATATATCTTCGCCGTCATATCGAGGAATACTGAAGTCATCCGCCAACTATAACTGTACAAGTGGGGTACCTATTTGAGATGATGCTGAAGTTTTCTTTGAATTGTTCAGCAACCAAATCACTTTAGTCTGGGTTCGGTAAAAGCAACCAATTATTAATTGATTAAAGTCTGGTACCAGGCGCCACAGAGGTTGAATGTCCACCGGAGTAGATGGACCTCGACAACTGGTAGAGGGCACCACAGTCGTGCTGCGCTGTCATGGCGAGCGCGCCACGATCTCGTCATATCAGGGCGTGTGCCAATAGCGTTCCACGCGGCAGGGGTTTAGGCAGCTGCGTAGCCAGTCAGTTCAGGATTCACACTTGATACTTATGGATCTATCTTCACTGCACTAGAACTGATCGGTAACTACCTTGCGTGTCACCCGGTTACTCTCACTGGTTGCGTCTTGAATTTGTCTCTCTATTGCTCTTGATCTTGTTGTCATTGTTGTGGCGACTGCTCTGCGTAGCGCCCCATTGTCGTAAGGTTGTTTGTCCTTGCCCTGATCTGTTGTCCGTAGTCTGTCTGTCGCATTTCGTTCTCCGTACCATTAGTTTGGGCTACTCTTCCGCAAGCGGCTCTCGCTTGGCGGCTCCCTCCGTTTCTATGTTCACCAACGAGCGCATCGATACCCAGCCAACTGCAATTGGTCTATCCTTTCTGAACACTGTTTGGTCCTTTGCAAAAATTTCGGTTGAAGTTATCCTCGGCTATATCCATCTTTCGGTGCCTATAGCGATTTGAGCTTCAGTGCTTTCTATTAGTGCTTGGAGCTCTGGTTCCTTCCCAGCACAGCTACGACAATTTACAACTACTATACTGACTGTTGCTATGCTTACCCTCTTCCTGCGTTCGTCGTGCACTCTTTGAAGCCCTCTCTGTACATTACAGATAACATCTGATCTTAAAAAACCGCCCAGTTCATTCCTCACTGCCCCCAATACCTGTGTATCCATCTCCTGTATATAATGGAGCGCTGACCTTAAGTGGGACCCGGAACCCCACCACGTTATGGAGGCACTAGAGAAATCTTCAACCTACATTGTCACAGAAGCGTCTGGGCCTCTGATTCAGACTCTCCACTAAACTCTGTACCAAAGGTCTGCAAATGGCCCAACAGTCGCCACCTCAGCTAGCTGCCCGAAACCAGAGAGAATCTCTTCCAGTCCAAAGTGACACACATCGTTAGTACCGATATGAGCACCTGCAGTTGGCTGGACCCTGTGCTCTCCATGACATCCAGAAGTGCTCATGCCACATATGAAATGACTCCTGGTATGTAAACAGGGTGCACACTGGATTGCTTCCCCTCTTTGGCAACCATATCGTTAAGGAGTCCATTACACATCTGACATTGGAGCTCACAACCACCACCTTCCGTGAATGCTCGATCTTGTGGGGTTAGAGGCTTTCTCTGGAACAGGGCGAGCGACTGCATTTGCCTCAGGATCTTTGTCAGCCACAGATAGTGCCCAAAACCTATTTGGCAGATGAACCAGGGAGACCTTTCCATCGGCCGCCCTAGAAAGTCTTTCGCTGCCTACCACACCTTGAGACGATATCCCACTCGATCACAGGTGAGGGGGTCATCCTCAGTGGGGGCAGTAATAGGGGCAGCCACAGCAGTGAACCTATCGGGGGCACAAGGGATGTACTGGACGCACATTGCATCCCCACATTCGGCCCTACCCCACAGTGATGCCCATTGCTAACAGCCTCAAGTTGTGTGACCGAAGACAGCAGCGCCTGGACTAGTGAGTGGAGTGTCATCAACTCAGCTTGCACCTGAACACAGCAATCACAGTACCTATCCACACCAGAGATGGCGGAACTATACACTATACAGTTGTAAAAACGCGGAACTGTGGCTACTAGATACACAAATACGCAAGAATTTTAAGAACTTAGGCGAAAGTGCACATAGTAAATAAAAAATAAATCGCTTCTTGTTATTAGAAGCTCGTCAGGACTCGCAAATGAAGTGCTGTGGTGTGTTGTGCTACTGACGATGAGCTGCTGTCCAACTAACAAGTTCTACATCTGTAACTGATTGTCCTCACAAAAACAAGTGCCTGTCGAGATACAAAATATACACTACAGAGTAGTAAAAACGTGGAACGGTGGACAATTCAGTACTTGATTAGGGAAAAATTTGTGATAGGACTCCCACATTTCGAACAGATATTTCAGTTGGAAGAGTGCAACTCTTTGATGGCTCATATTTTTTCTAAACCCAATCCAATTTTTTTCTGCTGTATAAAGTGTCCTAAAAACTTGATAGTTTCCTTTTAAAAATTCAGATTTTGCAACTTTGAAAGTCATTCCTGCCGTAATGATAATGCTGAATAATTTGAAAGTATTTGGCACTGTTTCTTCCATTGCCTGGTAGCTGTAAAAGGGGTCATCTACATAAATAGTTAATTTTGAACTTAATTCGGTTCCTAGCCTCATAAATATTTTGCATTGATAAAATTTCCCGTTGATTAGAAATGCAGTGTGTTACAGACTCACTCTTGCTAAAGGCACCTGCCTGTATCTGCAGATTAAATCACGCCTTGCCATGTATCGAATTCCCTTGAACTTCTGCATCATCTCCGACATATTCATGAGAATACTTTCATCATCTGCAACGGAGGATGCTTTGAGACAGTATCAGTAGAAAGACTCAAACCTGCCTTCATTGCTCCTCCCCAAGATGAACTACCGTGCAATCCACCTGTGCTGACACCTGCGCCAAACTCGCCGGCGGACATGCCCCTCTCCGCTTCGTCTGATTTTGTAACACCATAGCTCTAATGCTGTACTGATTTATTTTGCTTTTGTTTCATTTAATGTTACATTGCTGTGCTTCTGTAAATGTGTTTGTTGAATAGATAACTAAAACTGTATACTCCTTTCTTTGTAAAAACTTTGAGTCATGGTCTGATTCTATGCGATGTAGTATATCTGTCGTTTAAATGCTTTGTCCCATTTGGAGGGAACAAAACTTACTGTATATGATTGTAATTTTGTGTGAATAATTTTTGGTAGAAATGTCAATATGTGCAAATGTTCTGTTTTAATTAATGTATTTGGTTGCTGTTATGTAAACTGCTGATCCTCACTTAGGGTTCTTAGTTAGTTTGTATGTAAAAGGTGTAGTGGTTCCCCTCGGGAACGGAACTGTGTAGCACGCGCAAATTGTGGCTGGCCTAGGTAGGAAAGGTGGAACTGATAGTCAGTCGGGGACGAGCTACGAGTCGGGGATAAGCTACCAAACTGTGCACTGCCATGTAAAAGATGCATATTGTGCTGGTTCCGAGAGAGGCTTTTTCTGCTACTTTCCAATGCCTCGGGTGGATGGATAAATAGCTGGAACTATTCTGGAATTTGTATCTATCATCGCCACCAAGAAATGACAGAGTCCAGCAAATCTACCTGCAATTCCACCTGCAAACATGCAATCGCCACCTTATTGCGCAATCATTACATCGGAATGCTACAATGATGTACAGTGAAGGATCAGCTTAATGGATGTGTTAGTGTGCTCAAATATAAGGTAATTTATATCTGAATTTATGTACCTACCTTGATTTTTCTCCTCATCATAACACCTCTCAGGTTCCTCTCTGATTGAACTAAAGTGATTACCGAGTGTCCTTACTGAAAGTACATTAAAACCCAGTTTTCTAATTAATGCCTCTTGAACATAGTAAAGAGAAAGTTAAAGTTAATGTGGCAAGAGAGTGAGTTAAAGTTAATGATGCTTGCTGAAAATATTCCTATTAAAACTGCTTATTAAAGTGCTGTTGCCAACTTCAAAATTAAAAGTTCTTAAGACTGAGGCTTATAAAGTAAATGATCACATTACTGCCTGTTGTAAATCGCAGAAAGTGAGTCAGTATCTTACATATATGTTAATTTTGTGTCTCACTGTAGTAAAAGTGGAAAGCTGCAGTTATGAAACGTTATATACTCATGTTTGCTAAGTGTTTGTCTCTCTTGTGTATTAGAAGTGCATATTAATAGTATAAAAGGATCCATAGTTTGTCTATTGTGCTAATGCTAGGTAACAAGTAACGGAAAGATCTCTATTTATGAAAACCATAATTTATTTATTAGAAAGACAGTGATAAGTAACCTGTCAGTGAATTTCAATTAACTTTCATTTTAAATAGTAAAGTATTTAACTGAGAGAGACTTCAAATATGTACAATTTATGATCCTGCAGTGAATGTTAATAGTAATGATATAAATACCATTCAGTTTGAACAAGGCCTGAAAGTAATAGTGTGTTTCGGTATCTGTTATAATTTTGCAAATAGTTTGTGCTGCTCCAGTTGTTAGCTTCAATCTTAACGTAAACATATGTATGTGTCAGAGTTCACTGCACTCGCGTGTGACAAAGTATAGGTTGTGTTTATCCATTAAAGTTACTAATAACTATTTTCTTGAACGAGAATGTTAATCATTCTCTTGCCTAGTTAGGCTGGCGACCGTTTTCTTTATCCGTTAAACAGTGCAGATAGGCAAAATTTTGTTTGTTACTGTTCAAATATTTACGCAATTCTGATTTTCATTTCCGATAAGCCACCTCCGTTAGGTACAACACGGTCAACATAACAAAATTCCTCTCAGAGGGTAACACTGCTCTATTGCTTTATACCATTATTACTCTAACATAATAATTCTGTTTGCAAACTGCCTCCAATTTCGAGGTTATGGTATAGCAGTAGCAGGTAGGAGTGTTATAAAGTGACACCTTCGTCAGAGAACGAAGACACCCCTGCCACGCCACCTGCAACATCATTATTCATACACACTGGCAGACAAATAAAATGCAAATTCCTAGTGATTCCTGGTGCACCAGGCTATCTTTTGCGCAGTAAAGGAGGGGGTGAGATGGATACGCTCTCCGAAATTCCAGAAGCACTTGACTCCCTGTGTGACAACTTACGCGCAGGTGTTCACTACAACTCCTGCTGTTTCCATCAGCCATGCCTCCACCCATGCTGCTTGCCACAGGCATGAGCTGGTCACCTCCCCCAAACTCCTCGGGGAGGATAGAAGGCAGATGAGGCCTCTACACCTTTTCAGTGGAGGGAGCTCCTGTGGTGACCACAATATCAACTAATCGATTAACTCCAGTGAAATAAGTGTGTACGAACTTCTTTGAGAAATATACATGGCTTCTTCAACGTGTGTTGGCTGTATAAATATCTTTGCTGCTCGCAAGTGTTCTGATGCTTAATAAATTATTTGCTGCGCTCTATGTCAGAGTTGTTTGCTCGTAGATGAGATAACTCAGAAATGCATTTCATTATCTCCTGCACCACTGTTCTGATCTCTTCTTGAGAGAGAATTCTGGGTATCGTTGGGCTTTTCTTATAGATATTTTCTTTTACATCTTCTTTCGATTCCCGTCCTCATTTCTCTGAAACTTCAACTTGCAATGACTGTTCCTTCTACAAGCCATAGCGGTTGTTGCCATACCTTTCTGATTACGTACACACTGCTTCCTGCTCTGTGTTATCGTAAACGAAGTCAGCCAGCCCGCATCACTGTTAAACTCCACGCTGTTTGCTTGTCTCATAGTTATGCATGACGTCATCCCTGTCCTTTTCCCTGCTCGCCATTCCCCACTATTTCGCCGCCTGTGACGTCGCTCTGTCCCTTTACGTTGTCACTGTGTCTCCTCCTCCTCTCGTCATTGAGTTGCCGCCGTAAATGTTTGTAATTAGCTTCGTCTTTTCTTTCGTTGATCGCAGTGCGTGTGTTGTCCATTGAACTGTAGTGCTGCTACCATTGTCTGTGGCCTATGAGTTGGTCCTGGCTGCTAGTGATTTTTGCTTTGATTTCTCGCCCTACTTTCTCCTCCCTCTGTTCTTTAATTGCTTCCATTATTGTTAGGTCTTCCTTGGTCGCCTGTGCCACACCCCCCACGTCTGCAGCTACCATTGTTTCTCGTCAAGCCAGTCATGTAGTCCGTATTGATTTGTTGTTGAAGTTTGGTTATGCCCTCTCCACTCTTCTCATAAGACTGTCTACATCCTTTTGCGGTGCTCTAAAAACTAATTCTCGTAATGTCCATGGCAATATCCTCTATAATTCTGAAAGCTCTATTTTTTTCGCCAACAAATATGTCCATGTGATGTAACTTGTGGAGCATCCTCTGACAATACGTTGACACACTGCCTCCGCATAAAATTCTATCATATTTGACTGTGTTTGAGGTGACTACATGTGTGGATAAACTTGTGGACAAACTCTTTGAATGATTTTGCACCTTGCGTGACAACTGCTCATTAGCATCCTTTTTCAGACTGCTGCTATTTCCTTTACCTCACCACAATGTGCTGCCATATTCCTTTGGAATCCTTTCACAGTTCTTCAGGATGTACATATCCTCCTTCCCTAAACTACAAAATATTGACATTCGCCTTTTCGAAACGCCACTCAAAATTTTCATACCATATTCCACACATGAAAACATTCCTGCAACTTTCTGTCTAGCTTATCTTCTGTTCTATTACGGTGGTTCGTTCCTGCAGTGTTTCTACTTTGACCCTGGTTTACACATGCTTCTGTTCTCCATAAAGTTAACATGTTCCGAAACTTTTGCCTCCAATAGATCTCTTACTTTCAAATTCCTCTACTCTATAGCCTTTTCTGTCTGTTTCCTTACAGCTTCGATTTTCTTATCGAATTCCTGTCTTACAATTTTAAGTTCATTCTTTAGTCCCACCTCTGTTTTAGCAAAGCACCCTCTAACTTAATTAGACCTGATGCGATCTTATTTTCAAGTCGGCTTTGGTTTGCTCGCATTTCCACTTCTATCTTGTCTTTCCATGCCTTTAATTCGTCTTCTACTTCGAATTTTCTCTACCCTACCTGCATTTCATTTTTCAGTTTTGGTCGAAACACTTCTAGTTTTGTTTCTATTGCATACAGTTTCTGAAACTTGTATTGACCTTATTTCGTTTATTTTTTAAGCTTGTCCTGACTTGCTTTCATTTCTTTCTTACTAGCTTTCCTTCTATTTCGTAGTCTGACTTTCGTTAAGAATAATATATAGAAAACTGGAAAAGAAAATTGAGGATGTGTTAGATAGCGATCAGTTTGGTTTTAGGAAAAGTAAAGGCACTAGAGAGGCGGTTCTGACGTTGCCGTTGGTAATGGAAGCAAGACCAAAGAAAAACCAAGATAAGTTCATAGGATATTTCGACCTGAAAAAAGCGTTAGACAGTGTAAAATGGTGCAAGATGTTCGAAATTATACGAAAAATAGGGTTAAGCTATAAGGAAAGACGTGTGGTATACAATATGCACAAGAGACAAGAGGGAAAAATAACAGTGGATCAAGAACGAAGTGCTCGGATTAAAAAGGGCTTAAGACAGGGAAGTAGTGTTTCGCCCCTATTTTTCAATCTGTACACTGAAAAAGCAATGACGCAAATAAAAGAAAGGTTAAAAGTTTGATTAAATTCAAGGTGAAAGGATATCAATGTTAAGATTTACTGATGAGATTGCTGTCCTCAGTGAAAGTGAAGAAGACTCACAGGACCTGCTTGATGGTATAAATGGTCTAATGAGTACAGAATATGCACTGAGAGTAAATAGAAAAAAGACGACAGTAATGAGAAGTAGCAGAAATAAGAATAGCGAGAAACTTAATATAAGAACTGGTGATTACGAAGTAGATGAAGTTAAGGATTTCTGCTATCTAGGCGTCAAGAAGGACATAAAAAGCAGACTAGCACTGGTACAAAGTGCACTCCTGGTCAAGAGAAGTCTACTAGTATCAAACATAGGCTTTAATTTGAGAAAAAATTCTGAGAATGTACATTTGGAGCACGTATCATGTGGTAGTGAAACATGGACAGTGGGAAAACTGGAAAAGAAAATCGAAGGATCTGAGGTGAGGTGATACAGAATGTTGAAAATTAGGTGGACTGATAAGGCAAGGAATGAGGAGGTTCTGCACAGAATAGGCTAGTAAAGGAACAAGAAAAAGGGATAGGATGGTAGGAAACCTGTTAAGACATGAGAGAATAACTTCCATGGTCCAGAGGGAGATGTAGAGAGTAAAATATGTAGAGCAAGACAATGGTTGGAATACATACAGAAAATAATTGAGGTTGAAGTATGCATGTAGGTATAATCACAGTGTAATATATACGTCTTTGTATATTAGGCGTAGTGGTCAGACCGAGGAATAGAATGCTTTACCTTACCGTAAACAAGGAAAGACAGAAGAAGAAGAACAAGAAGAAGGACTGTCATCTTGATTTGTTCAGTAGGCCATTTGGAACTACATGGTGAATCACAACTTCACTGACAAACTTTCAGAGGTTGTTCAGGCAAAAGAACTGTAATGTGGTTGCCGGAGGTGTGGCAGTAGCTCACTATAGTGTCATTGTGACGCCCATGCATTGCCTTCAGCAAACACATACATAAGGTTCGTAGCGACCAACTCCCTGTAAACCTCTGAAAGTTTGTCGAAGAAGTTCTGGTTCACACTGTATAACTTGCCTAGATTACTACGAAAGTGGGAGTGTTATTTTTTGCTTTACCTCATCCTAGCCACATTGCCAGTCTCTGATGAGCACGAGTCTTCAATTTCTGACACTGGACTCATTCGATCAAGTCTGTATTCAAACCAAGGCCATAAAAACTCTAAACCAACAGATATTAGTACTGACATCGCTATTGTCACGATTCCCACGTGTAATACTATAAAACGTACTGAAATTATTGTCGAATAGTTTCTCAAGCGGAATCTCCATTGAGGAGACAAAAATCACGTGACAGCGATTTGCACATATACAGAAGACGGTGGTATCGCGAACACAATTTGTACAAGGGCAGTGCACTGTCGGAGCTTCCATTTGTTCTCAGGTGATTCATGTGGAAAGGTTTCCGACGTGATTATGGCCACACGTGGCCAATTAACAGCTTTTGGACTCGGAATGATACACTATGTGATCAAAGGTATTCGGACACCCCTCCCCCCAAAAAAACATATGTTTCTCATAACTGATGCATTGTGCTGCCACTTACTGCCAGGTACAACATATCAGCGACCTCAGTAGTCATTAGACATCGTGAGAGAGCAGAATGGGGCGGTTCGCCGAAATCACGGACTTCGAACGTGGTCAGGTGATTGGGTGTCACTTGTCTCACACGTCGGTACGCGAGATTTCCACATTTCGAAACATCCCTAGGTCGTGTTTCCCGTGTGATAGTGAAGTGGAAACTTGAAGGGACACGTGCAGCACAAAAGCGTAAAATCGACATCGTTTGTTGACTGACAGAGACCGCCGACAGTTGAAAAGGGTCGTAATGTGTAATAGGCAGACATCTATCCAGACTATCACACAGGAATTCCAGACTGCATTAGGATCCACTGAAAGTACTATGACAGTTAGGCGGGAGGTGATAAAAGTTGGATTTCATGGTAGAGCGGCTGCTCATAAGCCGCACATCACGCCGGTAAATGCCAAACGACGCCTCGCTTGGTGTAAGGAGCGTAAACATTGGACGATTGAAGAGTGGAAAAACGTTGTGTGGAGTGACGAATCACGGTACACAATGTGGCGATCCGATGGCAGGGTGTCGGAATGGCGAATGCCCGGTGGACGTTATCTGCCAGCATGTGTAGTGCCAACAGTAATATTCGAAGGCGGTGGTGTTACGGTGTGGTGGTGCTTTTCATGGAGGGTGCTTGCACCGCTTGTCGCTTTACGTCACACTATCACAGCACAGGCCTACATTGATGTTTTAAGCACCTTCTTGCTTCCCACTGTTGAAGAGCAATTCGGGGATGGTGATTGCATCTTTCAACACGATCGAGCACCTGTTCACATTGCACGGCCTGTTTCGGAGTGGTTACACGACAATAACATCCCCGTAATGGACTAGCCTTCACAGAGTCCTGACCTGAATCCTATAGAACACCTTTGGTATATTTTGGAATGCCGACTTCGTGCCAGGCCTCACCGACCGACCTCGATATCTCTCCTCAGTGCAGTACTCTGTGAAGAATGGGTTGCCGTTCCCCAAGAAACCTTCCAGCACATGATTGAATGTATGCCTGCGGGAGTGGAAGCTGTCATCAAGGCTGAGGGTGGGCCAACACCATACTGAATTCCAGCATAACCAATAGAGAGCGCCATGGACTTGTAAGTCATTTTCAGCCAGATGTCCGGATACTTTTGATCACATAGTGTAGTTGGAGCTAGACGCATGGAACATACCATTTCAGAAATCGTTAGTGAATTCAGCATCCCGAGAGCAACAGTGTGCGGAGAATACCAAAGTTCAGGCATTACCTCTCACCGCGGACAACGCAGTGACCGCCGGCCTTCACTTAACGACCGAGAGCAGCGGCGTTGTTAACAGACATGCAACATTGCGTGAAATAACAGGAGAAATCAATGTGGGACATACTACGAACGTATCCGTTAGTATGCTGCGGCAAAATTTGGTGTTAAAGGGCTATAGCAGCGTCTGAAATGCTTTTTCCAACAGCACGACATCGCCTGCAACGCTTCTCCTGGGCTCGTGACTATATTGCTTGGACCCTAGACGACTGAAAACCCTAGCCTGGTAGGGTGAGTACTCACTTCAATTGGTAAGAGTTGATAGCAGAGTACGAGTGTGACGCAGACCCCACGAAGCCATGGACCAAAGCTGTTAACAAGGTACTGTGTAAGTTGGTGGTCGCTCTATAATGGTGTGGGCTGTGTTTACATAGAATGGAGTAGGTCCTCTTGTCGAACAGAACCGATCATTGACTGGAAATGGCTATGTTCGGGTACTTGGAGACCATTTTAAGCCATTCATGGATTTCACGTTCCGAAACGACGGTGGCATTTTTGTGGATGACAATGCGCCGTGTTATCGGGCCACAATTATTCGCTATTGGTTTGAAGAACATTCTGGATAATTCGAGCGAATGATTTGGCCATCCAGATCAAGCGACATGAATCCCATCGAACATTTGAGGCGTTGAGATCAAAAAGGGGTTATGGTTCAAATGGCTCAGAGCACTATGGTACTTAACTTCTGAGGTCATCAGTCCCCTAGAACTTAGAACTACTTAAACCTAACTGACCTAAGGACATCACACACATCCATGCCCGAGGCAGGATTCGAACCTGCGACCGTAGCGGTCGCGCGGTTCCAGACTGTAGCGCCTAGAACCACTCGGCCACACACGGCCGGCAAAAAAGGGGACGACCGAGAGCAGCGGCGTTGTTAACAGACATGCAACATTGCGTGAAATAACAGGAGAAATCAATGTGGGACATACTACGAACGTATCCGTTAGTATGCTGCGGCAAAATTTGGTGTTAAAGGGCTATAGCAGCGTCTGAAATGCTTTTTCCAACAGCACGACATCGCCTGCAACGCTTCTCCTGGGCTCGTGACTATATTGCTTGGACCCTAGACGACTGAAAACCCTAGCCTGGTAGGCTGAGATACATGTTCTGAGATACATTGAAAAAACTGTATAATTGTGAATAGCGTTATTCCTAAACCTTATAGTTAGTCCCACAGACTCGTGGGGAAGAATGCAATGTTATACCAACAATCTGTAATAATAGGATGAAGGCAACTAATAGAAAATGGTAATAGAAAATGACTGACGTATCCCCTTTTTTATTAAAAAAACAGTCAGTATACTGAAATATTGACTTAAGCGGCACAGTCGCTCTACTCGGCGTTTTGATATGCCATGGAGTGCTATAATTAAGCTTTCTTGCATACCATAGTTTCCTTGGAGCCAACTTTAACTTGCAGATACAAGTGAATTAGTATCATAAAACAAAAATCTACATAATCGTAATACTGTAACCCTATTAAATATATGCCTTAAAGATTTTACAAAACGTGGATCAAAGATGTACATAATTCGGGAACGAAATGGTTAATAAAATAATATTACAGTTGTCATGCCAGTTACCTTATAATAATGATTTGCTCTCCTCCCACGATTGGTAATGGAATTTAGGCGTGGTCTCCTTGCTTTTGGAAAGAAGGGAAGAATGTGAGCACTCAAGAACCTATACTGTCCATCTTTGTTGGGCATATTGTTGAATTCTGTCAATAATAGTTCCTTCTCAGCATATGAGAACTTCTCAAAACATTTACGCCGGCATCTGTAAACAGATATTAGCGTGTTATTAACCTATATACTCGGCAAATAACATAATTTAACGATTTCCTATATTACAACTAAAACATAAATTTAAACTTTGCGTCCATGAAAGGAATTTATATTCACATTTTAGTACAATATTTCTACACAACTTGCCTCTGCTACAGAATATTACATTATGTACAGAGAATTCAAACAATGAACATTATATGACTATTTACCTGCAATCTGCACCTGTTTCCCTCCTAGGAACAATGTTTCCTTTCCAGTTGGCATGCTCCAAATCCTTGACTCTCTTTTGTTTAATCACATTACTCTTCCACAATTCGGGGCGTCTTTTCTTCCTTCTAAATTCATGTAAATCGTCTTTGGACTCGTCTGACGGTTCCGTCACCGAAGCCATTTGGAGATCTCAAAGCTGGTTACCGCAAACCGTTACATTGCTGCCCTCACGCCTCACGTTCTTTCGTGCAATATAGGGACTTGTCTCTGTGACAAGTCCTCTTTCTGCACGAAACGTAATTTCCACACTGATTTTGATAGGGAAAAATCACAGAACGAGTCCCATCTCAGAACCAAAAGGTGCGGAATCGTGTGAAAATACCAACTACAATAATAACTTATACATCCCAAAAATCTACATCTACATCCACATCTACATGATTACTCTACAATTCACATTTAAGTGCTTGGCAGAGGGTTCATCGAACCACAATCATACTATCTCTCTACCATTCCACTCCCGAATAGCGCGCGGGAAAAACGAACACCTAAACCTTTCTGTTCGAGCTCTGATTTCTCTTATTTTATTTTGATGATCATTCCTACCTATGTACGTTGGGCTCAACAAAATATTTTCGCATTCGGAAGAGAAAGTTGGTGACTGAAATTTTGTAAATAGATCTCGCCGCGACGAAAAACGTCTTTGCTTTAATGACTTCCATCCCAACTCGCGTATCATATCTGCCACACTCTCTCCCCTATTACGTGATAATACAAAACGAGCTGCCTTTTTTTGCACCCTTTCGATGTCCTCCGTCAATCCCACCTGGTAAGGATCCCACACCGCGCAGCAATATTCTAACAGAGGACGAACGAGTGTAGTGTAAGCTGTCTCTTTAGTGGACTTGTTGCATCTTCTAAATGTCCTGGCAACGAAACGCAACCTTTGGCTCGCCTTCCCCGCAATATTATCTATGTGGTCTTTCCAACTGAAGTTGTTCGTAATTTTAACACCCAGGTACTTAGTTGAATTGATAGCCTTGATAATTGTACTATTTATCGAGTAATCGAATTCCAACGGATTCCTTTTGGAGCTCATGTGGATCACCTCACACTTTTCGTTATTTGGCGTCAACTGCCACCTGCCACACAATACAGCAATCTTTTCTAAATCGCTTTGCAACTGATACTGGTCTTTGGATGACCTTACTAGACGGTAAATTACAGCACGACAAGTCCCGTTTCTGATCTCAAGGCCTCATTTATGGACGTAATTGGGAGGTCAGTACGAACTACACGGGCAACACTTTCGCAATTATGGACGGCTATAGCGGCAGGATGGCTCAGTATTTTTTCAGTGGACTTCCAACGAGGCCATGCCACATCGGGCTGGTGCATTACGCCGGGCAAAGGTAGGTCCGAAACGATATTACGAGGTATACCGTGACTTTTGTCATCTCAATGTGCAGCGGCCGCTTTCTGCCATGCTGGGGGGATGTACGCTGGTGATGCAATCTCAGTTCATGCAATCTTGCGCTGTAGTTAATCCTCAACATCTGAGTTCTTTGCAATAAATCTCAACAACGACTCAGCGGAAATTTTACTGTACCCAGTACTTGCGTAACGTTAATGCTTTATGCAACTACCTTGGAGTAAAAAGTGTAAATATTGTGCCTTGTGTGTGACTTGCGACATTTCGCATCTGTATTCTTGGTAGAACAATGGTACTCCGATAAAAAAAAAGTTTGCATCATAATTGCTGCAGTACATCACTCGCAGCTGAATATGAAATCGTCGTGAAAAGGTGAAGACGCAAGTTTCTGTTACTCATCATTAACAATAAAATAATACAGAGTATTGGGAAACCACTTTTACCAAAAAAATGGCTCTGAGCACTATGGGACTTAACTTCTGAGGTCATCAGTCCACTAGAACTTACAACTACTTAAACCTAACTAACGTAAGGACATCACACACATCCATGCCCGAGGCAGGATTCGAACCTGCGACCTTAGCGGTCGCGCGGTTCCAGACTGAAGCGCCTAGAACCGCTCGGCCACACCGGCCGGCTCCACTTTTACCAATTTCAACGAATAGTAAAATTTTAAACAGGAAAATAGTGAATGGAAACTATTACTTTTTTTCCTTGACAGCCTAAATGGTAAAATAGAAGAAGAAAAAGAAGTAATAAGGCTAGCTGTTATACTTTCCAGTACAATTTAAAGGTAAGTTATGACATATACGTAAAATGACTCGTTCCACATAATTACGAATTATCATGCAAATGGTCCATGAAATATAAAACTAATAACATAACATGTACCCCAATGACTAGTGATCATATTACGAATGACTTGTTACACCCTCTTGCAATCTCACTTTCTCCATTATTCTCAGTAAATATTGATGACTGACATGATCAATGGCTTCCTGGAAAGCGATAAAGCGATAAAAGGGGGCCGCACTGTATGTTGGTCACAGCAGCTATTGAAATGACGTCTCTAAGTTCAGAAACGGCTGACATAACAGACCTTCTGCAGGTGCCGTGTTTTGAATACTTCATTAAGCAACGGGATCATGCTGCTGTTAATAGTTCTGGTGACTGTTTTCTTGGCCGGCCGCGGTGGTCTCGCGGTTCTAGGCGCTCAGTCAGGAACCGCGCGACTGCTACGGTCGCAGGTTCGAATCCTGCCTCGGGCATGCATGTGTGTGATGTCCTTAGGTTAGTAAGGTTTAAGTAGTTCTAAGTTCTAGGGGACTGATGACCACAGATGTTAAGTCCCATAGTGCTCAGAGCCATTTGAACTGTTTTGTTGTTTAATTTCTCTCTTCTTTAGTGTGCGAGCAATGTTGCCCTTCCTCATCTCGTTACGCACGATCCCGCCTCTAATTATGTAATTTGAAATGCAGTAGTCCTAATGATGTTTCAGAATTTGTGATAAAACTCTTTGGGAATTCAATGCGGTCGTGCAGCTTTGTTAGTAGGTCATTTAAAAATTGATTCGAATACTTGAACCACTCTAAGTATTAGCTACAAATTCTCTGTTGCCGTCTTCAGTGATTTCTCTATTCGGCAGCTGTATGTCTTCGGCTATCAACTTCTCATCGGCTTGACTCACGGAGTAGAGTTTCTGGTAAGGTATTTCATTCACCATTTCGTTTCGATGACTGGGTGTATGCCAATCCTGGGTTTGCAGTTCGTCTAGAAATGTTCGTCTGCGGGAGATTTCATGTTTGATGAGGTGATGCATGGGTGCTGTCTGGGCTTCTACTGTGGATGTGCTTTCGATTTGATCTTCAGGCCATATAACTGTTTCCTTTTGATAGTAGTGAGTCTAGCTTTAATTCTCCTTACTTGTAGCAGATGATCGTTTGTATCGTTGGATTTTCGTACGGTTCTCTAAGGACAGTAAAGTAAAATTCCATTGTTTTCTTCACTTCATTTGTTTTATGTCTTCCGTGATGTGTTAGGCATCATCTTAAGCATCTTTTAGCAAGTCTGGTCCACCAGTCGGCTTTTTACGTGAAATTGTCGAGTAAACGTAGGCAGTTGGGGCTATGTTGCACTGAAGCGCCAAAGAAACTGGTATACGCATACGTATTCAAATACAGAGATATGTAAACAGGCAGTATGCGGCGTTGCGGTTGGCAACGCCTATTTAAGAAAACAAGCGTCTGGAGGAGTCGTTGGCTCGGTTACTGCTGCTACAATGGCAGGTTATCAAGATTAAAGTGAATTTGAACGTGATGTTATAGTCGGGGTACGAGCGATGAGACACAGCATTTCCAAGGTAGCGATGAAGTGGGGATTTTCCCGTACGACCATTTCACGAGTGTGCCGTGAATATCAGGAATCCGGTAAAACAAAACGTCTCCGACATCGCTGCGGCTGAAAAAAACGACCGCTGCAAGAACGGGACCAATGACAACCTACGAGAATCTTTCAACGTGACAGAAGTGTAGCCCTTCTGCAGACTGCTAAGATTCAAATGCTGGACCATTAAGAAGTGTCAGCGTGCGAACCATTCAAAGAAACATAATCAATTTGGGCTTTCGGAGCCGAAGGCCCACGCGCATACTCTGGAAGACTGCATGACACAAAGCTTTACGCCTCGTCTGGGGCCATCAACACCGACATTGCACTGCTGATGACTGGAAACATGTTATCTGATCGACGAGTCTCGTTTCAAATTGTATCGAGCGGATGGACGTTTATGGGTATGGAGAAAACCTCATGAATCCATGGACCCCACAGGTCAGCAGGGGACTGTCCAAGTTGGTGGACGCTCTGTAATGATGTGGGGCGTGTACAGTTGGAGTGATATGGGGCCCCTGATAAGTCTAGATACGACTCTGACAAGTGACACATGCGTAAGTATCCTATCTGACCACCTGCATCCATTCACGTCCTTGTGCATTCCTACGAACTTGGGCAATTCCAGCAAGACACTGCTACGAGTATATCCCATACGTCCAGAGTTGCTACAGTGTGGCTCCAGGAACAATCTTCTGAGTTTAAACACTTCCGCTGGCCACCGAACTCCCGAGATATGAACACAATTGAACATATCTGGGATGCCTTGCAACGAGCTGTTCGGAGGAGATCTCCACCCCACAGTACTCTTAGGGATCTATGGACAGCCCTGTTGGATTCATGATGTCAGCTCCCTCCAGCAGAACTTCCGTCAGTAGTCGAGTGCATGCCACCTCGTGTTGCGGCACTTCTGCGTGCTCACGGGGGGCCCTACACGATATTAGGCAGGTGTACCGGTGCCTTTGGCTCTTCAGTGTATAAATCTTTGTCGTTAAGGTTCGAGACGTCTAACATGCAGTGACCTCCACACTTTTTTTGAGCTATTTGTCTAGGTTAGAACCCCAGAGATGGCGCACAGCGACCTGAAAATGGTGCGGGGTGACACCTGCAGGGAGCATTCGTTGACGAATGTTCTCTGTTTATGCATTCTATGAATTCGGCTGGCCGACGTCGATTGCAGGAAGGTATATTTCACATATATGCGGTATTTTAATGCCCATGCATCCTTGAGCCGCAAGTTCTTCACAAGGTCGTGTAATTCTCTTCAGCAGTTACAATTCGGTCGCTGGCCTTTCTCATGAAGTACACAGTTATAATTGCCTCCTGTAAGTAAGTTATGCGTTTTTTTTTTTTTTTTTTTTGGTGAGAAGATAAATTTTTTCATCCTTAAAGAAGGCGGCTCGTTCCACCTTTTAGCTACTGCCTGAAGGGGGTGGAAACGTTCGGGCGTGTGATATTGCAAATTTGACAACTAATTCCTCTCATGTATTCTAGTTCCTCAGTATCACAGACAGGGATACCTTTACATACGGGGATGGTCATGCCTGCGTTTCCTTCTTGTGTGATGTTCGCGATTGGTCAAAATCCAATTTATTTGGAAGGAAAATCAGCATTGGCCGTATTTTGTTGTTCTATTGTCAGCAAAATCGATTTTCGGTCACTTAGTGACCATCCTCAGTGCTAGAAGTTAAAATTTTTTACATAACGATCAGAGATTATAAAACCGAAAATCACAACTACACCTGCGTATGAACATAACAGTTGGTATGAACTTACCTGTAATATACAATTAAAATTGGTAGGCACTGGTATCAAGCTATAACCACAAGCTTAGAGCGATCACATAAACTGAGGCCGCTGTTTACATGCACCTGTACAGCAGACCTCGGTGTGACAGGGCTTGGAACGCCCTCTATGTGACATGTGTCACGTGAAGACTTAATATTACTGGTTTTGCAAGATATTAACACAAAATACCTCTTGTGCATTTGTGAGTCATGAAGTAATTCAAATTTAAAATGTACGTAAAAAACATAGCAGACGAAGGGGGAAAGTAACATCTAAAATACACTGACGTATTGTTTTTTAAAAAAACCAACTTACAAAACACAAAACAGATCGATAATAAGTTGTCAGAGTACAGGACAAGTAAAAGAGAAAAAGAAAAGGAAAAAGAATAATATATGAATAACATGAAATGAGGTAGAACACAGTTTTTTAAAAAACATAGTACCCACCATCTGGCGTGGGAAGTTTGAAGTACACCGTTCGTGATTTACGCAAACTGTTACGTTAAGACTAAGGAGTCAAATATATAAAATAGTAATAGTACGAAAACGCCATTACGTAATAATTAAAACGCCGTGAAACACAATATTCATTACAAAAAAGTTTTGAAGGTGTAGACAAACATTTTTATTATCATATTTAACCGACATGATGATGTACATCTCGTTTGTCCCTTTGGACAAGCTAACACATTATAACAATGGTTAAACGCTTCCGCATCAGCACTGGGTCAGAACCTATACATATATGACATCAAACATACACGGTTGCTTAATGTAAAACATAGCACCCACAATTTGGCGTGGGAAGTAAGAAGTTCTTGATTTACGTAAAATATTACGTTAAAACTGAGGAGTCAAATATATAAGAAATACTTACAGTACGAAAAATGCCAATAAGTAACAATTCAAATGTCATGAAACAATATTCATTAGAACAACAAAAAAGGTTTGAGGGTGTAGACTAACAATTTTGTTACATTTTAACGACGCGATGGTGTGTACATATCCTTCGTCCCATTTGGACAAGCTAACATTTTTTATAACACTGGTTGTACGCTTCCACATCAGCACTGGGTCAGAACCCATACACACATTCACAGGTTGATAAAATAGTAATAAAATTGCCAAGCAATTACTGTTTTATCAACCTGTGAATGTATCTATGGGTTCTGACCGAGTGCTGATGTGGAAGCGTTTAACCATTGTTATAATATGTTAACTTGCCCAAAGGGACAAACGAGATGTACATCATCATGTCGGTTAAATATGATAATAAAACTGTTTGTCTACACCTTCAAAACTTTTTTGTAATGAATATTGTGTTTCACGGCGTTTTAATTATTACGTAATGGCATTTTCGTACTATTTCTATTTTATACACTCCTGGAAATTGAAATAAGAACACCGTGAATTCATTGTCCCAGGAAGGGGAACCTTTATTGACACATTCCTGGGGTCAGATACATCACATGATCACACTGACAGAACCACAGGCACATAGACACAGGCAACAGAGCATGCACAATGTCGGCACTAGTACAGTGTATATCCACCTTTCGCAGCAATGCAGGCTGCTATTCTCCCATGGAGACGATCGAAGAGATGCTGGATGTAGTCCTGTGGAACGGCTTGCCATGCCATTTCCACCTGGCGCCTCAGTTGGACCAGCGTTCGTGCTGGACGTGCAGACCGCGTAAGACGACGCTTCATCCAGTCCCAAACATGCTCAATGGGGGACAGATCCGGAGATCTTGCTGGCCAGGGTAGTTGACTTACACCTTCTAGAGCACGTTGGGTGGCACGGGATACATGCGGACGCGCATTGTCCTGTTGGAACAGCAAGTTCCCTTGCCGGTCTAGGAATGGTAGAACGATGGGTTCGATGACGGTTTGGATGTACCGTGCACTATTCAGTGTCCCCTCGACGATCACCCAAACATGCTCAATGGGGGACAGATCCGGAGATCTTGCTGGCCAGGGTAGTTGACTTACACCTTCTAGAGCACGTTGGGTGGCACGGGATACATGCGGACGCGCATTGTCCTGTTGGAACAGCAAGTTCCCTTGCCGGTCTAGGAATGGTAGAACGATGGGTTCGATGACGGTTTGGATGTACCGTGCACTATTCAGTGTCCCCTCGACGATCACCAGTGGTGTACGGCCAGTGTAGGAGATCGCTCCCCACACCATGATGCCGGGTGTTGGCCCTGTGTGCCTCGGTCGTATGCAGTCCTGATTGTGGCGCTCACCTGCACGGCGCCAAACACGCATACGACCATCATTGGCACCAAGGCAGAAGCGACTCTCATCGCTGAAGACGACACGTCTCCATTCGTCCCTCCATTCACGCCTGTCGCGACACCACTGGAGGCGGGCTGCACGATGTTGTGGCGTGAGCGGAAGACGGCCTAACGGTGTGCGGGACCGTAGCCCAGCTTCATGGAGACGGTTGCGAATGGTCCTCGCCGATACCCCAGGAGCAACAGTGTCCCTAATTTGCTGGGAAGTGGCGGTGCGGTCCCCTACGGCACTGCGTAGGATCCTACGGTCTTGGCGTGCATCCGTGCGTCGCTGCGGTCCGGTCCCAGGTCGACGGGCACGTGCACCTTCCGCCGACCACTGGCGACAACATCGATGTACTGTGGAGACCTCACGCCCCACGTGTTGAGCAATTCGGCGGTACGTCCACCCGGCCTCCCGCATGCCCACTATACGCCCTCGCTCAAAGTCCGTCAACTGCACATACGGTTCACGTCCACGCTGTCGCGGCATGCTACAGCCCTCTCGCAGTGTCCGGAGCAAGTATGGTGGGTCTGACACACCGGTGTCAATGTGTTCTTTTTACCATTTCCAGGAGTGTATATTTGACTCCTTAGTCTTAACGTAACAGTTTGCGTAAATCACGAACGGTGTACTTCAAACTTCCCACGCCAGATGGTGGGTACTATGTTTTTTAAAAAAACTGTGTTCTACCTCATTTCATGTTATTCATATATTATTCTTTTTCCTTTTCTTTTTCTCTTTTACTTGTCCTGTACTCTGACAACTTATTATCGATCTGTTTTGTGTTTTGTAAGTTGGTTTTTTAAAAAACAATACGTCAGTGTATTTTAGATGTTACTTTCCCCCTTCGTCTGCTATGTTTTTTACGTACATTTTAAATTTGAATTACTTCATGAGTCACAAATGCACAAGAGGTATTTTGTGTTAATATCTTGCAAAACCAGTAATATTAAGTCTTCACGTGACACATGTCACATAGAGGGCGTTCCAAGCCCTGTCACACCGAGGTCTGCTGTACAGGTGCATGTAAACAGCGGTCTCAGTTTATGTGATCGCTCTAAGCTTGTGGTTATAGCTTGATACCAGTGCCTACCAATTTTAATTGTATATTACAGGTATGTTCATACCAACTGTTATGTTCATGCGCAGGTGTAGTTGCGATTTTCGGTTTTATAATCTCTGATCGTTATGTAAAAATTTTTAACTTCTAGCACTGAGGATGGTCACTAAGTGACCGAAAATCGATTTTTCTGACAATAGAACAACAAAATACGGTCAATGCTGATTTTCCTTCCAACTCTATCCACTATTTGGTCGTGGTGCACACAACACGCCATGGAGTCGTCAATCAATGAAACCAATTTATTTGTGTCACTTCTTGTCGGAACATAATGTCGGCTTCAGAGTCATACACGAACTGCTGCAGTGTAGCTGTTTTTAAATCAGATGTGATTCTAATAATTATCTAAGTAAGAACTCTGTATCCCTGACACATACTTAATTAGTTTGTTTTGTATTCCGTCTGATTATTTTAAGTCCGCAGACCACTCCATCTGAGTGTCTTTTGCAGTGTGAGACTCTTGACTTTCACTATCTTTGGCTTTGAGTGTTTTGACGAGTTCCCTTTTTGGTGGATTTTTTGGTGACGTTTACAGTGGTTTGCAGCCTTGTACGACTACGTGTACTGATGCTATCTCGCTCGACAGATGAAGGTGGCGGTAGGATCACACTGACAGCCGTGGCTTTTCTTTCTGCGGGTGTGTATTTACATTATGACTGTGACTTTCCTCTTGTTTGGGTACACCGGGTGTGTTGCTTGGAATGTTGACGATGGTGGGCTGGCACGAAAATTTTTGTGTACTTTCGCTAGGTTTGATGGCTTATTTGTTTTCCTTAGTTGCGTGGATTGGTCCTATTCGCTGAGGTACCTGGTGGTGGGCTACGTGTGTGAAAGGTAAGGACACAACCACATGTTGTTGCAGTAACCGATTCAACTGCTGTGTCGTCGAGTCACTGATAACTTTGTTATCTAATACTGCTTTAGCTTCAGGTTCTTGAGCTTCCTTTTTAGATGGCTGTCCCATTTCGGTAACGCTATCTGCAGAACTCTTCCCTTCAGATGTTCGTCATCCCTTATTAGCTGTCATTGAAGCTAGATTTTTTGGGGGTAGTCTATGCGGTGTCGGGTTTGCTTGGCGGCGGCGGAAAATTTTTGGCAAATACACGCATGCTCATAAATTAAAGATAACTGCAGTACGTGGTGCCATACAACGTGGCACTACACAAAACTGGCACTAACAGCATAGGCACATAAGGAACACACATGACACAGATCTGTAAGTCCACGGTATTAGTGATAAGTTGAGAAAACCGTCCCGAAACACATGTGATACAAAACACCACTGTTTCCTGTGCATGTACCCCGACATCGGTATGGGATATGATCACCATGCACACGTACACTGGCCGCACAACGGGTTGGCATACTCTGGATCAGGTGGTCGAGCAGCTGCTGTGGTATATCCTCCCATTCTTGCATCAGTGTCTGTCGGAGCTCCTGAAGTGTCCTAGGGGTCTGAGCACGTGCAGCGATACGCCGACCGAGAGCATCACAGACGTGCTCGATGGGGTTTAGGCCTGGAGAACAGGCAGACCACTCCATTCGCCTGATATCTTCAGTTTCAAGGTACTCCTCCACGATGGCAGCTCGGTGGGGCCGTGCGTTATCATCCATCAGGAGGAAGGTGGGACTCACTGCATCCCTGAAAAGGCGGACATACTGGTACAAAATGACGTTCCGACACACCTGACCTGTTACAGTTCCTCTGTCAAAGACATGCATGGGTGTGCGTGCACCAGTCATAATCCCACCCCACACCATCAAACCACGACCTCCATACAGGTCCCTTTCGAGGACATTAATGGGTTGGTATCTGGTTCCTGGTTCACGCCAGATGAAAACTGTTCACTGTTCAGACTATACCTGGACTCGTCCGTGAACATAACCTGGAACCACTGTTCCAATGACCATGCACTGTGTTCTTGACACCACGCTTTACGGGCTCTCCTGTGAGCAGGGTTCAGTGGAATGCACCTTGCAGGTCTCCAGGCGAATAAACCATGTCTGTTCAGTCGTCTGTAGACTGTGTGTCTGGAGACAACTGTTCCAGTGGCTGCGGTAAGGTCCGAGCAAGGCTACCTGCAGTACTCCGTGGCCGTCTGCGGGCACTGATGGTGAAATATCGGTCTTCTTGTGGTGTTGTAAACTGTGGACGTCCCGTACTGTAGCGCCTGGACACGTTTCCTGTCTGCCGGAATCGTTGCAATAATCTTGAGATCACACTTTGTGGCACACAGAGGGCCCATGCTACGACCTGCTTTGTTTGACCAACCTCCAGTCACCCTAGTAATCTACCCCTCATAACGTCAGCAATATGTGTTCTTTGAGCCATTTTCAACACAGTCACCATTAGCACATCTGAAAACGTCTGCACGCTTACTCGCTGCACTGTACTTTGACATGCACCAACACACCTCTGCATATGTGGACTGCTGCCATGTTTCCAAAAAAACAACCCAAGAGATTACCAGCTAACGAAGACTCTGTAACGCAGCGTATAGAACAAGACCATCATAAACAGACGAAACGAAAATGTAGATGTCATGATGCTTGTAAACAACACTAGAAGCCAAAGTACATAATATGTCCACGAACTTGCACGTCTCAAGTGTAGCTGTACCATACGACCACGAGCTGGTACAGCATTGTAACATCCCGAGCAGAAGAAACTTCTGCATCCTGCAGTGTTGCCAGATAGTGCAGATGACCGGAATTAAATTCCTAAGGGCGGCCAGTTTTATTGGCCACTTACGTGAACGACTCAAGCTTAGTCTCTGCAGCGGCTGGTCGGCGGCCACGTTTTATATCAAAGAGTGTACGTCTACATCTAGATCAATACTGTGCAAAGCGCGGTGAAGTGTATGGAAGAGAGTACTTTCCATTGTATCACATATTTGAGTTTCTTTCCGTTACCTTCATTCGTACAGTGTGGGTACAATGACTGCTTGTACACCTCCGCGAATGCTATAATTTATCTTATTTGGTCTTTGAAATCCCTGTGGTAGTGGCTCATCTGTTCCTAAGTTCCTCTCTTCATACGGTATGCTTGCGTAAGAATGGTTGGCGTTGACCTAAGAGCATCTGCACGCTCAGGTTGCCCAGCATTTCAGTGACGCTCTCCCATGAGCCATACAGACCGTGATCATTCATGCTGCCATTCTTTGCATACATTTAATATACCCTGTTAGCCTATTTCATATGGTCCCACGCAATTGAGAATTATTCTAGATTCGTTCACTCGAATGTTTTGCAAGCAATCTCTTATGTAGACTGATTGCATTTTCCCAGGATCCTACCAATAAACTGACATCTGCCACCAGTTTTAACTTCGAGTGAGCCTATGTGCCCATTCCATTTCGTATCCCCAGAAATTGTAGCGCCATTTTTGAAGTGCACAATTTTACATTTCTGTACGTTTAAACCAAGTTTTCATTCAAAACCTTATCAAGATCTGACTGGATATTTATGCAACTTTTTAAAATGAAACTTTGTTATAGATACCATCCTCATCTGTAATAAGTCTGTGTATTGCCTTTCAGGTAATAAACATACAGCATGAACAGCAAGGATTCCAACAAGTTTCTCTAGGACACACCTGAGACTACAACTGCTGACTTTCTATCCAAGATAATATGCTGCATCCTCTTTAACAAGAAATCCTCAGTCATCACCAGTTTTGTTTGATACCGCATATGATCCACTTTTGTTAACGAACGTTTATGTGGTATCCACTGTAATGCTTTTCGGAAAGCAAAAAGTACTGAATTCCCTGATTGCTTTGAGCCGTGACTTTCAAGGTGTCATGAGAAATAAGAAGTTCGGTATCGCATGATGGAGGCTTTCGTAAACCATGCTGATTGGTATTGAAGAGGTCACTCTGTTCGAGATCAGAATATGACATATTCTAAAAGGGATGGATGTCAGCGAGAATGGAAGGTAGATGCTTTATGAGATACAACTGATGCCCTTCTTGTAAGGGCGTGTTATTGTGTTAACATCCAATTAATTGGGCACACTTTTTTTTTTAATTTTCATTCCTCCGCCGGATGGGTGGGGCGGGCTCATGGAGGGCTTATTGCCGCTTTGGAGCCTTAGCTTATTCTTAATTTTTGCTGTGGTGGTACCGTTTATTTTATTACATAGGGGATAGGTTCTTTTTTTGTTTTGGTTTTTATCGGAAGTTTTTGTTCTTTTTCTTTTTTGATATTGTTGTCTTATTGCACTTTTTGTGCAGAGGGATATACAGAACTCCGGTATTTACCTTACGGCTGAGGGAAACCCCCTCAAACCTCAGCTGGAGTTGGGTTGGATTCCTTGTTTTGGTGTCTTCTTTTTTGTAGTTTATGGTGTTTGTAGGTGTTGCGGTAATTCCTTGTCTTCTGTGATAATTCTGATGTCTGTGTGCTTCCCTGGATAGATTTTTTTCTGTTGCTGTTGCTGTGATGAGTGGCTGATAGGGGTATTTATATCTTGGTATATTTCGGTGATATGGAGTTCTCTGTATGAGTTGTTTTATATTTTCATTTGTTTGTAGCCTATTGTTTCCATAAGTGGCTATTTGTTTTACGAGTCATTTTTCCATAGATTCAGTCCTGAGTGTGGTATGTAGCTGGGCTGTCCGTTCGTATGGGATTTTCCCTATCGTCCTCAGCATTCTCCTGTCTGCAGATCTGATCTTGTTGCATTGAATTGTGGTTCCGCACCATGCTATTGCGCCATATTCTAGGATCGGTCGTACATACAGTTTATATATGTGTAGTGCCACGGGTGTAGAGGCCCCTCCATTTCAATGTTGAAGTAGTCGAATCCTCGTTAGTTTTGCATTCGCTATTCCAATTTTTTGCGTGGTGTTTCTCTCCCAGTTGAGTAGGTTGTCTATTTCTAGTCCAAGGTACTTCGCTGTCGTTGTCGGTTCGAGTCTCTGCCACCATAGTGTTATTTGGGCGTTCTTTGGGTCTTGCTTCTTGTCTTGTGTTAGATGTCTATGCCTTATTATTAGTAGTTGTGATTTAGTAGGGCGGATTCTCCAGGTTGACATCCATTCTTCTAGTGACTGGATGTATCTATTTGTTTCTGAGGCTATTAGTTCTGTAGTAGCCGCCTAGCACCAGAAAGCCGTATCATCAGCGTAGAGGGCTATTTCCTCGTTTAGTCCTACTGATTTTGGGATATCAGCTGTGTATAAGTTATAGAGCAGCGGCGATATTATGGCTCCTTGGGGTACGCCTGCCTTTGGTTTGAATTTTTCGGACAGTTGGTTCCCTACTTTGATTCTGATGTACCGCTCCGTTATTATGTTTTGGATGAGCTCTATTGTTTCGATTGGGACTTTGTATCTGATGAGCTTGTTGGTCAGTCCTGTATGCCACATTTTATCAAAGGCTCTTTCAATGTCCAGTAGGAGCGTTGCTGCCGCGTTTCCGGTGTTTATTGCCTCAACGCTACTAGTGATCATTCTTAAGGGGCTCCGGAACGCCCTATACTTGCAATGTTAAAATAACGCTTATAAATTACAGCTTTCCTCACAAAGTATTTGAGGTAGGAAGTTGAACTTTTTACAGATTATTTATTGGAATATGTGCTACAACTTAACACAGGGATTTTACAAAATTTTAGTTCAGTTATTAAAGATGATTTTTTTTCAATTTTAATGAAAATTCACATTTTTTTGCAATTTTTTATTTATATATTCAAAAATATACAGTTTTTTGGAAAAAGGCTGTGTTAAATTATGCAGAAGGTACTGTGTAACATTTACTGAAAGTTTGAAACAAATATGTTTGGAAGATCCTTAGAAAACATGTAATTAGTATGAGAAAATAAAAGTTATGGGAATCGAGCGACAAAGATTGGATTAACTTTTTAGTGCATTCCCGGTCCATAGGATGGATTATCTTCATCCTCTGCAAACTCCTCCTCCAGCTTCCTCTTGTTCCTCCTCCTGTTTACTCTTGCTTGTATTTCTAGACTCTTTACAGCCCTGTCTGCAGCCCGAAGGCGTTCCTTGTCTAAAGCAAGCATCGCTCGTACCATGTTAGAACCTATCTTCATTCCCATATTTCTAAATACCTTTGGCTTTCCAACATTTCTCCTTTTCTTAAAAGCCTTCAGAGGATTTCTAATAACTTTACTTTTACTCATTATTATACTTCAACAAAACAGAGACTCAAGAAACAGAATTAATCACGAATTTTTTCGAGATAACGACAGAGTAAATAAACATGAAACAATCGACAATCACACCAGCCATATATATTGAACCATCACAGGTTAGCCACAACACATACTTTATCTCACATCACTAAAATGTACCTGATGAACACGGACGTTAATAATAACACCATTTGACAGCAGTTTAACAGCGCCACAGTGGGTCACGCCCATGTAGAACACATTTCAAAAAAAATTTAAAAATAGTTGTAGTCTTCGGAATTGAATAAATTATATATCTATTAAAAGGTAATAGTCTGCAGATTCAGAAAACGCAAAAAAGTAAAAATTGAACTTTTCATGATTTTGAGCCTTTCCGGAGCCCCTTAAAATCGGGTCAATTGTACTCCTGTTTTGCGGAAGCCTGCTTGTTCCTCTGATAATATATTTTTCTTGTCCGCGAATTTTTGTAGTCTCTCTGTCAGAATGGTTTCAAATGTTTTGGCGATGACCGGTAGTAGTGCAATGGGTCTGTATGATCTGGCGTCGTGTTTTGGTTTGTTTGGTTTCGGTAACGTTCTAATCTCAGCATTTTTCCATTGTTGTGGTGTTTTTTGTAGTTTTAATGCTGCGTTGAAGAGTTTTTGTAGTGCTGGTATTATAATGTTTGCTGGTATTAGTCTCAGGTGTCCACGTGTGATGCCGTCCGCGCCTGGTGCCGTAACGTTTCCGCTGGCTATTGCCTGCCTGATTTCTGTTGTCGTGGTGTATGAAAGGAGTGCCATTTGATCTTCGTCGTGTACGTTGTAATGCGTTTCTTCTAGATGTTTGTTGGTTTCCACCTCTATTGTTCTTTGTTGTTTGTCATCGAACCTGTCGTCTTGTGGGTGGGTATAAACTTCTTTTAGTGCTTCCATGAATGCTTCGGCTTTGTCTTTTTCGGATGTCGTTATTTCGCCGTTGACGGTGAGCGGCGCTTCTTCGCCTTGCTTTTGCTCCGCTATTCTTTTAAATTTACGCCAAAAGTCTGCTGGATCTTTTGGGTCAAGTTTTTGTATTTTTTCATTCAGGATCTTGGCTCTGTACTCCCTGAGTAGGTGTCTGACGTGTCCGTTTAACCTGTTCCATTGATTTTTGACGGTCGGGTCCCCGGTCCTTTTGTACTGGGCATAGACCTGCCTTTTTTGTTTGATTAGGGTCAATATGTTTGCCGGAATTTTGGTCTCCCCTCTATTATAGTTCTTGTTGGCGCACTAATTTCTATGGCTTCATTGATTGCGTTCGTTAAGTGTTTCCATGTCATTCTCTGTCGTTATATCTGCGTCGGTTATTAGTAGGTTTTGCGTTATGTGTTGAACGTATCTTCCTGCGTCTATATTTTTCCTGTCTTTGTACGTCTTTTTCTCTGGTTTTGTTGTTTCGGGGTTAAGTAGTGTTGTTTTCATGAGTAATGGTAGATGGTCACTGCCGATGCTTTCTCCTATTATTATATCCCCTATCCGCCGCGCTGTGTTGGTTGTAATAATTACATGGTCTGGTATTGAGGTTCCCATGTGATTTATGAATGTTGGTTCCTCATTGGGTAGCTTTATGATGTGTTCGTTCTCCTGTAATAGTTCCTCCAGTATTGTTCCGTTTCTGTTCGTCCTATGATCTCCGAAGTTAACGGATCTGGCGTTGAAGTCTCCAAATATGACACTTGGCCCCAATGTGGTTATGTGTTTAATTAAGTCTTTCGATAGTTCCTCGGTTGGCGGCACATAGAGTATAGCTACGTGTACTGTCTTTATATGTTTGGTCGCTACTTTAATTACGATGATTTGTTGGTCGTCGTAGCATTGTGGGAGCTGTACCTGTACTGCTGGTATTTTCTTGTGGTGTAACAATGCTACTCCTCTGTGGGCTCATCCGCTATGTCTAGCTTCTGTTACGAAATCCTTGCGGTAGCATGTGTAATTTGATATGCTGATGGGTGCCTGTCCTGCCCTGGTTTCTCTGATACCTAGTATCTGCACGTTTTCGACCCTTTTTGAGCCGCTCAATGAGCGGTTTCTTCGTGTTAAAACCATTGGCATTAACAAAACCGAGTTTCGCACTGTTCTGGTTCATGGCTGCGAAGGTGATCGGTTATCTGCGTGTTTGCTTTTCTCCTCCTGCGCTTTTTGGGCGCCGCTGACTGGGGAGATGCTGAAGTGGACCTTGTTCCATGCCTGTGAGACGTTTATTTCACGTTTAAAGAAGGTTTTGGAGACCTCCCTCATAGCGCTCAGGACCAGATTTTTCCTGTCTGGAAGTATGTTCATTAGGGCGAGTGTTGTTGCTCTAAGAAAGTCTTCGCATGCTACCGCTTGTTTTTATGGGCACAGGTTCGTCGGTGCATATGATTTTAGCGGTCGCTTCGATTGATATCGGCGCCTTCGGGCGCTTGGGGCATTTGATGTCTGTTGATTGGTGTTCACCTGAGCAGTTTACGCAGATTGGTTTGGTAGGTTCTTGTTGGCATGCTGCGATTACATGTGGGCCTCCGCACCTATAGCATCGGATTTTGCCTTAGCGGTCGCTTCGATTGATATCGGCGCCTTCGGGCGCTTGGGGCATTTGATGTCTGTTGATTGGTGTTCACCTGAGCAGTTTACGCAGATTGGTTTGGTAGGTTCTTGTTGGCATGCTGCGATTACATGTGGGCCTCCGCACCTATAGCATCGGATTTTGCCTTTACAATTTTTGGTGATGTGTTCAAATGTGTGACATTTGGCGCACTGTGCGGGCTGTAATGGTGATATATGCGATTCTTCCACCGGGTGAGGCTTACAAAACAGTTTGAAGTGGTTCTTTAGCAGGCTGCCGATAGTGTCTTTGCTTCTTGTGATCACTCGCATCATTTGGATGGGTTTTCCGTATTCCGTTATACTTAAAATTGGAGACAACTTAGCTGCGAGTTATATGTAGAATATGACGCAGACGCAGACGCAGACGCACATAACGGAGGGTTGAACCCTCTGCCGTGGGCGAAGTTCTAGTGCAACTGAGGCGCTTCTCCTTCTTACATGAAGATTGGTGTGGGATGTCATGACGGTTAGATGTTTGCTTGACTTTTGCGTTTTTTTTTTTTTTTTTTTTTTTTTAGGATTAGAGCAGGCATAGCCGCCTTATTGCCTTACGACGCACATCATCAATATGGGAGCGCCAGGTGAGGCGCTGATCCAGGGTAACGCCCAAGTACTTTGATGTACGAGTCCAAGGGACTGGGGTACCAAGGACCATCACCGGAGGGAGCCGAATGGGAATATGGCGTCGGCATATGATAAGGGCTTGGGTTTTGGAGGGATTAAATGCCAGACGCCAGGTCCTAGCCCAATCGGTTAGGGAATCTGTAGCCCCCTGGAGCCGCTGTTGTAGACCTGCCGCACTCCGAGAACGAGAGAAGAGCGCAGTGTCATCTGCGTAGAGAGCTAAGTGTACTCTCGGCGCAGAGGGCAGATCAGCTGTGAAGAGAGAATATGACAAGGATTACACCGGGCCATAAAGCATTGTTTCATTTTAATGGTCTTAGCTATCTCTCAACGCCACACTGACAGTCTACATCACCCATCATTGCCGTGTTGCGGGAAGTAAATTGTGGCATACATCGGTATCTGCCTTAGTGAAGTAACATTTGAAAACACGGTTGACTGTTTCTGCTTTCCTTGGCTACTCTCAATTTCAGTTTCTGTGGTACCCATGAGTGTCTGGACAGTAAGTTTGTTGCCATTGACAGCCTTTACAAATAAAAAGAATTTCTTTGGGTTTTCTGGATAGCTCTTCCAATTAGATTCTGCTATGGTGGTGGCTGAATGATTAACACATCGCCAGTTTGATAACCAAACACAGCTCATTCAGTATCTTGTTATCTACACGGCTATGCTTTGTTTTACACCAATTACGCAGATGTAACTGTTTCTGTAGAAGTTCCTTTACATTGATTGTATACCATGGATGCCCCCTCCATCAGTCTTCTGGCTGGTTTCATGCGGCCCGTCACGAATTCCTCTCTTGTGCCAACTTCTTCATCTCAGAGTATCACTTGGAAACTACATGCTCAACTATTTGCTGGATGTATTCCAATCTCGTTCTTCCTCTATAGTTTTTGCCCTCTACAGCTCCCTCTAATAACATGGAAATCATTTCCTGATGTCTTAAAAGATGTCCTATAATCCTGTGTCTTCTCCTTGTCAGTGTTTATCACACATTCCTTTCCTCTTCGGTACTGCTCAGAACCTCCTCATTCCTTACCTTACCAGTCCACCTAATTTTCAACATTTGTCTGTAGCAGTCCATCTCAAATGCTTCGCTTCTCTTCTGTTCCAGTTTTCCCGCAGTCCATGTTTCACTACCATACAATGCTGTGCTCCAGAAGTACGTTCTCAGAAATTTCTTCCTCACATTAAGGCCTATGTTTGGTACTAGTAGACTTCTCTTGGCCAAGAATTCTCTTTTTGCCAGTGCTAGTCTGCTCTTTATGTCCTCCTTGCTCTGTCCTTCATTGGTTATGTTGTTGCCTGGTCGTAGAATTCCTTATCGTCATCTTCTATGTGACCATCAATCCTGATGTTAAGTTTCTCGCTGTTCTCGTGTCTGCTACTTCTCATTATTTTCGTCTTTCTTCGATTTACTCTCAGTCTATATTCTGTATCCATTAGACAGTTTATGTCATTCAGAAAATCATGTAGTCCAAATTTTCCACGCTGCCGACTGCGTCACTCCTTTAGTGTCAGCCCAAGGCCGCCTTCGCTCCGAGCACGTAATAACTGATTCACAGGCTTTAGATAAGAGCACGGAGAGAGTTGTCAGTTGCAGGCTGCTACATCTTTCCCTACGTTAAAGCAGCTCTGTTGTGATACGACTGGGTCTGAATGTCTACCAGAAACGAAAAACCAGCACCTAGTTCATGGTCACATTTAGGATCCATAGATCCCTAGATTGAACCTATGGTGTGCGCCGTACTTGGAGAAATTTTCATATATTTAACGAACAAAAATAGCATTTTAAAGTACTTTTCGAATTTAAAGCCTATAACGAAGCATTTAAGATAATACTTAATTTTATATAATTTTGATACACGATTTATGTTTTAATGAATTGATGAGTTTAAAGATGAAAAGAAATGTCGCGACGACACTTCAATTTTTAAGATCCTTTTTTAAATGACGATAACTTTGTAATTTATGGCAGTGTATGATAATACCTGTAGATTACACGGAGACAATCGTCTTATTACAATGACAGGTTTGCCTTGCTGTTACATTGTTGTTTTCCGCTGGTGATGACCGATGCAGCCCTCATAATGCTGTAACAGTGATACTGATAAATTTTTGAAGTTACTTTCAGTTGGTAGCAGAATAATTATTACAACAACAAAAATATTTGTTCTAAGAATAGAGTAATTTTTCTTACAAGGGAACCTCCCCATCGCACCCCCCTCAGATTTAGTTATAAGTTGGCACAGTGGATAGGCCTTGAAAAACTGAACACAGATCAATTGAGAAAACAGGAAGAAGTTGTGTGGAACTGTGAAAAAATAAGCAAAATATACAAACTGAGTAGTCCATGGGACGATAGGCAACATCAAGGGCATTGTAAACGCAGGAGCACCGTGGTCTCGTGGTAACGTGAGCAGCTGCGGAACGAAAGGTGCTTGGTTCAAATCTTCCATCGGGTGAAAAGTTCAAGCCTACCCTCGCATGAAAATTTTAACTTTTTATTTTCAGTTTATGTGTCAAACTGTTATGTTTTCATAACTTTTTTGGGAGTGATTATCACATCCACAAGAAAACCTAAATCGGGCAAGGTAGAAGAATCTTTTTACCCATTCGCCAAGTGTACAAGTTAGGTGGGTCGATAACATATTCCTGTCATGTGACGCACATGCCGTTACCAGTGTCGTATAGAATATACCAGATGTGTTTTCCTGTGGAGGAATCGGTTGACCTATGACCTTGCGATCAAATGTTTTCGGTTCCCATTGGAGAGGCACGTCCTTTCGTCTACTAATCGCACGGTTTTGCGATGCGGTCGCAAAACACAGACACTAAACTTATTACAGTGAACAGAGACGTCAATGAACGAACGGACAGATAATAACTATGCAAAAGTAAAGAAAATAAAAGTTTCACTCGAGGGAAGACTTGAACCAAGGACCTATCATGCCGCAGCTGCTCACGCTAAGCACGGTACCACGGCGCTCCTGTGCCCCCATCGTCCTTGGTGTTGCCTTTGTTGCCCATGAACTACGCAGTTTGTATATTTTGCTTATTTTTTCCTAGTTCCACACAACTTCTTCCTGTTTTCTCGACTGATCTGTGTTCATTTTATCAAGGCCTATCCACTGTGCCAACTTATAACTAAATGTGAGGGGGGTGCGATGGGGAGGTTCCCTTGTTAGAAACATATTGTCTATGTAACTTTTGGATTCCTAGTTAATAATAGTGGCCGTATCACACTATGACGTCAGTGGTATAGACCACTTTGCACTAAACGTTCTCGAAAAGTACAAGTGCCAGTTCACATTATCTGTATGCCAGGAGAAAACACGTGACATCATTAGCCACGTCTCCCTTATTTGTGAAGTCATCATCACATAACAAGCCATGCCGACTTATCTATGACATCATTCAAAATCCAAGAAGCCAAACTTCATTTCTTGGAACGGTGACAGCTATGAGAACGAAACACCCAATCACATCCGAGTATTTCACTAGCTAAACGAGACAGCCAATCACAGCCTACTATTTCAATGTCGAAACAGCCGATCAAAATACAACTACCATGTTCAAAAGTATCTGAATTTTTTTCATGGTCAAAAGTATTTACTAAAAAAAATGAAAAAATTAATTCAGACTACAGGTTTGTTTATTTCCTTGCTACTTAATGTAGTATTTTCTCCAACATGTGTTCTGTGCAGTTATAGGATTAGTCAGATTCGTTTTGGCATATTGCCCGATTTAGGCCTAAACATAGAATGTGTTTTGTAACAATATATAAATGGAAATAGCATCGGGCACTTTATTTGAGAGTCCACTGTCATGTTTTAGGCTTTAGTTTTGACAGATTTGTGTGTGTGTGTGTGTGTATTTATAACACTAGCTGTAAGCATAGCATTTTTTGTTGCTGATGTCTTTTGCAGACATTTTAGATGTGGAAATAACATTGTGACAAGAAGCATCATGTGTTTCAAAGAACAGTTTGCATGTGGAAATATTTAATTTGAGGTTTGTTGTGCCTTACACCAAATGCGATACAGAGAATGAACCACGGACATTCGAAAGTGTTGCTTAACCTGTAAGTTCATGCACTGAACATTGAGTGTGCGTGTGTACGTGTGTGTGTGTGTGTGTGTGTGTGTGTGTGTGTGTGTGTGAGAGAGAGTCACTGATGACAAAACTTACGTATTTTAGATATTACGTATAAAAATTCAGATACCTTTGAATATGGCAGCTGAACTGTGATTGTCTGTTTCGTTTTAATAGCCACTAAAATACTGAGATTAGATTGACTCTTTCATTTTCATGGGTGTCGTTACCTACAAGAAATGATATGCTGCTTCTTAGATTGTGATTGACATATAAGGGGAGCGGGGCTTGTCACATGATGATGATATCGTAGATAAGGAAACGTGGCTTGTAACATCATGTGTTTGACCCTGTCATACAGATAACCCATACTATCACTTGCACTTTTCAAGGTCAGCTATTACAGTGGCATCACAAGCCAATGTGTTACCTTGTCAAACACAATGGGTCTTGTACGTTTCTGGCAATATCTCATTAACGAATAAACCTATGTGAAAGTAGTTTTCCCCGGATATTAAACCTCAAGAATCTTCCTCTGGCGACGGGAAGTATAAAAATTTACGTGTCCTGCCTTTTATGAAATGAAATGCGAAGGAAATCGGCTGTCTGCGTAATCGTTTCACTTTAAACTGCCGAATTTTCGTTAACCGTCTATTTCAAAGACTTACTGTCATTGCCAAGTGACCGGCTGTCACTGCAACCATTAAAAACTTCAGCCAAATAAGCCCACACAAAGTAATTACGTCTACATCTTTTAAGATTATAAGAAGATGCGTCCCGCAATATTAAAACAGAGACACTTTTAATATATATGTAAACTGCACCAGTTATTTACTTTTTCATGCTTATAACAAAGAGTTTCGAGATTTTATTTTCATTTTCAAGTACATTTGTTTACATGAACATTTTTGGTAATGTTTGCATGTGTGATTTTCTACCTCCCTCGCGTCTTTTTGAGGTTATACTGCAATGGGCGGGGCACTACGAATGTAGTGTGTGGACATTAAGCTGGGAATGTGGGTCTCACGGGGAGCGTGCAAGGGATAAATCCCTGCAGTCGCTCTATCCTCTGTGCCCTCGGGGCTCAGATGGATAGGGCGTCTGCCATGTAAGCAGGAGATCACGGGTTCGAGTCCCGGTCGGGGCACACATTTTCAACTGTCCTCGTTGATGTATATCAACGTCTGTCGACAGCTTAGGGTAGTGATTTAATTATAATTTTATTTTGAGACAATTTTTATTTTAAATTTTTGTCTATTCTGCAGCCTAGGTGATCTCTGCATAAATGCGGTGCTGCTTAAGCTCAAGGTTCTACAGCAACGTAAACACTGATGACAAACTAATCTTTTTTAAGAGAATTATATCTCTGATTTAAATAATGAAAACTGCACCAGTTATTTACTTTTTCATGCATTTCACAGCGAGTTTCGAGATTTTATTCTCATTTTCAAGTGCATTTGTTTACATGAACATTTTTGGTAATGTTTGCATGTGTGATTTTCTACCTCCCTTGCGTCTTTTTGAGGTTATACTGCAGTCGGAAAATCGGACGAAATGAATCATTAAGTGTTTTTAAATGCTAATGTTAGAAAAGATATTTTTCTTTGTCTATTTAAAGGTATTGTGTGTCATCCATTATACAGAATATCACACACGCAAGTCATCACTTACTCTGTTTGTTTTAGTAATCAAAACATGCTACAAAGTTGTCAGTTAGAAAATGTATTTTTACCACTGTTGGCTACTGAATTACCGATTACATTTTTTATTGAGAAAAAGTACATACTTACGAAAACTAATACCGAAATAGTTAACCGATTCAGTATCTAGTTTGTCGCTGAGAAATTTTGTTCTTACTTTTTGTGGTGTACAAAACGTTCAATTGTATGTGATTTTTGGAAGTGGTTGAATATCTTCTTCTCTGTTTTAGAATAGGTACCCAGTTATTTTATATGTGTTACTATTGCTGATTTTATAAATTTGTTATGTGTGTAACATTTGATGTGTTCATTGTATCTAATTTTAAAATTCCTGCCAGTTTGTCCTATGTGGTAGCTTGAGCAAGTTTTACATGTTATTTTTATATTCCTGAATTTGAGAATTTATCTTTTTTATTGTTTAAAGAGTGGACAAATATCTGTAGTAGTTTGTTGTTTGTGGAGAAAGATACTTTCACTTTATGTGACTTAAGTAGGTTTGCTATTTGTTGAGAAATGTTACCTACGTAAAATATGCTGACCATACACTTGATTGTATTTTTGGTTTCTTCTAAAGAGTTCACCACTCTGTTTCACTCTTGGCAGTAAGCAGCCTGCATCGTAGGCGAGAAGGTGAAAAAAACTTATGGCTTCGGCACCACGTTTTTCCGTCAGGGGCGTTTGAACCACTGATGTACTGCTTCCAGCTCGATCTGCAATTCCCAGCTTAGGAAGTTGTCTTGGCGTTGTTTTGGAGCGAAATTCAGTTCTGCAATGATTTCTGCAACTGTCACCCTCTTATTTTTGTCACAACCGTCTGCAATGACCGTCTGTCACGATTAGTCAAGATACAATCTCGTCTGCGTTGTGGCTTAGCGGATGATGCTTTTCTGCTTTTGCCACTTCGGCTGCCTTGGTTAGGGAGCACCCACCAGAAGAGCGCCAACAACTTCGTAGTGTTCGAATTCACTTAGCTACGGCACAATGGACGCGCAACTAGACAAGACACCGATCTGACCACTACTGACGAAATATTCACGAGTACTGTTCGTGCTCAAATACAAAAGCACCACCTGAGGGTTGTCTTGCATCTGTATTATGTTTAAGCATGTATTGCTCGCGATGTTTCATTTTTCTGTGCAGTCCCTGTATATAACCTCATGTTCAGAGAAAAATAGAACACTGTAGGTCGATTCGGTCCGCAGGTTCAGGTTCAACATCGATATCGTAGCACAACACGACCCGCTGGTAAAATGTGCCTGAAACCTTCGTTCTCGCTATAAACCGAAGGTAATGGATTTTTGTGACTTGAGAAGACGCCCAGGGTGCCTCGCAGACGTATACGCCAACTGTACCGTCTAATCAGTGAGTTTGGAAGAGGGTGCATTATTGACATAACAGAATGCGATGCATCCATCCGGGAAACTGCTGCTCGTGTGGGACGAAGTGTTTCGGTAGTGCGATGGGTGTGTGCAGAATTTTTCACGGACGGCCGTAGATGGGTCAGGTCGCAGCACGCAGACCAACCCCCGAGAAGAGCGACACCTCATCCGAATGGAACTTCAGGACAGATATGCGTCCTCCTCGACTCTGAAGCAACTGCGGAAAGGTGTAATACATCTTAAACTATCAGGGGTGACAGTCCGTCGCCGTTAATTACAGCATAGTTTAATTGCACGTTGTCCACTTCACCGCCTACCTTTGGCGAATGTGCAGAAACATGCTAGACGGCAATGGTGTATGAAACGGCGTCACTGTGGACAGGAATGGCATCAGATAGTTTCAGATATGTTTCCGGGCGAATCCAGGTTGTGTTTGTTTGAAAATGATGGGCAGATTTTGGTTCGCCGCAGACAGAGGGAGCAGCATAACAGTGACTGCATTCGTACAAGGCGCACAGCGCCAACTCGAGGCTTCATGGTGTGGGGTGCTGCTGGGTACAACCACCAATCACAGTTGGTACGTGTTCAGGGCACTGTGATCAGTCTCACCTATGTGAATGACATCTTGCGACCCATACCCATATCCATTGTGCACAACACCCCAGACGCCATTTTCCAGCAAGACAATGCATGACCATATGTTGCTGCACGAAAACGTGCCTTCTTGATGTCAAAGGATGTCAGCTTTTTGCCCTGGCCCGACAAGTCACCAGACTTGTCGCCAATCGAAAATGTGTGGGATATGGTGAAATGACGGGTGCAGCTTGTGACAATGCCATCCACCACGGGTGAACTTTTGAACCAGGTGAATGGAGCATGGATGACATTACCGCAGGACGCCGTTCTCGCATTATATGCGTCGATGTCATCACAAATGGAACAAGTTATCAGGGCCCATGACGGGCCCTGTGACTACTAGACAACAGAACGGATGCTGAGACGAGGTGACTGAAATGCTAATCGTTTCTGCATGTCCTATGAATATGAACGTCCTATCTCGAGTTCAGTGCATTAGGATATTTCTGCACTTGCTTTGTACAGGTCTACCGTACGCCATGAAATTTGCGTTCTAATTCTCCGTCCAATAGGATGCCGACATTCACTTGCACGTTTCATTTGCTGTGGTTGCATCTTGATACGTGTCACGTCACAGTAATGGTCAGGGAAGGTGGAAGGTGTTGTTTCAGAATTTACTACATCTGTTTTTAACTGCCCTGGTACATAACGTTATATCCAGCCTGCCTGCTGATGTATTCGTCACGTAGTTGTAAATCGGTAATGATGCATCTGTTGGTTTCCCCGTGTCTTCCGAAGTGTTGAAGTTTGTTTGTTGATCAATAAAATTTAATAGCCATGGTGTCTCAAAAGATACAGCACAACTTAAATCTGTTATAGAATCCAAAACTATGAATATATTCGCGCCATATTTGGCTAATGTGACACACTCAGTCACAAAATTCTTATGCCGTTTAATTAATGTCAACATGTGCGCCTTTGCTGGTACGCACAACATCCAGTTTATATTGAAGTTTTACCCACACTCTGCGCAACCTATCCGCGACAGCTGTGGCAATGGCAGCAACGATTCGGTTCTTTAAATCACTGATGTGGTTCACTGGCGTTTGGTAGACTCTGCTACGACTGCACACCACGGCGGCCGAAAACGGACTGAAATGAGCTACCCGAGCGCAATTCACGACCCGTCCTCACAGCTTTACTTCCGCAAGTACTTCGTCTCCTACCTCCAAACTTTACAGCTCCTCTCCTGCGTAAGCTGCAGGGTTAGCATTCCTAGAAGAACGAATCTTGCGGAGACATTGCTTAGTCACAGCGTGCTGGCGACTGGTAGAGGATTTGGCCGCATGAGAGAAAGACCCCGAATTCGAGTCCCAGTCACGTACACAATTTTAATTTACCACGAACTTCCATGTCAATGAACACTTCCGTACTGTCAAAATTCTTCGATATGCGACCGTAAAATTCAATACACTCTTCGTGTTTTTTCGTATACTTCCTCTTATTGAGCGTTTATGACCGACCACAACTGTAGAATCCATTGTAACGACTGTCATGCTGGCGTGTACTCAAAAGCAAGCACTCGTAAATCTCATTCTTGAGCCCAGAATGTTTAAATGCGCGTTGTCGCACCTCACAGAGGTTGAATATGTGTTCTAGTATCGATCGAGATACAGCAACAGTAATCTCACAATATCCTTTGTACCTAAGAGCTCAGACTACATTGTCCTTTGCGTGTACTCTGAGCACTTCGTACTGCCATTTCACGTATGTCGCTTCTTTTCTTGCTGTAACGCTCAGTGTCGTTTCGAGAGCAATTTTCCACGCAAGTGACGCATCATTTGGTGCCCTTCCCTCTTTGCCTCCCTTTCTTATGGATTGGTTGCCGTTCGTTTGCTCTTAGTGATACCTTTAAAAATAAGCCTCAATCTAATGAGCGCATAAATGTGTTATTTTCGCTTCTAATTATGACACACCCTGCGTACAAAGTTTGCACTCTCAACCTGGCGCCCCAAGATACCACTTGCGTCGCTTGAGCCATAAAACAGTCGAGGTAACACAACCATTCAATCCGATGAAGTCTCCCAATCATCTATTGTTTTTTTTTCCGTGTCTCTGGAAGTTATAAGTAACCTGCCTGTTCTTTCTCACTTTGTATTCATTCTTGAACACAAAGCTCAAGATGGAACACCAGTCATAGACCTCACTAAACACGAAAACTATCAGAGTGGTTTCGCTGTCTCCATATCTCATAAATTCTATATCAGTATCGATAGCTTCCTTACATTTACATCTAAACTCTCCAAGTCACCATGTGACGTATGGTGGAGGGTACTTCGACAACTACTGTTATTGAGGCCGACTGCACATCGATTCTACTCTCGCCAATGTACACTTCGCGTAAGAACTACGAGGATGAAAGAAATTAGGGCTCGTTCGGAGGGTTACGGACAGTCGTTTTTCCTTCTATTTGCGAATGGAACAGAAAAGAAAGTGAGTAGTAGTGGTACAGGGAACCCTCTGCCATGTACCGAATGGTGACTTGTGGACTATGTGTGTAGATGTAGATGTACATCTCCTTTTCCTCCTACCTCTGTCCAACTCCTCCTCTTCCCTTTCTCTGCCCATTTCATCCTCCATCTCTCTCTGCCCATCTCCTCCTCTTTCTCTGCCCATATCTTTCTCCCTCCTCTCTCTGTCCAGCTTTTCCTTCCCCCTCTGTCCATCTGCTCCTTCCCTCTGTGTTCATGTCCTTCCCCCTGTGTCACCCTCTCCTCTCCTTCTATTTTCTCCTCCTCCTCTTTAAGTCTGCCTCCTCCTCCCCATCTCTTTGCCAATCTCCATCCATCTCCTACTCATTCCTCGCTCTGTCTATCTCATTTCCACCCCTTCTCTGTCCATCTGCTCTTCCCACCCTCTCTATCCAATTTCCCCCCCCCCCACCCTCTCTGACCAGCTCCTCCTTCCCCTTTATCTGCGTCCATCTCCTTCCTACCCTTCCCTGTCTGTCCATCACATCATTCTATTTCCCCTCTTCACGCCCTCCTCCCCCCCCCCCCCCCCCACACCAGTAGGAGGTTGCTGGTTGTACCCCCACAGCATTTCTTTCCGCACAGTAAATAGTATGTGTACAAACGTTGGTTCAAATCGAGGTTTATACATATTTCACATACATTTTACATATATCTCACATATCTGTACACATAATTCACTTGTATCTCTAGCGAATTTCGCTCTGCAGTTTCGTTTTCATCAGTTCCATATTTATGACGTCATACCTCCTGAACTATGTGTCGTACCATGATATAATTATGTAGGAATTGCCAGCGATATATTTTATTGCCGGCGGCGTAGTGGTTTGCGAATAGAATGAGTAGTAAGTGAGTAAAAAATTTAAACGCGTACATGATGCGACAGTGTTTCACGCATCTCATTGTTTATGACGTCATATCTCCTGTACTATGCATCTTACAATGATGAATTTTTGCAAGTACACTTGTGCTATATGTAAATACTGGGTGCAAAATGTGTTACAAACAGAGTTAATAGTAAACGAGTAATTAATTAGGTCATGCCTGATGCGACAATTTTACTGCATGATCAACGAAAATGTATAAGTGATAATCTATTTTCCTTCCATTATTTTGTGAGAGACGTCAGCAAGAAAAACTCTCTTTAAGGTTTGAAATTATGTGCAAAGTTAGTTTGCAGTCACTAAGTGCTCTCGTTCTCAAATACTGGATTAATATAGTCGGGCTATTGGAGCTTCATGAGTTATTCTTATTTTTCATCCCCACCTCCGCCTTTTTGAGAGGTAGGCGGTTCATACCCCCACAGCCGTTCTTACCAGAGGATAAGTGATATATGTACCAAGTTTGGTTGAAATTGTTCCAATGGTTTAGGAGGCGATGTGGAACATACATAAATATATACACTTTTACGGTATGTATGGATATGAAAAGTAAAGATCCTGTAGCATTCCGCTGGGGAATGCCCGAAGAAAAGTTCTCTCCGTCGAAAATGACGTGCTGTGTTCTGTTTGCTAGGAACTCTTCATTCCAATCACACATCTGGTCTGATATTTCGTACATTCGTATTTTGTTCATTAGGCGCTAGTGAGAAACTATATCGAACGAATTTTGAAACTACAACATCACCGCACCAACTTGGAAACCGGTGTACACTGCTTTCTGAGTCTTATGAACAAACAGCGGTAGCTAAGTTTCAAACAATCTTTGCTGTCGGAGTCAATGTTGATCTTGAATTTATCCGAATTACATGGAATCTTTTGAAGACTGCAAGTGTCTTGTAAATTTATGAAATAATTTCTAATTCTACTGTCACTTTTTACTAATATTTAATTAGCACGACACGTTTCAGCAATAAACTGTCGTCATGTGTTATGAATTCCGTGTTGATTCCAACAGAGTTCCGTTATCCAGAATTGACACAATACGCGAGCATTAAACATGTGGCAAAATTATGCAACAGACTGACGTCAGCGAAATAGGCCTATAGCTTTCTGCGTCTGTTCGACGACTCTTCTTGAAACGTTTACATTCAAAACCCTGTGACACAAGGGCTGAGGGGCGTACGAAACGAAGAGCAGGAAAAGGCAGCAGTACGCCTCCTACCCACCACACAGACAGCCGCATCAGTTCAGTAGCAATTTGAAGAAATCCACGATATTAAATGGATATTGTCTAGTACCAAATGTACCAAGAGTAATTTGTCGACGAAATATCAAAACGTCACCATTCACCGCTATTATCTTTGCGACTGAGAATGGCAGACGGTTCTAGGTACCATTAATCTGTGATGCGTTATCTCAGCGTCTAAAAGTACTTAAAATATCAACGTAAAAATTATTTCATGTACCTGGACGTCACCTATCTGACACCAAAACAATGAGGAAATAAAATACAAACTATAGTTTCTAGGTTAAGTACATAGTTGGTTATAAGGTAAGTAGCATTAGTTTGTTTAGTGACTAATAAACATACTGTTTCAACAGTTTTTGGTTTTATTTTGTAAGCAACAGTGCTTCATTTCCTCCATTTCTCCCCGTTACGCGAAACCATTATGTGTTAACCACATTCTTCTAGCTCCGATACTGGATACACTCTAGCAAAATCAAACTACAAGGCTTTTTCATAGACACTCAGAATATTTCAGACTAGGAATATCTGCGGTTCGCTCATTGGTTTAGTGAAATACTGGGAGATTATCAGTTGGATAAATTTAGCTACAGCAAAATTAATTTCTACTTGGGCATATTAGTGCACTTCATTACCAGTTGAGGACAGGTGCCTTCCATGTGAGATGACAGGCAACCCAACAGAACTAGCCTAGTCTCTATGAGCAACGACAGTGCCGTGATCGTCAGTTACATTCAAAACGAAAGTGCAGAGGAACTTCACGTCAGGCATGTCAGCAAAGCGTTCCAGTGTAGGACTCTTCTATGCCGTAGCGTTCTCCAAAATATTTCCTCCACGGCAATGGCACCGCTATATTCAAACACTAGGCCAATGGATTTCATATAAGAAAGGCTGACCAGCTAAACGTAAGATAAAAGTAATGTAAGAGTACACCCCAGAGATGCACACTCTAAGACAAAGAAAATCCTGAAACTTCCTGGCAGATTTAAACTGTGTGCCGGACCGAGACTCGAACTCGGGACCTTTGCCTTTCGCGGACAAGCACTTGCCCGCAAAAGGCAAAGATCCCGAGTTCGAGCCTCAGTCCGGCACAAAGTTTTAATGTGCCAGGAAGTTTCATATCAGCGCACATTCCGCTGCAGAGTGAAAATCTCATTCTGGAAAGAAAATCCTACTTGGGGGCTCAATTCCAAAAGAGATTCATCACTGAAGAGAATTCTACCCCATTCAGTGAGATTCCAGGCCAAAGAAGTGTCTAGAGACGACCTGGACAGCGGTGGGATACCAACGAATACGTCTCGACAGCCAGTAATGATGGTCTGAGTGCCGTTTTTTTTTCATAGCAGAACCCCTTTGGTTGTCATACGCGGAAACCTTACATCAGAATGATACATCGACGTTATTCTACGACCCTTTTTGTTGCCCTTTGTGGCAAGCCATCCGAGGCCTACACTTCAGCAAGATAATGCCCATCCGCACACGGCGAGAGTTTCTACTGCTTGTCTTCGTGCTTGCCAAGCCCTGCTTTGGCAGCAAAGTCGTGGATCTCTCCGTAACTGAGAACGTTTGGAGCATTATTAGCACTGCCCTCCAACCTGGTCGGGATTTGGACGATGTAGCACACCAGCTTGGACAGAATTTGGCACGATATCACTCAGGAGCACATCCAACAACGCTGTCGATGAATGCCAAACTGAATAACTGCTTGCATAAGCACCAGAGTTGGGCCAACGCATTATTAACTTGCACAATCTGTGCAGCTCTTCCTCTTTTCTGAAATTACGAGGGCAGTTCAATAAGTAATGCAACACATTTTTTTTCTCGGCCAATTTTGGTTGAAAAAACCGGAAATTTCTTGTGGAATATTTTCAAACATTCCCGCTTCGTCTCGTATAGTTTCATTGACTTCCGACAGGTGGCAGCGCTGTACGGAGCTGTTAAAATGGCGTCTGTAACGGATTTGCGTTGCAAACAACGGGCAGTGATCGAGTTTCTTTTGGCGGAAAACCAGGGCATCTCAGATATTCATAGGCGCTTGCAGAATGTCTACGGTGATCTGGCAGTGGACAAAAGCACGGTGAGTCGTTGGGCAAAGCGTGTGTCATCATCGCCGCAAGGTCAAGCAAGACTGTCTGATCTCCCGCGTGCGGGCCGGCCGTGCAGAGCTGTGACTCTTGCAACGGCGGAGCGTGCGAACACACTCGTTCGAGATGATCGACGGATCACCATCAAACAACTCAGTGCTCAACTTGACATCTCTGTTGGTAGTGCTGTCACAATTGTTCACCAGTTGGGATATTCAAAGGTTTGTTCCCGCTGGGTCCCTCGTTGTCTAACCGAACACCATAAAGAGCAAAGGAGAACCATCTGTGCGGAATTGCTTGCTCGTCATGTGGCTGAGGGTGACAATTTCTTGTCAAAGATTATTACAGGCGATGAAATATGGGTTCATCACTTCGAACCTGAAACAAAACGGCAATCAATGGAGTGGCGCCACACCCACTCCCCTACCACGAAAAAGTTTAAAGCCATTCCCTCAGCCGGTAAAGTCATGGTTACAGTCTTCTGGGACGCTGAAGGGGTTATTCTGTTCGATGTCCTTCCCCATGGTCAAACGATCAACTCTGAAGTGTATTGTGCTACTCTTCAGAAATTGAAGAAACGACTTCAGCGTGTTCGTAGGCACAAAAATCTGAACGAACTTCTCCTTCTTCATGAGAACGCAAGACCTCACACAAGTCTTCGCACCCGAGAGGAGCTCACAAAACTTCAGTGGACTGTTCTTCCTCATGCACCCTACAGCCCCGATCTCGCACCGTCAGATTTCCATATGTTTGGCCCAATGAAGGACGCAATCCGTGGGAGGCACTACGCGGATGATGAAGAAATTATTGATGCAGTACGACGTTGGCTCCGACATCGACCAGTGGAATGGTACCGTGCAGGAATACAGGCCCTCATTTCAAGGTGGCGTAAGGCCGTAGCATTGAATGGAGATTACGTTGAAAAATAGTGTTGTGTAGCTAAAAGATTGGGGAATAACCTGGTGTATTTCAATGCTGAGTAAAACAACCCCTGTTTCAGAAAAAAATGTGTTGCATTACTTATTGAACTGCCCTCGTATAATCATTTATTTGTTTGGTCATACACATCACGTCTCCCGGTTTCCGTCCCCTTCGGATAATTCCTTCGTGGTGCGTCGCTTTTTTTATTTCTTGATCTTAGAGTGTAATTCATACAGAATCTTCCACTACTGAAGCGTATTTCAGGCAAACACAATTATGTGTTGTATGGCCCTATAGTTAGTACAGTAGTAAACTGGAAACACTGAATCCTTCACATGGTAGCACAGCTACATGGTGAACCACAGCAAGAATAGAGGCGACTGTACAACCTTTGTTTTCGCCAAACGCCACCTGCATGATACTTTTCTTGTGCAACACCCTTCTAGAGTACACACCACTGATAGTATCTTCTTGCATATCGCCAGCACATCCCTCTGTGGATAGGAGGTGGCATCCATCCACCCAGACCATGTACCGATGTCTCCGTGTTGATATACAAAGCGAGCTCGACAGTATTAGCACAATGGACTCGTATGCAGGGTGACGACGGTTCAAATCCGCGTCCGCCCATCCAGATTCAGGTTTTCCCGAAATCACTCCAGGCAAATGCTGGGACGGCTCCTTTCAAAGGGCATGGCCGATATCCTCCGCTGTTCTTGAAACATTTCGAACTTGTGCTCCGTCTCTAACACTCTCCATGTCTGTGGGACGTTAAGCCCTAATCTTCCTCTTCTTCCTTCCGTGTTGATAGGAAGTTGCCGCTAGCTCAGGCCCGGAATCCACCAAGCTGCCGCACTGCTGGCGAAGCGAATTTGCAGTTCCTTCCGTTTTGCTCACACCCGGTTCTGTTGGTCCCTTGTTGTCTGTCCTCTTTAACTCTCGCGGTAGATTTTAGAAAAAAAGGAAGCATAGGGCTTAACATCCCATGGAAGTCGATGTCATTAGTGACGAAACGCTCTGCTCTTCCTTGTCTGTCTTCCCCGTCGTTGATGACGATCACTCTAAATATGAGGAACAAGGTGTTTACAAGATATCTCCTTAGAGGTTTAATTACTTTCCCTTAGGATTCTTGTAATGAATCTCATCTCAAAGGTTGAAACAGATAACTTGAAAACATAAGTGGCAGTGTCTCGAAACAAACAATATTTTAATAAATATACCAATAATAGTAGTCTCCAAATTACAGAGGTGTCGTCTTTCGTGGAATTTTCCTTTCAGTTCCTGCAGAGGAGATTCTCTATCACCGAAGTGGTCGTAATACGGGACAATTACATCATGAAATGACCTATGCAGTGAATGTGAATGTCGTGCGACTAGGGCCTCCAATCCGGTAGACTGTTCGCCGGGTGCAAGTCTTTCGATTTGACGCCACTTCGGCGACTTGCGCGTCGATGGGGATGAAATGACGTTTAGGACAACACAACACTTAATCCCTGAGCGGAGAAAATCTCCGACCCAGCCGGGAATCGAACCTGGGCCCTTAGGATTGACATTCGGTCGCGCTGATCACTCACCTACCGGGGGTGGACGCCTATGCAGTTATGAGCACATATAAGCAATTGATGACGTGAGCGAGGAAGAAAGCAAAGTTACAAGCCGATTAATATATTTTCATTTGGCGCAAATTTGGAAATAATTTAATAATGTTTATTAACAGTAGACAAGTAATGCTGTATTACAGAGAATAGAGGAAAAATGCATCGTAATTCCTTGTTTTCTAATTAAGGAGAAAATAAAGTTGTTCTTAACCTGATTGAATTTTCAAAATGAAAGATGAGGCATTAAAGAAACAGTTGATTTTCAGACTGATACTTACTCGTTTCTTATTAAAAGCCCTCATCTTGCGTAGTGAAACTGCAGAAACACTCTGTATGCATTATAATGTTTACTGAAAAATGTATCCAATGTTCTTCACACTAGAGTCACACATAAATACACTCCTGGAAATTGAAATAAGAACACCGTGAATTCATTGTCCCAGGAAGGGGAAACTTTATTGACACATTCCTGGGGTCAGATACATCACATGATCACACTGACAGAACCACAGGCACATAGGCACAGGCAACAGAGCATGCACAATGTCGGCACTAGTACAGTGTATATCAACCTTTCGCAGCAATGCAGGCTGCTATTCTCCCATGGAGACGATCGTAGAGATGCTGGATGTAGTCCTGTGGAACGGCTTGCCATGCCATTTCCACCTGGCGCCTCAGTTGGACCAGCGTTCGTGCTGGACGTGCAGACCGCGTGAGACGACGCTTCATCCAGTCCCAAACATGCTCAATGGGGGACAGATCCGGAGATCTTGCTGGCCAGGGTAGTTGACTTACACCTTCTAGAGCACGTTGGGTGGCACGGGATACATGCGGACGTGCATTGTCCTGTTGGAACAGCAAGTTCCCTTGCCGGTCTAGGAATGGTAGAACGATGAGTTCGATGACGGTTTGGATGTACCGTGCACTATTCAGTGTCCCCTCGACGATCACCAGTGGTGTACGGCCAGTGTAGGAGATCGCTCCCCACACCATGATGCCGGGTGTTGGCCCTGTGTGCCTCGGTCGTATGCAGTCCTGATTGTGGCGCTCACCTGCACGGCGCCAAACACGCATACGACCATCATTGGCACCAAGGCAGAAGCGACTCTCATCGCTGAAGACGACACGTCTCCATTCGTCCCTCCATTCACGCCTGTCGCGACACCACTGGAGGCGGGCTGCACGATGTTGGGGCGTGAGCGGAAGACGGCCTAACGGTGTGCGGGACCGTAGCCCAGCTTCATGGAGACGGTTGCGAATGGTCCTCACCGATACCCCAGGAGCAACAGTGTCCCTAATTTGCTGGGAAGTGGCGGTGCGGTCCCCTACGGCACTGCGTAGGATCCTACGGTCTTGGCGTGCATCCGTGCGTCGCTGCGGTCCGGTCCCAGGTCGACGGGCACGTGCACCTTCCGCCGACCACTGGCGACAACATCGATGTACTGTGGAGACCTCACGCCCCACGTGTTGAGCAATTCGGCGGTACGTCCACCCGGCCTCCCGCATGCCCACTATACGCCCTCGCTCAAAGTCCGTCAACTGCACATACGGTTCACGTCCACGCTGTCGCGGCATGCTACCAGTGTTAAAGACTGCGATGGAGCTCCGTATGCCACGGCAAACTGGCTGACACTGACGGCGGCGGTGCACAAATGCTGCGCAGCTAGCGCCATTCGACGGCCAACACCGCGGTTCCTGGTGTGTCCGCTGTGCCGTGCGTGTGATCATTGCTTGTACAGCCCTCTCGCAGTGTCCGGAGCAAGTATGGTGGGTCTGACACAACGGTGTCAATGTGTTCTTTTTTCCATTTCCAGGAGTGTATGTTTAATTTACTTACCAGGAATGCCACACTATCTTGTACAATGGCATACGTTATCCTATGCTAAACTGAAATCAAAAGTAAGTTGACGAGAAAGAAGAAAGCGAAAGAAACTAATATTAATGCCAGCAATCTCGAGATGAACGTACTGATATTACAACAAAATTCATTGTCAGATCCATTGAAAAAACACTTTTCTATTGCTCTGTTATAGGATGCCTGTCATGCACCAGTGTACTGTGGTGTATCACCTTCCTGGGCTGTGGAGTCAACTACATGATCAGGAGCAACATAAACATGGCTATAGTCTCCATGGTGAAGAAACGACCGTCAGACGGGAGTGCAGTGGTCAGCGAATGCTTCCATTCGGATATCAACATAACCAGAAACTACACCCTCAACGAGAGCCTTCCTCAAGTGGAACCGATTGATGACGATAACGAGGTAACTGTTTTAAGAGAAGTAAACAAAACTCAGCATGAGAAATTTAAACAACAGTTACTCCAAAATTTGCTTCCATCTGTTGTTCGCCTCCTCACAATGCATAAATCCGGGCTATAATAATGCACTACTCTGAGGTGACAAGGGTCATGGGATACTTCCTATTATCTTGTCGGAGCTTCTTTTGACCAGCATAGTGCAACAATTCAACATGGCATGGACTCAACAAGTTGTTGGAAGTCTCCTGCAGAAATATTGAGCCATACTGCCTCTATAGTCGCCCGTAACTGCGCAAGTGCTGACCTGTCATTTATCACCTATAAACGTTCGACGGGATTCATGTCGGGCGATCTGAGGGGCCAGATCATTCGCTCTAACTGTCCAGGATGTGCTTGAAACCAATTGCGAACTATGTGGCCCGGTGACACAGCACATTGTGTCCCATAAAAATTTCATCGTCATGAAGCCCATGAATGGCTGCAAATGGTCTCCAAGTAGCCAAACAAAACCATCTCCAGTCAATGATCGGTTCAGTTGGACCAGAAGACCCAGTCCGTTCCATGTTAACAGAGCCCACACCATTACGGAACCATTACCATCTTGTAGGGTCACCTGTTGACAGCCGGCCGGAGTGGCCGAGCGGTTCTAGGCGCGACAGTCTGGAACCACGCGACAGCTACGGTCGCAGGTTCGAATCCTGCCTCGGGCATGGATGTGTGTGATGTCCTTAGGTTAGTTAGGTTTAAGTAGTTCTAAGTTCTAGGGGACTGATGACCTCAGATGTTAAGTCCCATAGTGCTCAGAGAAATTTGAATTTGAACCTGTTGACAGATTCTATCCGTGGCCGGCCGGGGTGGCCGAGCGGTTCTAGGCGCTTCAATCTGGAACCCCGTGACCGCTACGGTCGCAGGTTCGAATCCTGCCTCGGGCATGGATGTGTATGATGTCCTTAGGTTAGTTAGGTTTAAGTAGCTCTAAGTTCTAGGGGACTGATGACCTCCGAAGTTAAGTCCCATAGTGCTCAGAGCCATTTGAACCATTTTTTTTCTATCCGTGGCTTCATGGAGTCTGCGCCGCACCCCTCACTCGAACCCTGAATCACCAGTCTTCTGGCTGGATTGATGTGGTCCCACACGAATTCCTCTCCGTGCTAACCTCTTCATCTCAGAGTAGCATTTGTAACCTACGTCCTCAGTTATTTGCTGGATTTACTCCAGTCTCGCTCTTCCTCCACAGTTTTTCCCTCTACAGCTCCCTCTAATACCATCGAAGTCATTTCCTGATGCGTTAACAGTTGTCCTATCGTCCCATGTCTCCTCTTGGTCAGTGTTTTACACATATTCCTTTCCGCTCCGATACTGCGCAGAACCTTCTCATTCCTTACCTTAGCAGACCATCTAATTTTCAACATTCATCTGTAGCACCACATCTCAAATGCTTCGATTCTTTTCTGTTTCTGTTTTTCCACAGTCCATGTTTTACTGCCCTACAATGCTGTGCTCCAAACGTACATTCCCAGAAATTTCTTCCTCAAATGAAGGTCTATGTTTGATATTAGTAGACTTCTCTCAGGCAGGAATGCCCCTTTTGCCAGTGCTAGTCCGCTTTTTATGTCCCCCTTGCTCTGTCCTTCATTGGTTATTTTGCTGCCTAGGTAGCAGAAATCCTTAATTTCTTCTACTTCGTCACCATCAGCCCCGTTAAGTTTCTCACTACTCTCATTTCGGCTACTCCTCATTACTTTCGTCTGTCTTCGATTTACTCTCAATCCTTATACTGTACTCCGTAGACTGTGCATTCCACCCAACAGATCATGTAATTCTCCTTCACTTTCACTCAGAATAGCAGTTTCATCAGGACACTGTATCATTGAAATCCTTTCACCCTGAATTTTAATCCCACTCCTGAATCTTTCTTTTTATTTCCATCATTGCTTCTTCGATGTACAGATTAAACAGTAAGGGCGAAGGCTACATCCCTATCTTACACACTTTTTAATCCGAGCACTTCGTTTTTGGCGTCCACTCTTTTTATTTCCTGTACATATTCTATATTCTATATTACCCGTCTCTCCCTATAGCTTATCCCTATTTTTCGCAGAATTTTAACATCTTGCACTATTTTACATTATCGAACGCTTTTTCTTTTTCGTCAAATCATATGAATCGATTTTTCTTTAGTCTCGCTTCCTTTATCAATGGAAACCTGATAATTGCCTCTCTGGTAACTTTGCCTTTCCTAAAGCCAAACTGATGGTCGTTTAACACATCCTCAGTTTTCTTTTCCATTCTTCCACACATTATTCTGGTCAGCAAATTGGATGCATGAGCTATTAAACCGACTGCGCCATAATTTTCGCAGTTATCAGCTCTCGCAGTTTTTGGAATTGTGTGCTTGATATTTTTCCGAAAGTCAGATGTTATGTCGCCAGACTCATACATTCTACACACCAACGTGAATAGCCGTTTTGTCACCACTTCCCCCAATGGCTTCAGAAATTCTGGTGGAATGTTATGTATCCCTTCTGGCTTATTTGATCTTGCGTCCTCGAAAGCTCTTTTAAATTCTAATTCTAATACTGGATCCACTATCTCTTCGAAATCGACTCCTGTTTCTTCTTATACCACATCATACAAGTCTTACCCCTCATAGAGGTCTTCAATGTTCCCTTTCCACCTATCCGCTCTCTCCTCTGCATTTGACAGTGGAATTCCCGTTGCACTCTTAATGTTACCATCCTTGCTTTTAATTGCACCGAAAATTGTTTTAACTTTCCTGTATGGTGAGTTCTTCCAACAATCATTTCTTTTTCGATTTCTTCACATTTTTCATGTAGCTTTCCTACACTTCCTATTTATTTCATACCTCAGCTACTTGTATTTCTGTATTCCTGAATTTCCCTTAACATTTTTGTAATTCCTGATTTCATCCATCAATAAAAATATTTCTTCTGTTACCCATTGTTTCTTCGCAGTTACCTTCTTTGTGCCTATGTTTTTCTTTCCAACTTCTGTGATTCCCCTTTTCAGATGTCCTTTCCTCTTAAACTGTATTGGTTACCGGACTATTCTGTATCGCAGTCTCTATAGCTTTAGAGAGCTTCAAGCCTATCGCGTCATTCCTTAGTGCTTTCGTACCCCACTTCTTTGCGTATGGATTCTTTCTGACCAGTCTCTTAAACTTCAGTCTACTCTTCATCATTACTTCACTGTGATCTGAGTCTATATCTGCTCCTGGGTACGCCTTCCAATTCAGTATCTGATTTTGGAATCTCTGTCTGAGCATGGTGTAATCTAACTGAAATCTTCCCATATCACCCATCTTATTCAAATATACCTTCTCCTCTTGTGATTCTTGACCGGAGTATTCTCTATTAATAGCTGAAATTTATTACAGAACTCAATGAGTGTTTTCCTCTCTCATTCTTTGTCTCAAGCCCATATTCTCCTGCAACCGTTTCGTCTACTCCTTCCCCTACAACTGCATTCTATTAGACTTTCGTCTCCCTTTCGTACCGAATTACCCTTTCAGTTCCCTCATATACTTTATCTTCAGCTTGCAACGTCGGCATGTGTACTTGAACTATCGTTGTCGATGTTGGTTTGCTGTCGATTTTGATAAGAACAACCCTATCACTCAACTGTTCACAGTAACACACTTTCTGCCCTACCTTCGTATTCATATCGAATCTTTACACCCGTTATATCATTTTGTGCTGCTGTTGATATTACCCTATACTCATCTGTCCAGAAATCCTTGTTTTCTTTCCATTTAAAAAATGGCTCTGAGTACTATGGGACTTAGTATCTGGGTCATCAGTCCCCTAGAACTTAGAACTATTTAAACGTAACTAAGCTATGGACATCACACACATCCATGCCCGAGACAGGGTTCGAACCTGCAACTGTAGCAGGTTCCGGACTGAAGCGCCTAGAACCGCTCGGCCATCACGGCCGGCTTTCCATTTCAGTTCACTGATCCCTACTATATTTAGATTAAGCCCTTGCGTTTTCTAACTTCCTACCACGTTCAAGCTTCTGGCATTCCACGTCCCGACTCGTAGATCGTTATCTTTCCGTTGATTATTCGATCTTTTTCTCATGTTCTCCTCTCCCTTGGCAGTCCCTCCCGGAGATTCGAATGGGAGACTATTCCGGAATCTTTTGCCAATGGAGAGGTCATCATGATGCTTTTTCAATTACAGGCCACATGTCCTGTGGATATACGTTATGTGTCTTTAATGCAGTTATTGCCTTCTGTATCCTCATGCCGTTGGTCATTGCTGACTGTGCCGCTTTTAGGAGCAGTTTCCCAACCCAAGGTAAGAGGATGCCCTGAACCTCTGTCCTCTCCTCCTGCCATCTTTGACAAGGCCGTTCGCAGATGTGAGTGACTTCTTATGCCAGAAGTCTTCGTCTGCCAATGTTGATTATTAATCAGCTCTTAACAACTGAAATCGGGACCCGTCTGACCAGGCCACGGTTTTCAAGTCGTCTAGGGACGAACCGACATGGTCACGATAGCAGGAGTGTCGATACTGACGGTTTCGTGTTGTTAGCAAAGGCACTCGTGTCGGTCGTCTGCTGCCACAGTCCATTAACGCCAAATTTCGCTGCACTGTCACAACGGATACATTCGTCGTACGTCTCACATTGATTTCTGATGTTGTTTCACGCAGTGTTACCTGTTTGTTCCCACTGACAACTCTACGCAAACGTCGCTGCTCTCGGTTGTTAGGTGAAGGCTGTCGGCCACTGCGTCGTCCTTGCTGAGAGGTAATGTTTGAAATCTGGTATTCTCGGCACACTATTCACATTGTGGATCTCGAAATATTGAATTCCGTAACGAATCACAAACTGGAATGTCCCATACATCTCGCTCCAACTATCATTCTGCGATCAACGTCTGTTAACTCCCGTCGTGCAGCCATGATCACCCCGGAAACCTTTTCACATGAATCACCTGACTAAAAATGACAGCTTCACCAACGCACTGTCCTTTTATACATTGTGTACGCTACACCACCGCCATCTGCATATGTGCATATCGCTATTCAATGACTTTTGTCACTTCAGTGTATTCCATGCCCAAAAATCTTTACATGCACCAAATCAGCTGATTGATTACATTGTTTTGTAAATTATTATTAATATTGTAGTAATAAATGTTGGTCTATTATATAATTTTTCTAAGGATATTGTTATTTCTTGGTAATTGATTGAATTATCAATATTTATGGTTTCGGTATTTTTGAAGAAGTCAAGTCCGAACAACGGTGCTAGCGTGGACAATTCAGAGCATCTTGCTTCCTGGATTTACATCCACGTTCTCGAATCCGCTGTGAAGTGCGTGATAGATGGCACTTCCCATTTCATCAGATATTGTAGCTTCTTCCCGTTCCATTCACGTTTTCAGTGTGGAAAGAATGGTTGCTTAGACAGAATAGAACAGAATAGAATCTTTATTGTCACATGACATGTTATATACATTCATTTGAGTGAAACATTGGTGACTCGTCAATGAATAATTCTGTGCCTGTCTAAGTATACCTTAAAACAAGATACATTAAAATAAAGCATATGAATGCGCCCAGAAGCACATTAAACATAAAAAGATAATTACAAGTTAGATTTCTTCCTCTTTCTTAAAATTTCCACAGTGGTTTAAAATTACTCTTTTTAAGTATTTTTCATGTTTATTTTCCTACTTTATAAATATGGACATACTTCAAAGAGCACATACTTTCATAAAAGTAGTATACATGTATACATCTAGATATTTAGATACATAGTTTACATGATACATTGTTTATAAGTATGGACACATATAAAAACAACATATACCTTCATTAAAAGGGAACATAAGCATACACATAGAATGTAATGTAAAAAGAAACATGAAAACAAAATAGATGTAATATCTCCCACTTGTCTTCATGGTTTATAAAATCACCCACAATGTAGTAGCATCTGCTTTGTAAATATTCTTCAATATTTGCACCTGTGGGTTTTGTCTTACAGTCCTTTAACTCTGGACGCATTTTATTGCTAAGTTTCAAAGCCATGTAATATGGAGTATTTTCAGATAATGGTAGTCTGTGGCAAGGTAGCATGTAATCTTGTTGGTGCCTTGTTTCATAAGCTTTTCCCTCAAAAAGATGTGGGTTTTTTAACTCAAAGAGAAGTGTTTCATATATAAACATGGAAGGAATTGTCAGTAAGTCAAGACTTGCAAATAAATGTTCTCATGATTGTCTATTGTTTGTTCCAGTCGTAGCTCTGATCATTCTTTTTCTGTATCTTGAACACTTTTAGGAGGTTTCCCTTTTCAACTCCCCAAAAAATTATGCCATATCTTACAACTGATATAAAATATGCATGATGCACAATTTTCCTAACAGCTAAGTCAGTTACTTTATTTAGAATCCTCATTGCATAAACAAAACAATTTAACTGCTTCAGTAAGCAATCCACATGATCTGTCTATGACAAGGTTTTGTTAATGATCACTCCCAGAAATTTAACAGATTGTGCAATTATCTGTTCTCTGCCTTTATAACTTAACTGTGTTATATATTGAACAGTTTGTTTGGTCCTGAGGTGTACAGTTTGTGTTTTTGTTAGGTTTAGTTTCATAGCATTATTATTTATCCAGTTTTCTAGTTCTTGAAGAGTCTCTTTCGTTTTCTGTGCTAATTCTTCAGTGCTTTTAAAGCAGACTACCACTGTTGAGTAATCTGCATGCTGAAGCGTGCCTGAAGTTACCTTACCTGGCACGTCATGTATATAATATAGAAATAGTAATGGGCCTAGTATGGCCCCTGGGGTACACTTGCTTGTATTTCCTTCCAAGTGGAGCAAGTTTTCTCGCCCTTATGTTGTATAACTACTCTCTGTTTCCTATTTTTGAGATACAATGTGAACCAACTTTAAGATTTTTCATAGAAGCCATAAGAAGCTAATTTGAGGAGCAGCTACTTATGGTTTACTGTATCAAATGCCTTACTTAGGTCACAGAAGATACTGGAAACCCTCTCCTTGTTATCAAGTCATTTGTTTATTTTAGTGATTAGTTCATCAGTACCATGGACAGGGCATCAGTCCTTCCTAAATCCATACTGATTATTAAGGATAATGTTATGTCTTTGTTATATTTTTCTAGTTGGTTATTCACTACTCACTCAAATACTTTAGAATTAACTGGTAGTATTGATACTAGGCGAAAATTTCCTATCTCCTCTTGTCTGCCCTTCTTGTGGTTTAGGTCGAACTTCCGCATACTTCAGACTGTCCGGAAAGCAGCCCTCATCAAACGATCGATTTATTATGTGACAGAGTTGGGGTGCAATATTATTACATACTGCCTTATTATTTTTTTTTGTAACTTCATCCCAGCTCACAGATTTGAGATTTTTTAGGGATTTTATAATGTTAGCCACTTCATAGCAGGATACATGAGTGACTTTGAATTCTACTGATCTGTGCCACATTGTATTGGGACTTATGAATGGAGGAGGGAGATAGCAAATTTTGTTAAAATTTATGAAATACCTGTTGAATTCTTCACAAATATGTCTGGAATTTTGTAATCATTTCCCCATCTATTTCCAATTTATGATTAAAGCTTTTTATTTTTCAGCACCTTTTTCAGTCCTGACAATCTGCCATACAGTTTCTGATTTATTTGTGGCATCTCATATGTATTTATTGTTTGCCATTTATTTTGCCTGTTTAACTACTCTACCAAATATTCTTTTATATTTGTTTACATAGCTGACAAATTCTGCAGCATGGTTGTTTTTAGCTTCCATGAGCAGGTTCCTCTCTCTAATACTAGAGATCGCTATGCCTTCAGTTACCCATGAGTTCTTTTTACAGTTTTTGTCACGTGGTGTTGTGGAGGGGAAGCAGTCATTGAAAACGCGAATGAATTCTGATACAAAAGCATTGTAGTTTGTGTTTATTGCGTACGGCTGGCTGGACGTCCAAGATGTTTCATTTAGTCTTGAGACAAATGTATTCACATTGTGTTGGCCGAAGTTCCTGACTCGTTTCACTGTTACAGTTTTTTCTAAATTTGGCAATGGGATAAAAAGGGCTGAATGGTTAGATATACCTAATCCTAAGATGTACTTTTCTGTAGCACCATAGTTGGTATTGCTCACTATATTATCTATTCATGTTGCATAAGATACTGTTATTCTAGCGTGCTCGCTAAAGTTTAATGTTAAGCCATTTGTAGATAACATGTCCTTCAGAGAAACAGCAAACCTGTCATCAGCTCTTACATTTATGTTGAAGTCAGCACAAATTATGACCTTCTTATATAACTTTTCTACGTGCAGCCTACACAGCAAGGTTTCAGATTTGTGGCTCTGAGCACTATGCGACTTAACTTCTGAGGTCATCAGTCGCCTAGAACTTAGAACTAATTAAACCTAACTAACCTAAGGACATCACACACATCCATGCCCGAGGCAGGATTCGAACCTGCGACCGTAGCGGTCACGCGGTTCCAGACTGAAGCGCCTAGAACCGCAAGGCCACACCGGCCGGCGTTTCAGATTTGTCTAAAAATGCCTTTGTAGCTGAATAGTCAGAAGTATGATATATACTAATAATTAATATGCCGTATTCCGAAAGTTCAATGCAGCAGCTTTCAAATAATAGTTCATAGTTCAAGCAATTAAGTCTGCCTGACTCTAAGCTTAGTTATTCTTCTGCTAGAATGCACGATCCTCCAAAACCGTTTTTCTACAAAAAACTCGCTGCTAAATTGCAACCTGAAAGTGAATTTATCACGTTTATATTTTCACTTTTAAGCCAGTGTTCGTTTAAGAATATAACTTTTATAGAACTTGTGTTCTCCAGAAATACTTCTACTTCATGCAATTTGTTCATCATTGCTACTGATAGACCGCCTATGGTAAGATGCATTATGAAATTATTACGAACTAAATCAAACAGAGAATCATTTAATTGGTCATCGAATGTGGCACCTGACTGGGTCTTTAATCGTAAATTGCATTTCGTAATTTTTTTTCTTCCATGGGAATTGTTAGTTTCCCCGTGAAGGATCGGCCAGCACAATAACAGACTTATTTCTACTTTCGTTGACGAGAGAGATCTCTTTAAGAGCATTGCTTATGTTAGAAGCTAGCATCCTTTTACCGTGTTTGCTGAGATGCATTCCATGGTATGTGAAACAGTTTGTTTCAGAGTTACTAATGTCTATCATCTTAACATTCACAAAATTGGCCAGAAGTTTTTCGGCTTCAAATTAGTAAGTCTAATTTCTTTGTTAACGCACGACCAGTCTGGTAAGTCATACCTTAATGGCAATGTTGTTACGATGACTTTGGTGAAATACAGGAACCGAGCATTTTGAACAGCTTCTTAATAAAGGCACTAGCTTCGTTCCTATAGAAGTTATTAGAACCCCCTGTGAGCACAGCGCAATGAGTCCTTGTGAAATCAGAACATTCTTCGTTAACACTCACCGTCACGCTATCGATATTTGCTCGAGGTTTTGCGATTCCAGAAACCTGAACACTGTCATTCATATTGTTTGTCAATAATTCCGGTATGTCTCGAGCGTGAATGTTGCCAAGTAGTTTCACTTTCTTCTTTTGTAGCCGTTTTTCCACTGCTGAGCCGTTGTTTGACGTACATTTGGCATATTACTTTGAAAAACCGTTATTACACGACGCTGAGATGCCTTCCTCAGTTTACTGGTGTTTATGGCTGTCTTCTTTTCATGAAGTACAATTTGTACGGCGAATCAACATGTCCGCTTTGTTTACATTGGATTCCTTATTGTGATCTTCAAGCGATGGAGAGAAATGTATTTTCTTTTTCAGAAGTGCACTCTTATTCTTCAGAGCAGTATACTTTTTGTTTAGAGCAAATACACTCCTGGAAATTGAAATAAGAACACCGTGATTTCATTGTCCCAGGAAGGGGAAACTTTATTGACACATTCCTGGGGTCAGATACATCACATGATCACACTGACAGAACCACAGGCACATAGACACAGGCAACAGAGCATGCACAATGTCGGCACTAGTACAGTGTATATCCACCTTTCGCAGCAATGCAGGCTGCTATTCTCCCATGGAGACGATCGTAGAGATGCTGGATGTAGTCCTGTGGAACGGCTTGCCATGCCATTTCCACCTGGCGCCTCAGTTGGACCAGCGTTCGTGCTGGACGTGCAGACCGCGTGAGACGACGTTTCATCCAGTCCCAAACATGCTCAATGGGGGACAGATCCGGAGATCTTGCTGGCCAGGGTAGTTGACTTACACCTTCTAGAGCACGTTGGGTGGCACGGGATACATGCGGACGTGCATTCTCCTGTTGGAACAGCAAGTTCCCTTGCCGGTCTAGGAATGGTAGAACGATGGGTTCGATGACGGTTTGGATGTACCGTGCACTATTCAGTGTCCCCTCAACGATCACCAGTGGTGTACGGCCAGTGTAGGAGATCGCTCCCCACACCATGATGCCGGGTGTTGGCCCTGTGTGCCTCGGTCGTATGCAGTCCTGATTGTGGCGCTCACCTGCACGGCGCCAAATACGCATACGACCATCATTGGCACCAAGGCAGAAGCGACTCTCATCGCTGAAGACGACACGTCTCCATTCGTCCCTCCATTCACGCCTGTCGCGACACCACTGGAGGCGGGCTGCACGATGTTGGGGCGTGAGCGGAAGACGGCCTAACGGTGTGCGGGACCGTAGCCCAGCTTCATGGAGACGGTTGCGAATGGTCCTCGCCGTTACCCCAGGAGCAACAGTGTCCCTAATTTGCTGGGAAGTGGCGGTGCGGTCCCCTACGGCACTGCGTAGGATCCTACGGTCTTGGCGTGCATCCGTGCGTCGCGGCGGTCCGGTCCCAGGTCGACGGGCACGTGCACCTTCCGCCGACCACTGGCGACAACATCGATGTACTGTGGAGACCTCACGCCCCACGTGTTGAGCAATTCGGCGGTACGTCCACCCGGCCTCCCGCATGCCCACTATACGCCCTCGCTCAAAGTCCGTCAACTGCACATACGGTTCACGTCCACGCTGTCGCGGCATGCTACCAGTGTTAAAGACTGCGATGGAGCTCCGTATGCCACGGCAAACTGGCTGACACTGACGGCGGCGGTGCACAAATGCTGCGCAGCTAGCGCCATTCGACGGCCAACACCGCGGTTCCTGGTGTGTCCGCTGTGCCGTGCGTGTGATCATTGCTTGTACAGCCCTCTCGCAGTGTCCGGAGCAAGTATGGTGGGTCTGACACACCGGTGTCAATGTGTTCTTTTTTCCATTTCCAGGAGTGTATATCACTTTGAAGTGCTCTCATTACTTCGTCCTTTTTTCTGATTACGTCTTTAAATTTGCTTTCACAGGCATGACTAACGTACATAAGACGAGACCATGAATAGTCGTCAGTTACAAATTTTATGCTTACTGTGGAAAATTTCTCAGAAACCAACGGTGACAGTTGCTACGCTGGATATCCTGTAATACTTTCATGTCACAAATCTTGCAATTGTTTACAGTTTTAAGTTCGTTTTTACTGGTTCAGTTTTCACTTACGCCGTCTGCGCGTGCTGTTATTAGACTAACCTTGTTTTCTCGGTCCTTACAGGAGAAATTCCTAGGGAGTGGCAGCATGTTCCTAGATGCTTCGATACGGGTTCTTGGAATTTTGTACGCAGTCTTTCGCGGAATAGTTTGCGTCTTCTTCAAGTATCGGGCAGGTCAGGTTTTTCAGCATCTCTGTGATACCTCTCCCCCCCCCTTGCCCCCACCCCCTCCGCCACAAACCTTTGACTATATATGCGCTGCCCTTGTACTGTGCTGCCCTTGTATTGCGCTGCTGTTTTATACTAACGCGAAATACGGGAGAGAGTGTCACAGGTATGACACGCGATTAAGGGTGACAATATTTGAAACATCGGCATTTTTCCTTTTGACGAAACTTTTTCACGACATTTAAATCTCCAACTTTCTCCTCCAGATGCGGAAATATTTTGTTGATGCTTACCTACAAAGGGAGAAATGATCACCGTAATAAATCAGAGCGCTTGCGGAGAGATTTAAGTGTTCGTTTTATCCCGTGCACTGTTCGAGAGTGGGACGGCAGAGAAACAGTGTGATAGGGGATTGATCAGTCCTCTGTCAGACACTGGTAAATTATAGAATAGCCATGTAGACGTAAAGGCTATGCAAGGAGACCATAGGGATTACTAAACACTACAATAATTTTAATCAGAAGAAGGAGGGCTGAAATGAGGTGATATAAGGATGCTGATGCTGAAGAAGATCTGCACCCGTCTCCCACCATGTAGTGATAGCAATAGCGGACAAGAGCAACCGACAAAGGCCAATTGCATTCGAGTTTTCAAATCATGTGACGTCACAGCTCTCTGCGGGAGCACACAGGAAAGGATTTTTACTTCAGTGAATAGCGAACCTGTATGTGAATTGGTTCACCGTCAAATGCCAGCCCCTGCACAAACCGGCTATCCTCCGAAAACATTTCGCAATTCGCACCTCCAAATGAGCTACTATCACCCTGGAAGTTGTCTTCAGCAGACAGTGACGAAACGTCGGGTTTCAAAAAGATAATCATCCAGTAAAATATCAATAAAGTTACACCCAAGAGTACAAAATGGGTGCACGCCAACAGATACCGCAGGACATGCCTTTCTTTTGACTCCTACCTCGGGGAGGAATGGGTTCACAAGGTGAGCGTGTGTACGCTTGCGTTATCGTCTTGAAAGACGAACCCACTGCTGAAATGTGGACTGTAGGACTCGACAAAGATCGGAGTACTTTTTAGCGACCAAAGCCGTCAAATTACCCTCTGCAGCCGGCTTGGGCAACCTTTGGTGACCCGCAGGCCTGATTCACTCGCTTATTTTCAGCTAATGGGCCGCCTCGTCACGACGCGACAGCAACGCTCCTAGCGCATAGTGTCAAAAGTATAGCGACTATAACCTTAATGTTTATGGGGTAACGCACCGGTATGAATAGCACTCCTTTCCTGACATGCCACGCCAACGAATTATGCCTCAAAATACGTGCTTTTGAAAATACATTCATTTTACACTCAACGGGAATTTCTTCTGTGGGGCAGAATGGAAATAATCGCAGGCCAGATGAGGCCTCCGGGCCGCCCGTTGTCCACCCGTACGCTACAGTGACACCTGTATTAGGTACCGTCCAAAACATGGCTGATCCACCTCCATGGTGAACTTTTAAAACTAAATGTCTTAGACGAGAATAGGTACCTGACGGACTTTGCGTTCTTCTTTCGATTATCAAGCACCAGAGAAATCCTTCCCTCGTCGATGAAGAGAACCCACTCCACTGGTTGAAGTTCGCTTACCCACTTTCTTCAACCGTAGTGGGCCTGTGGCGCGGGGGGAGGGGTGGGGGGTGATAGGGAGGTTATAGTGTTGTTTGTTATGAACGTCCAGATCTAAACTGTTCCAAAACTGTCCCCTGATAGATTGTGGGCACTGTCAGGCTCTCCTTAGCTCGCTATTTTTCTTGACTTCCGGAAGGCGTTCGATACAGTTCCGCACTGTCGCCTGATAAACAAAGTAAAAGCCTACGGAATATCAGACCAGCTGTGTGGCTGGATTGAAGAGTTTTTAGCAAACAGAACACAGCATGTTGTTATCAATGGAGAGACGTCTACAGACGTTAAAGTAACCTCTGGCGTGCCACAGGGGAGTGTTATGGGACCATTGCTTTTCACAATATATATAAATGACCTAGTAGATAGTGTCGGAAGTTCCATGCGGCTTTTCGCGGATGATGCTGTAGTATACAGAGAAGTTGCAGCGTTAGAAAATTGTAGCGAAATACAGGAAGATCTGCAGCGGATAGGCACTTGGTGCAGGGAGTGGCAACTGTCCCTTAACATAGACAAATGTAATGTATTGCGAATACACAGAAAGAAGGATCCTTTATTGTATGATTATATGATAGCGGAACAAACACTGGTAGTAGTTACTTCTGTAAAATATCTGGGAGTATGCGTGCGGAACGATTTGAAGTGGAATGATCATCTAAAATTAATTGTTGGTAAGGCGGGTACCAGGTTGAGATTCATTGGGAGAGTGCTTAGAAAATGTAGTCCAGCAACAAAGGAGGTGGCTTACAAAACACTCGTTCGACCTATACTTGAGTATTGCTCATCAGTGTGGGATCCGTACCAGATCGGGTTGACGGAGGAGGTAGAGAAGATCCAAAGAAGAGCGGCGCGTTTCGTCACAGGGTTATTTGGTAACCGTGATAGCGTTACGGAGATGTTTAATAAACTCAAGTGGCAGACTCTGCAAGAGAGGCGCTCTGCATCGCGGTGTAGCTTGCTCGCCAGGTTTCGAGAGGGTGCGTTTCTGGATGAGGTATCGAATATATTGCTTCCCTCTACTTATACCTCCCGAGGAGATCACGAATGTAAAATTAGAGAGATTAGAGCGCGCACGGAGGCTTTCAGACAGTCGTTCTTCCCGCGAACCATACGCGACTGGAACAGGAAAGGGAGGTAATGACAGTGGCACGTAAAGTGCCCTCCGCCACACACCGTTGGGTGGCTTGCGGAGTATAAATGTAGATGTAGATGTAGATGTAGATAACAGCTGGAACAGTATACTCACCAAATGGCCTTATTACATACACCCTGTGATGCTAGAATCACTTGGCCAAACCTGGACATGTGCATTCGGCTGGTCTGATACTGTCGCAAATGCTACAGACACGCAGCCTGATACTGCGTCAGCTGTTTGCTCACCCCTGCCCACCTGTGCCTGTGGGAGCCCATCTGCTTGCCAGCAGGCACGCCAACTGGAACAGACATAGAGGCTAAACTGACAGGATGAAGATGGTTTCATATTTTCTGGACCGCTCTCAGAGTTGCCTCCAAAAAGACAGGGTGCTGCTCTATCATACTGTATTTGGAGTACCCACGAGCCACAACTTTGAGATACCGATCATCAGCTGGTGTTGTTGATTACTCATGACTGCCATGACGATGACATACGATGTTTTTTGTTCCAAGACACCGGGTGGGCATTTGAACGACAGCGCTACAGTTTATGCCAGTCAAACAACTTCCTTCAGTGTACGCATGTAGTAAGCCTGAAATGAACCCACAAGGGACACTGATATACTGAACAGTTTGCTCAAGTCGCATAGTCACGCTCACAACTGGTGACGTGGAGCACTGTACTGAACAATATTGAGAGTGCTGTTTATAGAAGGAATTTGATAGTCGAGCATGCTTAGGGATCTATCAAAGCCTTTATCAAATTTGCCAGATTATTAAGCTTTTTTTAAAAACCAGTTTTACAAAATGGGGATATAAGCGAAGCCAGTAGTTTTGATATACAGAACAAATAATTGTTAGCACAACAGAAGAGATTACGGTATTAAAAACTGATAGTATGCTGTATTGCTTTTCAGTATAAGCAAAACGCAACTGAAAGTCAAATACTGTATCGCTCTATTAAATCAATTTAACGTTCAAAGTTCAAGAAAATTACAATACACATACATAGATTTTTGTATACAAGTTATGAAAGAAAATAAACACAACTGATTTAAAAGATCAAGAACAAGATAATAAATAAAATATATTACCAAGAATTTGGTGCAGTTTAATTCGAATCACTGTCTATAGGGAGAGCACAGACATCTGACACTGGCGAGGGTGTGGAAAATGTCGGACTGCTGTATACTACTTGAAATTTTGTTCTGGGCCTTCTGGGGCATTGAAGAAATACAGGGTGATTCAAAAAGAATACCACAACTTTAGGAATTTAAAACTCTGCAACGACAAAAGGCAGAGCTAAGCACTATCTGTCGGCGAATTAAGGGAGCTATAAAGTTTCATTTAGTTGTACATTTGTTCGCTTGAGGCGCTGTTGATTAGGCGTCAGCGTCAGTTGATGCTAAGATGGCGACCGCTCAACAGAAAGCTTTCTGTGTTATTGAGTACGGCAGAAGTGAATCGACGACAGTTGTTCAGCGTGCATTTCGAACGAAGTATGGTGTTAAACCTCCTGATAGGTGGTGTATTAAACGTTGGTATAAACAGTTTACAGAGAATGGGTGTTTGTGCAAAGGGAAAAGTTCTGGACGGCCGAGAACGAGTGATGAAAATGTAGCACGCATCCAGCAAGCATTTGTTCGCAGCCCAGGAAAATCGACTCGCAGAGCTAGCAGAGAGCTACAAATTCCACAATCAACTGTATGGAGAGTCCTACGAAAAAGGTTAGTTATGAAACCTGAACGTCAACTACCCGAGGCGATGGATCGGCCGCCAGGCAGCCCGTAACAGAGCACTTCATCACTGGCCTCCAAGAAGCCCTGATCTTACCCCCTGCGATTTTTTCTTATGGGGGTATGTTAAGGATATGGTGTTTCGGCCACCTCTCCCAGCCACCAATGATGATTTGAAACGAGAAATAACAGCAGCTATCCAAACTGTTATGCCTGATATGCTACAGAGAGTGTGGAACGAGTTGGAGTATCGGGTTGATATTGCTCGTGTGTCTGGAGGGGGCCATATTGAACATCTCTGAACTTGTTTTTGAGTAAAAAAAAACCTTTTTAAATACTCTTTGTAATGATGTATAACAGAAGGTTATATTATGTTTCTTTCATTAAATACACATTTTTTAAGTTGTGGTATTCTTTTTGAATCACCCTGTATAATCTTGTTTCGTGGCCTGAGCTCTTTTTTTTTTACAAACATTCATAACTTCAGAAATGTTCTATTGTTGGCTGCTCTCAGAGAATTTCACAAAAGTGTTTGAGGCTTCTGAAGCCTCAGTCCAAGAGATGGGAGTTCCTCGTCAGTGTCAGTTTCTGGTGCCTCCTGTGGACTGAAAACATTTCGTAATATCACGTTGTAAGTCAGCTCTTCTTCGATAGCCGAATTTCTGTTACTGCCGATCCATTCGTTAACTTCGTCTGCTGAAAATACACTCAGTTGATCAGTGTATGCAGAATTTCTCACTCGTGAACTTTCAGAGCGATCAATTGTAGGCTTATCATGATTTCCATCGCTCATCGCTTCTCTCTCGCCTTCGTTGACCAGTTTAAGCAAATGCAACTGGTTTACTTTGACGAGAATGACAGAGGGTGGCGCAGATAAAAATTGACTTGTAAGTACAAATGAAATGCGTGAAATTACAGAAACCAAGAGCTGAAATGGACTTACGTTTATTTACAATGGAAAATACAGTGAAAAATACATTTATAGAAGATGCGGAAAGTGACGCTCTGCAACATCAATAACCGAATGTGCAGGTCTAAGCATATACTGGTACACCTGGCGTAAAGTTCGTATATCGATGTCGGCAACTGCACGGTTCATGTTGCCTTTCAGCTCCTGTACTGTGTGTGGATTTCCTTCATAGACCTTGCTCTCCAAGTGTCCGCACAGGAAAAAATCACTTGTTGTTAGATCCGACGAACATGGTGGCCACAAATGTTTGCTGACGGTTCGTTCCTCAGTGAAGACATCGTGGACTCGTTCCAGAGATACCTTAGACGTGTGGCATGTTGCTCCATCTAGCAGGAGAAGCAGTATTGTCTTTCATATTCAGTGAACTGAGCACAAAATGTATCAAATATTTCCATATACACTCCTGGAAATGGAAAAAAGAACACATTGACACCGGTGTGTCAGACCCACCATACTTGCTCCGGACACTGCGAGAGGGCTGTACAAGCAATGATCACACGCACGGCACAGCGGACACACCAGGAACCGCGGTGTTGGCCGTCGAATGGCGCTAGCTGCGCAGCATTTGTGCACCGCCGCCGTCAGTGTCAGCCAGTTTGCCGTGGCATACGGAGCTCCATCGCAGTCTTTAACACTGGTAGCATGCCGCGACAGCGTGGACGTGAACCGTATGTGCAGTTGACGGACTTTGAGCGAGGGCGTATAGTGGGCATGCGGGAGGCCGGGTGGACGTACCGCCGAATTGCTCAACACGTGGGGCGTGAGGTCTCCACAGTACATCGATGTTGTCGCCAGTGGTCGGCGGAAGGTGCACGTGCCCGTCGACCTGGGACCGGACCGCAGCGACGCACGGATGCACGCCAAGACCGTAGGATCCTACGCAGTGCCGTAGGGGACCGCACCGCCACTTCCCAGCAAATTAGGGACACTGTTGCTCCTGGGGTATCGGCGAGGACCATTCGCAACCGTCTCCATGAAGCTGGGCTACGGTCCCGCACACCGTTAGGCCGTCTTCCGCTCACGCCCCAACATCGTGCAGCCCGCCTCCAGTGGTGTCGCGACAGGCGGGACGAATGGAGACGTGTCGTCTTCAGTGATGAGAGTCGCTTCTGCCTTGATGCCAATGATGATCGTATGCGTGTTTGGCGCCGTGCAGGTGAGCGCCACAATCAGGACTGCATACGACCGAGGCACACAGGGCCAACACCCGGCATCATGGTGTGGGGAGCGATCTCCTACACTGGCCGTACACCACTGGTGATCGTCGAGGGGACACTGAATAGTGCACGGTACATCCAAACCGTCATCGAACCCATCGTTCTACCATTCCTAGACCGGCAAGGGAACTTGCTGTTCCAACAGGACAATGCACGTCCGCATGTATTCCGTGCCACCCAACGTGCTCTAGAAGGTGTAAGTCAACTACCCTGGCCAGCAAGATCTCCGGATCTGTCCCCCATTGAGCATGTTTGGGACTGGATGAAGCGTCGTCTCACGTGGTCTGCACGTCCAGCACGAACGCTGGTCCAACTGAGGCGCCAGGTGGAAATGGCATGGCAAGCCGTTCCACAGGACTACATCCAGCATCTCTACGATCGTCTCCATGGGAGAATAGCAGCCTGCATTGCTGCGAAAGGTGGATATACACTGTACTAGTGCCGACATTGTGCATGCTCTGTTGCCTGTGTCTATGTGCCTGTGGTTCTGTCAGTGTGATCATGTGATGTATCTGACTCCAGGAATGTGTCAATAAAGTTTCCCCTTCCTGGGACAATGAATTCACGGTGTTCTTATTTCAATTTCCAGGAGTGTATACAACTGTGTTGAGGCCGGTGTCAAAAAATTTCGGTCCAATGATGCGCGTTGCTGTTACACCGCGCCAAACGCCGATTTCTTCATCGTGGAGTGGTTGCTGAAACAAAATGTTAGGGTTCTCCGTTGCCCAGTACCCCTTTTCTGTGATTTCACATGAAAGATGAAACACTGATTCACCACTCATGAGGGTCTAACAAACCACGGTTGTTGTTATTCAGAAGCCACGTGCAGTGAGCTACACGTTTCTGACTGTCATCCTCCCATAACTGCTGCACAACCGTCACATGATGTGAGTTCGAATAAAGACTTTTCAATATCCGCTGGCACTCCTCCTACTTACATGCGCCTGTTAGGCCAGTTTACGTGTAGACGTTTTTGGGCTCTAATTAATTCTTCGGCGAATGTCTGAAATAACTTCTAGCGTGCGAACTGAAGGAATTCTTAGTCGTTTAACATTGTGCATAGATCCGTAGGTACCCCAGTTTTTATACAGGCTCTGTAATGATCTCTTTGTTGCTAGTCCTCCATCCGGATACATGGCTCTGAAAATTTCGCGAGTTTCCTTAATCGATCCTGTTCTCACATACGTTTCCACAATTTCAATTCTTTTTCTATCGAGAATGTAATTTTGCAGACGGCAAAGAGAAACGTCTAACTTCGCCGATGAAATAAACTGAAATGCTGACAGAAGAATGCTAACAATCGATTATTGCATAAAACTGTCAATTGTTGCAGCTGTTTATTTCAGAAGTCGAAATATCGCATTCGCATTCCGACTGTACTGCTAACCGCGCAGGCGTGGGATTAGCCGAGCGGTCCAGGGCGCTGCAGTCGTGGACTGTGCGGCTGGTCCAGGCGGAGGTTCGAGTCCTCCCTCGGGCATGGGTGTGTGTGTTTGTCCTTAGGATACTTTAGGTTATGTAGTGTGTAAGCTTAGGGAATGATGACCTTAGCAGTTAAGTCTCATAAGATTTCACACACATTTGCTAACCGCGCCGAGCATAAAAATACGGGAAAATTTCTGATGCGTACTGCTGCATCGGGTCTGCCGGATTATCCGGTGTCGAATTATCGCGGTCGTACTGTGCTCAGGAGCATTTGAAAAGTGATTAACGATAAACACACACACACACACACACACACACACACACACACACACACACTATGCAATTCACGAGGGTGCTGCAAGTCGTCTTTTGAGCAGTTTATTATGTTGTTTCTTTGAAAAGTTTGCTTGAACCAATTTCATTCATGTTTTTCAGCTCAGATTTGACTGGGACGAACATGAGCAAAACGTTGTCCTGGGAGCATTTTTCTGGTTCTACTGGGCAGCGCAGTTACCTGGAGGAATGATGGGGCGGCATTATGGCACAAAGAAAGTGTTCGGCATCAGTAATCTTATGATTTCCGTTACAACACTGCTAATACCTCTTTTTGCATCACTTGACTACAGGGTCCTGGTAGCCCTCAGGATTTTCCAAGGAATTTGTGGGGTGAGTACATCCTCTATATGCAGTAAAGTAGTCTTATCTGAGATAGCTAATTAAACATGAACAGCTAATTACATATACACGGAAGTGAACAACATTTGTACCTCAGATGAACATAAATTTTAGAAGAAGTATTATTTTAAGTTTTTCAAAAAGTAGAATATAAGAGTATAATTCTAAAACTAATGAAGTCAGTTTATGCGAACAGTTCTATTCAGAATAATGAAAGAAAACTAATTTTACAGAATTTTTGATATCTTCGCTATTTTCCTGCGAAGTCACTGTTCAAATTTAAGCATTTGTCATAGTGCTTCAGAGGCTTTCCTATGCATTCTATACACTCCTTTGCCACTCAGTGGCATAACTTTGGTTTTTTCGCGGGGGAACTGGCAAATAATTTTGAGGGCCATGCATACTAATAAATCTTCAAAGAACAAATGCGAAAACAGACATTCACACACCACAATTCAAATTAAAAGTGAAATAAACTCACCTATTGATGCAACGCCTTTAGTTTTGTGAAACAACCATCTTTCAAGTTCTCCTACTCTTAGCACCCAAAAATCTTTTGATAATGCCTTCCAGATTAAGAGAATAGCGTGTTTCACTTTCATTGCCTAGACTTCCTAAAGCACTTAATCTAGGCTCAGGCACTGAGTATCTCATAAATGTTTTTGATTACTTTCAATTTAGAAAATTATCTTTCTACCATAGTAGGAGTAACTGGCAGGGTTAAGTACAGCTGAAGAGCTGTGCACGCATCAGGGAACAGAAATGATAACACATATGCCCTTTCTTTCCATATTCTTTCAGCATAAGTGTTTTTAGGACAATACGTTTATGTCGTAAAATCTGATTTGAACTTTCTAATCAATTCTGCTCTTTCCTGAATATATTTTCTGAGTATCAACTGAAAAGATGAACAGGATGTAAGAAATAAAAATAATTATGATTCTGTTAACTGGTAAAACATTTATTTATCTGTTGAATTAAAATATCTACAAAAGAACTGAAAACTTTTACTTTAATGTATCCAGAATTCTGCTCAAATAAAAATTTCTTCACTTTATGTGTACGTTTTGAGTTCAAATTAAGATCAGTGCTCCAAACTTTCGCTACTACTTTCGCTTCTTCCACATAAATTTCAAAATTGTTTCTTAAGATGACTAGACAGTTTCTTGCAGTTTGATCAAATTGAGAAGCACTGTCTACCGCAGCATGGGACTGCGTAGTTTGGAACCTATGTTAACATTTTCCAAAATCTTACTTTGGAATATCAAAAGTTTGCACGTTTTTTATCAAATTAGAAGTTCCCTCCATCTCTGCTTTCCTCTTAGTCTTTAAAATGGTGTTCGAAAGGGACTACAGAATTTTTATTAAATTCTGATTGATAAGAATGTGTCGAATCTGGGAGACCATCCAGTTGAATCGTTGTAACACATCTCTCAGCTGCAATAGATACATTTATTTGTTACCATCTAAAAACAGAAGCACTATAAAAAACCATTGTATTTTCTCAAAAAATAGTTACATTTCCATTACAGTCATGAAAGACTCATTTAGTACCAAATTTAAATTATGTTGTGAACAATGTATAAACTGAAGAATTGGGGTACCATGCTTTAATTCTTGACTGCAAACCAGAGTATTTGCCACTCATAGATGAAGCACCATCATATCCTTGACATCTGCATCTATCCAATTGGATGTACATATTTTATAAATCAATTATTATTTCTTTTTCGAAACTATCAGCATCATGACCTCTTACATCATGGGATTTTAAAAAAATAATTCTTTATTTCAAACTGATTTCTCTTTGGTTTGCTTGAATCCAAGTGCAAATATATTAAAAAAACACTGAGGTTTTCCTTCCTTGATACACTCTACACTGGGAGCTGTGTTTACAATGAGTGAAAGCTATGGCTTCTGCTACATTTAACTGATGATCACTTCTAAAACACAATCATTTAACAGTTGTATCATCTCGTTTTGAATATCATTCTCAAATACTTCGTTTAAGTTTTTACTTGAAAGATGTGCTCTCAGAAGAGGGCCATACTCTGTTAGGAAGTATATTATATTTACGAAATTCCCTCTGTTCTCCTACTTCAGATTCACGATGGCCGTGGAAAGCAATTTGAGATAGAGATAACGTCCTTGTTACATCCAGCATTCTAGAAATGATACCTTCATTTGGTCATGCCCTTCATTGAAGAGCATATTAATGATTTTTCCATGTTTCCAGATGCTGTAAGTAATACACGCATTTAAATGTATAGCACAACTTTCAGGTGCTTTTATTTTCTCACTTCGACCTTGTCAATCACTAATTCGTAGTTCACACCATGAATTTTCTTCATTGCGAAAACCAACGCGCTACAAGTATACTGCATTTCACGGAGGGGAATAGTGTGGACAAAATCGTTCGATTTTCTGGCCTGTTCGAGCAAATTATAATAATAATCGCAGCTAAACGATCTTTTGATCTTAGTATCTCTAGGGAAAAGAACATGAAGCTTGCGTGGCTTGCTATTTATAATTTTTAGTTTAGTCTCTTCATTCAGTTTATCTTGTAATAAACGTCTGTCAGCGCTAAAATGTGCATTTTTCTGATTATCTTGAAGTTGAGAAGAACAATCAGTTGGTGGTAAATTGGCGTCTAATGCTTGTGGTCAGTTTTCAAATTGTGCGTCACCAGTATTTAGACTGGATTCATTTTCAGCGCTGGTACCGTGTCCTCTAAGAACTTGCAAACTGTCAAACTTCATTCCCCTTTTCGTTTTTGCAGTTGTATTGACTTCCAGCTTAAATTTTATATCGTCAGACATTTCTCCAATTACAATTTCTGTACTAATTTAGTAGATATTTGTTCTGGGCGTGTAGCTGATCGTTGGCAGAGTCTATCTACCTTTATTGTCATTGTAACTTCTTTGTATTGAGAGGCTTTTAATTTTCGCTTCAATGTACTCCTTAAATAAGAACTGTTTCTAGACATCGTGATTTTAACTTACTTAAAACATGTAAAAACAGCACACGTTTCACATTAATGCAACACAGCTTAGATGAGGAGGAAATAAACTGTGTTACAGAGATAACCCATGTACACGATTGTAGTGTATGAGTCACTTTCAATTAGGAGTTTACTTGCTCTGTAGCACTGCATCACTCACAAACTTGCAAAAAACTTAATGGGAGCCTATTGTGGTCAGTTCTAGTTGAAGGAAGTACGGAGTAAAGAAGGTAGCGCATTCCAGAGCGCAAGCTAGCGTACCATTGTGCTTTTTAATTCAATCTAGTAACACATTTTCAAGGAATATTATCGTGTCTTTTGAAATTTTAGGTCAGTGCGAATAATTCTCCTTTAATCAACATAGATTTCAATGCTTGACTATAGTCAAGACAAATAAAGCCAGAAAAAAACGCCAAATGATTGTGAAAAAAGCTATACTTCCGCACACAAGCTGAATCAGTCGCTTGCCAGCTAAATGGCATTAAAAAGAAGCCAGAGTTAACTCCGAAAAAGCTGATTTGGGAACACTGCAGCGTATCGCTCACTGCTTGGGTAGAAAAGTAGAGCTGGTGGAATCTTTTCGCTTCGCTGTACGCTGTGTTGGCCGCCGTGCGCTGTAGCATTCTTGTTAACATTAAACAATAAACAGTACGAAATGTCTGCTGGCTGACTGCTACTCGCTTCTCGTTAATTGAGTTTCCATGGCTAGCTTATAAGAATACATTTTTAAACAAATCACTAAAGTCAGCTTGGGACCCCCAAAATACGGAGCTCTCTCTGCACGACTCCCTCTCCTGACACCCCCTCCCGCCTATTTCCGTCGCCATCACCAACTCCACGCACTATGGGGTCTGCGGGACTTTTATTCACGCCACTTTTGCCGCCAGCTTATTGAGGCAGTCACTGACACCCTCCTTCAGTTCGTTCTCATTTCCATAGTGCTTCTTATCCAGAAAATGTTTCAATTTGTCACCAGTAACAATACGGTTCAAAAGCTCCTCGTCATTCATTTCGTACCGAGTGAGGAAAGTCTGTGCACCCACAGTCGTTGTCTTTTGTATTCTTCTGATAGAGTCAAGGACTGCACATGGTGCACTTTTCTATAGTCAAAAATCACCATTTACAATTTGAAGAACTCCGTCAAGGAAGGTTGTATATCACATTTTAGGCAAAGTTGGGATTTTACTGTAAAAGAGTAGTACATCACATAAGACACGCTACCATAGCAATAAATGTCTTTTTTCTGTCATAAGTTGAGCTATTTTGTAGCTGGAGAGTTGATCCAATGAAAATGGCGGACATGGCTGATGTAAGTTTCACTCAAAACGATTTTTCATCGTTACATGAAAACCTACAAAGGAAAATAGATCCATCAGACTGGAAGAAGAGTGTCAAGAAAAGTAAAGTGAACAGAGGAAAATCTATTTCTACAACTGCTTAAGACGTGTCTGAAAAAACTAACACATCAAAAGTGGTACATAAGAATACTGATAACATTATAACGTAAAAATCGTACACTAGAATAATTTGCTTGGTCTGGCCATTAGTCTGGAAAAAACTGCCCAATGATACCTTTGTACAACTAAATTGTTTTGACAGGATATTACAGAACAGTAGACATAAGCTTTGGGGACATAACTTTGCCTTGGTACGTACTTTTACATTAACCGGAACAAAACGGAGACTAATGGATGTCATGATTACTTATGAAGGGAAATGGGAGTTTATGATACCTGAAACTTGTTTAAGTACACCTTTCATTACAAAGGAAATGAGCCGGAACGATTCTTTTTCTGCCAGTGTTCTTGAAGTAATTACGCAATGTGACCCAAACTTGAAAATTACTAGTTACCTGGTTGAATATCAATTCATATGGTCCAGATGCAGTGTATCTGCGTCTTAGTCACACTGTCGTTCAGCCTTGACTACGTCGTTCTCTGCTAAAAACAAGAGAGACAATGAATGTCAAGTTAATATTCCGATACCTGTGCAATGCCTGTGCAGTCTCCTCGATATGTTACAAGTGTCAGTCGCGGTCAGAACACTGTTTGTGTCGCAGTGAGTTCATTATGTCGAAGCTAAGTGAATTCTAACGTGACAAAATTGTTGATGCTCGTATAGTGGGTGCATCCTTTGTTGTATAAAGACCTTCTTTCTATATCGGCCGGCATAATGAGGGTGTTGTTGGGTATGTGTAAATATCTGTATGCACAAACAGGGAATTGTATGTGAACTCCCTTTCGACTGAACAGTTCAACTTATTTTTTCTCTGTTTAATTTTTTCTTTCCTGTCCTATATAGAACTAGTTTTTTTTAGTTTGGAGAGTAATGAAATAAATACATTGTATTATTTCAGTATCTCAGATAATATATTCTTTTATACTTTCCATTATTTTTGCCATTATAACAGAAAATTAATATTCTTTTGATTTGCAACGTTATTTCATTATGAAGTTTTACAGGATATGCAACGTTCTTGCACTGAAAGCTACATAGAAATTAATATAACTTTCTAAATCTTGTAAAATATACTAAATACACGTTCCTCTTCTATAATATACAGTGTTTCACTCGACCATACATAATGAAACGTTTAAATAAATCCATAGCACAAAAGGAAATAAGAATTATTTTTACTTTCTCAAAAAATATGAAGTTGTGATATACCACCTTCTTTGAGAGAGGTCTTCATTTGATAAAGAACTGATCGTGAAGTTTCAGGAAAGTATCGTCCTTCAGTAGTTTAAAAGAGTATCCTGTTGACTTTTTCCCCTCAGTCCTTGAGTTCGTCAGTCACAATTGAAAGTCGGCCTGATTGTTCTTCATCATGAATATTCGTTCGGTCGCCATTAAACATGATACAATATTTTCGAAGCAGGCCTTGATGTATCACATTTCCATAAACATCTCCTATCTGTGTTACACTACGAGCCTCACACTTGGAGCGATCGTTAATTTTTGTCACAAATTTTGAAATCGCACAAACAATCGGTAAACTACCGTTCCTGTTCAACAATTAAGAGGAATATGTAAGAAAAGGTAGCGGAGGAAATTGTGCCGTTCCTCATGTGAGAAGGTTCTTTACTTTAAAAATGACTTTCGTAGCTGGTTACTGGCTCATTGAAGCATTTTATTGCGTAAGGAAATTTTTGATGTGAAATAATGCATAATAACTTTTGTGTTGTCAGGGTTTCTGCTGGCCATCCCTTACCTACATGATCTCGAGATGGATACCAACCAACGAAAGGGGGAAATTTATGAGCGCAATCATGGGTAAGGATAAATTTAGCTATTACTGTAGACGCATTAATTGCATTATTATGCTTCTCGCAACCGATACTGTAGAGTAGTTCATTTCCATGTATTCATGAAAATATCTTTGAAATTAGGAAGTAGTCGTACAAAGAAATACACGTAATGTGCAAATGTATAACTACAGCTGCTTCGCGCGTCTACACCACGGTTTTGTAGACATTCCTGCGGCAACGCCTCTTCGTAGGTCTTTTACACGGCTATTGTTTTCCTACAGCAGTTTGAGCTTCGCAGCGGAAAGCTATCAAAAGTGCTGGCAGGTGGCTGGGTTTTCCTTGACTTGACTTTAGCAATGTCTGTGTAGTAAAGGATAAGTGCATTTCTTCACGCATCTCAGCATTTATGACGTCATATCTCTTGAACTATGCGTCGTACAATGACGTATTTCTGTAGGTACATTCAGCGGCTTATTTGAAGTCTGTTTGCGAAATTTGTTGCGAATATATGTAGAAGCCAAGAAGTACTAAATTTAAAAGTCGTACGTGATGCGAGAGTTTTTCACGCATCTCAGGGTGTATAATATCATATTTTCTGAACAGTGTGTCTTACAAAGATATAATTTTGTAGGTACATTCAGCTGTAAAAGAGGTTACTGCCTGCAAAATGAATTGTGAATAGAGTTCGTAGCAAAGAAGTAATACGCCGGCCGCGGTGGTCTAGCGGTTCTGGCGCTGCAGTCCGGAACCGCGAGACTGCTACGGTCGCAGGTTCGAATCCTGCCTCGGGCATTGGTGTGTGTGATGTCCTTAGGTTAGTTAGGTTTAAGTAGTTCTAAGTTCTAGGGGACTTATGACCTAAGATGTTGAGTCCCATAGTGCTCAGAGCCATTTGAACCATTTGAACCAAAGAAGTAATAAATTTAAACGTCGTGCATGATGCGGCATTTTTTCACGCATCTAATTGTTTACGACGTCATATCTGCTGAAGTATGATAGGCAGGTGGTTCTTACTCCGACAGTAATTGTTAACTGACAGTAAGGGATATGCGTAACAAGATTTGTTGAAACTGGCCCAGTGGTATAGGAGTAGATGTGGAACACACACACACACACACACACACACACACACACACACACACACACACATTCATACATCCATCCATTTCATAGTATGTATGGATTCTGCTCCTTCATACACGGTATCTCAATATTACATGTTTGTAACATGAAATGTATGCTGGAGATGGCCCGACCAGCTAAGCTATGATCTTAAAATTTTGAGGGTGCTAAAGTAGTATTCAACCACAACGACGATGGTCTGGCCTCCAGTTTCAGCAGCACTGGGGAATTCCTAATCCAGTGGTGGTTAGCGAGATGATACAAAGAACTGGTCAGAGTAGTTACAAGGCAGGCAAGTCTATGCTCGTCAATTGGACAGCGACTGACAGAATGCTTTTCCAGCCCTAAGAACTGAGACTTCTATTACTTTTAAAAATGAATGAATATCGAAATATTAAAAACTCAATAGTAATTCAACCACTCATTGTAGAACTAATCTGACTACACCAAAATCACCAAGTTGTGAGAAAGCGTCTCTTGAAATACTGATACCTGTATTATATATAGTAATACAGAAGTTAACTTTTGAATGCAAAGAAATCAATTGAGAATTATATAAAGTTTAACCATGAGTAAGCACTATGCGCAATCTTGACAGGCAGTATATCAGACCATAGGATTGTGCTCTAGCTATCGGTCACGAACACTAAACAGCCACAGTTAGATATACCATAGATTTGCTGCTACCAGGTCAGGCCCTCCTCATGAATACAATCAGTGAATGCAGCATGATACTTTCATAATCATTTAAGCGTGCATTCTAGTTGTAAATTATTTCTTTACTACCACACTGTGTGGAAGTACACTATTAATTATTTATACGAAATTACTGAATGTAAAACATGTTCTATGGGACAGTTTGAAAAAGAAAGAACGGTACTTTTATACACCGTAAATACTCCTGTCCTAATAGTACAAGCCAAAGCGTGACTGTCCATTTTATTAATAATTCCATTTTATTAAATATTAGACGTAAGAAAGACTGTAAGTTGGAAGGGAGACAGACTGTAACTTACTGACATGGATCTATATAGGATACCCATCTTACTGGCACTGAGCAGTGCTGGTGGGGTGTCTAGAGGCGAACTGGCAGGCAACATATGGTGTGGAAAGGGGACTTCATGTTACACGAATGAGGAAGTGGTTACTTTAGAGCTGTCATAAGAACTACATTATGGTTTAACTTCAGCAGCATGTAATCATACTAGATATTTTAACGATCATCAGGGCTCTGAAAGTGCTCAAGGAAGTCCAAAATCTGTTATGGGAATTGTAATTGGGGAAGACACTCTGTAATGGTTGAAGCAAGCATTCATGATATAAGAACGCAGGCTTCCACGGCCGGTGTCATAGTGATTAAAATTCTTCTGGGTATTATGCCGCGTCAGTGCTAAAAACTAACAACAATAATAAACTAAAACCGACGTTTCGGCCGAATTGCAACGGCTTTCCTCAGGGCACGACTGGTTTTGCATGGTGATGGGTGCTTCTATTTATTACAGACTACTGATGTCTGATGTGACTGTTGTAAAACTTTTAATTGGCCCTCTAATAAGATTGGCTATTCATGACGTAAGGGAAGATGGAAGGAAAGAGGCTATTCGTGGATGTTCATGTCGTCAACGATTGGTAGCTGTCTGCCAATCAAAGTTCGGCTTCTGGTCCGCAAGCTTTCCTCCTGGTGTGCGCGGAAGTGGACTGACAGTTGCTCTACAGCTGTTTGTGCAGATACGTCCGTGCCCCGTGTAGCTTCTGCCCCGCGACCGCTCGCTGCCCGTTGGACTGGGATGGCCGGCAGCCAGGACGCCGGGAGTTTGTAGCCATCTTCTCTGTCGATGTTGTCAGGCCGCTTAATAATTTAGATCGCCTCCCGTATTTTGCGTTCTCGCATCCACGATTCTTTCGCCAGTACTCGGACTTCCTGGAACCTGATAGGTTGTCCACAGTCACGGTGGTGTTCCGCTACCGCCGATTTATTATGTTGTTATAATCGTACATAGCGTTCGTGTTCTACTACTCTTAAGCTGACAGGTCTCCCTGTTTCTCTTATGTAGGCAGCTCCGCACTCACGCCGTAGTTCGTAAACACTTGCAGTGTTAAAATTGCTGACTACATCCTTGGTGGAACCTATAATTTCGTGGATTCTGTGAGTGCTTCGAAAAACCGGTTAGAAACCTCGTCGGCAGAGGACGTTGCCCAGCCGTTCACTGGCGGCTTTTACATATGGTAAGTGTACCAGTGGAAGCTTCTCTTCTTTGCCTTCTTCTCGTGTTCTGCTCCCTAGGGTTTTAGCTACTGATATTGCCATCATAGCTGTTGGCACGAAACGTGTGTTGTAGCTCTTTTAATTCTTCTTTGATGTTATTTTCATCGCTTATCCGGTAGGCTCGGGCAGCCAACGTATGCAGAACAGAATACTTTAGAGCTGGGTGGTGGTGGCTCTCCACGTGCAGGTACCGATTAATGTGCATTGGTTTCTGGTACACTTTTTGTCCCTGTTTACCTTCGGCAGCCCTGTATACTTCCACATCCAGAAATGGCAAGGTACCATTGTTTTCAGTCTCATGTGTGAACTTCATATTTTTGTGCAGGCTATTTAAGTGCTGGAGGAAGTTTCCCAATTCCGCTTCACCGTGAGGCCAGATAACGAATGTGTCGTCCACATGTCGTAGCCAACAACTGGGACGTAACGGAGCAGAAGCTAGGGCCGTTTGCTCAAAGGCTTCCATGAACATGTCCGCAGCTACAGGGGAGAGCGGGGAACCCATTGCCACTCCATCTAACTGTTCGTGATATTTTCCCCGCTAGGTGAAGTATGTATTATGTTGTGAAACATCTGTCACCTAAGTTACGCCGTCTTGTGGGACAAACAGACTCTACGTGAAAGACTCTTCCCACTTCATACAACAGATTAGGGAAAAGCGAATAAAGCCATCAGACATTATGGTCAGCTTTGACATCAAGTCTCTCTTCATTAACGTACCTATTGAGGAGACTTTGCGCATTCTACAGGATCGGATCCCACCAGATATCTGCGATTTGGTGCGCTTATGCCTGTCATCTACATACTTCACCTGGCGGGGAAAATGTTACGAACACTCTGGTTCCCCGCTCTCCCCTGTAGCTGCGGACATCTTCATGGAAGCCTTTGAGCAAACGGCCCTAGCTTCTGCTCCGTTACGTCCCAGTTGTTGGCTACGACATGTGGACGACACATTCGCTATCTGGCCTCACGGTGAAGCGGAATTGGGAAACTTCCTCCAGCACTTAAATAGCCTGCACAAAAATATGAAGTTCACACATGAGCCTGAAAACAATGGTACCTTGCCATTTCTGGATGTGGAAGTATACAGGGCTGCCGAAGGTAAACAGGGACAAAAAGTGTGCCAGAAACCAATGCACACTAATCGGTACCTGCACGTGGAGAGCCACCACCACCCAGCTCTAAAGTATTCTGTTCTGCATACGTTAACTGCCCGAGCCTACCGGATAAGCGATGAAAATAACATCAAAGAAGAATTAACAGAGCTACAACACACGTTTCATGCCAACAGCTATGATGACAACATCAGTAGCTAAAACCCAAGGGAGCAGAACACGAGAAGAAGGGAAAGAAGAGAAGCTTCCACTGGTACACTTACCATATGTAACAGCCGCCAGTGAACGGCTAGGCAATGTCCTCTGCAGACGAGGTTTCTAACCGGTTTTTCGAAGCACTCACAGGATCCACGAAATTATAGGTTCCACCGAGGATGTAGTCAGCAATTTTAATACTGCAGGTGTTTACGAACTACGGTGTGAGTGCGGAGCTGCCTACATAAGAGAAACAGGGAGACCCGTCAACTTAAGAGTAGTAGAACACGAACGCTATGTACGATTATAACAACATAATAAATCGGCGATAGCGAACACCAACGTGACTGTGGACAACCTATCAGGTTCCAGGAGGCCTGAGTACTAGCGAAAGTATCGTGGATGCGAGAACGCAAAATACGGGACGCGATCTAAATTATTAAGCAGTCTGACAACATCGACAGAGAAGATGGCTACAAACTCCCGGCGTCCTGGCTGCCGGCTATCCCAGTCCAACGGGCAGCGAGCGGTCGCGGGGCAGAAGCTACACGGGACACGGACGTATCTGCACAAACAGCTGTAGAGCAACTGTCAGTCCACTTCCGCGCACTCCAGGAGGAAATCCTGCCGACCAGAAGCCGAACGCTGTTTGGCGGACAGCTACCAATCGTTGACGACATGAACATCCACGAATAGCCTCTTTCCTTCCATCTTCCCTTACGTCATGACTAGCCAATCATATTAGAGGGCCAATTAAGAGTTTTACAACAGTGATGTCAGATTAGATTAGAGATTAGATTAGATTAGTACTTGTTCCATAGATCATGAATACGACACTTTGTAATGATGTGGAACGTGTCAGATTAATGAAAGGTGTCTATACAAGATATTACATTAGACAAAATATTACACGACACTCAATATTAATTTTTTTTCGATAGTCTGTAATAAATAGAAGCACCCATCCCCATGCAAAACCGGTCGTGCCCTGACGAAGACCGTTGCAATTCGGCCGAAACGTCGTATTTAGTTTATTATTGTTGTTAGTTTTTAGCGATGATGCGGCATAATACCCAAAAGAATTTTAATCACTAAAAACATTCATGGATTTAAACATTCGTCTTTCAAACGTAAAAACGGAAACGAATAACATGAACACAAGCATTTCAAATGTAAAAGTGGATATGAATGCTTGCACTAACGATGTCAAGGCGATAGTAGGGAATGGACAGTCTGATTTAAAAGACGAGCAACAAAACTTATATTGGGGATGGAGGACACGATGGCCGGTCGCTGTGGCCGAGCGGTGCTAGGCGCTTCAGTCCGGAACCGCGCTCCTGCAACGATCTCAGGTTCTAATCCTGCCTCGGGCATGGATGTGTGTGATGTCCTTAGGTTAGTTAGGTTTAAGAAGTTTTAAGTCTAGGGGACTGATGACATCAGATGTTAAGTCCTATAGTGCTCAGAGCCATTTGAACCATTACCAGAGACTTACCACGATATGTAGTAAATTCCTCGTAGTGGTAAATTTTTTCTGGCACCCTGTACCTCACGCTGCTTCTCTACAGGTCGTTTTCATGGACGCCTTGGTGGGGAAGAACACTTCTGTTGCACGGAAAGTGTAGTGGTCCGACGACGTGATCCACACTTTCTCTTCTCAGGTACGCCGGTTACAGGCGCTCATCCACTTACTTGCAAAACGGCACCGTTACTCAGGAGCACATCGATGATACGGCCGAAAACCTCTCCATTTGTTCTCAAAGAAACTCTCCCCTTCTCAGCGCAAGTGATTAGCATTCGAACGGGAACACGTTGTGCATGAGGCCGTGCGATACTTTCGTGAGGACACTGAAGGAGGTGAAATAACGATCTTCACCGATTACAAACCGCTCATGCCAACGATCTTTGCCCGAGACGTTTCTGTCCTATGGACCTCATTAGTTAGTACACCACAATCGTCCGCTACGTTAGGAGGGCTGATAAGTTGTCACCGATTACATGCTGCGTGTGCATGCCATTTCTTCTCGCCTGGACTTGGAAGAACTAAAGTACATGCAGACAGAAGATCCAAACATTCAATCTCTGCAACGAGACTCTACCTCTGCACTGACATTAGAATAATTCCCTCCAACATAAAGTTTTTCGGCTAGTCATGACATGGCTCACCTGCGAATTAAGGCTACCACAGGCTTCGTGAGAGAACGTTTCGCCTGGCCTGTAGTAAAAAACGACTGTCGCTCTTGGACACATACATCCCTACCTTGAGGGGGGAGCAACTTCGGTCGTCATGCTCAGCTCCCTCTAGGACAATTCAGAATACCGAAACGACGGTTCCGTCATGTAAACCTCGACCTCGTGGGTTCTGTTTCCCCTTTGGAAGGTTTTAGGTACATACTATCAGTCATCGTTCATGCCAGAAGATTGGTAGAGGCTGTTCCCCTGTCAGACATATCTAACGATTCAGTCGCTTCAGCCTTTGTCACTACAGAGCCCTCCCACTTCAATTGTCTCTCTTGTATCATGACCAACCAAGGGAGACAATTCGAGTCACTCCTCTTTACTAGGTTATGTGGCCCGTGTAGTGTCAACAAATTCCAACCGACTGTGTACCAACCCCAGAGCAATGGACTGGCCGAGTTTTGGCACCACACACTTAAAGCAGCTCTCAAGTGTTACTTAGGCTTTTGGTTAGAGGCCCTTCTGTGGCTGTTACTCGGCATCCACATAGCCTTTTAAGACGACCTAAACTCTTCCTTAGCCACAATCTTATATAATGGACCTTTGATACTCCCTACTGCCAACATCCGAACTCCATCTCTGTGTGCTCGCACGGCTCACTATGCTCCAAGATGACATGGTCTATTCAGTATTACGACCTCCTTGCTCCGGCCTGCAATGGATGCTCTGGTGCACGAATATCACTTTAGACATTTGCCTCAATGGAAAACAACAGATTGTGTCGCTTAACTGAGTTAAACCTTTCTGGACCATTGACGCGGACCCTCCGTCGGTATCCGATTTTGAGATGTCATCCAAAGACATGCCTTCTACCATGTGCACCAACCATGAGTTCACCTCTGCGTGGGTACCTGCCGAAACCAGTACTCCATGTGATCACCCTATAATTTTAATTAATATTGTGGTTATGCTTGTTGCTGGTGATGAGGAAAGTTAGTTATTAGTATTTTTTTAATGATCTCATTCATAAGCAGCCATATCACAGTCATCACAGTCGCTCAAGAAAGTTATAATTAAGCTTTACTTGTTTAATCAGAATCGGACGATGACTCTCCTTGTGCGCAGTCTCGATGATTCGAAGCGATCAGCAGTCCTGTGTAAATGAAATGTCTTGGTTTTCTTGCGTTGCGTAGTCAGTCGGGAAACCTCATATCAAGCGGAAAGTTTGCTTTGATAGAGTTTAATTATCCGATGAAATAATGGAGCTCTTTGATTTAATAATTGCAGGTTCGTTTCCAATTCATCGGAAGTTCCCTTCTCATTACCAACGAAACGACACCTCCGTACAAATTTCCAATTAGAGAATAAATATATAATGAAATTCCTTACACACCTTTGATGTAAATGCTCAGTATATATTTTCTTGAGTAGCATACAATATATTTTCAATCTCTTTCTTCCAGTAATCTCGATAGCAAAATTACAATTATTCAATGCGGCTATTCGGCACGGAGAAGATCCTAGAAGTCCTCTCAACACACCAGAGAGAATATTACAAAGAGTAATTATGCGCTCGTGGAATAGTAATAGTACTGTACTACTTTGCGCATCGATTCTGCGAGTATGTAGATGGTCAAGTAGGAAACGTAATTCACTCATAGAATTGTGCAGGGATAATTAGTAGAATATAAAGAGATATTACAACCCCCTGCTGGACAATGTTCCCTTTCCCTGTGTGACCTCTACACCGTCATTGCCTCATTCTTCTCCAAGTGTTGCCATCTTCATGGTCTACATATCTGCATCCTGCATCGAGGATCTCTCTCTCCATCTGCGAGATGGCACCCTTTTCGTTCTTCGCGCTCCTTCACATATGCTCGACGACTCAGGAACGCCCACATCGCTGTTCTCCGCTCCTTCGAGCTTCCACACGACGCTGACTCAGACAACATCGTGGCTTCCATCGAGAACAATGGTCCTCTCTCTGTCACTGCCCCACTAATTACGCACCATCCCTCTATGCGGTGGGACCCGACAGTCCTGCTCACTCGAGTGGGTTGGCCTCTGTGTCCTCCTCACTGGCTATGGGACTACGTGGCTCTGGGATCCATGGCTTCACACTGCCTCGAGAAATTTTCCAGTCGTGTCTCCTTCATGAGTCTACAATGACATGACTGGTCATGAAATCTTGCACATCTCTTTGCCTGACGCCAACCGGTTGCCACTCTTCCCTGTCGACCACAGAACCAGCACTTTATTTCCATCTCCATGCTCCACACTACTTGGGGGGGGGGGGGGGGGGGGGGGGGACTCTGTGGTGAGTATTGACAGCTGATCGACTATCGAGAGTCTGCCTAAACTGCTGCTGTGAAGCTGAGTGATACCATCTTAGGGCCAGCCTGTTTTCTCTTGCCATTGTCATCGTTAGTGAATTACGACTTCGTATCAATGTCTTGTAATAAAATACTTTTCGTTGCGTAAAGTGATCATATGTTATTATATTCACCAAGTATAGTGTCTTGGTTCCATAGACCTTTACCTTTCACAATAATACACACACACACACACACACACACACACACACACACACACACACACACACACACACACACACATATATATATATATATATATATATATATATATATATATATATATATATATATATATATATAACCTAATGGAGCACTTGGGAATTTCTGTGAGGCTTTTTGTGGATGACGATTCTGTATACAGAGAAGTCTCAATGCTAGAAAACTGTAATGAAGTAAAGTGAAAGAATACAGGCAGCTGACTCTTAACATAAATAAAAATATAAATCTAACGCTCTACATATAAATAAGCAGAAAGTCCCATTATTGTATCATTACAAGATTGTAGAACAATCGCTGGATGTAATCGCATCCATAAAACATCTAGGAATATGTATACAGAACAATTTAAAGAGAATCAACCACATAAAACTGAAAGCAAGTAAGATAGATACCAGACTGAGATTCACTGGAAGAAACCGCAGGAAATGCAATCCACCCACAAAGGAGATAGCTTACAAAAACCTCATTTGACCAATACCTGAGTATTGCTCACCAGCCTGAGATCCGTACCGCCTAGAATTGATATACAAAACAGGGAAGATCCAAAGGAGAGCAACACGTTTCATTAGGAATCATTTAGTAAGCATGAAATCATATGGAGATACTCAGCCAACTCAAGTGGCAGATGCTGCAAGAGGGGCATTCTGAATCACCATGTGGCTTATTATTAAAATTCTGGGAAAGTACATTTCTGGAATAGTCTATCAATATATTTCTTATTCCAGCACATAACTTGGAAAAAGACATTGAAGACAAAATGAGAGAGCCTTAATCTTACATCGAGGCTTAGTGTCAATCATTCATTTTGTGGCCCCTTCATGACTGGAACAGCAAAGGGAGAAGGTGAAAGTGGTACACAAAGTATTCTCTGCTGCACACCGTCAGGTAGCATGCAAAGTGCAGCTGTAGATGTAGACTAAGTAAAAATGAGTGGTTGAATTAATCGTAAGATGTAACATTTAAAAATGCAAATAAATGTTTTTCAGTGTTTGCCTGTTGCATTATCCAGCATTCAGATTTAGAGTTATGTAAATCAATATGAAATGACCATTTCTGTTTTATTCTTAGTGAAAAATGTTTTAATGTGGATATTTTTATGTACATTTTAATGTTGCATGCCAGTGTCATGTAATTTAAGGTAGCTTTTTACTAGTGCTTTCAAAAATATTCCAGGTAGTTCTGTGGGTGCCGCATTGACCTTCCCTCTCTGTGGGATGATCATTCACTTTTTCAACTGGCAGGCAGTGTTTTATGTAACTGGTACAATTGGAATAATATGGTTCATCGGTTGGTGGTTGCTTGTGTATGACAATCCAGCAGATCATCCCAGAATTAGTGAGTCAGAGCTCAAACACATCCAGAATGGTATTGGGGACAGTGTTTCTGAAAAGAAGGTGACTATTGCTCTAGCATAAATATTAGTATCAAGAAAGGCTACCACAAATATTGGTTTGATCTGAGACTGATTCTGATATTGATTTGATTTCTGCTTATGAAAAATTTGTGTATGTGAAATTATGAATTAGCTGTGAATAATTATTATCATTCATTAATTTCCATAAATCCTATAGTGTAAAAGAGCTTTTAGGGATGTGCAGTCACTCAAGTTTTATATTAACTGGCAAAGCAGTATACTAACAACCAATAATAGCAAAAGATAATCTAATTGTATTGATAATTATTGAAATTACTTCTGAATTACTTTACTTTAAACTCAGTGTAAGAAAATGAGAGACTCTCACTTAACAAGTGCTGGAATAATATTGGTAAGAATATTAAACATATATTTTATGTTTTACTTCATTATACATTCAGTTAAGTCATTTACTGCTTCAATATTATTGTGGCCTTTAAGCAACAAGCATAGACACTCATATGGATTTTCTGGAAATTAATGTATCTTCAGTTATAGAAAAATAACAACTAATTGAAGGATTCATAGAGATTACAACCACATGATTGTATAAATAACTGTTAGTCACACATCACTTCCATTTTACTTCAGATGATTATGTAGATAGTCCTACAATTCAGTCTCACAATGAGTGGGAAAAGTCCCCTTCTATTTTTTGGGGTGTTGTTATATTGTTTGCCACTCCCTTAGAAATAGAAAGCAGCTGTAAATATAAAGCTTTTTCATTTCCTTCCAGTATCTTCCTCTTAACCTAAAAGAGCTGCGTTTTGAGTAACATCTGTCATCACTAAATTAAGAAGGGCTAAATTCCCTACAGTTTTGATCTTGAGGACTTTCTTCATCTGGTGTTTCATTTTGGATAAATTGTCCATTGAAATTATGGACTGGAAAGCATTGCTTGGTATCTGCCTTACTTGTTTTTCATTTTTGCATTCATTCATTCATTAACCCTCATTAACTTTGTATTTCTATCCTTTAAAAATTGGGTTGTGGTAGCATGCTGAAGGGTGGAAGTAAAGTAACCAAATGACACAAACATGCTTACATTTTTAAAGAAAGATTGAATAGGGAGGATGATAATGGCATTTATCATAATTAGTAAATACAAATAATAGTTTATGTAAAATGTCTGGAACAACCTAAGTACACCAAGAAAAGAAATAATAACCCCTAAGAGAAATCACACTAATGTCTAAGGTTGTGACCTCTGTGAATGATAATGACCTCAGTTTGGTGTGGAATGCTGTCTGAGTTTGTTCAGGTATGGCAGATCCATGTGAAGCCATTCAGTGATGATTTTATATTAATTGGCAAAGCAGTATACTAACAACCAATAATAGCAAAAGATAATCTAATTGTATTGATAATTATTGAAATTACTTCTGAATTACTTTACTTTAAACTCAGTGTAAGAAAATGAGAGACTCTCACTTAACAAGTGCTGGAATAATATTGGTAAGAATATTAAACATATATTTTATGTTTTACTTCATTATACATTCAGTTAAGTCATTTACTGCTTCAATATTATTGTGGCCTTTAAGCAACAAGCATAGACACTCATATGGATTTTCTGGAAATTAATGTATCTTCAGTTATAGAAAAATAACAACTAATTGAAGGATTCATAGAGATTACAACCACATGATTGTATAAATAACTGTTAGTCACACATCACTTCCATTTTACTTCAGATGATTATGTAGATAGTCCTACAATTCAGTCTCACAATGAGTGGGAAAAGTCCCCTTCTATTTTTTGGGGTGTTGTTATATTGTTTGCCACTCCCTTAGAAATAGAAAGCAGCTGTAAATATAAAGCTTTTTCATTTCCTTCCAGTATCTTCCTCTTAACCTAAAAGAGCTGCGTTTTGAGTAACATCTGTCATCACTAAATTAAGAAGGGCTAAATTCCCTACAGTTATGTTGTGGGAGCACTGATTGTTACATGCCATCCAGTGTTCCTGATAGTCCCAGACATTTGCTATGGGATCAGTATTTGGTGATTTTGGAGGCTAGTCAAGGAGTGATGAGGTGCCTGAGTGTTCGTCAAACCAGGAACATATGAGGACAACCCTGCAGACATGGCAGTTCTCATGTTGGAATAAAGGGGTGTTCTCAACACAATTATCATGAAAATGTAGTAGAAAGTAGAGTACTTGATCACTGAGAATGTTGAGATAAACATCCTGGTTCATGTTCATGCTAATGTGAACGAGTGTCCTAAGTCACAGTACAAAATATGCCCCCAAACATCACAGCACCACCTCTGACATGAACTATGTTCTCCTTAAGGTTCCTCCAAGTGAGCAGATAGCAATGGGGTAGAGGACTTCTCGCTTCTCAGGCTTTCCAGGATAAAAAGACAGAAACTAATATGTAATATTACAAATAATGCTGCTTGCATGTTATATACATATATTACAGTGCATATTTTATCTCACAGCTCCTTATACCTTCTCCTTTCCTTTCAGTAACGTTAATAAAAGAAGCCAATTAACCAGTGAAAGAAGTGCTTCAGTAATGAATTAAAAACTTTTAATATGTAAATAAGAGAGGACTGGGACTGAAGACAACTAAGTCTTGTTTAATTTAATATAGAAAACTGTTACGCAAAAAATGCACAACTTTGAAGTTATGGGCAAAAGTTTGGAAGTCAGATTTTTTTGCCTGTACTACCTTTTTTCATACTTATAAGGTGCCAAAGTTCAAATTTGCAATCAGAAAACCAAATTACATAGATTTGTAAATTTTCAGAACTTCTGTAAGACATATCAAGTCGGTATTGTGCTGTAACATAATCACATGGTACAAACAGTAACAGTTTTCAGCAAAGAATGAATGTGTTTTATTATAAACCGTGACTAATGTGTAAATTAATAATTTTCCCTCATGTCTGAAATGTAAATTTATGTTGCAGCTTCCTATTCCATGGTGTAAAATTCTTACAAGCTGGCCGCTCCTAGCGAACATAATGCTTGCATGGGGATGTATATGGGGAATGTTCACTCTTTTAACTCAAGCACCTACATATTTCCGCAATGTTCATGGATGGAGTGTGCAGAAGGTAATTATATGATCTATATCTGTTCTCCTGTTTATGTTATACTTGTTCTCAATCATTTTATGCACCCATATTATGAAGAAATGCTTACATACCTACTTCTGTAAATAAATGGACACCAGTTGCTGTAATACATAAAACATTGCAGATAATATAGAATGAACAGATCTAATGAAAATGGGAGACAAAGACTATGATTCAGGTTCTCAAAAATTCAGATCAGACTGTGAATGAAGACTGAGCATCTAGAAGGACATTTTATCAGTTTTCAACAAATTTCTCATTGCAGTGAATATTGTTAATCTTTAATATTAACTGCAGAAAAGAGTCAATGAATTTCCATCTGATCTGAAAACTGTGTGGATGAAAATGTTGTGGGTTTCAGCTACTAAATTCGGCTGAGATAGACACTGAAACCCAACTAGTTGATATAACTCAGTTATTTATTTGTCTCTCAAACACACTATAAGCAAGCATGCGCATATACAGAAATGATCGAAGGGAAACTGAAATCGAGGACTGTCACTTCCTTCATCAAAGTTGTTCAGTTCATCGTTGCTTGCCACTGCTGAGGCACCCCCCCTCACCCACACCCCCCTCCCCACCACCGGTTGTGCCCCCCCTCCCCCGCACCCCCCTCCCCGCCACCGGTTGGGCGGAGCACAGAGAAGATGAGGAACTAACGAGACTGGTGAAGAGGTGGTCGGCCAGCGTTGGGAGGACCACATAGGAAGCTTTTATGACCAGCTATGTCGTAGCTGGTCCTGAAGGATGGCACATCTGGGCCTTTTCTCAGTGATAGATGGAGGTTGAAGGCACAAATGCCTGGAAAAACGTAGTTTCGGATCCAAACTGGCGGTTGCAGGCGTCGGTCCTTGCGGGAAAGGTGTGTCTCCATCAAGTTTTCGAGATATTGCGAAGGCACTGGCAGCAGAACAATAATTGAGCGGCAGCCGTCTCTGACAATTCTGGACACCATGTTGACCTCGTCAGCATTGACTAGTATCCAGAAATAGCAAAGTAAATAGATGTGAGTGGTGGATGAGTCATCGTGTTTGGGCATCGGAGTAGCAAACATTAAGATCGTCGTGTCATGGAGTTGGATGGAGAAGTCGTCGATGCGAAAGTCGAAGACGTTTACTGTGAAAACAGCAGTACTGGGTGGGGAATGGGGGAGGGTGGGAGGAGAGAAAATGAAGAGTACTCGCATATCCCAGCTGCACGACATACTGGGTGGAGTCAACGTCATACGAGGCAGTAGCGTCGTCTCTTGCTTCTCCCATATCAGTGACAGTAGCCAAGGAAGGTCCATCATTGAGGGTCCAATGGGGTTTTACTCTGTTGAGGGAAACTGCTTGGCACTTCCTTTTGATTGAGGTATTCCTGAAACACTTGTAGTCTGAGGGTAGTGTCTTGATTAGTAGTCAAAACGTCCACTGTTCTGGGTTCGAATACCGCCACGTTTAAATTTTGAATAAAAATAATTAGCAGTGGCGGCCGAAGACATCTGGCATGAGAAGTCACCCCTCATTCAGCCAACGATCTTGTTAAAGAGAGCGGGGGAGCGGACAGAAGTTCAGGGCACTCTCTTGCCCTTGGAGTGAGAATGTACCTCTAAATGTGGAATAATCAGCAATGACCAACGGCATGAGAATGAAGAAGGCAGTGGAATCCACTGCAGTAAAGACACATAATGTGTATCCACAGGACATGTGGCGTGTAACTGAGCCGGCCGAAGTGGCCGTGCGGTTAAAGGCGCTGCAGTCTGGAACCGCAAGACCGCTACGGTCGCAGGTTCGAATCCTGCCTCGGGCATGGATGTTTGTGATGTCCTTAGGTTAGTTAGGTTTAACTAGTTCTAAGTTCTAGGGGACTAATGACCTCAGCAGTTGAGTCCCATAGTGCTCAGAGCCATTTGAGCCATTTTTGAGCGTGTAACTGAAAAAGTGACATGATGATTTCTTCATAGGCAAAAAATTCCTGACTAGTCCACCATTTAGGTCTCCAGGAGCGGATTGCCAAGGGGCAGGTGAACACGAGAAAAGCATTGAATAAACAACGAAAGGATAACATTCCACGAGTCGGGGCGTGGGATGCCAAAATTTTGATAGGAAAGCTATAAAATCTGAAAAAGGAAAGCGTTAAGGCTTAATCTAGATATAGTAGGGATCGGTGAAGTGAAATGGAAAGAATACTAGGATTTTTGGTCAGACGAGTATAGCGTAATATCAACAGCGGCATGCAAACAGTATAATTGGAGCAGGTTTCGTAATGAATAGGAAGATAGGGCAAAGAATGGTTTACTGAGAACAGTTCAGTGATAGGGTTTTTCTTATCAGACTCGACAGCAAACCATCATTGAAAACGATAGTTCAAGTATATATGTCGACGTCGCAAGCCGAAGATGAAGACATAGAGTATATGAGAATACTTCAGTACACAAAGAGAGATGAAAATGTAATAGTCATGGAAGATTGGAATGCGATTTTAGGGGAAGGAGTAGAAGAAAGGGTTACTGGAGAATATGGGCTTGGTACTAGGAATGAGAGAGGAGAAAGATTAATTGACTTCTGCAATATGTTTCAGCTAGTAATAGCGAATACTATGTTCAAAAATCACCGGAGGAGGAGGTGTACTTGGAAAAGCCCGGAACATACGGGAAGATTTCAGTTAGACTACGTCATGGTCAGGCAGAGATTTCGAAATCAGATGTTGGATTCGAACGTGTACCCAGGAGAAGATATTGATTCAGACCACAATTTAGTAGTGATGAAGAGTAGGCTGAAGTTTGAGAGAAGTGTGCAAAGAAGTTTGAGAGAGTGTGCAAATAAGTGGGATACAGAAGCACTAAAGAATGAAGACGTTCGCTTGAAGTTCTCTGAGGCTATAGATACTGCGATAATGTGTAGCTAACTAGGCAGTCAAGATGAAGAAGAATGGACAACTCTAAACAGTGCAGTCACAGAATTTGGAAAAAAAAAATCGTCGGTACAAAGAAGGTAACCGAACCGTGGGTAACAGCAGGAATACTTCGGAAGACTGAAGTTTAACAAAAGAAAATGTTCAGGGCAATTAAGGAATACAGACAAACAAGTCACTTAGGAATGAAATAAATAGGAAGTGCAGGGAAGCTAAGACGAAACGGATGCAAGCAAAATGTGAAGAAATGGAAAAAAGAAATGATTTTCAGGACTGACTCAGCGTACAGAAAAGTCAAAACAACCTTTACTGAAATTACAAGCAAGAACGGTAAAATTAAGAGTATAATAATAATTTCTTTGTTAAGTACACACGAGAGAGTGGATATGTGGAAAGAGTACAATGTAGGCCTCTATGATAGAGAGGACGTGTCTGATTATGTGATGGAAGAAGAAACAGGAGTAGATAGGGAAGAGAGAGGGGATCCAGTATTAGAAACAGAATTTAAAAGAGCTTTGGACAACTGAAGCTGAAGTAAGGCACAAGAGATATATTCCATTCCATTGGAATTTCTAAAATAATTGGGGAAGTGGTAACAAAACGCCAATACACGTTGGTGTGCAGAATGTATGAGTCTAGTGATGTAACACCTGACTTTCGGAAAAACATCATCCACACAATTCAGAAGATTTCATGAGCCGACAAGGGTGAGAACTATGGTACAATTAACTTAAAAGCTCATGCTTCCTAGTTGCTAACAAGAAAAATATACCGAAGAATGGAAAATTGAGGATGTGTCAGATGACGATCAATTTGGCTTTGGGAACGGGAAAGGCACCAGAGAGGCATTTCTGACGTTGCGGTTGACAATGGAAAGAAAAATCAAAGCACGTTCATAGAAAGTGTCGATCTGGAAAAAGAGTTCGACAATGTAAAATGGTGGAAGATGTTCGAAATCTGAAAAAAAAGTCGGCTAAACTATATGGAAAGACAGGTAGTTAATATACAGTATGTTGTTGTTGTTGTCTTCAGTCCTGAGACTGGTTTGATGCAGCTCTCCATGCTACTCTATCCTGTGCAAGCTTCTTCATCCCCCAGTACTTACTGCAACCTACATCCTTCTGAATCTGTTTAGTGTATTCATCTCTTGGTCTCCCTCTACGATTTTTACCCTCCACGCTGTCCTCCAATGCTAAATTTGTGATCCCTTGATGTCTCAGAACATGCCCTACCAACCGGTCCATTCTTCTTGTCAAGTTGTGCCACAAACTCCTCTTCTCCCCCATTCTATTCCATACCTCCTCATTAGTTACGTGATCTACCCATCTAATTTTCAACGTTCTTCTGTAGCACCACATTTCGAAAGCTTCTATTCTCTTCTTGTCCAAACTATTTATCGTCCATGTTTCACTTCCATACATGGCTACACTCCATACAAATACTTTCAGGAACGACTTCCTGACACTTAAATCTATACTCGATGTTAACAAATTCCTCTTCTTCAGAAGCGCTTTCCTTGCCATTGCCAGTCTACATTTTATGTCCTCTCTCCTTCGACCATCATCAGTTATTTTGCTCCCCAAATAGCAAAACTCCTTTACTATTTCAAGTGTCTCATTTCCTAATCTAATTCCCTCGGCATCACCCGACTTAATTCGACTACATTCCATGATTTTCGTTTTGCATTTGTTGATGTTCATCTTATATCCTCCTTTCAAGACACTGTCCATTCTGTTCAACTACTCTTCCAAGTCCTTTGCTGTCTCTGACAGAATTACAATGTCATCGGCGAACCTCAAAGTTTTTATTTCTTCTCCATGGATTTTAATACCTACTCCGAATTTTTCTTTCGTTTCCTTTGCTGCTTGCTCAATATACAGATTGAATAACATCGGGGAGAGGCTACAACCCTGTCTCAGTCCCTTCCCAACCACTGCTTCCCTTTCATGTCCCTCGACTCTTATAACTGCCATCTGGTTTGTGTACAAATTGTAAATAGTTTTTCGCTCCTGCCATCTGGTTTCTGTACAAATTGTAAATAGACTTTCGCTCCCTGTATTTTACCCCTGCCACCTTTAGAATTTGAAAGAGAGTATTCCAGTCAACATTGTCAAAAGCTTTCTCTAAGTCTACAAATGCTAGAAACGTAGGTTTGTCTTTCCTTAATCTTTCTTCTAAGATAAGGCGTAAGGTCAGTATTGCCTCACGTGTCCCAACATTTCTACGGAATCCAAACTGATCTTCCCCGAGGTCGACTTCTACCAGTTTTTCCATTCGTCTGTAAAGAATTCGCGTTAGTATTTTTCAGCTGTGACTTATTAAACTGACAGTTCGGTAATTTTCACATCTGTCAACACCTGCTTTCTTTGGGTTTGGTAGTTATTATATTCTTCTTGAAGTCTGAAGGCTCCCCCAAGGCTGTCAGTAGTTCTAATGGAATGTTGTCTACTGCAGGGGCCTTGTTTCGACTCATGTCTTTCAGTGCTATACAGTATGTACAAGATCCAAAAGGGAATAATAATAGCGGAAAAGCAACAACAAAGTACTCGGATTAAAAAGCGTGTAAGGCAGGGATGTATTCTTTCACCCTTACTGCTCAATCTGTATATATAAAATGCAGTGATGGAAATAAGGGAAAGAGTCAAGAGCGGAATTAAAATTCAATGTAAAAGGACATCAATGATAAGATTCGATGATGATGTTGCTAGCCTCATGATCTGCTGAATGGAATGAACAGTTTAATGAGTACAAAATATCGATTGAAAGTAAATCGCAGAAAGACGAAAGTAATGAGAAGTAGCAGAAATAAGAACTCTGATAAACTAAACGTCAGGGTTGGTGACCACAAAGTAGATGAAGTTAAGGAATTCTACATAGGTAGCAAAATAGTCCATGGCGGACAGGGCAAGGAGGACTCTAGCACTGGCAAAAACCGCATTCCTGATCAAGAGAAGTCTACTGGTATCAAACACAGACCTTAATTTAAGGAAGCAATTTTTGCGAATGTACGTTTGGAGTAGAGCATTGCATGGTAGTAGAACAAGGACTGTGGGAAAACCGGAAAAGAAGAGATTCAAAGAAATTGAGATGTTGTGCTACAGAAGAATGTTGAAAATTAGGTGGACTGATAAGGTAAGGAATGAGGAGGTTCCCTGCAGAATCGGTGAGGAAAGGAATTTATGTGAAACACTGACAAGAAGAAGGGATGTGATAGAAGGACAGCAGTTAAGCTGCGGAGGGTAAAAACTGTAGTGGAAGACAGAGACTGGTATGCTTCTAGCAAATAATTGAGGACATAGGTTGCAAATACTACAAGAGCACAGGAGAGGAATTCGTGGTGGGCCACATCAAACCAATCAGAAGACTGATAACTGAAAAAAAGTAAAAAGAAAAGGAAAGATGTCAGTGGTGTTACTCGTGTAGCTGAGTGTCTAGTGCGGGCCTGAATATGGTGGCTGAGGTGCTGCCCGAAGTGTTGTCGTCAAGTAACAACACGATTTTGCAATGAGCCAGTACTTTATGTATAAGCAAAGACGACAGGGTGTGTGGCCGTGGGGCTGGGATGCATGTGTTTGCAGTATGTGAGCACACATGCTTGACTATGTCAGGGACGAACTCATATTGGGATGGGAGCTCGGAGTCTTCCACAAAGTCAGCCGGTAGCACAAGGGGCTCACCATAAAGGATATCTGCAACAGAAGCATTCAAGGCATCTCTGTGGGCAGAGCGAGTGCTGAGTAAGACCCACAGGAGAGTCCTTGATAAGGAAACATCATGGCACAATAGAGCAACTTTGAGTACGCAGTGCCAATTTCCTACAAGCCCATTGCCTTTGCCTTGTGTGAGGCACACAGATGTATGGAACTTGCCGACACTGCACAAAACAGATAATTGAACGAAGACTAAGGATCTGAACTGTCATCTCTGGTTGGTGTTAATAAACGATGGCCATCCAAAGTGTGTAATCCATGCAGAGACGAAAGTGTATGTATGTGACAGAGTCGGTCATGACGTCTGAAGGAGGTACAGCCTCAACCCATCTAGTTACCCAATCTATGGCTGAAAGACAGGTGAACGGTGCCCACTATGTTGAGATGCACACCTAAGGCTCCCCTTCAGTGTGTCATACTTGACCAGTAGTTGTTTTGTGTGATGTCTGATCTTGCTTCATTGACACAGGTTGCAAGCACAAGTCCAAGTGCAGCAGTCGTTGTCTGGTCAGGCCAAACTAAAGTCTCCATGACGAGGAATGTTGTAGCCTTGACGCCTGGGAGGATGTGGTCGTGGATAACTGAGAAAACTGTCCCTTGGAGAGGGGTTGGGGCAAGGGGGCAGAGTCTGCCTACAGACATACCGCATAATACAGTAAATGAAGATCCAGGAAGATAGGAGGACACCAAGGTCTCCCCCACGTTGTGGTCCTGTTACAGATTTTGAAGTTTTAAGGCATCTGTCTGTGGGCTTGCTATCCCATCCAAGTCCAAAGGAGAAGTGATGTTTGCTCTGAGAAGATAATCCGCAATCATGTAGTCTGTCCTCTGGATGTACCAAGTGTTGATGGTGTATTGGCTAATCAAGTCCATGTGGTGGAATCTCTTGGAGGAAAGTCCTTTGCTGGTTTGTGAATAGTGGCAACAAGTGACTTACAGTCAGTAAAAATCGTTAATCGCCCGCCCTTCAGTATCATCACGGAGGTATCTCATGGCTTCACAGAAGATGAATAACTCGTAGTCGAATACTGACCACTTGTATTCGGAAGCTGTGAGTTTCCTTGAGAAGATCTGGAGTGGTTGGGTTATATCGCCTATGCATTGCTGGAGAACAGTGCCTACCGCCTCAGTCCCATCAGCTTCAACAGAGATGCGTGCATCAGGAAGCGGGTGCGGCAAGTGTGACAGCATTACAAAGTGCAGCCTTGAGTGTGTTGAATGCTTGATTCATTCTTTCTGAGCATTATACCTCTCGTTTCCCAGAGCTGCTTTTGCCAACCAAAGTGTCTGTGAATGGGGCGTGGATGGAGGTGGCATGGGGCAAATGTCTACATTAGAAATTTACCAAACAGAGAAAACGGCGTAAATTGCGGTAAGTCGTGGATATGGGAAGCCCATGGGTGAAATCGAGGTTTTCGGACGTTGGACAGGTGTCTTCAATGGCTCTGAGCATTATGGGACTTAACTTCTGAGGTCATCAGTCCCCTAGAACTTAGAACTACTTAAACCTAACTAATCTAAGGACATCACATACATCCATGCCCGAGGCAGGATTCGAACCTGCGACCGTAGCGGTCGCGCGGTTCCAGACTCTAGCGCCTAGAGGACAGGTGCCTTCAGCAGTGACAGTGTGACCGAGAAAGATTACACTCAGGGGGCCCAATTGCGATTTGTTGTGGTTTGTTACGTAGGGCAGACTGAACCTGGGCCAGGTGGTCCCTGTGTTCCTCAACAGAGGCGGGAGAAGATCGGGATATCGTGGAAGTATGTGTAGCAATATGGGAGATTGAACAAGATGTTGTCCATGGACGTTTAATAGGCTATAATCCATAAAGAAGAACTCGACTAGGCCGAATGGTGTAATGACTGCCGTTTCAGCAATGTCTTCTTTGAACACAGGGATCTGAAGCTACACTTTTTAGCAGTCAAGAGCACTAAACAATTGTGCCCATTAAGAAGTTGGGCGAAGTCCTGGAAGTGGGGAATAGAAGAGTTGTCGATAATGGAGCAAGTATTTAGTTTCCAATAGTCACTACACAACTGGACGAGTTACTGTCTCAGGGGCATATAATATCCACATTTAAAAGGTCGTTAACAGCCGCTTTCGTATGGCATAGTTTTTTTGGTGGGTGGCAGTGAGCCTTGTAGCACATGCGAGGGCCTTCCATCAAAATTAGCCTATAGCAGATGTTGTTAGTGATCATATATAATTGTACATCTTGTGCACTTGAAGAAGGAATGCAGTTATTGTTGCATGGGATGGAGATACTGACGATACATTGGAAAACTGAATGTCAGTAACCTTAGTGGGGTAAATGCTGAGGCCCCAGCAGAGGCATGCCGACTGTGATAGGAGTGTTGGTAAAGTGTGTGCAGCTAGCTGGTGAGGCGGTGGAGAGTGCGATGAGCATGCAAGAGTTTCTCTGGCATGGCATCAATCAGCTGTTTCCCCGCAATGTTGTGAGCAGACAGAGCATTGATCTTGGAGCTGTCGATCTTAAGCTTGACCAGTCAGGAAGCGAGGTTGTCAGCCAGGGTAGAGCACTTGGAGAGGGCGAGCAGAAGCAGGTCACTATTTTGTGGAATGGGGGGGGGGGGGCAGAAGTGCTGGGATACGAGCACCAGCATGGTGCAGTAAGGATGCTCTCTGTAGATTTGGGGATAGGCCAAAATGCCAGAGGAAATCGATGCCAAGTACTGATTTGTCGACGTCAGCTTTGTGGAACGTAAACCCCATCCCCAGAGTAAGTTGGACCCAAAGTTTGGCTGCACTGTGAACATAAATGTGGGATGTTTTGGCGGCACATAAAGAGGGATTTACTGGAAGGGTGTAAGAGGGAGCATGAGTGGTGGGGATGACACTGGCATCTGCCCATGTGTCGACGAGAAAGTGAAGATTATTGATGATATTCAAGATATAAAGTCTTCCACTAGATGTGGAGGCTATGTTTGTCAATCCTGCTGCACTGTGCTTAGACTGGCCTGTGCGCCAAGTTTGGTTAGGCACAGGGGGGCCAACTGTTTCTTGCTGTATTGCTGAATGCAATGTGACACCAGAAGAGTGGGTAAGTGGGGTGGGGTGTGATGTGGGTGTTACCCACACTATCTATTGCAATCCACTGGAGGTCAGCTCTGTGTTTGGGTGGAGCATTGGCAGAAGTCATTGATGGTCGGAGATCAGGAGAAGTTAGTGCCTGGTGTCGGCCACCAGGTGGCTGCAGGTTGCTCTGATGTGTCATGCCTGCTCTCACACTGCCCCTGCCTCCCAAGACTGGTGAGGGGTGGGCATACACTGGTGCTAACTATGTGTCTGCCATTGTACATGCAGTCGAGAATAACTGTCAATGGCAAATAATTCTGTGGGTCTGGTCTGCAAGCAGTGTTTCTAGCTGGTTTGGTAAACGAGAGGAAAGCTGGAGTTGGTATCCATATGGAAGTTTCAGTAACTACAGTGTCCATGAAGCAATGTCAGGCATGACCTCTGGACCCATTTGTGCACATAAATGGTGCCAAACCTGTGAGGGTGATATGTAATTATCCTCGTAAATAATATGGTGGGTTGGTTCAGTTGACATACATGATGGGCGATCGATGATAACAGACTTTGCTGTGCCACATTTATGGTGTGATGGAGAGCACGGAAGTGAGTCACTTTGAGGTCAGTGGAATTGTTGAGATGACTGACAAGGCAGATGCACGGGCGTTGTCGCGAGAACACTGTATATGTCAAATAGATTGTACAGCTGCATGAACCACCTATTGAGGTTGTCCTTTTGTAACTGAGCTAGTTTTGTTTCCTGCCTGCTGGAACATGCTGCAGAGGTGTAGGTTGAGCCAACATATGGTGACACGTGGGCAGTGATGTAGGAGGATGCAGTGACATATCCACGATAGCAGGAGAAAGATCTGGATCGAGAGCACTGTATGGAGCAGGTGAAAAATGTGTGTTGTCAACCGAGGTCGACATGGGGAGGGAGAGAGGGGGAGGCAAAGGAGTAGCCCTAGGTGATGCTTGATGCGAAAGACATTGACTTGAAGCCAATCAACATGAATGAGACGACCGCGGTCGTCAACAAATTGGATGGGCTAGGAAAGCTCTGTGACACTTTTAGATACTAACGTCTGCCATCTGCTGAGGGTGAATAACCGCTGGAGATGCGGGTGGCGCTGTGGTGAGGCACTGCGAGGTGATATCTGCCTTCAGAGAGAGTAAACCAAAGTCTGGTACAGCTGGCGAAGCTTGGAGACGGTTGCGTCCTCGTGTGTGCCAGCGCCGGCGTGCGGGTTTCCCGCCATTATGATTCGATGAGGGTTAGGTTAGTCACATGTGGCCCGGTAGAATACAGATGTCTATGTTCATTTGCAAGCGTCTCTTGCATTATCGTTGGCACCTGTGTTTCATAGTCGTAGTCAAGTGTGTACGCAGGAAACACAGAGTCTGATGCTCCCCATGGGAGGTGATCCATTGTTTCCATTAATGAACACTGAATAACGCACGAAACTGAAGAACGTAAGTGACGTGAGGTCATCAGTGTGGGTTTCAGCTACTAAACTAGGCGTAGATAGACACAGGAACCCATCTAGTTGATGTAACTCAATTATTAATTTTTATGTCACACACACTACAAGCATGTATGCACATATACTGAAACGATCCGAAGCAAACTAATGTCAAAGATCTTCACTTCCTTCGTCGATAGTAGCCACAATGTAATGGAAGTTAAAACTTGGGAAAGATTAATTTCCTGGTATATTGTAATGTGTGTGACAGAGCCTTTCATTGTTATTTTGATTCCCATATTGCTTCTGCACTAATAGCTTCAGTGATGCAACGTACTTAAAACTTCTGAAGCTGTGAATGCTCGACTGCTGGTGTATTCTTTTTTCGTCGCTTCAGTAGCAACAATCAGGGTTGGCACCAAGCTGAGAGGGGCACGAGAGGTGCCACTGATATAAGATTTCTGCACAGCACGTATCACAGTAATTATCAGCAGCGGCCACTTTGAGCGCAAAGCGAAGAGGGGAGACAGAGGTAACAAAGTGCAAGATTTGTATGCAGTGTATATTACAATTACTAGCGAAAGCTGACATGGGTAAAAATGTGTGAGGGAAATGTGGAAAAATGTTCTCGAATAGACTCCGGCATTAATGGGCATGAGTGGTTGATTTCTGCTGAAGTATATTCAGAGAAAGAAAGTCCTTGAAGAAAAAACTTAATGAGAATTTAATTGGTACTCAAGAAAAGTGTTACATAATTATTGATATTCAGGATTTGTAGACTGAGTAAAGTAGTAACGGTTTTCAACTTAGAAGAAAGGAGTGAAAATTATGTTTCTGCAGAATATCGAAGTTTTGATGTGGTGCATAATTTAATATAAAATTTGCAAAGAGACCGAGCAGCAACGTTTCTGGAAAACTTATTGTTATCATTCCAAACCTCACAGAGGCTCCCCTAAACCGCAGCGGCCTTAACACCACAGTGGGGAGAGGTTGGGGCAGATATGGTGAGTTTACCTCACTACCAGGTTGTTAGTGGAATGAAGATTGTTATTTCTTTGATCTGAAATGCACTTTGTAATACATTTTTTGATAATTTAATACTGTGTTCCAGACTTTAATTCTGACACTTTGCTTCCTGTCCAGTTTTTACTGCATGTGCTCAAATGACTCATCTCGAAGATGCCAATGAAATTTAAGTGTTTGAGTTCAATATTTTTGTAATGGGTTGTATTAACATATCACAAATGCTTTACACACTCTGTACGGAGATAAAAGTAAGCTCTTTTCCTTTCATACTGATCAACGTTTGGAAATAAGTTCAGTTTATTTTGGACTCATGATGAGGCCACCTTATAAGGAAATGAATACAAAAATATGCCAACAACCTTTCTGTCTCATACTTATATGGTATACTTTGAGTGCTGATGATGGAGTGCTTCAGTAAAATGTGAGTCAAGAGAACAGAACTAAGTAAAAGAGATGATTTTGCAACATTATGAACACTACAGTGTTGATACAAAATGCTGAGATGTCTTCAAAATAACTTGTGCAACAACCTGAACTTTACACTGAAACATCATTTGTGATTTAGAAACTTCGGAAATTATTTGACTGTCCTCATTCTCATATTTCAGAGGTTCCCTCAGTGTTATGCATTTGATTACTTGCCGTTGCAATACTTTTAAGCACTGAAGATATTTCTAAAATTTGTTATACTCAGTATTTGTCCATACTACCGCCTGCAAGTTCATTTAGTGTTAAATGTTTTATTTTCAGCATACATAGAAGAAATTAGCAGCTCTCTCATTTATCTCATATTCGTGTGATTCTTTGGTTTGTGTTGTAAATTAAGCCACTCATTTTAGGAAATTGGTTACTTTGCTTACATCATAATTTTTTTAAAAACTTAACATATTTACTGGTGTTATGTAAGTGCATGTTTGTTGCTTCTTTAGGTTGGCTTTTTCTCTGGTCTTCCTCATGTTTGTCGAATGATTTTAGCCATCTCGGTTGGTCATTTGTGTGACTACTTGCTATCAAGTGGAAAACTAACAGTTACTGGAGTTCGAAGGGTGGCAGGTTTTATAAGTAAGTAAATCTACTCCTTTGTGTTGTTTCCATGAAATATCAAGTATTGCATTATTTTAAACTACTGTTGTTGCTAATATAGAAAACTAATGGTGCAGGTGAGGAAAACGCTTAAACATTTATTTTATGCTAATTAATTACTTAATTAATCATGTCCTGTTTTACCATCACAAAGTAGAAATTTCAAGGATGTGGAGAGTCTTTATTCTGCTGACACTTCATTTAACAAATCTTAATAAAGAGTAGTCTTATTAGAAAGAACTGTTATAAAATTCATAAACACACATCAAAAAAAGTTTTGCATCACCCTGGTTCCCAGAACTCCTGAAGATAAACGTTGACTGTCGGTATTTTATCACAGACATAGTCCCTTTGACTGTTCAGAGGTGTCACTAAACCTGCCCAAAGATGTAAACAACAATGCATGACCCCTCCAGGAGGGTCCGACAGCCGATCAGGTCCAGTCATTCCACCAGGAAGACGGTACACAGCTCATGTTGTGTGTAGTTCAACAATGCCTAGACGGGTAATAGTGCGGTTCGATCGCGTCCGCATTGTTACTTTGTGCCAGGAAGGGCTCTCAACAAGGTAAGTGTCCAGGCTTCTCGGAGTGAACCAAAGCGATTTTGTTCGGACATGGAGGAGATACAGCGAGACAGGAACCGTCGATAACATGCCTCGCTCAGGCCGCTCAAGGGCTTCTACTGTAGTGGATGACCGCTACCTGCGGATTATGGCTCGAGGGAACCCTGACAGCAAACGCTACCATGTTGAATAATGCTTTTCGTGTAGCCACAGGACGTCGTGTTACGACTCAAACTGTGCACAATAGGCTGCATGATGCACAACTAAACTTCCGACGTCCATGGCGAGGTCCAGCTTTGCAACCACGACACCATGCAGCGCGGTATAGATGGGCCCAACAACATGCCGAATGGACCGCTCAGGATTGGCATCACGTTGTCTTCACCGATGAGTGTCGCATATGCCTTCAACCAGACAATCGTCGGAGACGTGTTTGGAGGCCTTAGGCACACTGTCCAGCGAGTGCAGCAAGGTGGAGGTTCCCTGCTGTTTTGGGGTGGATTTATGTGGGGCTGACGTACGCCGCTAGCGGTCATGGATGGCGCCGTAACGGCTGTACGATACGTGGATGTCATCCTCCGACCTATAGTGGAACCATATCGGCAGTATATCGGCGAGGCATTCGTCTTCATGGACGACAATTCGCGCCCCCATCGTGCACATCTTGTGAATGACTTCCTTCAGGATAACGACATCGCTCGACTAGAGTGGCTAGCATTTTCTCCACACGTGAACCTTATCGAACATGCCTGGGATAGATTGAAAAGGGCTGTTTATGGACGACGTGACACACCAACCACTCTGAGGGATCTACCCCAACTGGCCGTCTAGGAGTGGGACAATCTGGACCAACAGTGCCTTGATGAACTTGTGGATAGTATGCCATGACGAATACAGGCATGCATCAATGCAAGAGGACCTGCTACTTGGTGTTAGAGGTACCAGTGTGTACAGCAATCTGGACCACCACCTCTGAAGGTCTCGCTGTATGGTGGTACAACATGCAATGTGTGGTTTTCATGAGCAATAAAAAAGAGCGGAAATGATGTTTATGTTGATCTGTATTCCAATTTTATGTACAGGTTCCGGAACTCTCGGAACCGAGGCGATGCAAAACTTTTTTGATGTGTGTAGAATGGTTTGAGAAAATCATAGAAACATCTGTAAATCGATAAGGTGATGTTTGGTGCAACAAAAGACAACGGGATACAGTATGAAATAATATTACTTTATTGTTCAAGTGGTAAATAATAACAAGGCACATCTGTGCAAGTCAGTCATAAAACTTACTAAGTACACGCAATCAACACCAAAGACAGACTGTTGTGGAACAAGTTCGATTGTCAGCAGGGTTACATGACATAGTGTCCCCACAGAGCCCCCTCTCCCCAAAGGTGGAAAGGTGATCGTTGTGGACCGATGATGGTGTGATAAGGTGGTATCCATGCAACGTGGCAGGGGGCAATATGTAGTGGACACTGAGGAGGTCAGCGTACAAGCTAGATGTGTCGGAGTTGTGGTGGTCTGGCTCATAGCATCAAGATTGTAGGTAATCTTGCAGTATTCTGGTGGGTGTCGAGTCCAGCCATAGCGGGACTGTTGTGGAATGTCGATTGTCGAGGGCGTTCCAATGGGATCAGCTTGAGGGGAGTTATTCCCATGGTCCTCAATTGCAGAGGCGGAGGAGTGTGATGCTCTGGCGGCAGTGATTGCGAGGTAACCGTAGGGGTACAGTAGCAATATAATGGCTGCCATGTACACATCACTGGGCAGTTCACAGGAACACGTGGAATACCAGCTAATAAAATCGTTCCCAACGCCATGTTTGAGATGTTGACTTTCGACGACCAGGAACTTGTTGAGTGGTTTGACGTCAAGGTTGTTGGGTCGTAAGTCTTTGACGTCGAATTGTACTGTGAAGTCATCGAGGCTGTGGTGTGTCCAATTGAGTTGCTGTGTTGGGTGGTGGCGGTTGATGTGTCGCCATTGGATGGGTCGTTTTCAAATGTCAACGTGGGTTTTAGTCAGTTGATAGATACTGTGCTGTGTCCTCTGATCAGCAGTATTTCGAACTTAAGTGTACCACTTTTTAAACCTTGCGCGGCCCTTTATAAGGAGGCTGTAGGACGGGTCAAATCATAGCATAGTGAAGCACGACATGGCTGCAGTCTGCGGGTGCCTTATGGATGAAAACTGGAGCGCTCTGAGGTAGTGTAGGTAGTATCTTGAGCTTCTGAATTGTGCAATCTGCGTCTATATACTCAAACATAATCTACAAGCCACCATACAGTGCGTGGTGCAGAGTACACTGTACCACTACTAGTCACTCGCTAACAGAGCGTGGGAAAAACGACTGTCTCTATGCCTCCGTAGGAACCCAAACTTTTCGTATCTTCGTGGTCCTCACACGAAATGTACAGTGTCAGTAGGAGAAACTTCCTGCAGTCAGTTTCAAATGCCAATTCTCTAAATTTCCTCAACAGTGTTCCTCGAAAAGAAAGTTGCCTTCTCTTCAGAGATTCCCATCTGAGCTCCTCAAGCATGTCCTTAGCACTTGCATGTTGTTCGAACCTACGGGCAACAAATCTAGCAGCCACCTCTGAATTGCTTTGATGTCCTTCTTTAATCTGACCTAGTGCGGATCCCAAACACTTGAGCAGTATTCAAGAATGGATACACGAGTGTTCTATATGCAGTCTCCTTCAGAGATGAACTTTCCTGAAATTCTCTCAACAAACTGAAGTCGACCATGCGCCTTCCCCACTGCAGTCCCCATATGCTCATTCTGTTTCACAGTGCTTCGCAACGTTACTCTTAGATATGTAATGGACATGACTGTGTCAAGCAGCGTCCGCAGATCGTGGTCGTGCGGTTGCGTTCTCGCTTCCCGCGCCCGGGTTCCCGGGTTCGATTCCCTGTGGGGTCAGGGATTTTCTCTGCCTCATGATGACTGGGTGTTGTGTGATGTCCTTAGGTTACTTAGGTTTAAGTAGTTCTAAGTTCTAGGGGACTGATGACCAGAGATGTTAAGTCCCACAGTGCTCAGAGCCATTTGAACCATTTTTTCTGTGTCAAGCAGCACACTATTAACGCTGTATTCGAACATCATTTTTTTTGTTTTTCCAACTCATCTACATTAACATACTTTCTTTTGTTTACATTCAGAGCTATCTGCCATTCATCGTACCAACTAGAAATTTTGTCCAAGTCATTTTGTATCCTACGACCGTCACTCAACTATGATACCTGCCCATACACCACAGCATCATCAGCAAACACCCGCGGATTTCTGCTCACCTGTCCTCCAGACCAGTTATGTGTATAGAAGATAATAGCAGTCCATCACATGTCCCTGGGGCACTCCCGACAATACCCTTGTCTCTGATGAACACTCGCCGTCAAAGACAACATGCTGGGTTATAAAACTTAAGAAGTCATAGAGCCACTCACATATCTGCGAACCTATTCCCTGCGCTCGCACCTTCTTCAGCAGCTTGCAGTGGGACAGCGTGTCAAAAGCTTTCCAGAAATCTAGAAATATGGAATCTGTCTGTTGCCCTTCATCCATAGTTCTCAGTATATCATGTGAGAAAAGGGCAAGCTGAGCTTCACACGAGCGATGCTTTCTAAAACTATGCTGATACTTTGACATAACATTCTCGGTCTCAAGAAAATTTATAATTTTCGTACTGACAATGTATTCCAGGATTCTGCAGAAGAACGATGTTAGGGACATTGGTCTGTAATTTTGCGGGTCCATTCTTTTCTCCTTCATATGTTGTTGTTGTTGTGGTCTTCAGTCCTGAGACTGGTTTGATGCAGCTCTCCATGCTACTCTATCCTGTGCAAGCTTCTTCATCTCCCAGTACCTACTGCAACCTACATCCTTCTGAATCTGCTTAGTGTATTCATCTCTTGGTCTCCCTCTACGATTTTTACCCTCCACGCTGCCCTCCAATGCTAAATTAGTGATCCCTTGATGCCTCAAAACATGTCCTACCAACCTATCCCTTCCTCTAGTCAAGTTGTGCCACAAACTTCTCTTCTCCCCAATCCTATTCAATACCTCCTCATTAGTTACGTGATCTACCCACCTTATCTTCAGCATTCTTCTGTAGCACCACATTTCGAAAGCTTCTATTCTCTTCTTGTCCAAACTGGTTATCGTCCATGTTTCACTTCCATACATGGCTACACTCCATACAAATACTTTCATAAACGACTTCCTGACACTTAAATCTATACTAGATGTTAACAAATTTCTCTTCTTCAGAAACGATTTCCTTGCCATTGCCAGTCTACATTTTATATCCTCTCTACTTCGACCATGAACAGTTATTTTACTCCCTAAATAGCAAAACTCCTTTTCTACTTTAAGTGTCTCATGTCCTAATCTAATCCCCTCAGCATCACCCGATTTAATTTGACTACATTCCATTATCCTCGTTTTGCTTTTGTTGATGTTCATCTTATATCCTCCTTTCAAGACACTGTCCATTCCGTTCAACTGCTCTTCCAAGTCCTTTGCTGTCTCTGACAGAATTACAGTGTCATCGGCGAACCTCAAACTTTTTATTTCTTCTCCATGAATTTTAATACCTACTCCGAATTTTTCTTTTGTTTCCTTTACCGCTTGCTCAATATACAGATTGAATAACATCGGGGAGAGGCTACAACCCTGTCTCACTCCTTTCCCAACCACTGCTTCCCTTTCATGCCCCTCGACTCTTATAACTGCCATCTGGTTTCTGTACAAATTGTAAATAGCCTTTCGCTCCTTGTATTTTACCTCTGCCACCTTCAGAATTTGAAAGAGAGTATTCCAGTTAACGTTGTCAAAAGCTTTCTCTAAGTCTACAAATGCTAGAAACGTAGGTTTGCCTTTTCTTAATCTTTCTTCTAAGATAAGTCGTAAGGTTAGTATTGCCTCACGTGTTTCAACATTGCTACGGAATCCAGACTGATCTTCCCCGAGGTCCGCTTCTACCAGTTTTTCCATTCGTCTGTAAAGAATTCGCGTTAGTATTTTGCAGCTGTGACTTATTAAACTGATAGTTCGGTAATTTTCACATCTGTCAACACCTGCTTTCTTTGGGATTGGAATTATTATATTCTTCTTGAAGTCTGTGGGTATTTTGCCTGTCTCATACATCTTGCTCACCAGATGGTAGAGTTTTGTCATGACTGGCTCTCCCAAGGCCATCAGTAGTTCTAATGGAATGTTGTCTACTCCCGGAGCCTTGTTTCGACTCAGGTCTTTCAGTGCTCTGTCAAACTCTTCACGCAGTATCTTATCTCCCATTTCATCTTCATCTACATCCTCCTCCATTTCCATAATATTGTCCTCAAGTACATCGCCCTTGTATAAACTCTCTATATACTCCTTCCACCTTTCTGCCTTCCCTTCTTTGCTTAGAACTGGGTTGCCATCTGAGCTCTTGCTATTCATACAAGTGGTTCTCTTCTCTCCAAAGGTCTCATTAATTTTCCTGTAGGCAGTATCTATCTTACCCCTAGTGAGACAAGCCTCTACATCCTTACATTTGTCCTCTAGCCATTCCTGCTTAGCCATTTTGCACTTCCTGTCGATCTCATTTTTAAGACGTTTGTATTCCTTTTTGCCTGCTTCATTTACTGCATTTTTATATTTTCTCCTTTCATCAATTAAATTCAATATGTCTTCTGTTACCCAAGGATTTCTATTAGCCCTCGTCTTTTTACCTACTTGATCGTCTGCTGCCTTCACTACTTCATCCCTCAGAGCTACCCATTCTTCTTCTACTGTATTTCTTTCCCCCATTCCAGTCAATTGTTCCCTTATGCTCTCCCTGAAACTCTCTACAACCTCTGGTTCTTTCAGTTTATCCAGGTCCCATCTCCTTAAATTCCCACCTTTTTGCAGTTTCTTCAGTTTCAATCTGCAATAGATTGTGGTCAGAATCCACATCTGCCCCTGGAAATGTCTTACAATTTAAAACCTGGTTCCTAAATCTCTGTCTTACCATTATATAATCTATCTGATACCTTTTAGTATCTCCAGGATTCTTCCAGGTATACAACCTTCTTTTATGATTCTTGAACCAAGTGTTAGCTATGATTAAGTTATGCTCTGTGCAAAATTCCACCAGGCGGCTTCCTCTTTCATTTCTTCCCCCCCCCCCCCCCCCCCACTCCATATTCACCTACTATGTTTCCTTCTCTCCCTTTTCCTACTGACGAATTCCAGTCACCCATGACTATTAAATTTTCGTCTCCCTTCACTACCTGAATAATTTTTTTTATCTCGTCATACATTTCATCAATTTCGTCATCATCTGCAGAGCTAGTTGGCATATAAACTTGTACTACTGTAGTAGGCATGGGCTTTGTGTCTATCTTGGCCACAATAATGCGTTCACTATGCTGTTTGTAGTAGCTAACCCGCACTCCTATTTTTTTATTCATTATTAAACCTACTCCTGCATTACCCCTATTTGATTTTGTATTTATAACCCTGTAATCACCTGACCAAAAGTCTTGTTCCTCCTGCCACCGAACTTCACTAATTCCCACTATATCTAACTTTAACCTATCCATTTCCCTTTTTAAATTTTCTAACCTACCTGCCCGATTAAGGGATCTGACATTCCACGCTCCGATCCGTAGAATGCCAGTTTTCTTTCTCCTGATAACGACGTCCTCTTGAGTAGTCCCCGCCCGGAGATCCGAATGGGGGACTATTTTACCTCCGGAATATTTTACCCAAGAGGACGTCATCATCATTTAATCATACAGTAAAGCTGCATGTCCTCGGGAAAAATTACGGCTGTAGTTTCCCCTTGCTTTCAGCCGTTCGCAGTACCAACACAGCAAGGCCGTTTTGGTTAATGTTACAAGGCCAGATCAGTCAATCATTCAGACTGCTGCCCTTGCAACTACTGAAAAGGCTGCTGCCCCTCTTCAGGAACCACATGTTTGTCTGGCCTCTCAACAGATACCCCTCCGTTGTGGTTACACCTACGGTACGGCCATCTGTATCGCTGAGGCACGCAAGCCTCCCCACCAACGGCAAGGTCCATGGTTCATGGGGGAAGCTCCTTCATATATACAGGAGTAAACGGCGCTTTTTCCAGACACTTGGGACTTTGCAATATGTGCAAGCTAGGTAAGGGGCCAATACTGTGGAGCAACATTTGAAAAACCGAATTGGGATTCCATCCGGATCTGGCGACTTATTTGTTTTCAACCGTATGACATGGATGCCAGTTATTTAAGACTTCAGCTTTCCTTTTGCTTTCGTCTATCGCCTTCCCAGCCTGGTCAACGAGTGACTGGATAGATTCCTTAGATTTGCTTAGTGATTTTACGTAGGACTAGAATTACCTTCGGTTTTCGGCAAGACCTTTTGCTAATATATGACGATGGTAGTTGTTGTATGCTTCAAGTAAGGACCTTTTTGCAGGACCACGAATCTCTACTAACTTTTGCTTGCCGACATCTGCACGTTCTCTTTTGAACCGAATGTGCAATAGCCTTCGCTTCCTCTGCGCTTTCCGAATTTCGTTGTTAAACCATGGCAGATATTTTACATCCTTAATCCACTTATTCGGCACATACAGTACTTCTCCAGAGCAATCCATATAAACGTTGCCCACAATTCCTCTACGTCCATTATACTGAAACTAGCCTTCTTGAATGATTTATTAACTTCAGTAACAATCGTTGCTATGATGTCATCATGATCATTAATCCCTGTTTTATACTGACGCCGTCGATGAAGTCAGGCCTGTCTGTAGCTACAACGTCTGAAATATCCCCATTGCTTGGGAGCCATCAAACTAACTGCTCAAGACAGTTTTCGGAAAACGTGTTCAAACGTACTTCGCAAAACTGTCTATTCGTATCACCTGCAATGAATGCATAGACGTTCCAGCCTGTATTCGGTAGATTAAAATCGCCTCTAACAAATACTGAATGGTTTGGGTAGTTCCTCGCTCCTGAGCTTAGACTTTCTTTAAACGATTCTACAACTGTTACGGCCGAATCAGACGGCCGGTAAACATATCTTTAGTTCACCTAGACCTGCTACTCGTGTCCAGAAAACTACAATGATTCAGTTTCGACCTCGACAGACACAGTAGTTTTGTTGACAGCAGTGAACATTTCCCCTCCAGTGGCGTCCAGTATGTACTTTCGACAAACATTCCATGCTACTCTAAATATATTGACGGGAAAAAGTTAAGTTTCTCGCTGTTCTCATTTCTGCTACATCTCGTTAGTATCGTCTTTCTTCGATTTACTCTCAGTCCATTTTCTCTACTCTTAATTATTCGTACTATTCAGCAAATCCTGTAATTCATCTTCACTTTCACTGAGGATAGCAGTGTCATCATCCAATCTTATCACTGGTATTCTTTCACCTTCAATTTTAATTCCACTCTTGAATCTTTCTCTTATTTCAAAAATGGCTCTGAGCAGTATGGGACTCAACTACTCTCTTATTTCCCTCATTGCTTCTTTGATGTACAGATTGAACAGTACTCCTTTTAATCCGACCACTTCGTACTTGGTCTTCCACTCTTATTGTTCCCTCCTGGTTCTTGTATGTATTGTTTATTACCCGTCTTTCTCTATAGCCTACCTCATTTTTCTCAGAATTTCGAACATCTTAAACTATTTTACATTGTCGAATGCTTTTTCCAGATCGACAAATTCTATGAATGTGTTTTGATTTTTCTACAGTCTTGCTTCCATTGTCAACCGCAACGTTAGAATTGCCTCTCTGGTGCCTTTCACGTTGTTAAACTGAAATTGATTGTCATCTAACACATCCTGAATTTTTTTCCATTCTTCTGTATATTATTCTTGTCAGCAGCTAGATGCATCAGCTGTTAAGGTAATTGTACGATAATTCTTGCACTTATCAGCTCATGCAGTTTTCAGAATTTTGTGGATGATGTTTTTCCGAAATTCAGATGGTATATCACCAGACTCGTGCATTCTACACACCAACGTGAATAGTCGTTTTGTTGCCACTTCCTCCAACGATTTTAGAAATCCTGGTAGGATGTGATCTATCCCTTCTGTCTAACTTGATTTTATGTCTTCCAGAGCTCTTTTAAATTCTGATTCGAATATTGGATTCCCTATCTCTTCCCTGTTGACTCTTGTTTCTTTTTCCATCACGTCATTAGACAAGTCCTCCCCCTCATAGACGCCTTCATTGTACTATTTCTACTCGTCCGCTCTCTCGTCTGCATTTGACAAAAGAATCCTCGTTACGCTCTTAATGTTGCAGCTCTTGCTCTTAGTTCCACTAAAAGCTGTTTTGACTTTTCTGTATGCTGAGTCAGTCCTAACAGTCATTTCTTTTTCGTTTTCTTCACATTTTTCTTGCAGCCATTTCGCCTTTGGTTCCCTGCACTTCCTAATTATTTCATTCCTAAGTAACTTGTTTTTCTGTATTCCTGGATTTCACCGAACATTTTCTTTTCTTGTACTTCCATCTTTCGTCGATCAACTGAAGTATTCCTTCTGCTACCCATGGTTTCTTTGCGGTTACCTTCTTCATTCCTTAATGCTTCTGTATCCCACTTCCTTGTACACTGATGCTTTCTGACTAGTCTCTTAAACTTCAGCCAACTCTCATCACTACTAAATTGTGATATGAGTTTTTATCTGCTCCTGTCCAGTATATGATTTTGGAATCTCTGCCTGACCATGATGTAATCGAACTGAAATCTTCCATTATATCCCGGCCTTTTCCAAGTATACCTCCTCCTTCTGCGGTTCTTGAACACAGTATTCGCTATTGCTAGCTGAAATTTATTGCAGAACTTGATTAGTCTTTTCCTTTCTGATTCCTAGTATATTTCTAAAATTTCGCGCGTGTTTTCTGTTTAAGGGGTTTAATCTCGCATTTTTGAAAGTGCAAATTCATTCAGTCTGTAGCGCAATAATTGATCATTTGTTTTGTTTTGAAGACAAGCGTCCGTTCGTTAGTAAGCCAGTCGCTCAGGTCTCAGCTCTCGTCTGATACACATCTACAGAGCGGCAGGTTAAGTGTTCATTTTTTTCCTGCGTTTTCCTCGAATATACACTCCTGGAAATGGAAAAAAGAACACATTGACACCGGTGTGTCAGACCCACCATGCTTGCTCCGGACACTGCGAGAGGGCTGTACAAGCAATGATCACGCGCACGGCACAGCGGACACACCAGGAACCGCGGTGTTGGCCGTCGAATGGCGCTAGCTGCGCAGCATTTGTGCACCGCCGCCGTCAGTGTCAGCCAGTTTGCCGTGGCATACGGAGCTCCATCGCAGTCTTTAACACTGGTAGCATGCCGCGACAGCGTGGACGTGAACCGTATGTGCAGTTGACGGACTTTGAGCGAGGGCGTATAGTGGGCATGCGGGAGGCCGGGTGGACGTACCGCCGAATTGCTCAACACGTGGGGCGTGAGGTCTCCACAGTACATCGATGTTGTCGCCAGTGGTCGGCGGAAGGTGCACGTGCCCGTCGACGTGGGACCGGACCGCAGCGACGCACGGATGCACGCCAAGACCGTAGGATCCTACGCAGTGCCGTAGGGGACCGCACCGCCACTTCCCAGCAAATTAGGGACACTGTTGCTCCTGGGGTATCGGCGAGGACCATTCGCAACCGTCTCCATGAAGCTGGGCTACGGTCCCGCACACCGTTAGGCCGTCTTCCACTCACGCCCCAACATCGTGCAGCCCGCCTCCAGTGGTGTCGCGACAGGCGTGAATGGTGGGACGAATGGAGACGTGTCGTCTTCAGCGATGAGAGTCGCTTCTGCCTTGGTGCCAATGATGGTCGTATGCGTGTTTGGCGCCGTGCAGGTGAGCGCCACAATCAGGACTGCATATGACCGAGGCACACAGGGCCAACACCCGGCATCATGGTGTGGGGAGCGATCTCCTACACTGGCCGTACACCACTGGTGATCGTTGAGGGGACACTGAATAGTGCACGGTACATCCAAACCGTCATCGAACCCATCGTTCTACCATTCCTAGACCGGCAAGGGAACTTGCTGTTCCAACAGGACAATGCACGTCCGCATGTATCCCGTGCCACCCAACGTGCTCTAGAAGGTGTAAGTCAACTACCCTGGCCAGCAAGATCTCCGGATCTGTCCCCCATTGAGCATGTTTGGGACTGGATGAAGCGTCGTCTCACGCGGTCTGCACGTCCGGCACGAACGCTGGTCCAACTGAGGCGCCAGGTGGAAATGGCATGGCAAGCCGTTCCACAGGACTACATCCAGCATCTCTACGATCGTCTCCATGGGAGAATAGCAGCCTGCATTGCTGCGAAAGGTGGATATACACTGTACTAGTGCCGACATTGTGCATGCTCTGTTGCCTGTGTCTATGTGCCTGTGGTTCTGTCAGTGTGATCATGTGATGTATCTGACCACAGGAATGTGTCAATAAAGTTTCCCCTTCCTGGGACAATGAATTCACGGTGTTCTTATTTCAATTTCCAGGAGTGTATTTCTTAAATTTCGTGCAAGTTTTTTGTTTAAGTGTTTCTGTCTTGCGTTTTTGTAACTGTAAATTCATTAAGTCTGTAGCAAGGTAGTTGCTCATTTGTTTTGTTTTGAAGACAAACGTCCGTTCTTTTAGCAGGCCAGTCAGTGAGGCTCCAACTCTTGGATAATATACATTTGCGGAGCGGCAAGTTAAGCGTTTATCTTTTCCTGTGTTTTCCTCGTATTATACGTCTTAAATTTCGTGGGTGTTCTTCTGTTTAAGAGGTGTAAGATCGCATTTTGTAAGTGTAAATTCAGGCAACCTATAGCGCAGGTTTCATTTCTTCTGAACAGCCAGCTACATAGCTCGTTGAGGCATCAACGTTCATTGGTGACACATCAGGAGGACAGCAAGTTATATGTCTAGGAATCTGTTTACTTTTATAGTTTACTTCTTCAGTTAGTCTTGGTAGGATGGATAGGATGCGTGTACGCTGTGTGCGGGCACAAGAGGAGCTGGCCACAGTTCGCGAACAGCTGAATGCGCTTTTGGCTATGGTCAGTCACCTTTAGGCAGCTGCCTCAGGGTGTACCAGTGGCGGAGAACCTGGCACGTCGCATTGGACTCCCCTTGTTTTGCTCACAGTCTGTGCTGCCGAGGGATCTCCTAGTGTACCCAACAGTGTGGATCTGTCGGCACAGCAGAGTCAATTGGCAGATTATAAAACTTTTGCTTCGCTCGAGGCGGAGGGCCAAGTAGAGACTGGCAGCCTGGCCTCGCCCATTCACCCAGTGAGTGGAAATGTGGCCCCTCCTTCAGCGGGGTCCGAGAGGCACACGGGGAGAGGGGTTGACTAGTTATCGGGAGCTCCAACGTTATGCACTTTGTGGAGCTACTAAGGTAGATAGCGTTCACAACTGGAAAGAAAGCCAATGTGCATTCGGCATGTCTGTCGGGCGGCCTCATTCGAGATGTTGAGGTGACCTTGCCTGCTGCTATCGAGCGTGCTTGGTGCAGTTGTCTGCAAGTTGTGACTCACGTCGGCACCAACAAATCCTGTCACATGTGTCCTGAGGCCATCCTCATTTCATACAATTGGCTGGCGGAATGGTGAAGACTGCTGGCGGGGTCAAGGAGAGCTCGCAATTTGCGGGGTCCTTTGGTTTGCAGCTGAGTGGGTGGTCTGAACCAAAGGGTTCGTCGACTCTGTGACAGTCCTGGCTGGAGATATTTAGACTTACGTTATCGGTTGGGGATTTGTAGAACTGCCCTTAATAGATTAGGGGTGCATTACCCAAAGGAAGCAGCTACTCAGGTATCAGAAAATTGTCTAGTGCACATGAGGGCTTTCTAGCTAGGCGGTAGTTTGAGGTACTCTGATGAACACTCGCCAGTCGATGTGCAACAAGAGAAGTCAGACTGCGTTCAGAGTAAAAAGACACTTCGACAGCCAAAATTTTATCAGTAAATAGCCGAATTATTCGCAGCAAAGTTCGCGAATTTACCGCCTCCGAGGGAAGTTCTCGCACTTAAATTATTCTCGGGACCAAGAGTAGGCTGAAACACGAAGTGAAAAGCTCTGAGATATTTAGTGAGTCTTGCAAAGTATATCGGAAAGACAGATTAGAGCCCATAGAAGAGGGAAAGTTCATTGCAGTTGACAAAAATATTGTCTTTATTGAGGTCGAAGTTGACTGTGACAGTTATCTGGTCGCGTATAACAGATCTAGGTGATACCAAGTTAATTGTTTGATGTTTTTACCGACCACATGATTCTGCTGTGACAATGCTAAAGGCATTCTACAAATATCAACCTTCAGTAGCACGCAAATACCCAGATAATGCAATACTAGATGGGGGCGGCTTTAACCTACCGAGTATAGACTTGAATGTCTATAGATTCATTGCAGGGAGTACAGACAGACAATGGTGTCCTTTTGAACACGTTTTCTGTAAATTGTCTTGAGCAGCTAGTTCGGCAGCCCACATGCAATGGAAGTATCTCAGACCTTGTAGATACAAATACGCTGGACCTTATCGACAATTTCAGTGTAGAAACGGGGATTAGCGATCATAATGTCATTATAGCAACTAGTTACGAATGTTAAAAAATCAGATAGGAGGGCTGGGAGGTGTGTTTCTGCTAGAAAGAGCAGATAAGCAGTTTTTAGCATCTCACTTAGACAGTAAATCGACAGCACTTAGTTCCAGTAAGATAGACGTAGAGGGAAGTTTAAGCAGACTATAAATCAAGTTCTGAAGAGTTATGTGCCTAGTAAGTGGATTAAGGGCGGAAAAGATCCACCACGACTTAATAACGAAATTCGTAAGATGCTGAGGAAGCAGAGGCTGTTGCACTCTCGGTTCAAAAGAGAATGCCTAAAAGATGACAAGCAAAGGTTAGTAGAGATTCGTGCATCTGTGAAGAGATCTATACGCCAAACATACAACTACCACAGTCACACTTAGCAAAAGATCTGGCAGAGATCCCGAGAAAATTCTGATCGTATGTAAAATCGCCAAGATGGTCTAAAGCTTGTATCCAGTAACTTGTTGGCCAGTCTGGTGTGGCAGGTGAAGATAGCAAAAGGAAAACCGAAGTTTGAAATTTCAGGTTTAAGAAATCGTTCACGCAGGAAAATCGTACAAAGATATCATCGTTTCACCATCGAACTCACTGCCGTATGGACGACATAGCGTTAAACATCCCTGAAAAAGAGAAACAACTAAATGAGTTGAAAATAAGGAAGCCACCAGGACCGGATGGAATCTCAGTTCGGTTTTTCAAAGAGTACTCTGCAGCATTGGCCCCTTACTTAGTTTGCATTTATCGTGAATCCCTCGCCCAGCGCAAAGTCCCAAGCGACTGAAAAAAAGCGTCGGTGACTCCTGTATATGAGAAAGGAAAAAGAAAGGATCCGCGACATTACAGACCAGTATCCCTCACATCGATTTGCTGCAGAATCCTTGAAAACATTGTCGGTTCGAATACAATAAACTTTTTTGAGACCGAGAATCTTATGTCCACGAATCGGCGTAGTTTTGGAAAGCTTCGCTCTTGCGAAATTCAGCTTGCCCTTTTCTCACATAATATACTGCGAGCTACAGATGAAACGCAACTGGCAGATTTCACATTTCTAGACTTCTGGAAAGCGTTGGAAACGGTGCCCCATTGTAGGTTGTTAAAGAACGAACGAGCGTATGGAATAGGTCCAAAGATATGTAAACGGTTCGAAGACCTCTAAAGTTATAGAACACAGCATGGTTTGCTAGACGGCGAGTGTTCACCAGAAACGAGATTATCGTCAGGAGTGCCGTAGGGAAGTATGATAGAACTGCTATTATCCTCTACATATACAAATAATTTAACGGACCAGGTGGGCAGCAATTTGCGGTTGTTTGCTGTTGGTGCTATGCTGTACAGTAACGCGTCGAAGTCGAGTGTCTGGAGGAGGGTACAAGATGACTTAGACAAAATTTCTAGTTGGTGTGATGAATGGCAGCTAGATCTAAATGTAGAAAAATGTAAATTAACGCGGATAAGTAAGAAAAACAAACCTGTAGTGTTCGGATACAGCATTAATTGTGTGCTGCTTGACACAGTCATGTCGTTTAAATATATGGGCGTAACTGCAGTTGACTTTCGTAGAGTTCGTAACGCATGCTCCGTTCACCGCCACCGCCTACCATCATAGCATGAGCTCAGAAGATCGTCAGAAACTGACCGAAACTGGTAACCACAAAAACAAAGGTTTCTTGTAGCCGAGACTGTTTAAGTTGATTTCAAAGTACTAAGAAAAATCGATGTTCTCCACAAGAAATGTTCTCAAAAATTACTGATCTTCTCTCATTCCTTGATACAGCAATTTCTATTCACGAATGAAAAGCATAAATAAAGACTTGTACACTATATATCTCTGAATGAATAAATGTTTCTTCGTACCTAGTTAACTTCAAACTGAGTCAAACACACTTCGTTCATTTTAAATCTGTAAAAGTTTGCAATAGATGTGTACTGTCATTGACGCAACTTGATGTTAAATAGTGAGTAATTTATATTGTACCTTACTAAGTTGTTTTATTTAACAGTGAGCTATTACTCTGTATTTACCTTTCTTCTATTTCTCTGTTGCCAGTGAATACTCTGCAAGGTATCTTCATGCTGGGGTTGGCCTTCTCTGGCTGTAACTCAATTATGGCCACTATTTGTCTCACAGCAGCTCTTGCCATGAGTGGGGCTGAACCAAATGGTGCTTTATCTACATACATTGACCTCAGTCCAAATTTCTCCAGTAAGTATACAATTTGGACATGATAATATATTTAATTTCTACAAATGTTATCCATTTATACATGGTATTCTGTAGGTCCTATCATGATGCAAAATGTTCATTACCTATATTTAAATTGGTATATTCTTGTTTCTGCCTGCTCTAACAGTTAATGAAGAAAAAATAGTAAGAAAGCTGTTACTTAGTATATAATGCTGCATCCTCACGTATAACAACTGTTCATCTACTTCTTCTCTTCACACACATTTTTCTCAGTTTTTGGAACGTTAGCATTCACTTATTAGAGCAAATTTCTATCTTCAGACATCCTCATTGGTTGACCTACTGTTGAAATTCCTGTAGGCATATTGATGTATTTCAAATCATGGCAGTCTTGTTGAATTAAACCTTTCTTACAACTCCTGTCCATGTAGTATATGGACCAAAGACATGATTTTATGACATTCTGTAATGAAAATAATTTTCTGCTCTATATCATCAAAGGCTTTCTTCATTATAGAGGCAGTCATTACAAGGAATACGCATCACTACTTAAGTGATACAGAAAATGTATTGCGAAGGTCCTCACCTCCACATTGTGCAGACAAAAGGGCTACATAAAGTATCTGACCATTCATTGTCTTAGCTTACCATTTCACTTATTATTACAAACCATTATTCTTGTCTAGTTAAATGCTAAGAATATAACCTTATTGGTATAGGTAAAAATACTGAAACCTCTTCCTGCAGCATTGGTCTCATGAATGAGATCCTGAAGTTCTGGAATATGGTCACATAATGTGGTAATACTGCCTGAAAATTTTATAGTATTCGTAAGAATAGCATTGATCTGGATTTCATAGCTGTTGTATGAAACGCCATCTTTCTATATTTTATCCAAGTAGAGGATGAACAGCACCTACCACTGCTTGTTTCATATTTAAATGACTATAATGGTTATTGATGAAGTACAACAGTTATCCATGGGCTAGACATTAGTTTCTTTTTTTTTCATATTCTGTGGTTTGTACCTGTGGCGACTCATCTTTATGTGGTACATATTAATAGGATTTTTTTCTGTAAAAATGTTACAATCTAATCTTTTACATAACTAAATTTTAAAAATTTTAATCTACAAAATTTGATAAATCGAGCTCGTTTACATAAATACTATCTACTCAAAAGTAGGAAGTAGCAGTCATTAAATAGAAATGAAATCAGTTTACTTTAAAATCTTCATTATCTACCAGCATCTTTAAGTCATAATGGAGGTGTTCATATTTTTATGGCTCTATAGTTTGTTTCTTATTGTGCAAGAGTGAGATAAGATGTGGGTAGTGGAGCTATATTTGTTATTAGTATTATTTTTATACATGCTACTCTTAATATCAAATTTTACCTTATATCAAATTGTGCCTTATCTTTCACAACAAGTTTCATGAAAGAATAAAAGTTTTGTGAAGCTTTGGTAGCACCTAGTTTTTGTACACATTTGCCTCCACCAGACATTAGGCTTACACCACATAATTGTGCAATGAATACTTTGTGCCTGTGGGGAACTGGCACATAACATTACTCCGTATGACATCGATGAACAGGAGGAACACAAAGTAAGCTAATTTTCTAAAGCTTTCATAACCAAAGTCAACAATTACACACAGCTCAAATGTTGCTGAATTCAGTCAGTTGACAGGAACAACAATATGTGATTTCCAGTCCAAGATCTAATCAATATGCAGGAATTCTGAACAATCTGTTTTCTATATTCTCAGAAAACAGACAATAAAACTTTTAAAATTTTATTTTTTACTCTTTCTGTTGCTGCAGTTCTGTTAAGTTTGATTATGAATCTTGCATCATCAGTGATGAGCACTATTTCTGCTTTATCAGTGTAAGATGGAAGATCTTTCATAAAAGCAAGAAGAGGAGAGGTCACACAATTGAACCCTGTGGAATGTGCTCCCAGTCAGAAGACACTTCATCATGAGAGCTGCATGAGCTAACATAAACTCTTCCCTCCTATCAGTAAAATGTGAAGTGAACTACTGACTCATCTTAACACACTCTTGTAAAAGAAGGGAAAACAGGAGGAAGACCAAAGCCATGAGTTGCAAGTGCAGAATTCCTAGCTAATATAAGCTGGGGAGATGGGGAGATGTCAGTTATTTTCTACATACATTTTTCTTACTTTTCGCTTACAATTTATTGGCTACAAATGAATTATGCGGAAGAATATGTCATCAGATACCAGAGAGAAAATTTTTGTAAAATAAACTACAATTTTTTGTCTGCTTATGTGTGATACCTGTTTTACTCAAAGATGTAGTTGCAGATGCAGTTTCATTACTAGTTTCCCAGAACACATTCATAGCCAAAGTTTCAGGTAGTATTTACTCTCACGTTTTCTTTGCTTTAAGTATTCAGTTATCTGAATAACTTTCAGGTTCAAAATGGTTCAAATGGCTCTGAGCACTATGGGACGCAACTTCTGAGGTCATTAGACCCCTAGAACTTAGAACTAGTTAAACCTAACTAACCTAAGGACATCACACACATCCATGCCCGAGGCAGGATTCGAACCTGCGACCGCAGCGGTCTCGCGGTTCCAGACTGCAGCGCCTAGAACCGCACGGCCACTTCGGCCGGCTATCTTTCAGGAAACAACCGTTTGATCATAAAGCATCACAGAATGTAGTGAAGCATGTCACAGGATACAGAGTTCTACACCTACATCATACTCCGCCAGCCACCTAACGGTGTGTGGCGGAGGGTACTTCTGGTACCACTAACCGATCCCGCTTGCCCTGTTCCAATCACGAATGACGCATGGGAAGAATAATTGTAGGCAATCATTTGCATTAGCTCTAATTTCTCGAATTTTATCGTCATGATCATTTCGTAGGATGTATGTAGGACGAAGTAATATGTTGTGTGACTCTTCCCAGAAAGTGTGGTCTCCAAATTTCAATAGTAAACCTCTCCATGATGCACAACGCCTCTCTTGTAGCGTCTGCCACAGGAGTTTGTTGAGCATTTCTGTAACTCTTTCTCTCCGACTAAAGGAACCTGTGACGAAATCCATCGCTCTTTGTTGGATCTTCTCCATCCCTTCTATCAGCCCTACCTGGTAAGGGTCCCATATTGATGAATAATACTCAAGAATCGGGCTAACAGGTGCCTTCTAAGCCACTTCGTGAATGAGGCATACTTGCTTAAGATTATTCCTATGGCTGTCAGTCTGTCACCCACTTTCCCTACAATTTGTTTTGTATGGTCATTCCACTTAAGATCGCTCTGGACAGTTTTACGGTAAATATTGCTTTTAGCAATTTGTCTGCAGTAATATAGTTGTACTACGCTATATTTATTTAAGTTCATCGTCAACTGCCAGCGCCTGCTTCCTTCATCAATCCCCTGCACGTCGTCCTGCAAATCGATACTGTCTTCTGCCATTGCTACATTCTTACAGACATTGTATCATCAGCAAACAGTCTTCAGGAGCTTCTGACGTTTGTACCAGATCATTTACATACGTTGAAAACAAAAACGGTCCTATAACCCAGCAACAAATCTGCCCCATACTCGGTAAGCACGAATTTTATTCACTAAACAGCAGTGTGGGACAGTGTCAAATATCTTCCTGACGTCAAGGAACACGGCATCAACCCTACTGCAGAATGCAGAATGTTGTTTATTTATCTCATAAAGTACAGTTACAAATCAAAGATTTTTGTACTGGAGACACATCAAATTACTTGAAAAAATTTGGGTAATAATAATTAACATATTTAAGCAAAATACTTAGGGATTACAATTACAAATAACCTAAATGGGAACGATCACATAGATAATATTGTGTGTAGAGCAAACCAAAGACTGCGATTCATTGGCAGAACACTTAGAAGGTGCAACAGGTGTACTAAAGAGACTGCTTACACCACGCTTGTCCGCCCAATTCTGGAGTATTGCTGCGCGGTGTGGGATCTGCATCAGGTGGGTCTGACGGATGACATCATAAAAGTACAAAGAAGGGCAGTTGGTTTTGTATTATCGCGAAATAGGGGAGATAGTGTCACAGACATGATACGTGAAATGGAGTGGCAATCAATAGAACAAAGACGTTTTTCGTTGCGACAGGATCTCCTCATGAAATTTCAATCATCAGTTTTCTCCTCCAATTGCGAAAATAATCTGTTGACACCCACCTACGTAGGGCGAAATGATCATCACGATAAAATAAGAGAAATCAGGGCTCGCACAGAAAAATTTAAGTGCTCGTTTTTCCCGCGCGTCGTTCGAGAGTGGAACGGTAGAGAGACAGCCTGAAGGTGGTTCATTGAACCCTCTGCCAAGAACTTTATTGTAAATAGCAGAATAATCACGTAGATGTAGATGTAGATGAAGCAGGCATTTCTGAATTTTTAGACATGAGCAATTTAACAAGGACATATATAGCATTGTCATGAAGAACGACAATGCCTGAAGACAATATTCCTCTTCGCTTGTTCTAAATTGTCCTTTGTTGACTATTTTCTGGAATCGCTTGATCCATTCGCTGAACAAGCTTGCAATACAATTTATTGCAGCTTGCAATACATTTTATACAATATGTCAACAATTTATTACATAGTACATAATCTTTATTGTTTTTTTTTCTTTTCAAATTGCCAAACTGTCCTATCTGAATTCTTCAACCCAGTGTTAAAATTTTTCCACTAGTGTATTAAATAACAATCTTTTCAGTTGGTCCAACTCCATATTTAACAGATTTGTGTTATTTAGTTTATTGTAAATTTTTAATCCCATGTGTAAAGTTTTAAATTATGAGAGGGAAGTTTGAAACTGCGTCTGTGATGAGTACTTTAATTGTGGTTGAAATGAAAACTGTCAGGTGAGTTTTGACTTTTGTATATGAAAATAAAAATTTCGTAGATCTACAGACATGAGATGGTTTGTATTTTTAATCTTTTAAATAATGGGTGACATGATGTTCCTTTTTGGACTAAACACATGTTTCTTATGATTCTCTTTTGAAGTGTAAGTAATCTCAGGCTGTACGTAGAATTTCCCCAGAAAGTTATTCCGGATATAATCATAGTTTCAAAGTAGCTGTCGTAGACTATCTTCCTGGCGCCTATAAGGGTAGAACCAGATAAAAGATTCATCGCTTAAGATAGGCTTTTTAGTTTGTTTGTTAAGAAGTCTACATATGCCTTCCAATTTAAATTTATATCAGGATTTAGAGATAGAAATTTTACATAACTTGCTTGAGTCACTTCCTGCTCGCCATGCACTATTTTTATGGAAGATGCTGATGATGTTTTAGCACTGAACTACACTAATTATGTTTTTGTGACATTGAGTTTTAATCCATTTTGCTGAAACCTTAATACTAGGTGTCCCATTACATTTTCCATATTATCATGAATTTGTTTTAAATTGTCATTTTCATTTAAAAGCGATGTGTCATCTGCGAATAAAACGGAGTGAACATCAATGCTTAAAGTTAAATCATTTACGAACAGCAGAAAAAGATAAGGCCCTAAAATTGAGCCCTGCTAGAACCTTGTACAAATCTTTTTCCAGTCCGAGAATGATTTTTTTCCATTTTAATTTAGAGCTCTGTTGTCTACATTGCTATAGGTCTCATGGAGGAAGAGAGAGAGTTGCGTTTCGCAATACCTCTGTTTGTGGCATACATGTTGACTTTTATGGAGGAGATCTTCGTTCTCAAAAAACATCGCAGTTTCTTAACATAAATCATGCTCTGTAATTCTACAACAGATTGATGTCAACAATATATGCCTATAACTATGTGCATCTGTCCTACGACCCTTCCTGAAAAGGGGAATGATCTGCACATTTTTCCAATCGCTAGGTACCCTTCATTGACCCAGCGATCTACAATAAACTGCCGCTAGAAAGAGAGGAAGTTCTTCTGCATAATCTCTATAGAATCTTACATGTCTCTCATTTGGTCCTGATGCCTTTCCACAACTGAGCGATTGCAGTTGCTTTCGTGTTCCGTGGTCGATTATCTCAGTGTCTGCCATTTTGAAATTCATACGATGATTGAAAGGAGGGACGATGTTAAGATCTACCGTGCTGAAACAATTCTGGATGACTGAATTCATTAGTTCTGCATGCTCTCTGTTGTCTTCAGTTTCAGTGCCACTGTAGTCACTGAATGGATGAATAGAGGATTTCCAAATGCTTACTGATTTTATATAAGAACAAAACCTCTTACAATTTTTACTCAGATCGCTTGGCAAAATTTTATTTTCAAACTCGTTGAACGCCTCTCTCATTGCTCTCCTTATGCTCATTTTCCCTTTGACCCTTGGTAGTAGTCTACTAACAGCTTAGCCTGCATCCCATGTGCAATGCTAGCTGTCTTCACCAAATCAGCCATCTGTTGAAAGGAAGCGAGGATGACCTCATAACCCATACATCAAGCAACATTAGTGCCCACATGTGCCAGTATTTGCAGCTGGTTGCACCCAGTGCGCTCGATAGCCACTGGCACAGGATTTTCCACCTCATAGTTCGAGGCCCTCCAGCAAACGTACCGAGTGCACACTGGCATTCTGTCCCGCCTTGCATGCTGTTTCCCTGGGCAGCTCCATTACCCAACTAAAATTGGAGCTCCCAGTGGCTGACAAATGCGGCCTCTGCACTTGTCCGAACATAGGAAAATCGGCCTCTGACCCAATAAGAAAGGAATTTCTTGCTCTCAGAAGTATTATCAACACCAGGTAGCACCTTGTGTCTGTTGCTAATGTGTAAGAAGCCATCACTGCAGTCTATGCCGTCTTTTTCCTTCCAATAAGTGACACCCGAACCCACCACTGTCAACCACTAACTCTCGAGTGAGGACAAACTGGTCAGATGTTGCCTATCAGAAGAGGTAGTGACAACAAGGTCACCAAGGGATTCCAATGTCATGAAGGGTGTTGCAGGTCTCGACATCAATGCCCTGATGCCACCGTAGATTTGAGCAGCATCCAGAAGCCTGTTGACAGTGGCCAACATAGCCACCAATAATTTCTGGAGAACAGCCAGTTCTCCTTGTGTTTGCTCATATCAAGCCCAGTCTTTATCCATATTGTACTGTGCAAAGAATCTGAATAAAATCGCAAAAATACAAACAAATCAGTGAGGAGTAACTGAAAATGTCCAAACAGACTCCCTGAGAAGAGAAAATTACCCAACTTTGGCGCTTCTGAGGTGAAAAGTGAAAGCTGCTATATAAACACTAACTGACTGAACACAACTGCACAGCACACAGGCAGACAATATCTTAATACTGATACCATACTGATAATATTTGACAATGACAATGAAAGATACATGCAAGAGAAACATCGTACAGTTTCAAAGTATTTGCTATAGTCAATGCAGGCCTCACTGCGTGGAGACAGTGAGAATTAATCTTTTGTGAATGTGTATTATTACTGCTGAAGATGGATTTTGTCAAAAAGCTCAAATATTTCAACATTCTGTTTCACTGTCCCTGTCTGTGACTCAATGCATGCTTAATAGCAATTTATCCGTTCCAAACTGTTGTTCTTACATCCAGAATTTTACACCCGTTTATTCTGCGCTAGATCCTTCATTATTTATACTAAAGATTTGTTTATTGTTCAGAAGATAGAGTTTTGAAAGTTATAGAATTTAGTCTTTAATGAAATGAAACACTAGTTTGTGTAAGTGTGATGTTCTACATAATTTAAAGCATTGCTTAGATCACATAATGTGAAAAGCCACTGCCCATGATCATTTTAAGGACATAATTCATTACAGAGTTGATAGCACCAACAGTTGATATTCATTTCTTAAAATCCTATTATGCTTTATTAATTATTACCAGACTTTAACCACAGATCATGGTAAATGATATATTCCAATATATTAGGAAATGTTTAATTTGGTCTGAAGCTTGAAGAAGACTCTTTATCTCCACTTTATACATCAGAACTGTGCTAGACAGTTTAAGTATTTCAGGAAAATATCTGTGAGATATACACTCTTGTGCAATATTTTAAGTAGTAAATGATACTATCAGTTACTTTATTATGTTGCAAAATATACCATGTATCACGCTGTCTGGTGATTTTCAATTCTTTGCTATATTTAGGATTAAACTAATTGAAAACTCAGAGAAAGTAAATGTATTCATATTATTTGATGGTATAAACTACTTTATCAGAGAGCTTCACAAACGATATTAAGACTCTTACATATATGTTTTGTGAGTATTACCAGGTCACTGTCAAAATTGTTTGAAAAAAGTGTAAAACAGCAATTTTTGTTGAATAATTTATTCCGAATTTTGACAATTTGTCTCAAATCTTGTGTAAGTTTCCTTCTTGTAATTGAAGTGTCCACTACTGAAATTTTACTTTGTTCTTCTTCCATCAGGTGTACTCATGGGCATTGGTAATATGGTTTGTGTGACTCCAGGATTTTTATCTGCCGCCCTTGTTGGTGTTTTGACATACAAAAATGTAAGTTATACCTTTCTTGCTAATGTTTGATAACTTCAGTTAGCTGATATTTAACGATACTATTGAAACTTAAATTTTGTGATGCAGTATCCATGTGTCAATAGAGGAATCAGTGCCCAGAAATGTCTCACACTACTTTCTGCTCAAGGTAAACATGCTGACAATGGAAAATGAAACTTGTTTATTTAACTAAACAATACAAATGACTTAAAATAATATAAATGTTGAGCGTTCACATGCCTGACAAGCTATTCATTACTCAAGAAACTAGACGTTGTCCATTGAGGATGAAATCTAATACTGATCACTCTCCAGAATTAAGAAATATGCGCACGGACGCGCGCGCGCACACACACACACACACACACACACACACACACACACACAGAGAGAGAGAGAGAGAGAGAGAGAGAGAGAGAGAGAGAGAGAGACAGACAGACGGACAGACAAAGAGGGAGAGGGGGCCATAAAATTTTAACGTTGTTATTCCTATTAAATGACTTTCTACAAATGCGCGTCCACTCCCACTATCAGTGATAGTACACATACAAATATTTTATTTAGAACTGAGAGGTGAAGAAATGAGTCACAGGAATGAAATGTAATATTGGTGAGACATAGTAAACTTCACTTATTTTGAGCACAACACACATATTCTTCTGAAGACTTCGCTTAATGAAAAAAGCTTTCACATGAGGTGACATTAATTTTAAAACCTCTTAGTGGCCTTGCTGTGACAGGAGTTTAATACTGGCATAAGTGAAAGTCAATGGGCAACAGATAGAATTGCTAATGGTGCCTTGTAGTGAATGTATTCACTGATGTTAAGCTACTAATATAAAAGTTGTAAAGTTCATCTCGGGTTCTGGAAAATTACTGACAAACTACTACAAGATGTTGTTGTTGTTGATCTTCACTCCAAAGACGGCTCTGATCAGCTCTCCATGCTACTCTATTCTGTACAAGCCTCTCCATCACTGAGTAACTACTGCAACCTACGTTCTTCTGAATCTGCGTAGTGTATTCATCACTTGGTCTCCCTCTACGAATTTTACCCTCCACACTACCCTCCAATACAAAATTCGTGATCCCTTAATGCATCAGAACGTGACCTACCAACTGATCCCTTCTTCTAGTCACGTTGTGGTACAAGTTCCTCTTCTCCCTAAGTCTATTCAGTACCTCCTCATCAGTTACATGATCTACCCACCTAATCTTAAGCATTCTTCTGTGACATCACATTTCAAAAGTTTTCATTTTCTTCTAGTGTAACCCATTTATCGTCTGTTTTTCACTTCCATACATGGCTACACGTCATACAAATACTTTCAAGAAAGACTTCCTCATACTTAAATCTATACTCGATGTTAACAAATTTTTCTTCTTCAGAAACGCTTTCCTTGCCACCTCCAGTCTACATTTTATATTCTCTCTAATACGACCCTCATAAGTTATTTTGGTGCCCAAATACTTTAAGTATCTCATTTCCTAATCTAATTCCCTCAGCATCACTTGACTTAATTCGATTATATTCCATTATCCTCGTTTTTCTTTTGTTGATGTTTATCTTATATCCTCCTTTCAAGACACTGTCCATTCCATTCTACTGCTATTAAAAGTTCTTTGCTGTCTCTGACCGAATTACAATGTCATTGGCAAATATTTCTTCTCCCTGGATTTTACGTAATTCCTGCTCCAAATTTTTCTTTTGTTGCCTCTACTGCTTGCTCAATATACAGACTGAATGATATCAGAGTTAGACTACAACCCTTTCTAACTCCCTTCTCACCCACGCTTCCCTTTCATGTCCCACGACTATTATAACTGCCATCTGGTTTCTATACAAACTGTAAATAACCTTTCACTCCCTGTATTTTACCCCTGCCACCTTCGAAGTTTGAACGAGAATATTCCAGTCAAGATTGTCGAAAGCTTTCTCTTAGTCTACAAATGCTATAAATGTAGGTTTGCCTTTCCTTGACCTATTTTCTAAGGTAAGTCATAGGGTCAAAATTGCCTCGCATGTTCCTACAATTCTACAGAATCGAAACTGATCTTCCCTGAGGTCAGCTTCTACCAGTTCTTCCATTCATGTGTAAAATATTCGTGTTAGTACTTTGCAACCATGACTTATTAAATTGATAGTTCGGTAATTTTCAAACCTGTCAGCACCTGCTTTCTTTGGAATTGATATGAAGTAGAAATATGTAAATCTGTGGCAGTGATCTTTCCATATTTGGATTCATAATATTTACCTGAGTTAGTTACTGTGCACGTCATTAGAGAGCAGTAGTATCAGAGCTTATCATTCATGGTAACTATTATAAGTCTTCAACAACATAGATTTTCTTAAGCACAAATTATTTACAAATAAATCACAGAAAGTAATAGTTCCTGACACTTAACAAGAAACTTCAGAAGCTGGCTACCTCGTGGCCAACACAGTACTGTGGAAGTGTGTTGAATAGTTCACACATGACAACAGGAGAGCTCGGCATGTAGGTTGAACAAAGAAGAACTGTAATATGAGCCACACTCTCAGTGCACCCATGTGTTGTCATTTTGTTCACTGAAAACACAGTTACTGGGCGAACAGTGAATGAAGACAGTACCACATTAGGCAGAAGTGGAAGTCCATGTGCTAGCTAAATGTCAGTGGGGGATAACAATAAAGCATGAAATAACAGTCCAGGCATGCAGAGTCATCACGAGTGGATACATCAGGGGGCTTTTTGTAAACAATGGCTGTTTGTGACAAGTGCGATTATGGTGGTCCACAGCAGGGCTTAAAACTGCTGCAGCTGTTTTTCAGTGTGATGTGGCACCAGCGAATGTACCCTTCTGCACTGCACCTAGCAATCTCACCTGATGTCTGCGTACTTAAATCAACAAATCTATTAAGGCATCCAGTGGGATTACAAGAGAAGCCATATGTGCATTTTGCATCTTGAATTCACTAAATGTGATATATTCATAATGAAAAGTTCAGTGAAAATTTCAGGACAGGTCCAAAACAATTCGTTTAATTGGTTAATTGTTTACAGTTCAACATGAACAAGGCATAGAAAGGAAGCCTAACGAATCAACGGAGTGCATGGATCATGAGCTTCTAACTTCATGTGTTCTACATGATCACCTTAATGGCAAATTTTAGCAATATAGGATTAGACACACTTACAGTTTCGCCTCACTTGTCCTCTTGTGTTCTGCATAGTCACTTGACCTTAATCACTATGACTTTCCCTATGGAGTTACATGAAAGGCTGTGGGTTCATTGCTTTAATGCTACTTGATTTTGAACAGCTGTGGGGAGGGATTATCAAACACATAAATGACATTCACCGTGATCCTAGGTGACGTCTTACAGCAGGTGTAAGAATACTTGATTGGTCTGTAGCACCAAATAGGGCAGCCAACCTGAACACTTGCGTAATTTGCTAAAAACTTGCAGCAATATTTTATCTACAGATATATGTGTATTGTTTTTCTGCGTCTTGGCACATTAATGTTTTGAAATCCCTGAGGCTCTATAAAAGCACTGTATTGGGTCAGTGTTGATAGTAAGGACAGTAATGGAAAGTCTTAGTCTGAGTACAAATAATGAAAGGATTTAAAAGAACCACACACCTCATAGTTGCTGTCGAACAGTGACAGTATACTGCATGCATGTTCGTGTGTGTTTCTCTCTCTCTCTCTCTCTCTCTCTCTCTCTCTGTGTGTGTGTGTGTGTGTGTGTGTGTGTGCGTGTGTGTATGTGTGTGTGCTAAACAAAGGTAAATCCGGGATAGAATAACGAAAAAATGTGTGAGCTCTGTTATTTCTAATGTAGGAACTAATAGAGAAAACCAGAAAAAAACATATTTATAGCGCTAGCAGAGATTATACAGTAAGGTTTGTCTAAGAGATCAAAAATATGCACAGGTTTCGTTTTGGATGTCTACTTCATTCCAAACATTTCTCTGTCATATTTCCGTATCTTTTCAATGTTTTGCTGTAAATAGTGAACTAAACACAAACTGTAGAAGTTAGAGACAGATGATCCAAAATTTTCTCCATTTACTGTGGCCAGTAAGGAATAATATCTAAGTAATTTGAGGTTGAAGGCATTTTTTGTTAGCTCTTCTTTTTAAAGTTGTTATGATAATGTAAAATTCTGCTTAGACATGTAGCATTGTGTGTTGATAGATATATCAAGTGTTAAGCAACAAGAGGAAAATTAAAGTGAGGAGAAATCATACTCCCCCTCCACCCTTAAAGCCACAATGTGCATACACATGTACATGCATAATCCTTCCCTACAGCTTGAGATCTGTGGATGTTACATCTGTTATTAATCAGTATTCCACCTATTACCTTACCCCAAACTCAAATTGAACAACTACACCCACAACCTTCACTTCAGCTACCTTCAGTTGTAATCTGAGATCAGAAATATGATGCTGAAATTCTTTTTCATAACTCCCAGACCAGGATTCTGCTGACCACATAACCTAAATACTGTGTTCTTCTCATTAAATCACTGTATTTTCCAAATCCTTGCCACAAGGCATATATACAAGTCAAAGACAATATGAGAAACCTGTTCCATATATATGCTAACTACCTGTAAATCCATCATATTTATGATCACAGTCTATCCCAACAGGCACTTATGAAGGGAGTCATATCATTCACCATTTTCACTACAGTCACTGAGCATCTCTTATACTGTCATGAACACTAACCAATTGACCACTCAAGTGAACGGCCACCATCAAACTCTGATCAGACTGGAGTTCTATCATACTTTTTTTTTTTTTTTTTTTTTTGCAGATTGTTGTTTTACACAGAGCTGATAACATTTTCTCCATTCGCACTAATCGTATGTTAAATAGTCACCTGCACTTATTTCACTTGGGGATGTGTATAATATATATGTGCTTGCATCCATTTGAGCTAGAATTAATCTGATTTTGCTTTCTTAATTATTACACTATATGGATATACAGGGTTGGTAGTATTGTAGTGCGTTATGCAATTCCTTTTAGAAAAAATTGTTCAATGTTTCTTACTATATAGGGACTTTTTTGCAGCAGCTGACAACCTCTTTTGAAGCTTTTCTTATTATATGAATACCTCATAGTGAACTGTGTGTTTCTCTCCTTTGAATCTTCTGTCATTTCTAAAAGTTTGATTTGGCAATGTCATTAAATTAGTGAAGCATAGTAGTTAATCATATTAGGGTTAGTAATTCTCATATTATTGATAATGCACACTAGATGAACACATTAGAGAAAGTAGCTGTTGTTTATCTGAGTGACAGTTCTCTAGTATAAAGCGTCCTCCTTACAGCACGCTTTATGCTGTTTTTGGCCATTGTCAACTTTTACATACACATGCATCACAAATTAGAATTAAAACATTCACTTTATTCTACATAATATTTGAATTCTGTATGAAAAGGATCTGTAAGCTGTGCAAAGAATATTGTTTAAGGGAAAAATGCAATCTAGTACATTCTAAATTAAAGGGATAGACTAAATAGTTTATATTAGCCCTTTCGGTCACGAATTAATTATTTTCTGAAAAAAATCGGGGCTTTGCTATCTAGTTCTTCGAATTAAATTATGATTTTTCAGATGTATAAAATATTCTGAAATGCCCCCCAAGGGGAGATACAACTAGTATCAAAATGAGAACATTGTGTTCAATGTGTGCAGTATAAGTCGAAAAGTCAAAGTATTTTGTTTGATTTTATTTCACCAAAATACACAAATTACACAAAGCTTAATTAATGATTACATACATAAACCATGATTTTACACTAGTGAAGAATGATAATCAATTTTTTTCTATCCAAACATAAGCGAATGTTACATTTTACACAATAAAATTTGTGTTTTGCCTTTGCAACCTGGTTTCTAGCACATGTCAAATGAGTTTTTGTTACTGACCACAGGAAGAAGCCAGTTGTCCAAACGAACTTCAGCGTCTGGACGAATTCACGCGTTGGCTCGTTTTGAAGAACTTGGACTATTACTATGGGACGCCCCCTTTTCCTGGCAGCTGGTTTATCTGTTTTTTGTCAGTACTTTGGGCACACTTGCCTTAAAGTGAAGCAAATCAAGGGTCTTATTTTTAGAAACGCCTAATTCTGATGCATCTTGCTTGTACTCAATCCATGCATTATCAACTGCATGAGCAAACATGCGTCCACTTTCAAGTTGCAAAACCGGCTACAAACCATCGAAAATGGCAGTCGAAAATCATGTTCGGTTTCAAAAGCAGCTAACTGCATGTTGTCTTCGGGAGAAAAGCCTGCTAAATGCCCAATTAGCGTGGCGCCCTGCCACGTCCGGATACAAAGCACGTGAGCTGATATCAGACTTACCAGTCTGGACATTCAGAGCTACCTTTCTGTCTGTTACGATTAGAATGGATAATTTTCTTATCCAGCTTTAGGTTGGCAGCGTTGTAACAAATTCATACGCAACAATAACATTCTGGCTGCCAGTGCATTGTCGTTTGGATGGGACGAGTTTTTCGTGATTATCTCAGTGTCACTTCCCATGAAGTTAGCGGGCTTTGTGTCTAGGCTACTCAGCTTACACTACACCGTATGATATGAAACGTCTAACATTACCTCCATCATTGTCCTCTTGTTCAAAATTATAGCCAGGCTCATCGGATAGATCGTTAATTTTCTATGAATTAAGGAGCTCTATAACTACTTCTTCTGTAAGTGGCCTTCGTCTGTCTTGGGCACAGGGCATTGTGAAATCACCGTAAGATGACTAAAAAGACAGCGAAATAATGTCCTAAATTTCTATGCTGTTACAACCTTTCAATCACAATGTACTCACTTGGAGACATTTATAGAGTTATAAATATGTCACTTACCTTTCGTTCTGAAAGACACCTTTAGTTTTCACCTTTGAGAAACTACCTTCCTACGGACAAATAATTTTTTTACCTAAATTCAGAAGATATTAACCGGCTGATGGGAGGTACAAAGATTGCTGGGAAGCGTCCATGTGCCTGTGCACATTCAGTTTTGTTTTGTGGTACCACAGATTGACTGGAGATGTCGACACTGTTCTCAAATAAGCTCCCTGCTTGTGAAAATATGAGCACAACAATTACAAATGGTAAAATTTAACGAATTTTAATACACTAAACATTCATTTAGTATGTCCTTACATGGGGACGCCGTGACCGAAATGGTTATAATGCATATAGGTTGCACTGAATGTGCTAGCTGCTATACTATGCTATACTATTCATGACACACCTATCATACACAAGTCTGCATCATAGCCCAAACAAACAAGTCTGGAACTGACAGTTTTTTCGTTAACACGTCGGCTCGTGGGACAAGGCAGCTAATGTTGATGTGCATCCAGATGGGATATCCAACGTCACAGGACCCCAAGACACAGCGTCATCGGCACACGGTATGGTCTGATTAACGTGCTTTTGCGTTCTCAGCATTCTCCAGCGGCATTGTATGCATTACTTGACTCGTAAACAGTACAGTTTGTTCACGAGAATGGACGCACCTAAAATTCCTACGTGAAATCTTTTGAAACACACGTCTTCTCTTGTTCATATGCTAATCAAGTTGCTCACTCTGTGGTATACATAAAAAAAAACTTCAGTATCAGTGAACATGTAATAAGACGTGTAAGGACATAGCTTATACAAGTCCATCAAATCGAATAAACTCACTCTTGAAAGAGAACGGTCTTATATTTGTATAACATCAAGTACTACATGAATTATGTATACCAGGCGTTCGGTCTACCCGACTGCAGGCCCTAGCCACACCACATTTCATTTCACAGAAATTATTTCTATTAATTTTGTAAGAAAGTTCCACAACCTTTTAGAAAACGCCAAGGTATGAAAAAAATGTAGATACCAGGACTGGAACACACTGCAACGTTGTGACTGCTTACTATGCTAAGCTGTAATCGCCGAAATGTTATTAATTTACATTTAATTATAACCAATTCTAAAAAGAACGATACCTTTTTTCATGTATCTTCAATGTGTTAGTGCCATGAAACGGCTTATTCCCACGTCAGGAGAGTTGTAATGCGATAATAACTAAATACAAAAATTCTGTAGCTATCAAATGAGCTTCACCATAAATTTGTTACAGCAATAACGGCTCATTCTCGAGACATTCAATATGCTGGTGGTTGGGAATAGCATACATTCATGGTATGTATGGTGCAACATAAAATCCACCTCTAATGAACACGACAAATGCAATATGGCGTTTTGCTTTCTGTGGGCTATAAGATTTCTGTTTGTGACGTAGGAGCGTTCTTGCTTCCCATTTTTACGTAACGTGTCGCCGAAATATCGCAGAACTTATTTTGTGTTTGATGTGACGAAATGACTCCACAACGTGAAATAGCATGAAGTGACGTCACAAAACTCATAGAGCGCTACGTTAACGGAAGCTAACTCGTCCCCTGTGCCTACGGCTTTAGCCCTATTACCCGGTACATCTAAATTGTAAGTCCGCACAAGCTCCCCCACGGTACATATTCGGAACCACAGCTTGTTTACGTCGGTTTTGTCGCCGAGTATGAAAGTTGATATGGCTGTAGAGTTCCTGTTCACTCATATTGAAACTTCTGTGAGATCCAGCTTATACTTATTAAGCAGTTATTGTCATATTGTGCAGCTTTTACGAAATTATGAATATACAGAATAATGAACGTAAGCGTTCGTTTTATGTGATGTTGGTACAAGCAAATGATTTTCACAGCATTTTAGATGTGGAGAACGCAATTACCTATGCTGCATTTGCAGTGACGGTGTCCACCATGGTCGTTAGAAGAAGGCCAGAACGACGACGTAATGTTTAGGAGTAAGAACTAGGTTCGACCCTGTCTGGGAAGAAGGGGTGAAGGCAGAGATATATGCTACCTGTTAATGGAGGCACAAAGACTTACAGGAATTTAGTAACTTCGTCAGGAAGTTGTGCCTTGTCGATCGTACATGACGGGATTCGCACAAGTGACACCGTATTCAAAATGTTCAAATGTGTGTGAAATCTTATGGGACTTAACTGCTAGGGTCATCAGTCCCTAAGCTTACACACTACTTAACCTAAATTATCCTAAGGACAAACACACACACCCATGCCCGAGGGAGGACTCGAACCTCCGCCGGGACCAGCCGCACAGTCTATGACTGCAGCGCTTAAGACCGCTCGGCTAATCCCGCGCGGCAACACCGTATTGAGGGATGCTATTTCACAATAGTGCAACCGCAAAGGTGCTAAACGGCTTTTTCAGTTTTCAATGGTCGTGGCCGGCACAACTTGTGGATATTTTTTCAGTACTATCCTTCCTGGCATACAGAAGATGCAATTAAATCAAACATACGTGGCACTTTCACCAAATAAGGTGATACAAGTTGAAAGGTGGCTACACTGAGCCACAGCGCCAGAGATCGCGCTAGAGAGCATTGTTCCGCCGCCTCCACTGGCAGTGATTATTGAGAACTCGTAGTGGGCAGTGCTTTGGGAGAACTCGTGGTAGTCAGTGCTGAGATGTCGTAGTGAGTAGTGTTTGTTGAGATGAGCTAGTAGGCAGTGCTTGCTGAGATGTGATACTGAAAAGTTCTTGTTGAGATGTGATAGTAGCGAGTCGGTGTGGAGAGATTGTAATATCTAGAGGGCTTTTCATCAATATAAATTAAGGTAACAAACTACTTTTCTTTTCTTTCTCATTATTTCAATGTCCTGAATAATGCGTCATTACAGGTTCAGTCAACAAAGCATCTGGCTTGTGTTCTTGTATTAGAGTGTAATTCTGGTTTTCTTGAGTAATTATGGTATTTCTATTTTCTTTAATTAATTCAGTATAAATGATATTTAAAATTTCTTGTGTTGTTGAAGAAGAACCGTGCCAGATGCGTACGTTGAGTCATACATCCACAAACAGAACAGTTACACTTGTGCTTTGGTTTCGTAGGTTTTATAGTTGCTGGGGACTTAATTAATTAATTGTGTTAATGAAAATTTCCATTTCATTCTTGTTGTTGTTCTATGCAGTCAGATTGCGTAATAATACTAGTCAGGGCCAACCGTTTACGAGACTTCGTAATCGGACAGACAGCTACTAAAGCAAAAAATAAAATATTATTTGCATTTTATTTTAATTAAGCCCCCATGCACGTTTTTTTTTTACCTTAATTTATATTGATGAAAAGCACTCTAGACATTACAATCTCTCCACACCGACTCGCTACTATCACATCTCAACAAGAACTTTTCAGTATCACATCTCAGCAAGCACTGCCTACTAGCTCATCTCAACAAACACTACTCACTACGACATCTCAGCACTGACTACCACGAGTTCTCCCAAAGCACTGCCCACTACGAGTTCTCAATAATCACTGCCCGTGGAGGCGGCGGAACAATGCTCTCTAGCGCGATCTCTGGCGCTGTGGCTCAGTGTAGCCACCTTTCAAAGTGCATATCGAACACAAAATTGTATGCACGATTACGTAAAACTTGTTAACTCAGAACTAAACATTTGTAGACGTACATTATTGTGGTAGAGCGCATCTAGAGGATCATATATACACCTTTCCTTGCTGTATGCCTTAGTAAGCATGCTTATACTTTCTTTATTTCATTATACTTCTACAAAAAAGCAATCCATTTACAAAATTCACTCACTGAAAAATGTGCAGAATATCTCGCGGAAGCCACAACAGTCCCTGAGAGCTCATGTATTTCTCGTCTGCTGATCATATGTAAAAACAGTAAAAAGCACAATACCCGCTCGAAAAGCTATGTTTTATTCACACGCGCATATACTCTTGCATTGCCGTTGCGCGGATCCCCTGCAGAAAAGGCCGGTTCCTATTTCACTCCGGCCGACAGACCGTCCTGCTGAAATCACAATTCACCCGTTATGCCGCTAGATGGCAGGTCGTCGACACCTGACTTGAACACGTTAAGTGTGGCGTGTAATGCAGGCTTAGTTCGGTTTAAATTCAGTTTTCAAAATGTACCATAGACATTACACGAGGGGTCGTCAGTGAGTAATGCAACACTTTTTTTTCTCGGCCAATCTCAGCCGAAAGAACGCGGAATTCGTAGTGGGATACCGTGAAATATTCCCGCTTCAGCCCCTATAGCCTCATGTAGGTCCGATAGATGGTATGTAGACTTCGAAATGGCGCCTGTAAAGGAGGTGAGTTCCAAGTAGAGAGCTCTCGTTGATTTTCTTTTAGCGGGAAACCAGAGCATATGAGGTATTTATAGGCTCTTGCAGAATGTCTACAGAGACCCGGGAGTGAACTAAAGAATGGTGAATCGTCGGACGAGGCACATGTCATCATCTCAACAAGGCAGCAGAGTGTGCCGACCGGCCGTACAGAGCTGTAACTGCTCCAGTGGAGGAATGTGTGGGTATTCTGATTCGAGGTGATCGACACATCACAATCAAACCTTGCTGCACAAATGGACGTCTCTGTTGGTAGTACTGACACACTCGTCCACCAGTTTGGGTTCCTCACTGCCTAACGGAAGACCATAGCAATGAAGGACGACGTGTAAAGAGTCGCTTGTGACTCACGAGGTTCAGTGTGACAATTTTTGTCAAAAATGGGCACAGGCAATGAAACAGGGGTTCATCACTTCGAACCAGAAACAAAATGCCATTTCATGGAATGCGCCACACCACCTCTCCTCTGAAGAAAACGTTCAAAGCCGCACCATCAGCCGGTGAAGTCACAGCGACGGTCTTCTGGGACTCTGAACGGGTTCGTCTGTTTGATTTTCTCCCACATGGTGCAATGATCAACTCCAAAGTGCATTGTGCTACCCTCAGGAAACTGAATGAACAAGTTCAGCAGGTTCTAGAGATGGGTCGTTCGCAGACTAACGGGCCCAAAGGAACGGTTCACCAAGATGAACGGATTGAGAGAGGAGAGAATTCTAAGGAACGGTCTTTCATAGTTCACTTCGGTCACGGCTTCCTGCTTACAGTTCCCGGGAACGGGAAACGGTCGGTCTCGTTCCCGAAAGGCACGTCGGCCGGTCTCGTTGCAGCCTCGGTCCCGTTCCCGTCTGTCTCGGTCTCGGTCTCGGTCGGCCGGAGTCGTCCCTCTTCGCGTGGCCACTCGTCGCAGTTCCACTGCCGACTGCTCATAGTTAGTTCAGTATCGACTTGTTGCTGATCGTTTCGTTCGCCTCGCACGCCCATTCTAGATATGTTTCAAACCTTTTTGGAATCCTGAACGTCTGGTTCTTTTCGTATTCTATTCAGCGTCCACGACCGGTAATTAAAATGTATTTTATAATTACGTAAATTACATAAAAATACGTGGTATGTAACAGATACATCTTTTCAGTTAACAAAACGGCGTATCGGCTTATTTCACCATTTCGATAAACAGCAGAAGAAATACTTGTAAAAAGGCAAGATTTTTTGTTATTACACAAGCAAAGGACGTCGGCACGGCACACACGAATGGCCATTTCCCGTCTTTTTTTGAGCCAAGGTAAAATGTTCATTGTTATGGAAGGCAGACCGACTTACAACCGAATGAAGCTCCCGCTTCGTAATCGAGTGTATTTCAGTGGTACAGGGTGGCGCATGAAAAATCGGCCCCGAGTACTAGACCGCTCATTGTCTCTTACCAACCGTCGTTTATAGTTTCGAAGTTGTTTGTATTAGGTTATTTATTATTTCTTCACTGCCTAATTATTACATGTTTATCTGTTCTACTCGTAGCGGTCAACAAATCGTGCGTAATTGGCGAGCAGTCTGTACTCGGGGCCGGTTTTTCGTGCGCCACCTTATATTATTTCACTGCTATCAGCCACATAACGCTACAGTTGGCTAAACGAGAGGTTTTGCGGAATCACGAAAATTATAAGTGTGTGAGAATTCTGTTATGAATAAAAACTCTGTACTCCAGGGGGGAGGCAAGTGCCCCCTCTTGCTGCTTTCCATCTTCAGTCACCTATGATACTAGTACTAAATTTTTCATAAGAACCATATACCAAACGCAATGAACGGTGAATGAGTAAAAATGAACGGTTCCCAAAAAAGAGTGATCACCAGTGAACTAGTTCCCAAGGATGAACGACTTTGCCCATATCTAGCAGGTTCGTCACCTCAAAAATGCAAATTAGATTCTCCTCTTCCATGATAATGCAGAGCCTCATGCAAGTCTGCTCACGTGAGAGGAGCTCACGAAACTTCATTAGACTGTTCTTCCTCATCCACCCAGCGGCCTGGATCTTGCAACTTCCCACTTCCATCAGTTTGGCCCAATGAAGGATGCACTCTGTGGGAAACAGTATGTGGATGATGGGGAAATTACTGATGAGGCAAAACATTGGCTCTGACGTCGACCAGTAAAGTGGTAGCGTTTGGGCATACACGCCCTCCTAGTGAGGTGGCATTAGGCCATCACATTGAACAGAGATCATGTTGAAAAATAAGGTTTTGTAGCCAATATATATACATATATATATGGCCATCACATTGAACAGAGATCATATTGAAAAATAAGGTTCTGTAGCCAAAAGAGCTAGGAATAGAATGGTGTATTGGATCCTGAATAAAACCAAAATGATGATTTTGCTTAAGTATCAGTACCTCTCGAATATTCGTGATATTTAGTCTCCTGCAAGGAGGTGCATTAATATTTTGCTAACATGAACAACAATTTGTTGCAGCAATCATCTGACCAGTGGAAGAAAGTTTTCCTTATATCAGCAGGCATCCTTTTAGTTCCTGGTGTGGTACACATTCTCACATCATCATCCAAAGTACAAGAGTGGAATTTCCCAAAGTCTATGGCCAAAGAAATGAAAGAAGGTGTCTCTGAAAAGGATGTGGAAGCTCAGCAACGTCTCACATCAGACCATGAAACTGAAGATCATCAGGATAAAGAAGAAGAAACGAAACAATAGACTGTGAAAAAGACTTACAAATCCAAGTTCAGAAATGAAAGATTACTGAGTAAGACTGTTAATATTTATATACTTACACCTGAGAAGTTTAACTAATACCATTTATACTGAGCCACCTTTTGGAAAGAAATATACCACTAAGATCAGCTTTGTAAATGCCTATTTTATTAATCCTACCTTGTTTTCAGACTTCTAGTTACAATAGCTAGGATCTATACTCGGTTTTGCTTCCTTTCCTGCTGTTATTCTTCCCTAAAATTTTGATCACACGATCCATTACCTGAGCACACATTACACGAATTTACAAACTAATGTAAATTAATTTCCCCTGTGGAACTTATTTATTCAAATTATGCACTGTTCTGAACGTTTTGTATTAATTAGTCTTGCTGGAAATGATATGTTTCAAAAGTTGTTGTATTTCAATGTTTTCGATCTAGAAGTCATACACAAAAATCTAGTAAGCTAATAAATCGATGCAGAAAAGTTCGTAGTCTCTAAACAGTAGACAAATTTTTTCTCATTTCTAATACATGTTTATTTTAGCTCAAACCTAATTAATTCAGGAGATATAATTAATTAAGGGTTGCAACCAGCCCAAACCTTTAGCTTACACTGTGAGCAAACCACTAAGTTTCTGGAATATGTGAACATACTATTGATGGGCGAAACTTTCTGAAAATAACAAATGTGCAACTGCCATAATTAAGAAATGTGTAATTTTTAGTATTAAAGTTGTAATAATGAATATGGATGCCACACCTAAAAGTCAGGAATTCCCATGGTGTAAGCATAAATTGGTTCTATGTGTCTTAATAGTTACTGCTCACATCAGTAATTTGGTAAACGAAGTCTGACAGACATTGTTACATCTATTTAAGAAGGAATAATTTGACATAGGAAAATTCAAATAACAATCAAATAACCAAAATCATATAATGTTCTAGCGTGCGTCTATACCCCTAAGGATGAACACGCACAATTCCGTAATTACGCTTCTCGTTTGTTTTGGAGTTCAGACTTAGGCATTATATAACTTGCTTCAGGATTTTAGTATTCTCTACACTGTGTGCTCTAAGGTTGTTGTTTTGAACTACCCTTGGGATTATTCGAGGACGTGAGCAGTGGTTATTAGAATAAGTAATAGGCTTAACAAGTAATATTCGTAAACGTGTCACTGTAACTTAACGAACTACTATCCTCATTCTGTTGTTGTTGTGGACAATTTGTTGGTAGGCCATAGCAAAAATTACTTTGTATGCTAATTAATTCATGATTCTCATACTTCTGGCGGAATATTATTAAAAATTATACGTCAAATGTAAGAGGAACCTGCATAAACATTTTTGATCTGTAATGAGGCCTCGTCTTTAACGATTGGAATCAAATTCTGTAAATGAATATGCGAAATGATTTCGTGTGGACATTTGAAAAGTACTACTAGGCTTCTCCTTTTATTTATTAAGAGATACAATCCTATAACGAACATTTTCAGCTATAGGGGCAGTGGGGCAGCTACTGGGAAGCTACATTAATCTACAGGTAGGTCCCGCTTGTATCCTCACAAACGACAATAATATTCTGTCTATCGATTGCTTTGTCAAGCTGGTGGTAGTAAGTCACCTAGAATTTTGGTATGCTGCTCCCGAATTAATCCCGATGAGACGCTGGTCTATAGACGCTGCAGGATGATTCAGTCTCTTCTCTATCCCTGTGATATCTTTGCACCCATCCCCACTGCCATCACCGGATTGCATGCCTAAAATAGCCACCACCGCCACCGCCAAACGTGTATGAGCCTAGAGATATGGGTTTCCCTCAGAATACAACTCTGTAGAAGTATTCATATTGGTTACCGCCAAATTAGTGTCTGGATTCTTCACGAACTCAAATGAGAAACCCCGAAGGAAAGGTGACGTTTTTACAATGAACACTATTGAGCAAATTTAGAGAACCAGCACTTGAAGCACTGCTGAACGATTCTACTGGAGCCAATATACGTTTCAACGTAAGGACCAGGAAGATAACATACAAGAAATTAGCGTTCGTACATGTGTATATAGATAGACCATTTTCCCTTGGTCTATCTGTGAGTGGAGGTAGATGTCGATGTAGATAGAATAAGAACGGAAATGACTAATAGTGATATAGCGTACCCCCGCCACATACCGTATAATACCTTGCGAAGTAAGAATATAGATGTAGATAGAAATTCAGTCTATCTATTAAGTTATCACTCCATCTATTTAGAGGCAAAGCCCGTAATTTTCTCATTGCAGTCGCTTTACGAGACGTATGTGAAAGGTTGTAATATGTTTGCCCACAACACTTAGAAGAAGCGATATAGATCTCACCTCTCAACTCTTCTTTCGTCATAGTATCGCTTACCTGACATATTCCCACGAATCTTCCGGCCTCCGATATATAGCATTTGAATCTGCCTGATTTCGGCGAGTAAGAAATTGTTCCCCGTCGTGTCATGGACCTATGCTAATTCTGTCGAAATCCTACCACATGCCGACAGCACTGTTCCTTTAGTTAGAAGGTAGAGAGCTATCACAACGAGAAAAATATCACACTAATGTACCGGGTGATCAAAAAGTCAGTATAAATTTGAAAACTTAACCACGGAATAATGTAGATAGAGAGGTAAAAATTGACACACATGCTTGGAATGACATGGGGTTTTATTAGAACAAAAAAAAAAAACAAAGTTCACAAAATGTCCGACAGATGGCGCTGGACAGCAAAACGTCAGTGACTGTGCATGACAATTGTGTATAAAATGAGCTGTAACGAGAGAGAATCAGATGCGCCATCAGTCGCAGCATGTTGACGATACCTGAAAAGGCGCTTTTAGGGAAGCTGTATTATCAGAATGGGGAATGTGCTGGTTCAGCGTTACGACCCTATCGCCATAGGAAGGGGATTCGAACGGGTAAAGGTCCGTTGACAAATGCAGCTGTGGCGAGAATGGTTTCGAAGTTCGAAGCCACAGGTTGTTTAGACGATAGACCCCGTAGTGGCCGACCGAGCACAAGGCGTAATGCTGCTGAGACAGTTCAGGAAGAAAAGGAGACTAGAGGGTTCGTCTATGCACGGGGAAGTCAGCGCTCGTGCAGTCGCACGTCGCACCGGCATTCCATACAATACTGTTTGGTTGGCACTTAGGCGTACCCTCCGATGCTATCCGTACAAAATCCATCGGCATCATGAACTGTTACCTGGCGATTTAGTGAAGCGGAGGGCATTTGCGGTGTGGGCGTTTCAAAAGATGGCGGAAGATGACGATTGTTTGAGTAACGTGTTGTGGACCGACGAAGCTCATTTCACGCTCCGAGGGTCTGTCAACACCCACATCTGCAGAATTTGGGCTACCGAAAATCCTGTCGTGGAAACTCCATTGCAATACGAGGAAGTCACGGTATGGGTTGGATTTACCACATCTACCGTTATCGGGCCTTTTTTTCTTCGAGGAACTGCGTGATTCTGGTTTTGTAACTGCTACCGTGACGGGTGAGAGGTTGTAACAGAATCGCATCATCACCAACCTGGCTGATAAACACCTGCTGGAACGTACGATGTTTATGCAGCATGGCGCTCCACCCCATATTGCTAGACGCGTGAAAGATGTCTTGCGCGCGTCGTTTGGTGATGATCGTGTGCTCAGCCGCCACTTTCGTCATGCTTGGCCTCCCAGGTCCCCAGACCTCAGTCCGTGCAATTATTGGCTTTGGGGTTACCTGAAGTCGCAAGTATATCGTGATCGACCGACATCTCCAGGGATGCTGAAAGACAACATCAGACACCAATGCCTCACCATAACTCCGGACATGCTTTACAGTGCTGTTCACAACATTATTCCTCGACTACAACTATTGTTGAGGAATGATGGTGGACATATTGAGCATTTCCTGTAAAGAACATCATCTTTTCTTTGTCTTACTTTGTTATGCTAATTATTGCTATTCTGATCAGATGAAGCGCCATCTGTCTGACATTTTTTGAACTTTTGTATTTTTTTGGTTCTAATAAAACCCCATGTCATTCCAAGCATGTATGTCAATTTGTACCTCTCTATCTACATTATTCCGTGATTTATTCAGTTTTCAAATGTATACTGACTTTTTGATCACCTGGTACAAGAGGAAAGCCACAACCATGCAGAGTATACGGCGACTACACACAGAAATGCAGTATCATAAAAGCTACAAATCATCGATATCGACTGATTGTCTATAAATATCCCCCTGTATGTGTCTTAATCTCCTTTATCGTATTCCTATGCCTACTGCGTTAGAAATACGACATTGTAAGGGTGTCGCAGTCTTCAGCAATGACATAACGTTTCGTGAGAAATTGTCGTGTCCCACTGACGTGTCCTGAGAGGGAGTGGAAGGACTGCGTTGGTGCGCGTCAGAGAACTTACTTACTGAGGTCTCGGTGGTGTGGGCCGCAAACTCCTCACTGCTCCGTTGTAGAGAAGGCTGCAAGGTGAGCTAGAGTACGGAACTCGGATAGGATCTTAGGGAAGCTTTCATGTATGAACACTCGATGTATCGAACGATTATACTGGAAGTACCCCTGGCACTTGTGATTTAAATAAGATTCTATATACAGTCTCCAATGATTGTCTATCTGGCTATGCAGTTGCCATTCCTAACTTCCCAAACCTAAGTCCTAATACAGCAGAGGCGAGCACACCAGACTGTCAGCTGTGTCGATTCAGCCTAAGTCCCTACTTGTTGCTGTGCTCAATACTCTCCTGCAACTCTTGCAGCATCCCGACGCCGACTAACGTGGACCGGCGTCCTAAGTACCTCACTCCATCACTGTCCTTCGATCTAGCGGCTATCCGCTTTTATAGGGGGTAGTGCACCCGGCACCACTTGTTCTAGAAGGTTCTAGCAGGTTCTAGCACGTTCTAGCACTCCGAACTTTGAGCCCTGAGTAGGCTAGTCACGCGGCAGCATGTGATGCCTACGTGATGAACTAGCCATTCTCCACTGTTTGCTGTGTCCAAGGGTTGCCACTAACTGTGCTTGAGCCTCGTGATACTGCATACTCCGCTCTTGTTAGTCGAGTACACATTACACATTACACATGAGATAGTCTGGTCACGTCCGCCTCGCTTGATCTGTAGCAATAATTTTCCAGCCTACAGCCTACATGATTTTAATTCTATCTTCTACTATTCACGACAAAATGCATCACATTTTTTCCGGGGGACAGTACCTCGATAGTACGAATCCAAAAGTATCACAGAGTTTTCAGTACACAATCCATTGAATCATTTACACTGTGGCAACAGCCTCACACCTGCACACAGAATTCAAACCTATTGAAAGAGAGGGGTTAGATTCGGGACTTAATCACAGCATTGCTCATCTTTTTACCCCCACGTGCTGTTCGTTAGTGGACCGACCATGATACTGTATTCCATCTAGAGCAGAGTGTAGAATCTTGTACCAAAGAAGCAAGGGAGACGATGTTGTTATGGGTGGCCGCTATCCTCTTTCTACAACACAAGTGGAAATGTGGATTAATGGTTCTTTATTTACTTGTACTGCATACTTAACTTGAATAGAATCCATGGTATGTGGTACAAACTCCTCAGTGATAGACCACTTGCAGAAAATATCGGTAATCTTGCTAAAGTCACAATTCTGGTCGCTATGTATTATCATAGCCTGTGACCCACTCTGCAAGTGGACTGACAGACGCCAAATTGGTGCGTGAATCAGTGAGGCCCTCCAGTTAGTGGCGGCGGCCTAAATACTTGCTGTCGAGAGGGCGTTGGCGGCATGTTGCTTGTCGGTGTGTCTCTGACTTCTATCGTGATAGGCTCACTTGATCCAGGGCCTACTATCGATCTTCGTGCTACATCTCTGCTGCCCAGTGTGCAGGTGACAGCTTACACTGGCACGTTCCTTTCTCCCTCTCCCCCTTCTCACCTCCAAAATTCCTCACCGTTGTCGTGCAGGGAGGATGCGAATGAAAATGAGGCTTGCGAGGCAACAGAAACATTCTCCAGAAAACTGCTGCCAGGGCACACGTCCAGGACTGTGAGCGTGTTCTGGAGCGATGAAGGCGACATGGGTCCACGCCCATGGAGTCGGCCGAGCATGAAGGGAGGGGGCGAGGGCGCATCGTCCAAATGCTCCTCCTGGTTGCCCTGGTGGCACCAGCCGGCGACTGTGAAGGCCGCGCGGTCCCGTGAGGCAGTGAATCTGGGGGAAGAAACGCAGCAGGATCACGGGGCAAATCACACGCACGAATTTGGTTCTGGTGACGGCACCGTAAACCATCGAGACCTGCAATCAAGTACATAAAAGAGCCAATGCATTCCTGGAGCGGGTGCCGGCCGCTGGTGGCCGAGCGGTTCTGGCGCTACAGTCTGGAACCGCGCGACCGGTACGGTCGCAGGTTCGAATCCTGCCTCGGGCATGGATGTGTGTGTTGTCCTTAGGTTAGTTAGGTTTAAGTAGTTCTAAGTTCTAGGGGACTTATGACCTCAGCAGTTGAGTCCCATAGTGCTCAGAGCCATTTGAACCATTCCTGGAGCACGCCTCTTTCCCAGCGCCCACGGTTGCCGTAAACCCTGCAAAGAACAATACCGCGCGACGCAAAGCGATAATTGCGGACCATTGGTGGCGCCGGGTGCTACGGCGGGTGTAGCAAGTGTAGCTGCGTCCGATGGTGACGCCCATGCAGAAGTTTCGTCGGTGATGGTCCATCTTGTGGTTGGGAGCGATAGGAGGCGAGAAAGAGTTGCAGCGCCTGATCCCGTTGTGGGTGGAGCGAAGCTTGGCCGTTTGTTGTTTAAAAGTGCTTCTCCGTTAGACTGGGGGTGAAATGGATCTCTTGTTAGATGACGAATGTCATTTCGTTCACAAAACTGTTCAATATTACGTTAATTGAACTGCGGTCCTTTGTCCGACGCAATTACTTCTGGTAAACCTTCTATGAAAAATATGGAGGACAACGCTTGAACGATGCTACGTGATGTGGTAGAAGCCATAGGCACCGCATAAGAGAACTTGCTAGAAGAGTCTACCACTATGAGCCAACGATAGCTATAAAATGATCCTGCAAAGTCTATGTGGACTCGCTGCCATGGCAATTGAGTCTTAGGCCAAGCTGAAAACGTCTGTGGCCGAGCGGATAGGTTTTCCGCGCATGTGCGACACTGTGATGTCATCTGTTCAATGTGGGCGTCCATGCCCTGTCAAGAACTGTGCCGTCGCGGTAACTGGTTAGTGCGAACAATTCCCAAATGTCCTTGATGGAGCAATTGCAACACATCCTTTTGGAACACTTTGGAAACAAGCATTGCGATTGTTCAATGTAATTTTGAACTAGAATCACACCCTGTTGTACTGAAAGGTTATGCCGACGTGAAAAATGTCGGCGCACAACTAAGTTCTGGATATTGGAACGAGGCCAAGACTTGCGAATGTAATGCAACAATATCTTGAAGTCTGGGTCTGCTTCCGTGGCGTGTGCAATTTTTCTGTAGTGCAAGGGAAAAGATTCGAGAAATTCAGAGTCCAGCGCATCGATTTGGCAACAAGATGCGGCAGATGCATGAAAATCAGTGTCTGGGCCTATCGGAAGGCGAGATACGGCGTCTGCATTGTCATGCTTTGCCTTAGGTCTGTATACAATTTCGAACTGATACTGTGAAAACAATAAAGTCCAACATTTCAATTTTTGAGCAGTGCATGTAGCAACCGGTTTTGACGGATGAAACAAGGACTGCAAAGGCTTGTGATCTGTCACTAAAGAGAACTTGCGACCACACAGACAGTGATGGAATTTTGTCACACCATACACAATAGCGAGCGCCTCTTTTTCTGTTTGAGAATAATTGCCCTGAGTATGAGTTAACAACTTTGAGGCAAAAGCAATGCGTCTGTCTTGTGTACCAATTCTGTGCGAAAGCACAGCGCCGATTCCTTAGGAAGAAGCGTCGACTTGCAAAACGACTGGCTTGGCAGGGTCAAAATGCAGTAAACATCCGTCACTAAGTAACGCATTTTTGAGTTTATGAAATGCGTCGTGACACTCTTTGGTCCGCACGAAAGGCACATTTTTCCGACGCAAGCGATTCAATGTAGCCGTGATCCGAGGGGCATTCGATATAAACCGAATGTAGTATGTCATCTTGCCTAGTACTCACTGCAGTCCAGACACATTGCGAGGAACAGGCAGGTCACGAATTGCAAGCAAATGAGATCGGAGGGGGTGCCCACCCTGACTGTTGATCACATGACCTAAGTATGTAGCTCAGGTTGAAAAAAGTCACACTTTTCGAAATGACACTTGAGTCCTGCTTCTGACAACACTCGAAAAAGAGTACGCAAATTGGCAATGTGTTTCTCTGGTGTACGATCTGAGACGACAATATCGTCAAGGTAGTTTGAACAAAATGGCACTTTTGAAGTCAGCTGTTCCAAGTAACATTGAAAAATGGCGGGTGCGGAAGCACTGACGAAGGGCAAACGCAAATGCTTGACAGTCCTAAGTGTGTATTGACAACAAACACTTTATGTGATTCTTCGTTCAATGGAATTTGCAAGTAGGAATCACGCAAATCTATCTTAGAAAAAAATTACGTACTGCACCAAGCCTGTCCATGAGTGTTAACTACTATCTGTGGGTTGACTGTAGACTTGAAGTCAATACAAATGCGACTGCGACCAGAAGGCTTAGGCAACAAAACGAGAGGACTTGCCCATTGACTAGCTAGAATGGGAGAAATTACACCATTATCTTGCAATTATTTCAATTAACTTGCTACTTTGTGTCTTAAAGCAATTGGAACGGGGCGGGGCCGGCCGTGGTGGCCGAGCGGTTCTAGGCGCTACAGTCTGGAACCGCGCGACCACTACGGTCGCAGGTTCGAATCCTGCCTCGGGCATGGATGTGTGTGATGTCTTTAGGTTAGTTAGGATTAAGTAGTTCTAAGTTCTAGGGGACTGATGACCTCAGACGTTAAGTCCCATAGTGCTCAGAGCCATTTTTTGAACGGGGCGGGCTCGAAAAAACTTAGGCTGTGCATTCTCTTGCAATGTAACATGCGCTACAAAATTATTAGCTTTTCCCATTTCTTCTGAAAATAGTTCAGTAAATTCTTTAAGCAAGCTAGCTGCACTGTCTTTTGGAGTAAAAGCAATCACTGAAAGTACATTGTCTTGGATGTGAAGTCCAAACAAATCAAAGGCATCTAAACCGAATATGTTCTCACTGTCTCTTAATTTTAAGACAGTAAAATTCACAGTCCTAGAGTGAGATTTGTAAGTGGCAGGCAAACTACACTGTCCAAGCACTGGAATTTCCTGTCCGTTGTAAGCAGTGAGGTGCTTGGCTTGGTGAGCCTAACTGTTTGTACGTGCCACGATTAAGCGGAGTTAGTGAGGAACCTGTGTCTCACTGAAACTTCACACAACGGCTAGCAGTTCGTAACGAGGCAAATAGTTTTCTAGAACGTTGATGCACAGCACTAGGGCGACGAGCAGGTATACCCATAATCTTACTTTTGTCAGAACCTGTTGTAGCGTTCACTGCATGAGCACGAGCCGTTTTTTCTGGAAGCGGGCAAAATTGGCGTTTTTGTGCCGTTGCAAACAAATTGCTTGGGCGTGGCCTTTTTTTCCACACTTGTAACACATCGCGTTACGTGATGCGCAGTCCTGTCTTTTACGGTGAGCAAAACATCTAGGGCAAGCCTCTACTAAGTTCACAGGCCTGTTTACATATCTACGTGGCCGTCCGCGCGGTTGTGTCCGCGCTCATTGTTTTGGCTGCTTGGAGCAGTCACGAGCAAGGGGCGACTCGACCCAAGAAATCGGGGCCTGGTCAAACTTCAGATGGTTCAGATGTCTCTGAGCACTATGGGATTTAACATCTGAGATCATCAGTCCCCTAGAACTTAGAACTACTTAAACCTAACTAATCTAAGGACATCACACACATCCACGCCCGAGGCAGGATTCGAACCTGCGACCGTAGCACTCGCGCGGTTCAGGGTTGAATCGCCTAGAACCGGTCGGCCACCGCGGCCGGCTGGTCAAACTTATCGGCTGCTTTGGCATCCGAATCATATTGTTCTATGATCTGCAATACTTTGGGAAGTGATGGATCAGATTACTTTAAGATCTAGTCGCGTATTCTAGTATCTGTGACATTGAATGTTATTGCATTGCGGATCATTAAATCCCTGTAAAAGTTGCCACAACTACACTTAAATTTACCCTTCCTAGTCCTGCGCATTAATTCCGTGTACCATTAGCGGTACGTGTGTTCTGGCTTTTCCTACAAGCGAAAAACTGATATCTGTCTGCAGCTACTTGGACTTACTGGTCATAGTATTGAGTTAATGCAAATATTTCTTGGTCATGGCTGAGTTCGTCGGAAGACGCGGTTGGGAATAGCTTTTGTATTAATCTGAACACTGGGGACCTCGCAGTCGAAAGGAAGTGTTGTAACTTAACAGTGGCCACCCCTGCTAGCTGAGTGGTCAGCGCGACGGAATGTCTTACTTCACGGTCCGGGTTCGATTCCCAGCTGGGTCGGAGATTTTCTCCACTCAGGGATTGGGTGTTGTGTTGTCCTTATCAGCATCATTTCACCCTCAACGACAAGCAAGTCACCGAAGTGGCATCAGCTCGAAAGACTTGCACCAGGCGAACGGTCTACCCACTGGGAGGCCGTAGGCACACGGCATTAGAGGACTGATGACCTCAGATGTTAAGTCCCATAGAGCTTAGAGCCATTTGAACCATTTGAACCACACAGCATTTACATTTAATTTTACCGTACATTGAACACGATGAACTTGCCAATGTGCTTGAAACTGAGCCACGTATTCGACCCATTCTTCGTCTGATTCCTTAAATTGCCGGAATGGTGGTATATTGGTCGGCGGTATTTGTTGGGCTGGTTGGTTGGTCGGTTGTGCGACCGATGCAGCTTGTGCAGCCAGCAGTTGTGCCATCGTCAGTAGATCCATTACATTGGCTGTCTGCGGTTGAGGCGCGGGTGCAGGGGGTGGAGGGGGGCGCGGAATTCATGGTTTACAAAATACGTTATAGAATAAAGCAAGCAAAGACTCTTAAATGAGAAATTTTATTAGTTCCACGGCTCCCAAGAACACAACAACAAATTAGCAATAATAAACACTTGGAAACGATCACCACAGCAAGCTAAAATACAAGAGAAGCAAGACGGAGCGAGGTGGCGCAGTGGCTATCACACTGGACTCGCATTCGGGAGGACGACGGTTGAATCCCGCGTCCGGCCATCCTGATTTAGGTTTTCCGTGATTTCCCTAAATCGCTCCAGGCAAATGCCGGGATGGTTCCTTAGAAAGGGTACGGCTGACTTCCTTCCCTGTCCTTCTCTAATCCGATAAGACCGATGACCTCGCTGTAGGGTCTCCTTCCCCAAACAACCCACTCCACCCCACAAGAGAAGCAAGCAAAATGTTCGGCAAGTTGATTAACTTGGATCCCGACTGAATTATCCTCGTCGCCACTGTTGGCTTGTACCAAGGAAGCAAGAGGGGGGATGTTGTTATGGGTGGCCAGTATCCTCTTTCTACAACACAAATGTGTGCGTAGATTAACATGGTTCTTTATTTACTTGCACTGGATACCTAACTTGAATAGAATCCGTGTTTTGTGGTACAAGCTCCTCGGTAATAGACCTCTTGCAGACAATATTGTTAATCTTGCTATAGTCACAATTCTGGTAGTTGTGTACTATCGTAGCCTGTGACCCGCTCTGCGTGTGGACTGACAGACTCCAAACTGGAGTGTGAGTCAGTGAGGCCCTCCAATCAGCGGCGGCGGCCTACACAAATGCTGTTGAGAGGGAGTTGGCGGCATGTTGCTTGTCGGTGTATCTGTGGCCTCTCTCATGATTGGCGCACTTGATTCAGTGCCTGCTATCGATCTTCACGCCTCGTCTTTACCGACCAGTGTGCTGGAGACAGCTTACACAGCACACAGAGTGTATCCACATAGGTAGTATGCATATGTGTAATGCCTAGTAATTTATTTAGAAGAAAACCCAGTGCTTACATGCTTATCCAACTATCATATATCAAGAGCCAATTAACCAACAAGTACCACCCAATCCAAATCAATGTGAATGTTTCCCTCAGCAACAGCAGACATCTTAGCACCTCTTACACCTCAATCCGTTTGTAATGCAACAGTTTCTAGGTGACATACTAACAGGATTTGCAGTCACCCACCACCTACACCATCACATCTTAGTGGGCAGATCACACCCCCTTAAAATCAATGCAGATGAATATGAGCCTGATATAATCTTCTGCTTTAGGTCACCAACTTTTATTCATAGTGTCTGTATTGATTCCCTTAAGATCCAGCAAATGAATCTGACCCAGACGTATGCACTCTACTTCAGCTCAGTCCAGATGCTTACTGTTATACATTTTACGGTAGTTAACACTTCCAATGTCGGTGTATGGGATTTATAGTCCTATTCATGAGCAGTAGATCTATTAGCGTTCAGGTCAACTAACGCTTCCACCGCAGATCTTCCCACCTGCTAACACAAAACTTCATGACTGACAAACATCCCACATACGTGATTCATCACCTCTGGTTACTCTGCTCTAAAGTGTCTAGCAGCCTTCAGTTTCTTGGCAGAAGGAGGTGTCCAACTAATGAACACTTTCAGATGTGTGTGGTGACTTTAGCAGCTACCTACATGGTAAATTTCTCAAGTTCATCTCTGTCAGGGCTGAGAAACCATGTTTTCTACATAGGATGACAATGTGATGGCTGAACGAATACTAGATAAAAACGCCAAGAAAGAATCTAAAGACCCATGACCAAACCATACAAGCTGGAAATAGTTGAAATTAAAAATTGCTATTCTGATGGAACAGATGTCTGGAATATAGCTGTAGCTGGAATACAGCAGTAGCTGCCAGTTCTTACAATTCTTTCTCCTCTTACTTATGCTTATTTTCTTAGAATTTCAAACGTTTATTCACCACCTCATCTGGAATTCCACCTTCCTCGCAGCGACTGTGTCACAGAATCCTCCCACTTTTGTAGGGATGCGATAAGAACTTCCTTGATAATGGTCAAACTTTTGAGGAAACTGTGAGAAGCCGTACCAGAAAATATAACTCTTAGACCTTTCAGGGGTAGCAGTATCGGGGTTGGATGTAGATCACAAATAGCATGCTTCATCTAAGTGCTTGGAATGTCACATGTGAGTAGAAGACTAGAAAAAGTTATAACTCTATCTGCCATTATAACAGCTGAACTGTTAAATTCCACCTCATATAAAATGTGGTAGCATGAAATCATCTGAAGACCCACGATAAAACCACATAGATAAGAAATGGCTGACGTCATAAATTGCTTTTCTGATGTAGCCACTGTTTGGAATATCACAGTATCTACCAATCCTTCCAATCATTTTTCCTATAATTTTGATTATTTCCTTAGATTTCAAACATCGAGTCACCACCTCTTCAGAAATGTCTATGATTCATCATGTCTTCTTAGCAGTGACTGTGTCACAGACTCTTCCGCTTCTGTATTAATGTGAAGGAGCATCCCTCCAGAACTTGGTTTTTAAGCTCTGATTTATAACTATGGAAAGGCATTGTTTGCATTTGATCCTGTCTAAATGCTAGCAATACAGAGGTGTATTTCAAAAATCAGTATCGAATGTGTATGGTGGGGAAGACTGTAATTGTGGTGGAACATTTATTAATTATGGAAGGGATTACCCTTCAGAGCATTGTTGTACTTAAATAGCCCTGACTGTCGTTTGCGACCTGTGTTAAACCCATCTCATTCCAATGCACTGTAGGATTACTGTTTTTTTTATATTCAAATTACATTTCGAAATTAGAATGGCGTCTACATCCTTATATATGACTTGGAAGACTCCAGCCGGCCGCGGTGGCCGTGCGGTTCTGGCGCTGCAGTCCGGAACCGCGGGACTGCTACGGTCGCAGGTTCGAATCCTGCCTCGGGCATGGGTGTGTGTGATGCCCTTAGGTTAGTTAGGTTTAAGTAGTTCTAAGTTCTAGGGGACTTATGACCTACGATGTTGAGTCCCATAGTGCTCAGAGCCATTTGGAAGACTCCAGTTTTAATGGAACGTTTCTTAATGGTGGGAGGGAGTATCACAGATAACATCACTGTACATAAATAGCACTGCCAGACGTTTGGGGATTAAGTTACATGTATCCTGTATCCCATTCCACTGTACTGCTGGATTACTTGTTTTCTTTCTTCCTAAGCAAATTACAATTCGAAATCTGAAGGGGCTCTATGCACACCGAAGACCGTAGTTTTAATAGCACATTTGTTAATAGTGGGAGGGAGCACCACACACAGCATCACCCCTGACAAACGTTGGTAGCTATGTTACAGACATCTGATTTCACTGTTACACTGGATGGGCAGTATTTACATTTCGAAATTCAGATGGAGTCTATATGCAGGTAAATGGCATGTAAGACTCTAGTTTTAATGAAACATTTGTTAATGTTGAGATGGAATAGCACACACAGCATCATTATACCTAAATAATACTGACTGACATTTGCAAACAATGTGATAGTATTTCGCAAATAATTGTTTTGTACATTTAGAATTCCAAATTTGTTGCATGCAAAACCCGTTGGAGTAGGTATACCATCTTGCAATGAAATTTCGCTGATTTTAGAATGACTGAGTGACCGAAATCACCAACAGCAGGTCTCCCATTGTCTTAAGCAAAAAAATACAACATATCTACTCCTGTTTCACTGCAGCCCATACCACTTTCTGCAGACCATGCTTCTTTAAGGAATTTAGTTGTTTTAGAAATAAGTCCTGTGATGACTCTCGAGCTGTTAATTTTAACGTTGCAACACCAAGCACAATGAGCATTGGTGCACTAATACTGCTGCTGTTGAAGATGTGAATGCTGAGACAGGATATCTTGTACTAAGCTGTCATCTGCTCCTTGATATAGATGTCAGTTTGCTGCATAGCTTCCCCCACTCTATCTGAACGAACCCCATCTCTGTATCTCACTATACAGTTTTAATTTTCCTTATAATTTTGAGGTCATTGTCAGCTGCTCTCCTGACCTTAACACACATAGACCCATTTGTAGTTAAATGGCATGTACTGGTGAAGAGTACCATTGATTTGACAGCTTGGCACTGCATAGTCATTGTCTACCAATCCTGTGAGTCCACATCTGTTCATGTTATGTTACTGATCTGCGAAGCAAAAGCAGCATGAGAAAGTTGCTAAGATTGTATAGGATGTTATCTCCATTCGAATATGTGACAGAAAAAAATCTTTGGGAAAGATGACGTATTTCACCAAGAAATATAGGGTGGATTAATGCACGTATGGATGTATAAAGAAAACTTTCTTACTCGATCAGCGTGTGAGATTGGGATGGATGAGTAATCGACAATACTGCTGTGATATACCTTGCACTGTAGAACCCACTTTCAGTGTATTTATTTTAGATGTCGGATGTTCATAGGTTCAAATGGCTCTGAGCACTATGGGACTCAACAGCTGTGGTCATCAGTCCCCTAGAACTTAGAACTACTTAAACCTAACTAACCTAAGGACACCACACACATCCATGCCCGAGGCAGGATTCGAACCTGCGACCGTACCAGTCGCGCGGTTCCGGACTGCGCGCCTAGAACCGCGAGACCACCGCGACCGGCCTGTTCATAGGTGATGGAGTTGTCTGTAAGCAGGTGGAAGACCAGTGGAGTTGGTAGTTCACCTGAATGCAACTAAATCTATTGAACATTAATGGAACTAGAACTACCTTACACTGTCATTGAAAACGTTAACTGTGTAAAATGCTTAGCAGCAAGCATCTGGAGTGAGCTGAAGTAGTATGCATAGATACGATATTGCAGTGCCTCTGTGAATCAGAAACTGAATGCAAAGTTCCTTTGGACATGCGTACAGGTATAATGGATGTACGGGTACAAGTTGTGGACACAGGGTTGTCGACATGTGGAAGTTTGGGTCTGGCTATGAGTCGTGCTCAAATAGCCAAATAGTAAGGCTATCAATTGTTATAAGCGGGAAATCCGAGTTCGAGTCCTGGTCTGGCACAAATTTTCATTGTCGTCATTCCACCATACAGCTGATGGTTGTCCATATTCGCATCTGCAAACTGCCAGAAGTCGGCGGACGGCGCGCGCTTTACGCTCTAGAGATATGTTTAGTATAAGATTGAATAGTTGTGGTGGACGACAGTGCTTCTGTTCTCAAACGTTGGTGTATACAAAACCTTGGGTATATTTAGCACTACGATCTATTTGTAGCAGAAATGTAATTACTCGATTTGCAAATTGTTTGCGTGTGATTCTCAAACACTGAAAATATGTTTTATTACGAAGAAGAATCATCGTAAGACGGTTGTGAGTGTTTAAGCACTGCAAGGACTAAGGGGCCAAATTGGCCCCTTTTAGAAATTTTCGCTTGTTTTCTGAGCAAACCATAAACTGTACTGATTTGATATTGTGTGACTTTTCATCAGTTATGTGGAAAATTAACCACCACTTTTTGGAGTGTCCTATTGTTCTAAGACCGTGGAACACGAAGCTTACTACCTTGAAGAACAGCGGGGCCAATTTGCAGCTCACAACAGTTCTCTGTATTTTTAGGCTACTTCTGTGCAGTACTGTGTAAGAAATCACTTAAACTGTTGCCACTTTGTCGTTCATATACGTGACAACAATGCCTTTCAATCCAGCGCTGATCGTTGGTTAGGTGAAACAAGGATTTCAGTTACTGTCTGTTATGACTGGGGACCTGATAGTCGTCCTATGACAATCATCAGCTATGAATGTAGGAAGCACCTGTCAGACGCTGAAATACTAGACGAACTGAAAAACATAGAAGATGAAAGCTTAGGTAAAAAAACTGAGTTTTCTGAGAGCGATCAGGCAATGAAGAAAGTGTAGTAGTGCCAGTGTCTGCAAATTGATGAAAGTGATTCGTACAAAGAAAGTGTTGACATAAACACAGACCAGGAGAGTTTTCCGCTAAATTTAGGGAAAAATAAAGCTTCTACATGCAGTTGCCTTCTAATGTTCCAAATTCTAGCTCTATAAGATGAATAGCTAGGGCAAGAGTTGCTTCCACTAGAAGTCGGTCAAAAACTGATACTGGGCAACAAAAAGCTACAGAGGAAAAAAAAAAACAGCAACATATGTGACTGGGTGGAAAATTGTTCCAGTGGGTTCTAATGCAAGTCAGTAATATTTCTGATCTTTGTGCACAGGCTTAGCTTGTAAAATTGCAGTAAAGACTAACAACAGCTTGTATAATAAACAGTAGTAATACACTGCTGGCCACCGCAAATGCAACACCCTGAAGGAAGCATCCGAATCAAGTGAAATTTACACCATGGGTTTGCGGCGATCAGATATGCAACTGATTAGAATTTCAGCGCAGACGTACATCACGCGCGCCTGTGGCGCCACCTCATAGCGCCATTTAAGGCTTGGCGATTTCGACGAGTGTACGTTCGGCACGTGTGTTTACCTTGTGGTTGTTTCACAAGACGATCAGTTATGCCTCGTAGACAACAGCGAACATCTTTTGATCAAGTATCCGAGTTCGACAGAGGAAGGATAGTGGCTTACCGAGATTGTGGATTATCATACAGAGAAATCGCTAGTCGTGTTGGACGAAACCAAACAACTGTAATGCGGATATGTGACCGTTGGATGCAGGAGGGTACGACGGACCGACGTGGTCGATCGCATTCACCTCGGTGCACCACTGCACGTGCTGATAGGCAAATTGTGCGCATGGCAGTGACGGATCGCTCAGTGACATCCCGAACCATAGCACAGCACATTTCGTCTGTAACGCATCATCCAGTGTCTGCGCGTACCATTCGACGCCGTTTACAGCAGAGTGGTCTGTCCGCAAGACGTCCATTGCTTCGTCTACCATTGACGCAGAACCACAGACGTCTCCGTCGCCAATGGTGTGATGACAGACGGATGTGGACGGCAGAATGGAATGACGTTGTCTTTACTGACGAGGCACGCTTCTGTCTGCAGCACCACGATGGTCGGATTCGAGTGTGGAGACACCGTGGAGGGAGGATGTTGGACAGCTGCATTATGCACCGCCGCACTGGTCTTGCACCGGGTATTATGGTATGGGGCGGCATTGGATATTACTCTCGCACGCCTCTAGTACGCATTGCCGGTACTTTAAATAGCCGGCGCTACACATCCGAGGTGCTGGAGCCAGTTGTCCTTCCTTACCTTCAGGACTCGGCCACAGCCATATTTCAACAGGATAATGCGCGACCACACGTGGCACGCATTGTCCAAAGGTTCTTTGTCAATAACCAGATTGAATTTCTTCCCTGGCCGGCTCGCTCTCCGGATCTTTCGCCGATAGAAAACATGTGGTCCATGGTTGCTCAACGAGTGACCCAGATTACATCCCCAGCTGCCACACCAAATGATCTTTGGCAACGTGTGGAAGCTGCTTGGGCTGCTGTACCCCAGGAACACATCCAACGTCTCTTTGACTCAATGCCGAGACGTGTGGCAGCGGTGATCTCCAACAATGGCGGCTACTCTGGCTGCTGATTCTGGCAGGAACCACATGTCACAGACGTCTGTAAACGTAATCATTTGATACTTGGTCAACATGTTATCTACAAAATAAATCTTGTTGTGCTACCTCTTGTCTTTCTTGGTGTTGCATTTACGGTGGCCAGCAGTGTAATAACTTAGAATGTACAGTACAAGAACAGATATATAACATCAACACATGACACGTTAGAAAAGTAGTAATTTTTTGATATGTTTTCTTGTCGTCTGCAATATTTTGGAGGACAGCGTAGGGCCAACATCATACGCTAAAAGGAAAATTCAAAGTGGGAAACTTCTTAGTGCTTGGCGTCTAGTTTTCAGTGCTTCCATGATGCGCCGCATCAAGCTCTGCACTGAAGCTGAGACTTGTCCTCGTCGAACATAAGACGATTCCTGGACAGTAAACAGTACAGAATTGGATGCTTTTGTCTCCATAATGTATGCAAGAGAAATGTATGGGGCAAAGGGTTTTCCTCTCAAAAGCCTAGGATCAATAGTATGGGGTCCTCTGTTTTTTCAGACAAACTGTGGGGCGAAACAGAGTTATTGAAATGAGTTTGACACCAAGTCCACTAGATCTGAACGCCTCAAAGCTGACAAATTTGCTCTTGTCTCAGATATCTGGAACGCTTTCATACAAAACAGTGCCCCGTGCTATAAAGCAGAACCTTATATTATAGCTGATAAACAACTTTTGCCATCTGGAACAAGGTGCCCATTCACACACTATATGCAAGGAACCCGGACAAGTTTGGTATAAAATTCTACTTACTTGTGTGTGTCTCTAGTAAATACATACTTAGTGGATTCCCATACACTGGCGCTGATCCCCTTCAAACAGCTGACAAAACTGTAGGGGAAAATGTTGTTCTTGGGCTTATAGAATCATACTTAGGCAAAAGTTTGAATTTCACAACTGACAGTTACTTTACTTCGCTAAGCCTTGCAAACCATCTGAGGAGAGCATCCACAAATTTAGTAAGTACTTTGAACTGTAATCAAATGGAGGTACCTCCTATTGCAAAGATGAGAAAACAACAACTCCACTAGACTGTTGTGTATAAAAATGACGATGGAACAGCCCTAACCAAGGGAAAACAAATTAGAATGTTTTGTTATTGGGTTCGCCGGCCGAGGTGGTCGAGCGGTTCTAGGCGCTACAGTCTGGAACCGCGCGACCGTTACGGTCGCACGTTTGAATCCTGCCTCGGGCAAGGATGTGTGTGATGTCCTTAGGTTAGTTAGGTTTAAGTAGTTCTAAGTTCTAGGTGACTGATGAGCTCAGAAGTTAAGTCCCATAGTGCTCAGAGCCATTTGTTATTGGGTTCACTTCACTCTCATGTATCTATGTCTGAAAGTCAGAAGAAGACTGCTGAAACAGTGCAGTTGTATAATGAAATACAATTTGGGTCGACATTGTGGCTCAAATGGCGAGGATGTACTCCACAACAACCAGTACAAGACGTTGGCCATTGAATGTATTTTACAACATGCTTGTTTTGGCTGCCATAAATTGCTGGGTGTTGCATAAGGGAGTGACTGATAAGCGACTTAGCGGGCGGAAGTATACTTTTGATTTGTGCGAAGAGCTTCGAGTGCAGTATGTTTGAGTAAGAAATAAAGAGCTGGACCACAATTGTGCAGACACTAAAGATTGACCACAAGGGCAGCAAAGAGAGAGAAGTGTAACATTTGTACCTCAAGCAAAGGAAACCTTACTGCTTCTGTCTGTTCATATCGTGAGAAAGCAGTATGTAACAAATGTGAGAAAAGAAGAGGAGTTATTTCATTAACGAAATAAAAATTATATATTTGTGTTACATTCCATTATAAGTCACGAGTTCGATGCTTGTAAAATCCTTTCAGCTAGTGTATCTACAAACGTCGATGTAGGTAAGATTCGCTTCATTCAATTAACATGGTACGTATATTGACGTCACAACGTGTATTATCTGTAAATAGTCACAATTTTGAATTTACAGCTTCTCTTTCGTTCGCACTCTGAACATTTAAGCCACCAATGCGTCGGCCGACCGACGGACCGACCAAATTTTGTGGCAGCCCACACACATCCCGACCTATTGCACTCAGCGATCACAGCGCAGCCCTGATGTTGTGGTTTGTTTTTCTTAATTTCTTTGAGTTTTTCGGGATTCCATTTGGTTTTACACAGAAAGAAAAACTGGGATTTGCCTTAGCTGTTTTAGAGGTAACGAGGCCAAAAAAACCGAGAGAAAGTTGTTGGCAAAGAAACGGCTAATGGAAAGTAAGAAATTGATTCACGCTCTGTTACTGAACGAGCTGCGACGGCGATGGTTTACTTAATTATCTATGAATGGATGAAACACGCATTTCGGAGCTGCTGATCGTCACGAAACCATTCTGAAGGAAGAAGACTACAACCATGAGGGTGGCTGTAAGCTGGGAGGCGAGGCTGTTTGCTAGCTGCAATACGGTTTCTAGACTCTGGCAGAAGTTACGAGGGGCTCAAATTCTGTGCTCTTGTATCCCCACAATTATTACATAAATTATTCCTGACACCTGCAGCGTAATTTATACTTACCTGAAGAAATACAACATGGTAAATCTAAATAAATAAAACAAAATATGTTCATGTATACTTTATTAATTTATTTATGTATGGAGCATAAAAGATAAGTGTAAGAAATTCATTTCAAGTGTGAAGAAGGCAGGCTACAAAGGGCGGAGTTGCACGCCTTCTAATAAGTACAACAGCAGATGTATAAGAAGAGAATCATTGAACAATTGTAAAATAAATCTCACGCTTTACTCTTCACTGCAGTAGGCTTGAATATACGCTGGACTTTTTTTAACTCTTATAACAATCAACAAAGTGTATTTCATAAATAAATGTCCACTGTCGATATTTCGGTTTAACTACCGATATGTATCGAAAATGCAATCTAAGATCTAATCAGTCTGTATTTCGGTTTTTAGATTTGTATCTGAAGTATGGGAAATGAAACCTAAAAACCTAAAAACTGAAATATAGAAGACCCACAGAATACAGTTCATAAAATGTATATCTCAAAAACTGAAATATAGAAGACCCACAGAATACAGTTCATAAAATGTATATCTTCCACTGTATGTGTCATATAAACCATTATGGATTTGTTAAAAAATTAAACAAGTGCTTCATTCCTCACACCTTCATTCCTATACTTCTCACATGACGTGACGCACGAACATCTCCAGAAACGCATGTGTCGGTGAGTTGTGTTTGCGTGTGTGTGTGGTCTATTTTTGATGAAGGCGTTACGGGCCGAAAGCTTTATTTGTGGCAGTCTTTTTGTTGCACCTATTTACGACTCAGCATCTGCACTATATGGTGAGTGGAAACTTTCCTTTTCATAATATTGTTACTTTCCATCCTGGATTTTCCATTGTTTGATTTAAAACTCGAAATGTCGTTGTCTAACACTGAAAAAGCTGTTAATATGAATAGTACCCAAGACTGATGTGGTTTCTCGATTTCATTACGTCTATTTTATCACTGTCTGCTAGATAAGAGGCTGCCGATGTGACCGAGCGGTTCTAGGCGCTTCAATCCGGAACCGCGCGCCTGCTACGGTCGCAGGCCATGAATGTGTGTGATGTCCTTGGTTAGTTAGATTTAAGTAGTTCTAAGTCTAGGGCACTGATTTCCTCAGATGTTAAGTCCCATAGTGCTTAGAACCATTTGAACAATTTTTTGCTAGATAAGACGAAATAGGTCTCTCTAATATTGCAGCAATTGTATCACACGCCAAATATGCGAGACTGGTTTAGCACAAATGATCATTTTTATCTACCTCTTTTACATAAATAACACAACAAATATAATTCACGAAGTACCAAATCAGATGCCTATTAGGCTTATACAAGCAAAATGTTTCATGTTAGGAAATAGTTTCACATTTCATTCATATGCTCCAGTTTCTCAAGCATGAGATCGAAAAGCAGTAGTAGTAGTACGAAATTTTTATACAAATTTGGAATCGTCATATTTTTACATATAATCTGTGTAATGTCGAAGTTTCTTCTCCTTCCTCGTTCTAACAAACAATCTTGTCAGCACTAATTCTGTAGCTATTGCTGCGACTGTCAAAACTTATTCTCCGGTTAACTTTCCTAACCCTTTCAGAATTATGGGTTCAATTATCCCGCGTTTATTCTCCGATCAGGCGTTATTAAGTCTTCGTACAAAGCGTTTTCCTCGCTATTCCGAGAACAGAACTTACGATTCTGCTACCCGAGGCTGTACAACTGGCCCTCAGTAGTGTAGCGATCTGGAAAAATTTTCTGTCACAATTTCATTTTCTTGGATACCTCGAGAAGATAATGTGTAATCTTTCTCATCTGTTAGTCCTGTTAATCGTTTATTTCCACTGTGGTAGTCTGAATCTATGGATTTCGCAAACAATTATAACAACGCTGATCATTCGCACACCCAATCAGCCACACGAGCGAACAGCGGTTGGCATTCACCCATTAGGGTTTATGTGGCTCAGCAATTGTAGACCCGTCCTCTTTTGTCTGCGGGAAAGTCTTTTATTTCTAGACGAGATGGGATTCCCCTGGAAGAAGTATCACAGACAGTATGGACGTAGTCAAAAATCAACTTATGATGCATTCAGAAATCGACTTAGAAAGTGTTCAAAAATCAACGGGGGTGCGTTTTAAAATGATACGAATAATCGATAGAACAACGTGCGCTGGATGCTAGGCGCTTTGTGAAATTAGTTTTTTTCAGCAAGAATACGAACTTGGCGCCCCCTGAAATTGTAGATATGCCTGTTTGCCTCCTGTTAGATCGGGACCTGGCTCTTCTGACTCTCTGTTGACGCTTTCTGATCAAAGTATCGATATATTCTTACACCTCAACACATCTCGCTTAATATTATACCGAGTATGATGGTTTACAATTTCATACAAAATCACCACTTCAAATTGTTCTGTCCATGGAAAAACATTTAAAATAACTTGTTCGTAAACGTGAAAACACATGGCATTGAAAAAAATAAAAGACAACATATCCATTCATAGTAGTTCAATGATGTAAACAGAAACAACACTGGGCAAAGAAGTAGGTTAGAAAAACTATCTGAAAATAAATCTTCCAAGATATCAAGAAGGCCGAAGACAAAGAAAAAAGAAAGCACAGGAAAAAGGAAAGAAAATCTTTAATGTACAGTAGCGTTATCTTCACACGGACAGCGATCAGCTAGCTGGCGGGTTAGCAATATACACCTCATGGCTCTGGCTGAGACATATTCTTTTACCAGAATGATAAAGCTCCTATCATAGAGATGGTGAAAGGTGGCTACACTGAGCCACAGCGCCAGAGATCGCGCTAGAGAGTATTGTTCTGCCGCCTCCACTGGCAGTGATTATTGAGATGTCGTGGTGGGCAGTGCTTGGGGAGAGCTCGTGGTAGTCAGTGCTTGTTAAGAACTCGTAGCAGAGAGTGTTTGTTGAGATTTGCTAGTAGAGAGTGCTTGCTGAGATGTGATACTGAAAAGTTCTTGTTGACATGTGGTAATAGCGAGTCGGTGTGGAGATATATTGTAATGATTAGAGTGATTTTGGTCAATATATGAAGGTAACGAAACTTGATTTATTTTTCATTATTTCCATGTTTTAAATAATGTGTCATTACAGGTTCAGTCAACAAAGCATCTGGCTTGTGTTCTTGTATTAGAGTGTAATTCTGGTTTTCTTGAGTAATTATGGTATTTTTATTTTCTTTAATTAATTCAGTATAAATGATATTTAAAATTTCTTGTGTTATTGAAGAAGAACTGTGCCAGATGCGTATGTTGAGTCATACTTCCACACACAGAACAGTTACACTTGTGCTTGGGTTTCGTAGGTTTTATAGTTGCTGGGGACTTAATTAATTAATTGTGTTAATGAGAATTTCCATTTCATTCTTTGTTGTTGTTCTATGCAGTCAGATAGCGTAATAATACTAGTCAGGGCCAACCGTTTACGAGACTTCGTAATCGGACATACAGCTCCTAAAACAAAAAATTAAAATTATTTGCATTTGATTTTAATTAAGCCCCCATGCACGTGGCGACCCTGCCAGGATCGTCCCTTGGAATTCTTCTGATTGTAGAAATAGTAGACAGTAGGATTGTTGTAGTAATTTGTAGTTTAGTAATTGTAGTCTATATTGCATGTGTAGATTTGGTAATTGTCATTCTTCTAATGGTATTTTTTTTGCAAAATTTCATTTCTGTTGTCTTGTCTACGGGTTTGACAATTAGTGCAATTATTTCAATTGTTCGATTAATCGTGTTTGAGGGAAACATTTCGTGTGAATGGTATTGTTGGAGATAAAGTGTCATTGTCTGTAATTTTCATATAGTGACGAGTTTTGTATGTTTTGTAAATGATTACGCGATCGATGAAAAAGGCAAAAATGATGAATAGTGAGAATGACGAAATTGTTAACATGGCGAACTCGCCAACAGAGGAAAACAGTATCATGAATAATGAAGTGGAAAACAATTTAATAAGTCGGGACGCCGCCTCCACTGGCAGTGGTTGTTGAGAACTCGTAGTAGTCAGTGCTTGTTAAGAACTCGTAGCAGAGAGAGTTTGTTGAGATGTGCTAGTAGGGAGTGCTTGCTGAGATGTGATACTGAAAAGTTCTTGTTGAGATGTGGTAATAGCGAGTCGGTGTGGAGACATTTTCTGGGACCAAAGTGCGCATTACTGAAATGTGTGTACCAAATCAATTTATTGACCCACTCATCAGGAATACAAACTAACCAAACAGAGTTGTCGACCGATTTTCGTTTGAAAAGAATGTCATTGCGAACTAAATGATGCTGTCTAATCGCTACGCTTTCCTTTCTCCTCCACTTCTCCTTAATGTCCTTCCAGATTGGATCCTTATTTCGCTCCTTAGCGATGTCCTGGAGCGAAGACGAAATAAAGTTCTCAAACGCAACACCTTGAATGTACATCAATCAATAATTGCAGTCCTCTTCAGCACTTTGTTTCAAACCCATAGGTGCACGTGATAAATCATCAGCAACAATATTTGAAGATCCCTGTATGTAAACAATACTAAAATCAAATTCCTGTAGGTACAACGCCCATCGTGACAATCTGCCATGAGTTAATTTTGTCGACATAAGAAATTCCAGAGCTCGATGATCAGTGTAAACCTTAGTGTGTCTACCGAGCAAAAATGTGCGAAATTTTGTGAAAGCCCAAACAACAGCCAAAGCTTCAAGTTCCGTAATCGAATAACTCTTTTCGGATTTAGAGAGAACACGACTTCCAAATGCAATAGTCTTCTATACTACAACGCCGTTTTCTTCTATCTCTTGAAATAAATGTGCACCTAGGCCTTTGTATGATGAGTCCGTCGCCAAACAAAAATCTTTAGATAAATCCGGATGTGAAAGAAGTGGAGTAGCAACTAAAGCATCACGAAGTTGTTCAAATTCTGATTGAGCTTCCTCATCCCAACACCAATTAGAATTTTTTCCAGATAGTTCACATAAACGAGGTGTGGCCAAATTGTCCAATCTAACAAAGCCTCTAAGAAAATTACAGACACCAAGGAAACTACGAACATCACGTTTTGTGGTAGGAGCAGCATAATTACGAATAGCGTCTAGTTTCTCTGGATCAGGAAGAATACCTTCTGTAGAAATAATGTGACCGAGAAATTTCACCTGAGAACGACCAAATTCAGATTTTTCCAAGTTCACTGTCAGGCCCACTCGTGCAAAAATACGTAATAATGAATCCAAAATTTTGTTATACTCACTCCAAGAACGTTTAGCAATAAGAATATCGTCAACATATGAAGTAATATTGTCACGAAGATAAACAGGTAAAATTTCATTTCAACTACGAATGAATGCTGCAGAAGATACAGTAAGTCCAAACGGTAATTTCCGAAACTGGTAACAGTTACCAAAGGCTAAAAAGGCAGTATATTTTCTACAATCAGGGTGGAGTTCTATTTGCCAAAAACTTGCGCGCATATCAATCGTGGATAAAACTTTAAGTCCATGGAAATGTTGAAGAAGTTCATCTAAATTTTGTGGACGGTCAGTTTCAGGAATAATAATATTATTTATCTGTCTGGAGTCCAGAACCAAACGAATTGACCCATCCTTTTTAAGAACGACATGTAATGGGCTGGTATAAGGACTGACTGCTGGCTCAATAATGCCCTGATCTAACATGTATTGAAGTTCATTCTTAACCTTGTCTCTGTAAGCCAAAGGAATAGCGTACGTTTTCCCGCGAAATGGTGTGTGTTCTTTTACTTTAAATAAATATTGTAAGCCTTGTATAGTTCCTGTGTGATGACTAAACACTGTAGTATGTGAAGTCACAATATGGTGCAGCTCTTCTCTTGCAACGTCATCTGGCACTTCAGCTTTCTTAACCTTTTCATTAATTAATTCTTCGCTACTAATTACATCATCGCGTCTCTGTATCTATTGTCATTGTCATGAATAAACACACTGTCGTCATAATGCTCAACGAAAACATCAGAAGTAAGAAACCTTAAACATTTTGTATCTGATTCAGATCTTGCTAAACACTCGAAAAATTTCAAACATTTCGGCATTCCGGCAACAGTCAAATTCACACTTCCATCTTTAAAATTCAAAATTGCCTTATGTGTGTTAAGAAACTCCGTACCTAATATAATCTGTGTACTGAGTAATGGAACAATAATAAAATTAGCAGATAATTCGTATCCTTGACAAATGAAATTTAGGTTGGTCTGTTGTTTAACTTCCACACCTTTTCCAGAAATCGCTCCTCGAATTGTAGTTTTAGAAATAGGTAACACAGGACAGGCAATAGTTCTTTCACATATACGAAAAACTGATTCACTAACGACGTTCAATGGGCTCCCAGAATCTAAAACTGCAGTGAACTTATTCTTACCCACACATACTTCAATAACAGAATGTAAAAATGCGTCTACATTATTTTCCTTTTCGCCTAGCAAAATGTCTCTCATATCTTCCAGGCGTACGTAGTGTAAAGTTGTAGTGTCATTACTTTCTGAACCGTCTATATTGCTGCCAGAAGCCGAAGCTGCAAGTCATGGTCGATTGTTTGCGTCACGTCTTTGATTATTCCCGTCATTTCGCGGATCAATTTCTACTATTTCCACTTGTCTCTCTGAATTTCTGTCACGCGGAGGATGCCAATTAGGTCCTTCCTGTCTGTTAGATGCAAATTCTTGGTTGTGTCTGTTATTAAAATTTCTTTTTTCCTGTCTGTCTGCATAACTACTTCTTGTATAATTTCGACTGTCACTTCTGAAATTATTGTTAGACCTACTACCCTGGTTATTTCTGTAGTAAGAGTTTCTATTATTGTATGAATAATTTCTGTCTTGATGATACCGATTACTGTTTCCGTATGATTGATCATTCCGGTAAGAATTACCGTTATTATAATTGTCTGTGTAATTTCTGTTAGAACGTCTGTTATTGTCATAAGGCTGGTATCTATTGTCCTGTCTGTTACGTCTGTCATTCTCAAAATTACCCATATAACGCCCGTTCCGATCACTATCCCTTTTCTCTGAAAATCTATCGTAATTACTGTTACTGAAAAAGTTACAAGAAGTCCCGTCGTCGTTGTCATACTCAAGTTCTTGTAACAAAGTCTTAAAAGTCTCAATGTCGTCTTTACATCTTCCAGCTAAAGCAATTTGTCTTATGGATTGTGGCAGCTTAGTTAAACAAATGCGAATTAATTCAGTCGGGCTATAAGGGTTGGACAGGAACTGATTCTTTCGAATCATGTCTTCAAAGTATTCTGCCGGCGTGCGGAACTCAGACTGTTTAAAATTACGCTGCATAATCAGACTATGTTTGACTCTGTCCTGTGTGTTCTCGGACCAATATGCCGATAGAAATGCATGATAAAAATCATTCAGATTATTACAATCTCTAATGAGTGCACGCATCCGCGTCGCCGGTTCGTTTTCTAAATATCCACACATAAATTCCAGTTTGTGACTTAGTAGCCAATTTGGTGGGAGTGCATACATAAATTGATCTAACCATGCACATGGATGTATGTCATTCTTAGAATTACGAAAGATCTTAAATTTCCGAACAGTCAAAAAGTGTTTATAGTCAAAGTTTTCTCCTCGTGGCGACAAAGGCCTACCGCGTCTGTCCCAGTCCGAATGTCGATTATTGTCAAGTTCGCGTGCCTGGCGCTCTCTTGTTGCATCCCGTAAATGAAACAAATTATTTTCTTCAAACCCCTCTGGTATCTGTGATTCTAAATTTCTTTTGCTGTCTTTTCCTACGATTTCGCCTTCAATTTGTTTGACTTGCTTTTGTAATGCCTCAACTTCCCTTTTAACGCGTTCATTAAATTTTCCCTGATTTTCAACATGCTTATTTATGTTCTGGTACTCTTCGGTTTCTGCAAATGGCAATGGTGCTGTATCGTCTGAATCTCTGTCCCCATTTAAACTAAGATTTGTCAATTTGTCTGAAATCTCCTCAACTCTTTCCGATAAGTCACCTATTTTTTCTTTCTGTTTACCTACGTCTTCCGTAAGTGTCGCGACTCGGGTTTCAGTGTTGACACATTTGGTAGTTAACTGTTCATATTGTTGTGTTAGATTATTTATTCTGTCATTTGGTACGGATTCCTCGATTCTCTCAAATATTTCTTCCTTATCGTTTGTACGTTGTAAATTTAACTCCGAAAATTTTTGTACTATCACGCGATCTCTTTCTTCCTGTTCTCTATCCTGTTCCCTTTGTCTAATCTCTACTGCAATTAATCTATTATTGTGAGAATTCAAAATCGGTTGTACTTCTTCTCTGATTTCTTTCTTTAATTAATCTTTCATGTTTTTGAAACAAGTCCCTATTCGTGAATCTAACCGTGTTTCCATTGTTCCCATATCAGTTTTAATTTCAGATCGTAACTGTGATCCCATTGTTTTTAATTCAGATCCCAACTGTGTTCCCAGTGAGTCTAACCGTGATTCCATTGTTCCTATTTGTGATCCCAGTGAGTCTCGTAACTGCTCCATTGTTCCCCTATCTGTTTCTAACCGTGTTGCCAAAGTTCCCATCTGTGATCCCAGTGAGTGAAACCGTGTTTCCATTGTTCCCATATCAGTTTTAATTGTTCCTATCTCTGTTTTTAATTCAGATCTGAACTGTGTTCCCATATTTCATATAGCACTCATCAACTGCTCCATAGTAACTGGTTCGAAATTCTTTTCGTCCCTAACATTTCTCGCAAAATCAGTTTCCTTCATCATAGCTGTAAAGCTATCTGTGTTCGATACTATTTCAGAACCTTCTATCGTTAATCTCGTATTCTGTGATTGAGAAAAATTTTGAAATCGTTCCGGACTATTTTCCCGACTTATTAAATTGTTTTCCACTTCATTATTCATGATACTGTTTTCCTCTGTTGGCGAGTTCGCCATGTTAACAATTTCGTCATTCTCACTATTCATCATTTTTGCCTTTTCATTGATCGCGTAATCATTTACAAAACATACAAAACACGTCACTATATGAAAATTACACACAATGACTCTTTATCTCCAACAATACCATTCACACGAAATGTTTCCCTCAAACACGATTAATCGAACAATTGAAATAATTGCACTAAATTGTCACACCCATAGACAAGACAACAAAAAATAAAATTTTGCAAAAAAAAATACCATTAGAAGAATGACAATTACCAAATCTACACATGCAATATAGACTACAATTACTAACTACAAATTACTACAACAATACTACTGTCTACTATTTTTACAATCAGAAAAATTCCAAGGCACGATCCGAAGCAGCGGTCGCCACGTGAATGGGGGCTTAATTAAAATAGAATGCAAATAATTTTAATTTTTTTGCTTTAGTAGCTGTCTGTCCGATTACGAAGTCTCGTAAACGGTTGGCCCTGACTAGTATTATTACGCAATCTGACTCCATAGAACAACAACAAAGAATGAAATGGAAATTTTCATTAACACAATTAATTAATTAAGTCCCCAGCAACTATAAAACCTACGAAACCAAAGCACAAATGTAACTGTTCTGTGTGTGGAAGTATGACTCAACGTACGCACCTGGCACGGTTCTTCTTCAATAACACAAGAAATTTTAAATATCATTTATACTAAATTAATTAAAGAAAATAAAAATACCATAATTACTCAAGAGAACCAGAATTACACTCTAATCCAAGAACACAAGCCAGATGCTTTGTTGACTGAACCTGTAATGACGCATTATTTAAGACACTGAAATAATGAAAAAAAAAACACAGAATATTTTACCTTCATATATATTGACGAAAAGCACTCTGATCATTACAGTATTTCCATTTGAACCATCTGCTGTCTATCCCATCAACAACTGCATAAAACATGGAACAACATCTCGACAAACACTGCCCACTAGCACATCTCAACACACACTGACTACTACGAGTCCTCGACAAGCACTGCCCACTACGACATCTCAATAATCACTGGCAGTGGAGGCGGCGGAACAATACTCTCTAGCGCGATCTCTGGCGCTGTGGCTCAGTGTAGCCACAGCTACTAAAGCAAAAATTAAAATTATTTGCATTTTATTTTAATTAAGCCCCCATGCACGTGGCGACCGCTGCTTCGGATCGTCCCTTGGAATTCTTCTGATTGTAGAAATAGTAGACAGTAGGATTGTTGTAGTAATTTGTAGTTTAGTAATTGTAGTCTATATTGCATGTGTAGATTTGGTAATTGACATTCTTCTAATGGTATTTTTTTTTTGCAAAATTTCATTTCTGTTGTCTTGTCTACGGGTTTGACAATTAGTGCAATTATTTCAATTGTTCGATTAATCGTGTTTGAGGGAAACATTTCGTGTGAATGGTATTGTTGGAGATAAAGTGTCATTGTCTGTAATTTTCATATAGTGACGAGTTTTGTATGTTTTGTAAATGATTACGCGATCGATGAAAAAGGCAAAAATGATGGATAGTGAGAATGACGAAATTGTTAACATGGCGAACTCGCCAACAGAGGAAAACAGTATCATGAATAATGAAGTGGAAAACAATTTAATAAGTCGGGAAAATAGGCCGGAAACAGTTCAAAATTTTTCACAATCGAAAAATTTTCAGAATACGAGATTAACGACAGAAGAGATGCAGCAGTTAATGAGTGCAATATTAAATTTGGGATCACAGTTACGATCTGAATTAAAAACAGGTAGGGAAACAATGGCAACACGGTTAGACTTACAAATGGGAACAATGGAGCAGTTTTGATCTGAATTTAAAACAGAGATACGAACAATTACAACTGAGATGGGAACTTTGGGATCTGAATTAAAAACTGATATGGGAACACTGGAAACACGGTTAGATTCACGAATAGGGACATGTTTCAAAACCATGAAAGATGAATTAAAGAAAGAAATTAGAGAAGAAGTACAACCGATTTTGAATTCTCACAATAATAGATTAATTGCAGTAGAGATTAGACAAAGGGAACAAGAGAGAGAACAGGAAGAAAGAGATCGCGTGATAGTACAAAAATTTTCAGAGTTAAATTTACAACGTGCACACGATAAGGAAGAAATATTTGAGAGAATCGAGGAATCCGTACCAAATGACAGATTAAATAACCTAACACAACAATATGAACAGTTAACTACCAAATGTGTCAACACTGAAACCCGAGTCGCGACACTTACGGAAGACGTAGGTAAACAGAAAGAAAAAATAGGTGACTTATCGGAAAGAGTTGAGGAGATTTCAGATAAATTGACAAGTCTTAGTTTACATGGGGGCAGAGATTCGGATGATACAGCTCCATTACCATTTGCAGAAACCGAAGAGTACCAGAACATAAATAAGCATGTTGAAAATCAGGGAAAATTTAATGAACGTGTTAAAAGGGAAGTTGAGGCATTACGAAAGCAAGTCAAACAAATTGAAGGCGAAATCGCAGGAAAAGACAGCAGAAGAAATTTAGAATCACAGATAGCAGAGGGCTTTGAAGAAAGTAATTTGTTTCTTTTACGGGATGCAACAAGAGAGCGCCAGGCGCGCGAACTTGACAATAATCGACATTCGGACTGGAACAGACGCGGTAGGTCTTTGTCGCCACGAGGCGAAAACTTTGACTATAAACACTTTTTGACTGTTCGGAAATTTAAGATCTTCCGCAATTCTAGGAATGACATACGTCCATGTTCATGGTTAGATCAATTTACGTACGCACTTCCGCCAAGTTTGCCACAAAGTCACAAACTGGAAATTATGTGCAGCTATTAAAGTCCTCAGGGGATTCACTACACTAAGTGAATATGTGCGTAGCGTTCACAGGGCCCCGAGCTGTAGTGGTGCTACACTCCTGGAAATTGAAATAAGAACACCGTGAATTCATTGTCCCAGGAAGGGGAAACTTTATTGACACATTCCTGGGGTCAGATACATCACATGATCACACTGACAGAACCACAGGCACATAGACACAGGCAACAGAGCATGCACAATGTCGGCACTAGTACAGTGTATATCCACCTTTCGCAGCAATGCAGGCTGCTATTCTCCCATGGAGACGATCGTAGAGATGCTGGATGTAGTCCTGTGGAACGGCTTGCCATGCCATTTCCACCAGGCGCCTCAGTTGGACCAGCGTTCGTGCTGGACGTGCAGACCGCGTGAGACGACGCTTCATCCAGTCCCAAACATGCTCAATGGGGGACAGATCCGGAGATCTTGCTGGCCAGGGTAGTTGACTTACACCTTCTAGAGCACGTTGGGTGGCACGGGATACATGCGGACGTGCATTGTCCTGTTGGAACAGCAAGTTCCCTTGCCGGTCTAGGAATGGTAGAACGATGGGTTCGATGACGGTTTGGATGTACCGTGCACTATTCAGTGTCCCCTCGACGATCACCAGTGGTGTACGGCCAGTGTAGGAGATCGCTCCCCCACCATGATGCCGGGTGTTGGCCCTGTGTGCCTCGGTCGTATGCAGTCCTGATTGTGGCGCTCACCTGCACGGCGCCAAACACGCATACGACCATCATTCGCACCAAGGCAGAAGCGACTCTCATCGCTGAAGACGACACGTCTCCATTCGTCCCTCCATTCACGCCTGTCGCGACACCACTGGAGGCGGCCTGCACGATGTTGGGGCGTGAGCGGAAGACGGCCTAACGGTGTGCGGGACCGTAGCCCAGCTTCATGGAGACGGTTGCGAATGGTCCTCGCCGATACCCCAGGAGCAACAGTGTCCCTAATTTGCTGGGAAGTGGCGGTGCGGTCCCCTACGGCACTGCGTAGGATCCTACGGTCTAGGCGTGCATCCGTGCGTCGCTGCGGTCCGGTCCCAGGTCGACGGGCACGTGCACATTCCGCCGACCACTGGCGACAACATCGATGTACTGTGGAGACCTCACGCCCCACGTGTTGAGCAATTCGGCGGTACGTCCACCCGGCCTCCCGCATGCCCACTATGCGCCCTCGCTCAAAGTCCGTCAACTGCACATACGGTTCACGTCCACGCTGTCGCGGCATGCTACCAGTGTTAAAGACTGCGATGGAGCTACGAATGCCACGGCAAACTGGCTGACACTGACGGCGGCGGTGCACAAATGCTGCGCAGCTAGCGCCATTCGACGGCCAACACCGCGGTTCCTGGTGTGTCCGCTGTGCCGTGCGTGTGATCATTGCTTGTACAGCCCTCTCGCAGTGTCCGGAGCAAGTATGGTGGGTCTGACACACCGGTGTCAATGTGTTCTTTTTTCCATTTCCAGGAGTGTATTTCCCTTTTAGTTTTCTGCACCGCTGCCTACTCTTATACTATTCTTTGCATCTATAAAAACAACTCTTCAACTATCCATCTATCTAGACAGTAGGTAAAGAATAACCGGATTTGACTGTTTTACCCAAAAGTGACTTTGGAAATTACCGTTTGGACTTACTATATTTTCTGCAGCATTCATTCGTAATTTAAACGAAATTTTACCTGTTTATCTTCGTGACAACATTACTTCATATGTTGACGATATTCGTATTGCTAAACGTTCTTGGAGTGAGCACAACAAAAATTTGGATTCATTATTACGTATTTTTGCAAGAGTTGGCATTACGGTGAACTTGGAAAAATCTGAATTTGGTCGTTCTCAGGTGAAATTTCTCGGTCACACTATTTCTACAGAAGGTATTCTTCCCGATCCAGAGAAGCTAGACGCAATTCGTAATTATGCTGTTCCTACCACAAAACGTGATGTTCGTAGTTTCCTTGGTGTCTGTAATTTTCTTAGACGCTTCGTTAGATTGGATGATTTGGCCACACCTCGTTTACACAGAAAATGCTTTCATAAATTACGAGAAAACTGTTACTTCAGTAATATGGAAAAACGCATTCGATCTGTTCTTGCCAAATGCAAATTATGTCAAAAGGCTAAGCCGCCAACTGTTTCTCACAGAGCACCGTTGTTTCCTATCATTCCAGCGAAATTAAAGGACATGGCTGCAGTCGGTTTGTTCGGTCCAGTGGTTCGTTCTACTAATGGTTTTGCGTACATTTTCGTAGCAGTGGAATTGACATCAAAATATGTGTGTTTTACACCTTTACGCAAAGCAACAGCTCGTTCAGTATCTAATGCTTTCATCAAACATTTTCTTAAAGAAGTTGGTCATGTTGATAAGGTTATATCAGATAATGGATCACAGTTTCGCTCTAAAATTTGGCTTCGTACTCTGCGGCGTCGTAAGATTAAACCAATTTTTAATTCACTTTTTCACCCTCAATCTAATGCTTCAGAGAGATGGATGAAGGAAATCAATAAATTGTGCCGTCTTTATTGTCATCAGAATCACAGAACTTGGGATCAGTATCTTCATATTTTTCAAAACATTCTGAATGAACTTCCTAATGACTCAACCTCTTTACCGCCTATACTGATATTATAAAATAAAGTACCAACAAATCGCATTTCTGAAATCGTTCCTTTTCCGCCTTCACGGAAACTGCGGCATTCTGAAGTTGTCAACCTGGCTCTACGAAATATTGCGTCTACGGCTGCAAGAAGAGAGAAATCAGCTCAACGTCCTGGTCGTTTAAAAATTTTGTCAGTCGGTCAAAAGGTGTTAATTAAGTCTCATCGTTTGTCTCACAAAGGAAAAGGCTTATGTCGCAAATTTTTTCTGCTTTATAACGGTCCATATAGAGTTCGCAAAATTATTCATGATAACACTATTGAAGTAGAAACTCTTAAATCCCGGCGCTCTAAGGGAATACATCATATATCTAACGTTAAAATTTTTGTGGAATGACATACTTTTGAGAAACCAACAGTTATACGTAAACATGCGGAGAGTACAAGGATACCGCGCTGTGTTTTGGCGGCGGCACATACTCAAAGCAACAGTCAGTCTGCGCGCCGCACAAGGCAGTCGTTGACCGCAAACAATTACTTCCTACGTCACGCGCCTATAGCTGATCGAGCGCTCAGTGTGAATGCACTTACAGCCGTAAACAAATACACAGTCTAATTTTTCCGATTAAATTCAGTATAAGCTATAGTGACTTGATGAATTATGTTATTAACGTTCAGTATTTTTCAGGATACGGTTGTATAAAATATTTAAGACCTTCAGGTAAATTCTGTGCGTGTCCGACGTTAAGACGACTTGCTATGGAGAAAATTTCAGGAAGAATGTAATTTCGAAGAAAAAAGTAATAAACTAAAAAGGGTAACTATTAATTGAGTTTATTTTTCAGGTAACATAATTCCACTTAGGTACGTATTTTAGATGTAATTTGCTGCTCGCGATTACGTGATTCATACTTTGTGCTAATTTCATGTTCTATGAATTTACTTGTGAAGCGACGTGCTTGTGTACATTTGCTGATTTTGACAATTATTGATTAATGAACAGTGTTATTACTTATGTATATTATGCATCGCTTGGCTGCTATAATTGTCACCTGATTAATTGTGCTGATATGGTTACGTATGTAAGTTATACTTTGTGATTTATCTGCTTGCGCCTTCATGTTTACTTATTAAGATTACATATGAACATTTATTTGCTTATGCTGATATGATGCTAATGACTTGTTTATTACGTAAGATATATGTTTGCTGCTGTGCGTATGGATTGCATATTTACACATTTCTGTTTGTTGTCACAACTACTCTTCAATTTAGAATATAGCAATGCTGATATACTGTGTACGTACATAGAGTTTAGGTTACACTGTGGTATTAATTATAGATTGTTCGCTTGGCAGAGCCTCGTTGTAGGAATTGTGCTGTATCCATTTGTTGACATTCTGTTCTCTACTGGTATATTTACTCGCTATTGCATGTTTTGCTTACGCTCAGTGCCTGATATTTTTAAGATAAGAAAATGAACTGCTATAATGCTACGAACGACATTAGTACAAGAAACTTCATAGAAGTCACATGAGATGGAGGTTTTATGGAAGCTGTATAAATTTATGCTAATAGGAAGGAAGCTAACGACATGACATACCAACACTAGGTTAGACCATTGACAGTTATTACACAGCATTTTTCATGAGTAATTGAAATAGGAAGTGACACTTGACACAAGAAATACTCCACATGTTTGCTTCTGTTTGCCATAATTCTTGAAGTGGTGTACACACTGTGAAATATTATGATCATTAACACTTCGTAATCGTACTTACTTACTGAAAGTTATTCAAACTAAAGGCTGTTAGAGGTCATGTATGCATTTCTTTTATTTAATGATGGACAAGGAACCAAAATGTATCTTATAATTTATAATGAGTAGAAAATTTGGGTCAGATGGATTACACAGAGGTTGTGTGTGGACACTGTGTCTTCGGATTGTATGGGATGCTGAATTGAAGTTTGCACTAGGATTTTGTCTGCACTTGTTCGAGGAGACTGACTAGAGGAAAGAGTTGTTATGGAAGTGAAATGATATTGGCGATGAGGTTTATATGTATCGACGTATTGAAGATGTATTATTGATGATATTGATGATAAGGTTTATATGTAGACGTAAAAGGTATTATTGATGTGATGCTGATGATTATTAGAGTTTTGGTGGATAAGAGGTAAAGTAAGTGAGGAGCATATTTTTTTTGTTGGTTTATATGGAACAAGGAGGATGAAGATGGCAGACTAGAACACTTAAGTAGAAGGAAGATTGTCTACACACTCTTTGTTAAATCAATAAGCAGTACATACTTTTTTTTGAGAGAGGAAGCATTTGCATATCTTGGCTCACTGACAGTTGTTCAGCAACCGTACATTTTGATCTGGCTTGGCAAACATTGGTCTTGACATGATGACTATGACGTTGACTAACTATTATTGACTGTTATACATTGCTGCCACTACTACTTGATACACATGATGAACATAAAATTTTGACAGAATTGCATTTACACAGTTAACACTATTCAACTACACAGGAGCACTAAATGTGGATGAAAGATGAGTGAGTGTGTTTTGTGTGTTTTCCTTTTATAATCCCAGAGAAGTGATCCCAACCTATCTCCTAAATATTATTTTACTTGTTGTTGTGGCTTGCACTGACACCCATAAATATTATAGGTTTACTGTTATTGTGTACTGTAATAGTTAATATGACAACTACCTGATATCATTTGTGCGTTTATTGTGATTTGTATGTTTAGTGTAAGAGCATTGATAATAATTTTGTTAATTGTGTGTGCACTCAAACTATTGTTCATGACTGAACTGTCTCATTAGTGATAGTGAATATTATGGACTGTTACCTGCACTTGTTCAACATAATGGGTGCCACTTGGAAATGTTTAATTTGTGCTAATGAACTTTGAGTAACTGACTGATTAGTGATAGGGAATATTATGGACTGTGATTTGCACTTTTTCTACATGATTGCTGCCACTAGGACATGTTTAATTTCTGCTGATGAACAGTGTGATTAGTGATAGTGAATATTATGGACTGCGGTCAGCACCTGTTCAACATTACTGGGTGCCACTGATGGACTGCTTCTACTGAACAGATGTCACTTGTTGCTGTCAGCACCTGCTCAACATTGCTGAGTGCCACTGATGGACTGCTTATACTGAAACGGTGTTACTTGTTGGTGTCTGCACCTGTTCAACATTGCTGGGTGCCACTGATGGACTGCTTCTACTGAAATGATGTCACTTGTTGGTGTCTGCACCTGTTTAACATTGCTGGGTGCCACTGATGGATTGCTTCTACTGAAAAGATGTCACCTGTTGATATCTGTACCTGCTCAACATTGCTGGTGCCACTAATGGAACTGCTTATACTGAAATGGTGTTACTTGTTGGTGTCTGCACCTATTCAACATTACTGGGTGCCACTGATGGACTGTTTCTACTGAAAAAATGTCACTTGTTGGTTTTTGCACCTGTTGACCATTGCTGGGTGCTACTGCTGGAACTGTCAACTGCTTATTCTTGAGCTATGGAAAGCGTTTATGTGAATATTTGTATAAACTGATTTTTTGTGTATTACTGTTTGTGAAAAGTTATGAGACTCTTACCTGCACATATTCGTCATTTCTGACGTTATTGATTGAACTGTTTAACCACATAATACTTGTGTAAACTATTATGTAAAGTCACATGTATGGAAGAATTTGTATTGCTTACTGTATTTTATATATTAGGTTATTGAAAGGTCAGTGCAAAGCCAAAATTTTATCTAGTTATATGATATTTATGCATTAATATTATCTTTTATTTTTGTCTGTATTTTTTTGACGAATTTGGTGGTATTTTCACCACCAATGCTGGCAAAAATACCATCAAATTCTAGCCCGTGGAGGAAGGGCATATGAAAGGTGGCTACACTGAGCCACAGCGCCAGAGATCGCGCTAGAGAGTATTGTTCCGCCGCCTCCACTGGCAGTGATTATTGAGATGTCGTGGTGGGCAGTGCTTGGGGAGAGCTCGTGGTAGTCAGTGCTTGTTAAGAAATAGTAGCAGAGAGTGTTTGTTGAGATGTGCTAGTAGAGAGTGCTTGCTGAGATGTGATACTGAAAAGTTCTTGTTGACATGTGGTAATAGCGAGTCGGTGTGGAGATATATTGTAATGATTAGAGTGATTTTGGTCAATATATGAAGGTAACGAAACTTGATTTATTTTTCATTATTTCCATGTTTTAAATAATGCGTCATTACAGGTTCAGTCAACAAAGCATCTGGCTTGTGTTCTTGTATTAGAGTGTAATTCTGGTTTTCTTGAGTAATTATGGTATTTTTATTTTCTTTAATTAATTCAGTATAAATGATATTTAAAATTTCTTGTGTTATTGAAGAAGAACTGTGCCAGATGCGTACGTTGAGTCATACTTCCACACACAGAACAGTTACACTTGTGCTTGGGTTTCGTAGGTTTTATAGTTGCTGGGGACTTAATTAATTAATTGTGTTAATGAGAATTTCCATTTCAATCTTTGTTGTTGTTCTATGCAGTCAGATTGCGTAATAATACTAGTCAGGGCCAACCGTTTACGAGACTTCGTAATCGGACATACAGCTACTAAAACAAAAAATTAAAATTATTTGCATTTGATTTTAATTAAGCCCCCATGCAATGGCGAATACGTCCTGGGCAGAGTCAGGGACGTAAAAGAAGGGAACTAGCTTTACGATTTATCTGGCTGCCTCAAAGACACTTAAGTCAAAATATCTTGATATATGCGCGCTTTTTTACTTGTTAGTGTTAGTAACAATGTCATGGAATATAATGCATCCTGTCAACTAAAGAAACATGATACATAATGTCATTTTCTATAACATGACACATGCCATCATGTCGTCCAACATGGCACTTGCCACATCATGCAATGTGACACAGTGTGTCATTAAAGTTTGGGATGCATGCATGCCCGCTTTGGTACAGTCCTGCTTCCTATTATAGATTCACCCCCACTCTCAAATACTTCCTACTGTAGATGCTTCCCACTCTCTAGAAGCACATAAATTTGTGTATATTTTTTCTTACACCTCTCACCATATATGTAACAAGGGGTGGGTTTTGGTGGAGAAATGGTCACCTCTGAGAAAAAATCAACCTCGACCACCCAGAAGTCAAAAACTTGTTTTAGCGTTCCTGCAGGAACAAATCCACTCCCAGAAATTTTATTCTCCCAGAAACACGTTTTTAGCTATTAGACATTTGTTGTTTGCTACAAGTGCCAAATTTTAGGCACAGACTCAGGGACTCTAGCCTAGAAACTGCAAGATGCAGGTGGGCCAACACGTTGTGGGCAAGAGAGCTCACTGTGCTGTGGGAGTAGGATTTCAACTCGTAAGGAAGTGCGAATACGTCAAGATATTTTGATTTAACTGTCTTTGAAACTCACAGATAAGTTGAAAAGCTAGTTTCCTTCTTTTACATCACTAACTCTGCCCACGACATATTAGTCTCGTTTGTGCTATGAAAGGAGCATTTTTCATTCTGGTTCTCAACTTTTACTCTACCATAATCTTGACATTTGACCGTAATAGCTTGGCAACTGATGTAGGTTTTTGTGTCCACGGTACAGGTTTTTTTAAAATGTGTTTCAAACCATGTTGCTTGAGTTAGACGTCTTTAGTCTGGCTCCTCTACACTTTCCAGCCTGGTATGGTTGAACTTGTCCAATATAACCCATTGTGTCCTCAGAGAACACGAGTCTCGCAAACCACATTAATGTAACATGTCCATGGGTGGCTCTCATTTATAACTTTTTCATATATTTTTTTAAATTGTCATTTTTAGTTTTGTTATTTTCTACTACAATTTTAAATTAAAAAATTGGTTAATTTGAATGTTTTTTTATTTTTTGCTTGATAGTGACATACATGTTACTCATATTAGCATGAGACTGTATATGCAAACATACGAAAAAAATAACCACAAATATTCAATAGAGTGGACAAAATAACAGAAAACATAAATATGACACCGAATGATATATTAAATACTGTGCAAAGTTTTTGATAATAATGCATGCAAATGGTTTATATTACGTAGGCGAACTTAGGATACGACAATATTACACAGATAAAATTTCTTAAAAGCTTCCTACATTGCAAGGTGAATTATTTATGCAGCAAACAATAAATTATTGAAAAGTATTATCTTGTTACTATTTTCTTAAGATACCTGTCACAGATTTTTTGAAGCACGCAACAATAAGAATTTAAAATTAAGAAACCGCCGCTAGAAAAACTCATGTGAATAATTTTGGTGCAAAATGTTATAATAACGAATACGAATTAAGCATAACTATGAGTGTCTGATCAATCCTGTACGAAATCTGACCAACTTAAACTTATTTTGTACGAAAATATAGTAATAGTAGTTTTTGAAGAAAACGCAGCAAAACATTTTCTGTTGGTTAGAAATATGGTGTCCTTTTTTCTGACTTTCGGGTTAGTTTAACTTTCTGGGTGGCCATCGGCAAAGCTTTAAAAGCTGAACCAAACAGTGTATCATTTTGTACAGAGTTGGCCATAATTCTGGTTTGGTACAAGCATTGTTTTGCATGTTCAAACATTTTTTTCGAAGATTTTAAGTCACTGGTGAATAAAATCTTTAACATATAAATAACGAAACGATAATCAACTGCAACCACCAGTTTTTTTTAATTATATCCGAATGTAGCGCTAAAAATGTTACGAATTTCTACGAAACACAGTTTCATGTGCAAACCCACGATTTTTCGCAACTTAAAATTCGAACGATGAAAGATTTTTGCAATTGCTTCTTATAATTAGCGTAAGAATATATTTTTTATTATCATCTGTATCGTAACCGTCTCAGCCCGTGCTATTCGCATGAAAACGGATTTCTGTGCTTTTTACTTGCAACTTTAGACCGCTGTTCGTGGCAACGGATTAAGCTATCACAAAACAATTTGTCTACGTTCACACAAAATTTTAAACCATTCGAAAAAGTTCGAAACATAGAAACAACGCGTGTAAAAAAACTCACAAAAAAGCGCTTTTTGCACGTAAAATCCGAATGCAGACATCTTTTTGAAAGCGAGTTTCCAATTTATAATAATAAGAATGCCTTTTTTATTTAGTTGATTCACTTTAAACCCGTTTCCGCGCGTTCAATTTACGTTCTTGTAAGAACGAAATTTTACGTGCTATTTCAACCGTGTTTATTCCATTGGAATAATACATGAGATGCATAAATAAACGTATATTTTTGCAAAAAAGGTGTTGTGTACTGCGTCAGTAACCCCCCCCCCCCCCCATCACAGTGGGAGCTTACAATGGGCGCACACCTCATATGTTAAAGAAAACGCAGAATAAACACAAAGAATAAAATTACAATAAGGAAAGGGAAGACATAGGAATAAAGAGCGGTATTGCTCCAGTGATAGTCCCCAGGGGTCAGGGAATTCACGCACTTGTAAGAACGAAATTTTACTTGCTACATTTAGCTCGACTTTATTCCATCGTATCCCGACAGCGAGTAAAGATTATTTATTAGATAAAAAAAATTAGTTTTTACATCATCCATTTATCTACCTTCGAGCAACATTTTAACCGATTCAAACAAGTTTAAACTATAGAAATGCCGCGCTTCAAAAACCTACCATAAAAACGTTTTTTGGCGCTATAACGATATTTTTGGCTCGAGGCGTCATTTGTTCTTAACACGATTTTTCTAGCATGCTAGTCACGATATTAGAACTTTTCTTCACTCATTGAGTAATTTTTTCATCACAGTAGGTGCAAGAACTTATAATGTCACAACGTTGACTTACTTTCGTTCATCTTTTGTTGCATTCGTTATCCGAGATCAGAGTCCTTTGTCTAACTCTGACTGGCCTTTGCATCCGAAGAAGCAGGACGCAAGCGCGACTGCCCTGATTTTATGAAGCATTTATGCACTGAGGTAATAAAAACCACGGGATAGCGATATGAACAAATACAGATGGCTTTAGTTTCACGTACGCAAAGTATGAAAGGGCAGTCCATTGGCGGAGCTGTCATTTGTACGCCGGTGATTCATGTGAAAAGATTTCCGACGTGATTATGGTCGCGCAATGGGAATTAACAGAATTTGAACGCGGAGTGGTAGTTGGAGCTAGACGCATGGGCTGGTCGGATGCGGCCAGCTTTGCACGGAAAGGTGCCGCGCAACGCGCGCGAAGCCGGCTGCTGCCAGCACTTTGTCACGTGACCAGCCTCCGGCCAGCGCGCCGCTGCGGTCAAAGTGGTACGCAGCTGAATGGGGCAGCGCGCACGTTGCACTGCCAGTGGGCTGCCAGCCGTCAGTGCGGTTACAGCATAGAGTAGAAGTATCTCTGGAGTGAGCATTCAGAGGCGCAGAATTGAATTTGGGTTGTCAACATACGTTGTCACAATGGTCACGTGATCTCGGGACGCCGTAGATTTATCCGACATTCGTCCTATAAATTTTGAATGTTGTCATATCGCTAGTAAAGACAGATTCCCTTCGTAAGTGCTGTGGATTTAGTATAGACGTTTTGCAGGCACCATAAAAGTTTACGTCTGATATTTGAAATAAATTGGGCTCTTAGCTTTGAAGAGCAAAATGAACGAGCATGACGTCACAGAAGCTTCACGTCATCATGTATTTACAATGTCTTTCATGTCACATCTCGTCAAGTCACTTAACACAGTACTGAACGGCGAAATTGGGGTTTTGAGTCACCATCCCTAATATGCATAAAATGTTAGAGTATAGTATCAGAACTGAGGAGCTAACAACGACAGAGTTTGTCAATGGCCGCAGCAAACTTTACAACCTATGTTCTTGATCAGTTATGTTTGGTAAATTACTGAGAAGTGACACAACGTTTCAAAACATCGACAATTATTTGCTAGGGAAAATATGTGCATTCATACACATCAAAGAAAGCTTCAAACGAATTAATGAAGCCTGTTAAACTTATCCATTATGTTTTTTCTTACGTAATTAATAACGTCATAAACAACTGTATTTGACTCCTTCATTAAAGCTAACTTTTTTGCTTAAAATGTCATATGGTGGAATTTTCTTCGTCTACTTACATTCTTATACATATACATTGTGGGCGTCAGCGCTGTTGTGTTATCGTAAAACCTAAATAACCTCGCCTTCGGATATACGACCTCGGTTGTGTAAGAAAGTGGAAAAAATATCTCAGTCGTCATGGAACATCTCCAATTTGTCACTAAAACAAAGCGCTATTATAAAATAAAGATTATGAAGATACAACAGTACAAAATCCACTATTATGAGGAGAATGAGCGCGGCGAAAATAGGTGAACTTAAGATGGTAACAGACTGGTACCGTCAAAATTTTCTTCCCGAGAAACCTTGACGTACCGTGAAATGACGTGACGTTCCGTTGACGACCTGTGCGAATGCCTCCATTCGTAAGGTATTGTAGAATGTTTTGATGTTATGTGACGTGTGGACGTCTCCTGATGACGGACGCGAATTGGCGTTAAACAATCGACGTCGTCCCTAGATCACGTGACAATTCCAGTTTAATGCTGACAACATGCGCAGGAGGCAATGCTCACTCCAGAGATATTTCTACTCTATGAGTTCCAGCAGCGAAGATATTTTACATTTTATTATTTGTTTGCTGCTGCATGTCCGCAGAAGGATCTCTCTGTCATCGTGGACTTTGATACGGAGAAATTTATTATAAACATGAGGGAGAGGCCTCCTTTGTGAGACTTGTCATCTGAAGATATACCGACAAAAATGTGAAAAAGAGAATGGGGGAGGAAGTGACTACGATATTCGGGGGCAGAGAATGTGCAGCACCGCAGGAACAAAACACGCTGTGTAAGTTCTATTACTTCTATTCACCTTTACTAACACAACATTGCATATAATTCAGACTACGGTGAATGTCATCCAACTACCATGGCAGAGAGCCTTCATGTACAAAGTAATCGGCAAAACCGTTTCTGTAGTGTGAACTGAATGCACGCCTACGCATTTGTTGTGGAATATCTTCATGAACTGAAGAATATCTATACAGTGTATCTAAATACTGAACACCATCACTCTTTCGTGCATAGTCGTATAGAACACAACATGCCTTAACAATGTCTATAGCGAAATGAACGTCCACATGCAGGGGACTGTGAAAGATCCTACACTTACTTGCCATTATCTTGAACGTGCACTCTACGAAACGTCTTGCTCGAGAATGACGATAGTTCAATACTTTTTTTTCTTTGTATCAAGTCGCAGATCTACGTAGGGACACATAATTCTGCGTGACTGCGAAAATGCGTCGTCAGTAACAAATACATAACGTGCTGGCGTTTTGTTTATGCCTGAAATGTGTTTGTTTTCCGGAACGTCCAAGTTATTAGACAGTATTCGCTTACAGAACACTGATTGTTGAAATATCGTTGAGTCAGAACATTTACCATACGACAGCACATCTACAGTGAAAAATTTATAGTTTGCATCACAAACTGCCATTAATACAGTAGAGAAATATTTCTTATAGTTGAAGAATATTGGGTTCCCGGGTTCGATTCCCGGCGGGGTCAGGGATTTTCTCTGCCTCGTGATGGCTGGGTGTTGTGTGCTGTCCTTAGGTTAGTTAGGTTTAAGTAGTTCTAAGTTCTAGGGGACTGATGACCATAGATGTTAAGTCCCATAGTGCTCAGAGCCATTTGAACCATTTTTTTGAAGAATATTGATGCAGTGTTTGCTGGTTTCACTAGTCGCACATTCTTTCCATCAATGGCGTCGAGACAGTTTGGGATGATTGGCCTTGGTTTCAAACTCTTTTGCTATTTGGAGCCAGTCGTTTTTCGTCAGTTCTGACATTCATCTTTTAAGATAATCCAGACTGATGAACATACTCTTCTTACAATTTCTTTGATTGTTGTTACTCCATGTCGGAAATCATGATGCAGAATGAGTCGTGCATGGCTCGTGTTCATGCCATTTATCGTTTGTCATCTTCTATTACGCTACTGCCGCCTCGTTTTCTTATTCCATTTAATGGCGTCACTAACTTCCTGCCTTACTTGTCCGCGAGCGGCAGCAGCAGCGTGTATCGATAAGTGCACTGTCGTATCATCTCTGGAGCGACCGATAATATTTCCGGGTCGTCGTGTGTCTGGCAGTCAGTTGGAGACGGACCAGCAGTGAAGTCGGGGACGGAGCGCCGGTGAGGCGCCGACAGCCACTGCTCGCCGACCGCTGGCGACACACATCAACCGTCCGACGGAGGGAGATTGGAGCGGGAAGACCGTTGGTTGGTCGTCTCATCGGCCGACGTATATTTGGCCCCTTCACCGTTGCCGGGCCTGGGGAGCTGGTCGGTTGGCGTGGAGCAGCGAGGAAATCTCCGCGGCGCGTAGTTTGGCCGAGGCTGCCGGCGGCGTCCACACGCGGTCGGACTGTGTGGTGCTGTTCCCATTGCTACGAGTTCCTTGGCGCACCGATCCTGGACACGAAAGTTGAGTTTTGACTTAACCTACCAGCAAGTCACGACTGTTAACATTGTGTCGTTTGGATTTCGTTGTTGGCTGTTGGGACATTCCCGCGAGCACCAACGTGTTTTCAAGTTGGCAAATTTTAGCCACCCTCTGGTGGAGTTTAACTGTACTTGGTTATTTTGAATTGATTTGCACCAGCGGACTCTTCTGCCTTGTGACCGTTAACGTTGCGTTTACCTGCCCTAGCCGTTGACGTAAATTTAGGCAGTGTATTTTCCTCATCGTGTCGTCGCTGTGCAGCACGTTGTGTAGTTTGACAGTGCAATGAATAATTGGTTGTGGGCGCCAATACTTTGTACGTTGTTCCATTGAACTCGCTGTTGTGTGCTGGTCGGGTGGAGCGGAAGTTACCTTGTCGGTGGGTCCGTTGACTGACTGTCAGTTGGGTTGTCGTCGGATCGAGAATGGTTGGGCCGACTGCCTGTGTCACCTAAGCGAGCGTTTGTGTTTGGATTCCAGACCGACCCTCGGAAACTTCTGAGCGCCGTTGGGTATACTGTCTTTTTATTTGTTCTTGTTGTTTGTATTTGTATGGCTTCTAGGCGACTTTTAAATTAAGGTTGTTTTGCCATTAAGGCGTAAGATTGTTTGGGCCTTCAGCCTAATTTAAAGAACTGTTTTAAGGTAAGGCCTTTTGCCTTTTAAAAATTTAATTTTGGTTTGATTCTTAAGAGATGGGCGTTCAGCCTTTTTTTATTTAAGTTGTTTTGCTCCTAAGGTGTGAGATTGTTTGGGCCTTCAGCGTAACTGAAAGGACTGATTTAAGATAATGCCTTCTGCCTTTTAAATTTGATTTTGGTTTGAGTCTTATGTTATTGGCTTTCAGCTGATTTTAAATTAAAGTGGTCTTGCCCTTAAGGCATGAGATTGTATGGCGCATTCAGCCGGTAATTAAGTTCCCAAAAAATGCTATGTTTTTTTAAAAATTATCTTGACTCTAGTAAAGTTTGGTCAAAAAAAAGTTGTATGTTCGAGTGTAACTGACAGCCGCTTATTTTGGCCCCTTTCCACAATTTAAACTGCCCGTCCTGTCTTGCGGGTTTAGCAGGGCGTCTCACAGATCAACGAACGAATTTCCAGTTTCGACAAATCGAAAAGGGAGAAATTACTAAATTATATCACACTTTTGCGAGATAGGTTAGTTTTAAGGCAACCTTTTTCAGAACAAAATGTCTTGATATATTTTTCTAAGATAATCTAATAGAAAGAATTGGTTTAATCATTTTCTTTAAATTAACTTGTGTCCCATCAGTTCTACCACATATGGTATGCGGAAACTTGTAGCTTCCGTTACAAGGAATAAACATTATTGGTAGCTAAGATAATATTTCATTTTTAAGACATAGCATACCGAGAGGCAAAACGTGGCGACAGTCTCTCTGACCGAATCGCGCTGCACACAATGCTTCATCGCTATGCTGGTATCACGTTGCGTATTGCCAGGCAACATTTCTATGATAGCAGCCCAATAGTGGACCAGCTTCTTTTCTCCCTTGTTCCGTTGCTGATAGTAATTTTATTGTGTGCCCGTTTCTCTCGACTGTTTTCGGCTGCCATTTACTAACCAGTAGCTATAATGCGAGGAGGGCGTGGAACGGCATTTTTGCAGCGTCAAAACTTGTCGTGGTAAGTTCGGAAACAATTCCATTCCGGTACCGGGAATCGCACCCGGACCTCCTGGGTGAAAGCCAGGTAACTTAGTCACTTTTTTAACTACAGTCCACCGCTCTATCAACTTTTTTACTGTTACAGAATTTTTACCGTTACACCATTTTTTCACAAACTTTTTTCAGAGCAACTAAATAACAGATTGCCACTTCACAATGACGTGCGAGTGCGTGCCAGGCAGGTGGCAGCAAAGAGGGCAGGGGCTTGGCCACGATGCTGCCCCCATACCTTTCACGACTCAGTTTTTTATAATATAACTGGTTTTTTTTGTCTTTTGAAAGCTCTACCGGTTTTAAACATTGGTTCATGCGTGAAAAATCAAAAAGAAAACAAAATATTAACACGTAAGATATTCTTCGCAAACGAAAGTAAAATTATCTTCAGCAAGAAAAGGAACGGAAGTCTATGGCGGTCGTTGACCCAGTAAATAAAGTACTCTCAAGGCAATGTGTTGCTAGGCGCACAGACTTTTTGATTGTTTTTCTAACCGATGCCTTGCTTTTCAGATGTTATATCCATCATATTTCCAAAAGTTTGTTTATGGTTCTGAAGCTGTTTTACCCTCCAGTATGCCGTCTGCAAATAAGTCATGGAACTGACGAAATGGTCTTCTTCCTGTCTTGGGGCTGTGTAATGTACATAATTTGCCAGGAGCCACATCACCGTATTGTTCTTCTTAGTTGGGTAGATGTGCTCTTCTGGCTTCGTGAGTATTACAGGGATGTAGTCAGACCGCGCTCCTAGAGAGGAGGGCAACTTTTAGTTGCACTCATCACCAGTTGTGCAGATGAGCGCACCACGTGAAGCGGTGTAACAACGTGTTAACGAGGCCACACGTTTGACATTTATCAGTGGTGTGTATTCATAGAATTTTTAATTCGTGGCGATCGTGTTGTGAACCACTTGGTACCACGTTGAGGCTACTTCCAGCCTGTATATATTCAGGCCGATGTTCTTACAAATTGCCCTCCTGTGACAACATGGATACTTGGTTTCAACGGTGCAGGGGTTAGTCCTCCTACGCAGATTCTGCATTATGTCATTAGCATTGACATTGGGTCTCCGCAAGAGAGCTTCGCCTACATAAATTGCTTCAATGTAAAATTCACGGGCATGCTTGAGTTCGAAAGGTATTTGGTGTATGCCGACTGGCGGCGTTGTACTGTCCGGACGGATTATCTGGAAGAGCTTTGCAGTTATGTTTCGGGGAGTATTATATATTTATTTGTGAGGTGCGTTTCAGGAACAGAGCAGTGGCCATTATTTGAATGTCAGTCAGCTCTAATCCATCTTCTGATCTGGATTTGGTGAGGGTACTGGGCGTCAGCTTAAAGATATTTCCTTTCAACATGAATCTGGTTGCTAGTTATAACATCTTCCTGGCCTGTAGTTTGGGCACAAGGAATATTTGCGCCATGTAATAAGCTTTTGAAAACATACATATATTAAGTCTTAATTTTTTCAAGCAATGATACGACCCACTAGTTGCTTTCTACGAGGAGACCCTGCATGCTTGGTTTTCGCTTTCCAATTTGCCGCCGCCATATTTAGTGGGTATCTATCAATGATAATACCAAGTGTTTCATGATTCTCAACTTTATGGGCCCATGAGCTGGGCAATTTGTCAGTCCCTCACAGGCGAAATAACTTACTTTTCTTTTCATTTATTTGCCCACCCGGTGCCGTACAGTACTTGTCAATCTCCCTTTTAGTAGATGCTACTACGTCGTCACTGCGTATCAGGACCGCAACATCATCGGCATACGCCCTGACAGCGAAAGATGCACCCAATAAAGATAGGCCCGTTTAGCTACGCTGCATTCTGATGAGGAAAGGTTCTAAGGAGAAGGCGAAGAGCATCATTGAGAGTGGGCTTCCTTGTAGGCCCCCTCTTCTGGGTGGTTCAAAATCGTTCAAATGGCTCTGAGCACTATGGGACTTAACATCTGATGTCATGAGTCCCCTAGTCTTAAAACTACTTAAACCTAACTAACCTAAGGACATCAAACACATCCATGCCCGAGGCAGGATTCGAACCTGCGACCGTAGCAGCAGCGCGGTTCCGGACTGAAGGGACTAGAACCAACCGGCTACAGCGGCCGGCTTCTGAGTGGTATGGCTTTCGTCAGTTGTCCGTTTACGGCCGTCCTGGCTGTAATACCCGTGGTAATGTGCTGAAGTACTTGAACTGCTTTGTCGGCCAGACCAATGCGTTGCATGACTCGCAGAAGGTACGGATGACTTACTCTATCAAAAGCTTTAGAAAAATCAACAAACAATAAGGCACCCTTAATAGATGTTGATGCAGAGATCGATACGATATCCCTGATTTCTGCCGTCTCGGTCATTATAGTCCTGCTTGGAAGACACGACTGGTGATGGTGGATAAAATTCTTTGCTATTGGCGTCAGTCTACTTTTAATTGCCCTGGCTATAGTTTTATAATCAAAATTTAATAATATTATGGGCCGGAAGTTGTCAAGAGTGTAATGACCTCGCTGTTTTTGTATGAGTACTACTTTATCCTCTCTCAGCTTGGCAGGTGGTTCATATCCACGAATGATTTCATTTAACATACCTGTGTATACGTGTCCAATAATATGCCAGAGCTTGTAATAAAACTCTTTACGAAGACCATCTGGTCCAGGGGATTTGTTTACTGGTGATTGAACGATGAATTCTAAAACACTCTCAGCATAAAAGTCCGCCAAAAATTCCACGTTCTCCTCAGCTGTAACGTCACAATTGAGTGTCTGAATCGTTTCCGTCACCAAAGTGTCGTCGGTCGGGACTTCAGAATACATAGTTTCAAAGTAACGGTGAAATTGCTACACGATAGTTTTCGGAAGCACAAGTTGCTCACCGGTTACTGCAGTCACTTTGTCAATAAATGTGCTAACACGACTGGCACGATGTTTGGTAAGATGGATTAGGGACGTTGCTTCCCCTTCGCTAACGGACTTCACTTTCGATTTGATTTTTAGTCCCTCTAGTTGCTTAATAGTAACTACTTCGGCTTTGATATTCTTTATTTCAATTGGGTGAGCATGTGTTCCATTGGCGCTGGCATACATTTCCCGTAGCACGTAGTAAAACTGTCGTCCTTTTTTTGTCCTTTACTTTTTGTATGCAGTACGCGGTTAATGATCGTCTCAATTTTCTTTTTTCTACATATGTCCACCTGTCGAATTTAGTTATGAATCTATGTAGAGATCGTAAATTGAGTGTCCACCTGGTTCTGACAACTTCTTCAAGCCCTACGTCCTGGAGGTGAGAAATGTTTAACATCCACTGCCCTCGAAAGCGGATTGTGGGTTGCTTATGCATTGTTAATGTCACCGCATATGCGCAATGGTCAGAAAACGGAGCATGAATTACGTCAGGGTTTACAACTCGTCCACGTAGGTGCTGCGGTACATAAAATCGATCAAGGTGGGTGCTTGATATGGAGGTAGAAAAGGTGAACTCCACAAAAGTAGGATGATATAATTCCCACATATTCTTTAGGTGGGTTTTTGTTAAAAGTTCATGGAGCTCTTCACAGTTATTATAATTTGGCCTCTGGTCTTTCGGGTGCATCGCACAAATAAAATCTCCGCCGAGAACTAAATTAGGCGGATTTCTGACCAGATAGATAATCATCTATAAACAACGTATTGCGTGCCGACTTGAGTACTGCCAGAACGTGCATAAACATTGACAAAGGTCACAGCAAAAATTTTGCCACCAGTGCCACGACAGGAGTCGAGTTTGTCAATCCCCATTATAGGGATTCTTTCCCGAACTAATATAGCCGTACCCGTGTGCAATTCAGGGGCTACAATTTCTCTGATTTGAAAACCGGGGACTATAATATTTAGGATTGAAACTTCCTGTAAAAACAGAATATCAGCCTCAGATTCATACATGTATTGTCTGATCATGGCTAGTTTCACAGGAGTTTCGATCTTGTTCACGTTTAGTCACCAGTTTATAGGCTTGGAACATCTAACTGTAAGAACTACTGCAAACTGATAGGGTCATCGCTGTCATCGAACCAGTCCATTGTTGACTCAAGTTAAGGGTCTGGTTCATGACTAGCCGTATGATCCGCTGCGGTATCTTTATTTTTAGTCTTATAACGTGGGCCACTGACATTTGGACGTGCCTTCTTTTTGTTCCTCTCACTGGAAGTAAATTTCTCAGCAGGGGGTCCTGTCGAAAGAGATGGACGGATATCCTGTTCCAGATTCTCAGAAGCAGTGTGAACAGTACACGCGTCATCGCGAGTTCGGTCATACGAAGCTCTGTGGACACTTTCAAGTTCCAGCGGTTTTTCAGCGATGCTGACATCAGGGTGTTTGCATACAGATTCGTTGTTGTTGTCTGTATTCTCGCGCTGTTTTCCCCGTGAGACGAGTTGTTTACATACATTCACTTCCCTGCGGGAGTGTTGACAACGGGCGACGCGTCCTGCGCTGCTTGCGGCGGTAGGAGAGACTGGGGAGCCGACTGTATAGTAAGCTCGACAACAGATCCTCCCGTACTCAGTTCGGCGTCGAAATACTGAAGTTGGGTCGTAGAAGTCTGAAGATTCCTACTAGCTGTCTGTACGCTATCCGTCGGTGTTGCGAGGTCCGATTTCGTAAGCTGACTTGGTTCGTGTGTGTCATCTTCACTACCACTCGAATCACAAGAATCTTGTTGGTTGCGGAAGGGAGAAACGGTTTCAAATGGTTCAAATGGCTCTAAGCACTATGGAACTTACCATCTGAGGTCATCAGTCCTCTAGAACTTAGAAGTACTTAAACCTAACTAACCTAAGGACATCACATACATCCATGCCCGAGGCAGGATTCGAACCTGTGACCGTAGCAGCAGCGCGGTTGCGGACTGAAGCGCCAAGAACCGCTCGGTCACATCGGCCGGCAGAAATGGTTTTTAAAGGGTTATGATCGCCATCTAGATGAGGAGATAGTGGGGGAAATTCTGGCCGGAAGAATGGTCCTTTCTCATTTTCGGTAACAGAAGGCCCTGGGAGAGTGTTTGCTACTATCGGATTGGCAGTTACCATGTCAGCTAACGTTAGCTTACGACGTTGCTGGACGGTGGTTTTAAGCACGATAACACGTTTCGGACACTCGTCGCGCATGTGGCCACTCTCATTATAATAATAAGTATAAACCTCACCTGGATACGTCACTTATACCCTGTACCCGCATATCATGATCCGGGAAGGGATATTACGCTTAACCTACATTTCTAGTGACCGAACTCCACTTTAACACAGAAGTTTATGCAGGCTAGACCACTTTTAAAGCCTAATACTGTTGATTTCATCATACTGAATTGATTCCCTTAAATAACTGTATACGCTTCTGGAGGGGGGGTTAAATATACGGACATTCTTATACTCTGTCAACGCTTGAAACTTGGACGGTACCCACGGTGCCATTTCGATGTTTAAATTCCACGCTATCACCATATTTCAAAAGCAGCCGTTCCATCAGCACAGGATTCAGCAGCTTGACGAAGCAACAGTACAAATCAGTGTCATAAGCAGAGTGGACCTGATCGCTGGTGATTCCAAAGGTGTCGGCAATCCAGGTATAAACTTCCAGTGAAGTAGGCTGTACGCTGAACAGCACGCATGTCGTTCTCGAATTCAAACTGCAGGGTGTTTTTCCGCGGTATCAGCGGATCCATTTTGCGAGTTAACCCCAAAGGATCAATTGTATGTATCACAAAATACTCTTAAATGAACACTGATAGGCAGACACACAAATTGACACCGTAATTAAACAAATGACATACACGAAGTGCGCGAACACAAAGTAAACAAATGCTCTACACCGGAACGCTGGCTAAGGTCCAGCCGGCCGTGTGGCCGAGCGGTTCTAGGCGCTTCAGTCCGGAACCGTGCGACCGCTACGATCGCAGGTTCGAATCCTGCCTCGGGCATGGATGTCTGATGTCCTTAGGTTAGTTAGGTTTAAGTAGTTCTAAGTTCTAGGGGACTGATGGCCTTAGATGTTAAGTCCCATAGTGCTCAGAGGCATTAGAACCATTTTTTCGCTAAGGTCCACACGCGACCGCGTCTCAGCCGGAACTTAGCGCGTTTCTACGATGGTGGTTTGTAAGACCTCCAATCACATTTCGTGCCGAATCTGGTGTCAGCACTCTTATCTGTTTGCGTGCCTATTTTTGCGCCTTGACTGGCAAGGTGCGCACCACGAAGTATGGCGTCATGTTTCACTGGGGCAGGAGGAAAAGCAATACAGTACGTAGTAATAACTGGAAGTCAACACTTTCACTCTGAAGCGTTGCAACCTTGTAGTTGAGAAACGACAAAGGAATTCGTTCATCAGCACCCGCCGTCAATTTAGCCGTGGCCACAAGTAAATTGAATGCCCCAAGTGAGGATACAATTCACGACCATAAGATTATGAGACTTACGCGATGTCTACTGCGCTACCGAGGCACCTGTCTGCTGTAGCTCCTGGACTCTTGGTAAGCGCCGAGCATTAGAGATACAGCTTGTGTACTTCCTGAATAATTTCTGTTAAATTCCCGGCTGAGTAGATTAAACTGCAGCTTGTCGTAAAAGTACATCGCCCCAGAGGCACCTGGACTCAGCCAGGCCGACGCTAGTCTGTAGAACGGCACGCGAGCGTCCAAGTGAGGAGTCGTGCGTGCTGATGTTTGGTTCTTTTCACAGCGAATCCCACTATTCACTCTTGTAGCTGCGCGTCTGACCCTGGTTGTTTCTGCGGCCTAAAACAAAATAAAACTAAATCTCGTAGCTCATGCAGCGCGAGAGCGAAAGAAACGCGCAACATAATCGCGAGAAAAAACAAAAATGATGCATCGGCCTGGAGCCGAACTCGGGCAACTCGCGTTACAGGCGAGCATTCTACAACTTTTTAGGGCCTCCCAACTCCCCCTATAGCCCTCCTTGCCCTCACCAAATAACGCCTTCTTCGGCGAGCTTCAACGCTATAATTTCGTGGACTGTCGAACTTCCTTGAACGAAGGAATAACATAAAACAAAATCATCTTCTGAGACGTGATATTGTCCTCTTCTGCAGAACAATCAAGAACTAAAATCGATAATACTGCTGAGGTGGCGGACGGTCTTCTTTCGTCCGCAGTTGCAACTCGTCCTCAGGTACTTCAACAAAAGTATATTCCTCTTAGAATAAATTATTCTTCTGCCTCTTGAAGAATGTCATCCACTCCGAAGAATCAGAGAGGTCTTAAAAACAGCTGTGATCACTGCACACAGTCGCGCTTGAGACATGGAGCTATTCGGCCGTGCTGAGAGCGCTGTTAACCCGTGTGTTTACGAGTGGTGATAGTTGTTGTTTCTACATTCTTTTGGAAGTGCAGTGATTATATACCATTAATTGTGGTAGAGTTTCTAACCGTTTTCGTTATTATTTAGCGGTCTCGACCGCTTGTTAACTTCTGATATGGCCAGGTTATTTCCCAGGAAAAGTACCCTCAGGTTTGAATTTGAAAAGTCAACCCGTCACGTACAACCGACGTCGCTGGAGTTTCATGACTGGATAGTGGACGTTATTGGTATCAATTCTGATCAGGTGCACACTGCATATTACGATATGGAGCTGTATTGCTTTTTGTCAAATTACTGAACCCTGTGTTGCTGGATAAGATACTCATGAAGCATGGCGAGACAGTCGAATTTCGACATCGGGATAACTCAGTAAGTACTGTCACCGTTACTAATGCCGACGTTGAGTATAAACATGTCCGTATTTTTAATCTGCCCCCTGAAGTTGATAATTGTTATTTGATTGATGTGTTAAGCAAATATGGGGATGTGAAGCAGATTCGAAATGAACGCTGGTCTAGCCAACATCGTTTGCAGTGTTTCAGTGGTGTTCGGTCCGTAGACATGCATGTAAAAGTTGATATTCCTTCCCATATTATGGTTTGCGACTACAGGGTTCAAGTTACGTACACTGGTCAAACTTTGACGTGTCATATCTGTAATGTGAGTGGCCACATGCGTCAAGATTGTCCCAAACGGGTTTTCGTCTTAAATTCATTACAGCAACGGAAACGGCTAACGCTCGCGGAGATTATTACCTATAATCAAGCGGCAGAGAGTGCTACAGCCGGTGGTGTACCTGAGTTGCATGAACGGGAAGTAGTGTGCATTGAGGAATTTCCGACCCTGCCTAGGAAAAGTACGGACGAACCGACACTTGGGACACGCGATACTGCTACCAACAAAAGACGTAGAACTTGTGACGGTAGTAGTTCTGAGGACGAAGTATACAGTACCCCAGAATTAGAGAGACAAGAATCACAGAAATGTAGATCGGATACTAAGTTCGTAAAAGGTTCCTCCGGCATGTCACATAGTGCCACTTCAGCTGCTGTTACGGCGTCGCAGGGGACGGATGGTCGGCCCTCCAACCAACCACAGCAACACGTCCCGGTGGACCGACCGACATGTGAACAGCAGGTTGCTGCAGGGGTTCACCACAGCGTAGACAGTTGTGATCGTAAACAGACCACGCCTCTAGCCGAGGATGCCGCACAGCCAACGGCGGCAGCTCGCAACGCGGAAACACAACAGGAATGTTGTCATAACACGGAACGCGAACATAAACAGCAGTCGGTGACGGAAGGTGTCAACACACAACTTCATGTGGAGTTTGATAACAAACGAGTTGATAGCGAAAGTACCTCCGCAGCTGGGCTGCCGCCGGAGGACACGCCGCGAGCGATTCCGGCCGTAGTGTCGGGGCCGTAGTCGGCCGTTGACATTCCCCACGACCCGCCCACGCCGCCGTCTGCAGAGATGGCTCATAGTGGGCGCCGCAGGAACAGAATCCAACCAAATGTGAACGTTGTCGGCAAGAAAACTAAGAATACAGATGCCGGGGGGAAATACAACGAGCAAGACTTGGCTTTCCAACCGGATAAACAAATCGAATGACATGACGATTCGACCGGTGGTGATGGTTAATTCCTCCCCCTTCCTGCATAGGTATGTCACAGGCATATAAAATAACGACGTTAAATATTAACAAGATCCGATCTGATGTCAAGGTGCGTGCTCTACAACAATATCGTTACGAGTCGGATACAGACATCGCCCTTTTGAAACAGGTGGCCTTGCAGCAAACCGTGGCGCGGGGCGCGGACGGTGGAGGGAGCGCGCCGCGGGCGGAGGGTATTTAAATCGGCCGCCGCCGCGACCTAACCCAGTTCCCTCTGAGCAGCCATAGCCTACGGATCTCCGTGCCGGCACGTTCACAGGAGCTCAGTCCGTCAGTTCACCTGATGATGGCGACATGTATGATCGCCGAAATATTGTGCCCGTTGGACACTACAGACCGGCAGCACACCCGTGGATATTTTGCTTACCGGTTTTGTTGAAATAATCAATTCTTCCGCAGAAACGAACGTAAGGACTGCCGTCTTAATTAGGGAAGGTATTCCAGTTGCCCACATAGAAAGGTTAGAATCCGGTCGAGGACTGAGTGTCAATATTTTTGGCGTTACTGTTATTAATTTGTACGCGTCTTCCGGGAGTACTCGTAGAGCTGACAGAGCACGCTTTTATAAGGAAGATATCATTTATTTACTGCGGAACAATCCTCCGCGGCTAATCATTGGAGGTGATTTTAATTGTGTTTTGTCCAGAAAAGATCAGACACCGCATTTTAATTATTCACCTGAGCTAAACCGTCTTGTTTATGATCTTAAACTCAAGGACGCCTGGGAAGATCGGTACCCAACATTAGTGAGGTACACACACACATAGTTGGAAATTCCTGTAGCAGGATCGACAGGATTTGTGTGTCTGAAACTTTAGCAAATAAATTATTAAATGTAGAAACTATTCCTACCAGCTTCTCAGACCACAGTGGCGTGGTCGCGTGTATGAACTTACAACAACCCACGTGCTGGTTTAAAAATCAGTGGCATCTTAATCTTTCCTTATTAACCGACTCAGATCTGGAGAAGGCCGTAAGGCGTACTTGGAACCAGTGCCTCCGCACTATTCATGCCTTCCCTAGCATTATAGCATGGTGGACCTATAAAGCGAAGCCCAAACTGCGCAGAGTTCTTATGTCCTTTGGTATTGAACGGGCTACTGGAATTCGCAGGAAAATGGAATTTTATTACTCCGTATTACAAGATTTGTATGACAGAGTGGATGCCACGGCTACTAGAATAGAGGACATTCAGAGGATCAAAGCTAAATTAATAAGTCTGAAACGGGAGCAGTTAGGACTTAAGGTTCGATCCAAAGTTAAATCAGTACGCGCAGACGAAACGGTGGCATTGTATCACCTTGTAAAACACGCGAAGAATAGGAGGGCTTTTATTGCTAAACTTAAACGCGAAGATGGCACGACGGTCACAAATCAAAGCGATATCGTCAGAGAACTTTACAGCTACTTTGTCAGGACTTATACTTCAAGCGCTCCCCATGCAGACAGCGCTTCTCAACTCATTGATGTTCTTACCTCGAGGATAACCGCGGACGAAAGTGACAGTCTTTCTTCGGGTTTCAGTCACGAATACGTTTTCGACATCATCTGCAGTTCCCCTAGTAACAAGTCCCCTGGGCCTGACGGTCTTCCAATTGAATTTTATAAAAAGTACTGGCACATACTAGGAGAGAAGATGACAGACATGGTGAACGAGGTCTTGCAGGGGCAGTCTGTTCCAGGAGAGTTTAAAGAATGTAAAATTGTTCTCCTCCCTAAGACCAGAGGTGGAAAATCTGTAACAAATCTTCGGTCGATATCACTACTGAATTCCGATTACAAGATTGTAGCTCGTGCGGTTAAGATAAGGCATCTGCCACTCACTTCCAACATAATTTGCAAACAGCAAACATGTGCTTTTCGGCGGACTATACTGCAAACGGTCGCTTTTTATAGGGATATTATTGCGCTACCTGGCGCCAGCAACGTAAGATGTGGTCTGCTCTTTCTCGATTTTTTTTAAAGGCATTTGATCTTGTCAATCACACGTACCTACTAGAGACACTGCGGCGCTTGGGCTTCTTGCCGTCCGCGATCGCAATAATAAAAAATGTGGCCATCGGAATACTGCTCAAATTTCAGTAAATTCGCGACTCACGAAACGGCTCCGAATCGACGGAGGTGTCCCTTAGGGCAGCCCCTTGTCTCTGTTGCTGTTCGTCATTTCGCTAGAGCCGCTGCTCAAGCAACTACTGGCGAAGCTTAGTGGTTTAACGATCTCAGGAGTGAAGTCAGTAACAGGAGCCTATGCGGATGACGTTGGGATTGTTATCAGAGATGAGTCTGACGTCACTACGCTTGAGGCTGTCGTCAATACCTACTGTCAGGCGTCTGGAGCGCACATCAACGAACGGAAAAGCAAGTTTTTAAACCTGTGAGGACTTGATCGTCTTCAAATTTCATGTGCCACACACGTCAGTGACATTAAAGCTCTAGAGATAGTGTTGACGGCGTCAACGTTAAACATGGCGGCAGCGAATTGGAGGGATGTGGCTCATAAAATCAACGGAGCATTAATTGATAACTACCACAGAAGTCTGAACCAATTTGACAGAATTACGTCGATTAATACGTGTGTTTTATCTAAGGCCTTCTACACGGCGCAGGTTCTTCCTATTCCTGCGGGAGTGGCTCACAATATCATGTCAAAGGTTACAAATTTTCTATGGAAAGGCTAGATCTTTAGTGTATCTGCACGAACAGCTGCGCTACATCCTACGCATGGAGGGATGGTATTGGTTGACATACGGAGCAAAGCACTGGCTCTGTACGTGTCAAGAACGGCGGCAATCATACAGAATGAACCTCATGGTCTTACGGCACAGTTATTTCATGCTATCAGGCCACACAGTCTTGAACCTCCGCTGAATGTACAACCTATTTGTTAGGGCCCGGGTTCGATTCCCGGCTGGGTCGTAGATTTTCTCCACTCAGTGACCGGGTGTTGTGTTGTCCTAATCATCATCATTTCATCCCCATCGACGCGCAAGTCGCCGAAGTGGCGTCAAATCGAAAGACTTGCACCAGGCGAACGGTCTACCCGACGGGAGGCCCTCGTCACACGACATTTCATTTCATTTTTACCGGCTTAAACATATCAGAGAGTATTATCTCGAGTATAGCTACCTTAGTCACATGTTACGGCAAACTCAGTCTTTAACGGCAAAAGCAATTTCGGTGGAAAGGAGGGAATACGAAGGAGAGAATCCGATTGTTAACAAATATACTGGAGTCCAATGGGATATAGTATGGCGAAATGTTGCTTCCAATGTTTTGAACTCGGATGCTCGTACTGCGTGGTACAAAGCAGTCAATAATATCATAAGTACCAATGAGCGACTCAACCGGATAGGACCGAGTGCTACCGATCTGTCTTCACTGCAACCTCATAGATACCGTGCTGCACAGATGCACCTGTGGGGAACGTCTCCACAACTGGAACTGGATTCAGGAACAAGTCGGACTTATCACTCGCAGCGTTCCCGCCAATGTCCAGGCGATGATGATCTATCGCCCTGATTTCAAGTTTTACCCACAGACGAAAAATAACGCTGTCAGTTGGTTACTGGGTAATTATTCTAGTTATATCTTTAACAAACTTGGCGATGATGATCCTGTCGCATTCAGAATGCATATGGCAATCGAATTTCACAAAATTCTTCAATACAAGAATCATGGCAAGAACTATGGAAATATGCTTAAAATTGTATTCAAGAAAATGGGAATAGGGTAGTGTACCGGGTGTGTGTGGGTGGACTGGGACGCGGAGCACCTGTAGTGCCGCGAAGAGGCCCCACTGCTTCTGCCTCGTGTCCTGACGTCAGCCATTGCGCCTCCCTCCAACAGTGCACATGGATCACCAGAATACACTTGGATCCGAGATGAGACACATCTTTGTTTTTTAGTTCATCTTGAAAAAATGCTCACGGCGGTCCCCAAAGGAGTGGATTTGATTATTTAAAAAAACTACAAAAAAATTAAATATTTCAGAAACGAAAACATAAAAAATAAAAAAACCTTAAACAAAATTGCAAAAATAAAACAGATACAGTAAAGGACAATTATTAAAAAATAATGAAAAAGAATTGACAGAGTGGTGGAAAAAAGTTACATAAGAAAAAAAACCAAATATACTAAAAGTTGGTAAACAACAGAAATCAGTGTTCAGGCATAAAAAAGTGTTTAGGCGTAGAAAGAAAAACAAAAGTGGCAAAAAAGCGGTCTAAGGCGCTGCAGTCATGGACTGTGCGGCTGGTCCCGGCGGAGGTTCGAGTCCTCCCTCTGGCAAGGGTGTGTGTGTGTGTGTGTGTGTGTGTGTGTGTGTGTGTGTGTGTGTGTGTGTGTGTGTGTGTGTGTGTGTGTGTTTGTCCTTAGGATGATTTAGGTTAAGTAGTGTGTAAGCATATGGACTTATGGCCTTAGCAGATAAGTCCCATAAGATTTCACACACATTTGAACACATTTGCTAAGGTCCGCACGCGACCGCGTCTCAGCCGGAACTTAGCCAGTAGACCACACCGGACGAGTGCGTTTCTACGATTGTTTATACGGCCTCCAATCACATTTCGTGCCGAATCTGGTGTCAGCACTCTTGTCTGTTTGCGTGCCTATTTTTGCGCCCTGACTGGCAAGGTGCGCACCACGAAGTTTGGCGTCATGTTTCACTGGGGCAGGAGGAAAAGCAAACCAGTACCTAGTAGATCTGGAAGTCAACACTTTCACTCTGAGGCGTTGCGACCTTGTAGTTGATAAACGACAAAGGAATTCGTTCGTCATCACGAGCACCCGCCGTCAATTCAGCCGTGGCCACAAGTAAATTGAATGCCCCAAGTGAGAATAGAACTCATGACCATATGATTAGGAGACTTACGCGATGTCTATTGCGCTACCGAGGCACCTGTCTGCTGTAGCTCCTGGACTCTTGGTAAGCGCCGAGCATTAGAGATACAGCTTGTGTACTTCCTGAATAATTTGTTCTGTTAAATTCCCGGCTGAGTAGATTAAACTGCAGCTTGTCGTAAAAGTACATCGCCCCAGAGGCACCTGGACTCAGGCCGACGCTAGTCTGTAGAACGGCACGCGAGCGTCCAAATGAGGAGTCGCGCGTGCTGATGTTTGGTTCTTTTCACAGCGAATCCCACTATTCACTCTTGTAGCTACGCGTCTGACCCTGGTTGTTTCTGCGGCCTAAAACAAAATAAAACGAAATCTCGTAGCTCATGCAGCGCGAGAGCGAAAGAAACGCGCAACATAATCGCGAGAAAAAACAAAAATGATGCATCGGCCTGGAGCCGACTCGCGCCACTCGCGTTACAGACGAGCATTCTACAACTTTTTTTTAGGGCCTCCCAACTCCCCCTATAGCCCTCCTTGCCCTCACCAAATAACGCCTTCTTCGGCGAGCTTCAACGCTATAATTTCGTGGACTGTCGAACTTGAACGAAGGAATAACATAAAACAAAATCATCTTCTTCTGAGACGTGATATTGTCCTCTTCTGCAGAACAATCAAGAACTAAAATCGATAGTACTGCTGAGGTGGCGGACTGTCTTCTTTCGTCCGCAGTTGCAACTCGTCTTCAGGTACTTCAACAAAAGTATATTCCTCTTAGAATAAATTATTCTTCTGCTTCTTGAAGAATGTCATCCACTCCGATGTATCAGAGGTCTTAAAAACAGCTCTGAACACTGCACATCTCAGAGTTGATGACTATGTGCTCATCACACGAACGAAAAGAAAAACAGCTACAATTAATAAAATGAAGTTGTGACAGTACGGAAACGGAAATGAAGATACTGGAAAAACACATCTGCAACCATGAACGTTCCAAACATGCAGGTCGTATCCTCCAGAATATCCATGAAGGCTTGTAAAACATAATAAAAATTCCTCAGAATCGAAATGAGACTCCTCTCCAATAGATCAAAACAGAACGACCCGTAGTGAGTCCGTGGAGCAATCCTTGAACTGGAACACAAGGGAAACAAGGAAAATGAAGGAAAAAAAGGAATGAAAACAACTGGACCGCGTCCACTCAGTAAAACTCAGTTCAAGGTGTGGTCCGCAGTGCCGTCTCATAGCCATAATCCAAGGCTGCCTTCAAAAAATTCGCAGACAGTTTGCGATGTTTGACACAGTCTTTCGTTTTCAATTACTGGGTCCACACATAATCCAGGTATGTCACAGTATTACTAACGTTCAGATCTATAATTTCATAAATCGTGTGCCCTAAGCTCCACACGGTGACATTATCCTTTGTCCGCGAAAGGCTTTGAAGTCAGGCGCACTCGCAGGACCAACATTGACTAGGTGTGGAGGCGTTGTGTTAATGTGGGCGACCCTTTATTGACAGAGACGCCATACCGTCGACAAAGAGCTGCACTCGAAACGATGTTCACGTGTGTCCGGATCACCACAGCTTCCACAGTTGGCGGAGGGAAGGAGATGGATTTCCACAAGCCGGTGGTTCGTTGCCAGGGCATTGTGGACGATCTTAAACCAGAGCGCACTCACGTCCGACGGCAACACTGGGTTGTTGTTTGCCCACACCTTCATCCATTCCACTGTGCGGTTCCGGATCACTAGTTTGTGACATGGAGGTTGTCCAGTCAGGACAATGTAGAGACCGCGGGCGGTCCTGTGTCTGTCGGTAGCCGTTGACAGAACGTAGCTCCTCGTTAGAAAGTACTCCCGTATGTAGGACATCTTGTACGGGATGGCCGCGAGAGAGACGGACGTCGCTTCAGAGTGTGGGCGGTAGAGCTCCAGGAGTGCCGCGGTGGTTCCTGCCGGGCTGTCGGTCTGCAGGGTGGCTGTCCGGTGGACGAGCAGCGCGGCGCACTTGCTTGGAACGTCGGTGAAACCGAGGCCGCCCAGCTGCCTGTCGATGACACAGGTCGAAGCCTTGACTTTAAAAATTTCGTGCCTCCACAGGAGCCAGTAGACCTCTTGCGAAATTGCCTGCCGATTGGCTTCGGAACGCTGAGCAGTTGGGCGATGTGTCATGCATTATATAAAATGAACGTGTGGGTGGCAGCGACGCGGTGATGAAAGTTGAGTAGGCGAACCGAGTGGCTGCGACATAGGGCCTTCACGGTTACAAGAATTCGCCTCCAGTTTAGAACTTGCATTTTTTGTGGGCACGCGGCAACGTCGAGTCCTAAAATTCTATGGATGCGCCCAACACGGAACCAGTCCTGCTCATTGTCCATTGCTCGTCGTCCTAGTGGGACCAGCACAGTTTTCCGTGTGTTCAGAACTGCACCGGAGGCACGGTCGTATTGGGTGGACCCTATCCAAATCGTGGGCCCACTCCATGAAGATTCCCACGTCGTCAGCGTAGGCAGCACACTTAAGGGAGACGCGACAGACAAGGATATCTTTAGTGACGCGACCAACTGCTCGCAAGAACGGGTCGAGCGCAATGACAAATAAGGTCCTTGATAAAGGGCAGCCCTGCATGACGGATATTTCAATAGGAATTGGCGTCGACTGCCAACCGTTGATGACAATTACTGATCTTGCCGCCGTTAAAGGATTCCGGAGAGTCTGAAGAAACATGCCCTCGAACCCCAGTTTAGTCATGACGGACAGAAGATAGTCATGCCCGATACGGTCGAAAGCATTTGCAAAGTCAATCGAGAGAATGCCAGCTGACAGTCAACTGACGGCCGTGAAGGCGACTACGTCTCGATATGAAACTGCAGCGTGAAAAATGCTACGATGTTGCACACCATATGACTGGAAGGGACAGATGATCTTCTCCATTACCAGTCTGTTTCGTCTCAAGGCACAGTGCCGCAAGTTTGTAATCGGCATTTAAGTGTGATAGGGCGTAACGCCTCAACAAGGCAAGTTGTCGGTGACTTCGGTAGTACAACAATGCGCTCTTCAACAAACATCGAAGGAACCGGAGTACCACTAACAATATCATTGACCATGGTCGTCAGCATTTCACAGAAGACATCCCAGTAACTCAGATAACTCATCTGGAACACCATCACGTCCCGGAGACTTCCCTTTGCGAAGAGTGTGTAAAACTGCTTGCACGTCATCCTGTGGGAACCTCTCATCCAACGCCTGACGGCCAGTCGGACAGGACACAATCCAATTCGTCTAACAGAAAAGTAAGCGCTACGTCGTCGGCGTCAGTCCGTCGGAATAACTGTCGAAAATAGTCGGAGACGTGAGCAACGATCTCATGCTTCTCAGTGAGACGAGCACCAGTGTTCGTTACGAAGTTGGTAATTACTTTCCTCCGCACCAGCCCTTTTTCGTGTGCCAAGTGATAGTGATGGCACCTTGTCAGTGATCTCACAAGTGGGTCGCTTCCGTATCAGAATACCTTTTGCCTTTTGGAGTTGAAGACATAAGATCTTTCTTTTTATTCTATTTAAGCGTGCACGAAGGTTCTGAGCTGGGCCGACGGGTGCATCAAGCGCATCCTGAAGACACTATTGATGAAATGCAATGGTGCGCCTCTAACAAAACGACTCCTCTCGTGCACACCATATCGCGACCATGGTCTAGTGCGGTTTGCTATGTCGATCCACCATTGTAATACCGAGTCGTAGTTATCCCGTTTTTCGGAACAATGTTGCCACATACTCTGAATCTCGAAAAGTAATCCGACGGCAGATAGATGATGGGTATTTAATTTCCAAGCGCGGGAAGGTGGCGGCTGCCGAGTGGCCTGTAATTGCACTTCACACACAACACCGCAGTGATCACTAAAAGCGACGGGATGTACCGCTACTCTCTGAAGATAGGTTTGAAGTGGCCGCGACACATAAATGCGATCGATCCTGCTGGCACCGTTCTGATAAAAATGGTACATCGTCGTGGCAGGATGAAAATCACGCCAAAGATCAATTAAGTCATTGGTTATAATTAATTGAGAAAGTTCCGGACACATGGTAACCGTGGGAAATTATTGACTGAGATATTAACACATTTGAAGTCGACGCAAAGAAGGAAGTCACACCTTGATTAAAAAATACGGACAGAGTACGCTTGTGATCGGTGCCAGTCGGCGCGTAAATATTAATAAATGTGACGTGCTGGATGGTACATGCAATTACATCTACATTTATACTCCGCAAGCCACCCAACGGTGTGTGGCGGAGGGGACTTTTCGTGCCACCGTCATTACCTCACTTTCCTGTTCCACTCGCGTATGGTTCGCGGGAAGAAAGACTTCGGGAAAGCCTCCGTGAGCGCTCGAAACTCTCTAATTTTACATTCGTGATCTACTCGGGAGGTATAAGTATTGGGAAGCAATATATTCGATACCTCATCCAGAAACGCACCCTCTCGAAACCCGGACAGCAAGCTACACCGCGATGCAGAGCGCCTCTCTTGCAGAGTCTGCCGCTTGAGCTTGCTAAACATCTCTGTAACGCTATCACGCTTACCAAATAACCCTGTGACGAAACGCGCCGCGATTTGGTAAAAGTTGAATGTCAGTTGGTTGGAGTACAGTTTTATAAACGACAGCGGTGCCACATTTACCTTCAACATTGATATTATAAATGACATCGTAGCCACGGATTTAATCAAAGCGCTTAGCAGTGACTTCTTGGATCAGTGCTATATCATACCCGCCCATAGTTAAAAAGTCAATAAAACATGCTATTTTATGCTCTGTTATCATGCGATTAACACTAAGTGATAAAACTGAAAAAACTGATAGTTGCTGGCGAGCGGCGACCATTTAAAAAAAAACTCAAGTAGTAGCAACAAAAATGGAAGTGTAAGCTGCAGATGCTGCATCGTGGTCACACCAATGGAAAAACTATCACACGGCAATGAAATACATAAAATAAGTCGTGCACAATAGTGTGCAGAAGACAACCTTATTGTGCAAGAACATCAGAAGTTGGCACTATTGTAGACGGGGCACAAATTGCAGCTGTTCCGCCTAAAGAGCCGGTAGTTGGATCCAGGGTCGTCCTCCTCCTGCTTCCACCAGGGCGTCTCAGCTGGTCGGTCGGTCTGTTGGGCGCGACCGCCAGCGTTGTATGTGGACGTGGCCTCGTCCGCCTGTGTTGTGGCTGTACCGGCGGCCGACGTCACCGAATGCCTGCGTGTGCGCTGCGGTAGCTGCTCGCTACTTTGCTCGCTTCTGCGCTTCGCAGCATGCGCACCCTGTTCGCGTGCCGTATTTAAGAAAACCTTGAGATGTGCTGTTTGTTCCCTTATACGCTCCTGGCGCCCAGAGCTGTCAGAGGGAGGGGGGCACGATGTCTGAACCTCACTCTCACTCTCTGATACAGGGGTGCTCGGTAAATCATCAGACTGCTGGCTCCTAGTACCCCTTTTTTTTTTACTTTTCTTTGTACGCCCTTTCCTCGGTGCGAGGGGAACCTCTTCAGGCGGAGGAGGCGGTGGTAAGGAGGTGTCCATCTCTTCCGAAATATCAACTGGTGTAGTAACTGAAACATCGGGGATCTCCTTATTAACTGAATCCGACTCTACCACAGCCGAGGACAAAATGGGAGCGTCCTCCATTCGATCCCATGGTGCGTCGAGAGTAACATTCACCTCACTTGGTACGTCCTCAGCACGAATGGGGTCGGCGTGTCGGGGTTGTGACACAGTACCCGCTACAACTTCACTCATTAGTGGCACAAGTGGCCGCCAGTAGCCACAGCGTCACTACGTGTGAGCTGCACAGGTCGTCTACGGGTACAGTCTACACGTAAATGCTCAGTTGAATGACAAATTGAGCACGTGGGTGGCTGGCCGATGTAAGTCACTCGAGCCCTACAGCCCGCAATCATAACGTAAGATGGAATATGTCTCTTTAAGTCAATGCGTACACTACGTACGTCGCTATTAACCTGGTATCTATACCCACTAGACCACTTCTCGTTAACTACCGACAAGACCACGCCGTACTGAGTTAGAGCACGTGCAATTAAATCATTGCCACATTCAGGAGGCACATTAAATACTCGAACCGTTCTAACACCATAACCTGAGGGCACAATTTGCACATCACTGACTGTTACATAGTCATGCCTAAATTTACGCACTTCGCCAAATTTCTCAATAAATTTTTCAGAGATGTCGCCTGAAAAGAACTTCAAAAATAGCGAATATTGCACGAAATCCAATTGAAACGTGTCTACTAGATCTTCCGGGATTTTCAAATCTTCGAATATAAATTCGTGGATTTCAAAAGCGGTGGGCCGCAAAGCATTTCTATCAAACACAAACTGTGCGGTGTTTGCCCTAGTAATTGTCGAGCGCCGCCTCGCCGCGATGTAAACAGTCCGACGAAGGCAGCGGAGCTCCGTGCAACGTGCTGCCTGGTGCTTTCCGCGCAGACGTCCCAAGGGAAAGTGGGACTGCCGTCAAGCGCCGTAGCATTCTGTCGAGAAGCTGCTGCAGACGCAGAATCCTGCACTGCTTAAAAATGCCGCCAGAACGCGGTCCTCTGCGTACTCTTGCGTCGCCGGCGCCGGCGCCGATTCGTGCCAAAGGATGCGAAATGTGCACGGATACGCTGTGCGAATGCGTCTGGATGTGCTCCCCTAGCCTACCTCGAAATGCGCCGGGCCAGGTACGACCACCTTCGGCCGCTGCCGACAGGCGGGAAGCAGACACAGCGCGGCGCCGGGGCGCTCGCTTGTGCGGTGGTGGTGTAATGGTCAGCATAGTTGCCTTCCAAGAAGTTGATCCGGGTTCGATTCCCGGCCACTGCAGCCGGCTTTTAATTTTGCGTATGACTACTTTTGCCACACGCCCTTAAATTAATGTTTTCTTTTTCTCTCCCTCTTACTCGCTGCAGACCAGCCTACAGTGTGTCTCGACTTTGCTCAGCTGACGCGAGAGCTGACGCTCTCAAATCGGCCTACATCAAAACGACAAGCACGAGAAACGACTGGGCGAGGCGAGGCTAGGCGAGGCGAGGCGAGGCGAGGCGAGGCGATGGATACACAGCACGTCCCTTCATTTCACGGTGGCGTCTCCCTGACCGAATCGGGCTGTAGCTCCGAAAACAAAGGAGAAAGAAAAATAGGAAGTAAAACTGCCAACAGTACCCTGTGTTCCCATGCGCTCACCCGCCCAAGTACTGACAAGGGCCAAAGTTGTTACGCATCGGCAATCGGACATTTTCCTTCATTTTCTCTTTTACGGTTGAGAACCAGTGTATTCAAGATATTATGGCCATTGCCGAGTGAATGCTGTAGCGCTTCCCGACAAGTCGGGTTCGGATCCTCTGTGCTCTTCCACGCAGAGTTATGATGCTTTGGTCATCACACTCGCCAGCTGAAATCGACGCTGCCTTTTCGGTAGTAGCAAAAGAGTAGTTGCCCGTGGGGGGATCGAACCCACGACCTTCGCGTTATTAGCACGACGCTCTAACCAACTTTTTTGTTTTTTTGTTTTGTTATTTAAATCAATTTTTCTTACAAACTGAACTACAGACATAAAAATTAAAAATTTCACAACATTTAACACCTCAAGGAACAAATCATTCAATTAATTCCTGAATGACCACACTTCATATAAGTAATGAGAAAACAGTAATAAAAAACAATAACACAAGACTTGTGGTGGATTTGTCTATTTTTCCCACCATTTGATATAAAATACAAAAGTAACAAAACTGCATTACACATGCAACAGTATTATTTTAATGTGAGGCTTATAAAAATTACAAATTTCACACAACTCCATTCAAAATTACACTTCAAACACTGTAGGCAAATCCATGACATGACCAATTTCACAATATTCAAGTGTAATAAGTCATTATGGCTGCAACTATCCTGTTTTGAAGTATGGAGGGAAGTAACTGACACAAATGCAGCTCTGCATATTATTTGGTTTGCAGTTTGGCTGTAGATAGGTCTCTACTTTTTGTGTTAAAATATAAACAAATAAATAGCAAGTTTAAAATGGTATAATGTAGACACTACAAATGGCGGTAACACAATTAAACAAAGGGTGCCTGCAAAGACGGAACACACGAAAAATGTCCATTCCATAATAACAAGTTGTTATAAATAATTATCTACCAAGCAACATGGTAACTACTGCAGAGATTCCAAAAGTGAAGGCACTCTGCTAATCTTGTGTCAATATATATTGTAAAATGATGGGAAAAAGTCTATGAATTCGTAGACACAATATCATCTACTAAGGTCTTTTTTTTTTTTTTTTTCTAATCCATTATGAATCAGATCACATTACTTCTCTAACATCACATTTCTTAAATATTTCACAAAGTTTCAACACCTAATACTGTAAACGTAAAGAGCACAATAATTAAGTGTACTGGGGTAAAAGGGGGTTATTTACGTATGAAACCTCAGAAATCTTGAGGAAAGATAATTACTTGTTATGCAGTGGAGTCGCTGCACAATGGTACACACAGACAATAAACATTTCTTCTTTAGTAATTACACACATAATTATTTGCTAAAGGCCAAATTAAGCAAACTATGTTATGATAACGGTTATACAATGAGACAATGGCAATAACTTAAAGTGCACTTGAATCTCTGTGAATTGGTTCACTATGTTGTTTTCAGTGTCATCCATTTGCATTCATAAAGGTTGTTGCTGCACAAAGTTCTTTGGTTCATACTTAAAATTCTTGTTAGCATAATCCTCTGTTATTACATGTCATTTGTGTTGTCTGCTGAAGACCCAAATGATAGGACGTAACATGCCTTAGAAAGTCCGGACGCGCAAATGTCAGCCCACACTGGTGACAAGGAAAAGGCCTCTCGCCAGTGATGGGTGGGACTGGGTGTTGTGAAGTGCTCAGTTTTGGCTTGCTTAGTGCATTCACAGGCTCTCAACTGATAGCGCTTGAAGGTCTGTCACCACTGCCTCCACTTCCTACTCCACTGCTGTGAGCCCGCTTATGCTTAGTAAGTTTTCCTGACTGTGAGAAGCACTTTCTACATTGCTGACACTGGTAGGGCCTCTCACCGGTATGGATGCGGCGGTGCTCTGTCAACTGCGAAGTTCGGGAGAAAGCCTTACCACACTCCTCACACCTGTAAGGCCGCACTCCTGTGTGACTGCGATGGTGACGAGCGAGGTTGTAGCAATCTGAGAATCCTTTGCCACACTGGGCAAGTATAAGGCCAGTCTCCAGAATGGATGCGCCTGTGTTTAGTCAGTTTGCTCCCTTCTGTGAAGGCCTTGCCACACTCTGGACAAGAGTATGGCCTCTCACCAGTGTGGATTCTCTATTGGGAAGTCAAGCTGTACACTTTTGTGAAGGACTTCCCACACACATTGCAAGGGTGAATCCTTTTGGCTGCCAATGCACGAGCATCTGAACTCGGTTTTGCAGGTGTCACTTTATTCACTACACTTGGATTATTGAAAGGTTCCTTACTCACTGCACCGTGAGACTGAGAAAAAATTCCACTAGATAACGTCCTCTCTATTATCCTATCATATTCCTCCTCATACTGCATGTATGGCGGAACCATAGTAGGTGTTCCAGAGTAGAAATATGTATATGGTTCATTCATTATACTTCTCATGTCTTGAGCATTGTATGGAAACTTCTGTGTTCGGTCACTGCTACTTTCTCTTCCTGAGTTAGACACTGACCTTTCTCTAGAATGAGCAAAGCTGCTTTCTTTCTGCTCATTATCAGTTTGGTTTTGCTTAAGGCATAATGGCTGCAACTGATCCTGCTGCTGCGGTTGTACTGCTTCCTCTTCTTTCTTTGCAGCATCAGTGGACTGAAGCCTCGTAAGGCCGCTAGTTGACAGACAACCAAACTCCTCTTTGATGCCATATGAATCTGCTAAGTTCTGAAGTGTTTCATCAGCTGAGGATTTCTCTTTCGTGAAATTAAACATGACTGCTATTGCACAAAATCGCAGACCTTCAGTAAACAATGCAGAGGAACAAGTAAAAACGATTCCTTGACACGCATTTTTTCCGCACACAAACACAAAATACAAAACAAAACATAGCGCAATATTGTATCTCCAATGCACATTCCTATACCATCATAGCAGTAACCTTTACTGCCAACTGAGCTAACGGGCCTCGGCAGATGCAGTTGCTCAGCCCCACGCTGGAAACCTGTGGCAGGAAGCCATACACCATTTCTGACGGTCACGAAACAGTAGCTATATTGCGAGCAGGACGGCAAACGGCAGCTCGGACAGATCAAGCTTGTCACTATTCGTGTGGAAAAAATTCCGTTCCGGTACCGGGAATGGAACCCGGGCCTCCTGGGTGAAAGCCAGGTATCCTAGCCACTAGACCACACCGGACGCGCGCATATTCCTTCGTGCTCACACGCCGTCCACTCTCTCTCCGTGTCGCACTTTCCCTGTCTGCGAGCATCTTTTCGCGCGACCATGCCGAGGCGCGCATGGCAACAGTCACAAACCATTGCTTTTGGTCTCGTTGTTACTGGGGTAGGAGGGAAAGCAAAGCTGCAAGTAGTAATATTTACTTATTTTGCTACTAAAGACCTGCTGCCTGTCATCATATAGCAGGTCGTACATTGTGTGTCTTTACATGTTACATCATACGAAAGTCAGTTTCACTACTAGTACTTTTTTTCTTCAAAATTTTACAAAAGAACTGCAAGTAGTAATAACGGGAAGTGAACATTTTCACGCTGAGTCGTTGAAGCCTCGTGCATAACGAACTACAAAGTGTTTCGCTCCTTCGCAACCCCACAGCCGTCAATTTAGCTGTGAACGAAAGTAAATTAAACGCCCCGGGTGAGGATCGAACTCACTACCTTAAGATTATGAGACTTACGCGCTGCCTACTGCGCTACCGAGGCAGGTGATCGCCGCACCCTCTGGAATCTCCGTAAGTACCGAATACCAGTGGAGGAGTCTGCACTTCCTGGCTAACTTATTTCCGTTGCTACACGTACATTCCCGGCGCGACAGGCAACTTGCTATGCTAGGCCGACGCCAGTGCGTACAATAGCACGCAAGCGCCCAAACGACAAGTCGTGCGCGCTGCATGTTTCGTTCTTTCCACACGGATTCCCGCGGTTCATTCTCGTGGCTCACGCAGTTCGAGTGCGAAACACACGCGGCACCATTATCGGAGAAAAAACAAAATGATGCATCGGCCGGGAATCGAACCCGGGCCGCCCGCGTGGCAGGAGAGCATTCTACCACTTATTTTTTTTTTATGAAGTTCAGCGCAAATAGTTTCCAATTCAGGCGGATTTCAAATCTTCTTCAATGCTGCAAATTTCTTGAGAGCTTCGTATTTGACATGGAGCTGCTCTACTTCAACACGCATACGACGATTCTCCTCTTGCATTGCTTCCATATCTCTGTATTCTTGGGTCTTCTCTGATTCAAGTTCATCCTTTTGTTCAATACGTTTAATGCGGCAGCTGGCTGCATATCCTCTGTTTTTTAGGGTTCTTCGGCGCTGTTTCATTCGCACTACATCTTCCCTTGAAAGACCACGCAACTTCAACTGAGGATTTAAATCACGGACTGATATACTAACGAGCTCATCGTCAGTTATATCCAGGACTGGACCTGGTGATAAAGGTGCCTTGTTTGACTGACCACCATGACCGCTTTTTCTATCCAGTTTTATATTTTCCTGGGGCATTGGCTTCTGACAGCTGAACTATAACAGTTGCAGTTGCGCCACAGTTAGTTCACTCAACTCGGCTACTGACAATATTTTGCAGCAGCAAAAGAACATCAAGATTTCTACTACTAAAAACAGTTGCATGTAGTTGTTTTGGTTGCGGGATCACGAACAAATACGAATTAAATGCCCCGGGTGAGGATCGAACTCACGACCTTAAGATTCTGAGACTCACGCGCTGCCTACTGCGCTATCGAGGCAGGTAACCACTGAACCTCCGATGCTCAGCCAGTTAACAGCTTCCTGGTGCTTTCCGCGGCAGACGTCTGAGGGGGAAGTGGGACTACCGTCCAGCGCCGTCTCATGCTCCCGAGAGAATGCTACAAACGCTGAATCCTGCACTGCACTGCTTAAAAATGACGCCCGAACGCGATCGTCTAAGTAATCTTGCGGCGCACGCACGCGACGACTCTTGCCAAAGGACGAGAAATGTGCGTAGAGACGCTGTCTGGGTGCGCTCGCCCACCCCGTAATGCGCCTACTGCTACGACCACCTTCAGCCGCCGCCGCCAGGCGGGAAGCAGACACAGCGCGGCGTGCGCGGAAGGGAACCGTGCTGTGGTGGTGTAATGGTCAGCATAGTTGCCTTCCAAGCAGTTGATCCGGGTTCGATTCGCGGCCACCGCAGCCGGCTTTTTACTTTTGCGTGTGAGTACTTTTGCCACGCGTCCTTAAATTAATGTTTCTTTCCCCCTCCTAGCCTAGCCGCTGCAGGCCACCCCATAGTGTGTGCGTCGATTCCCCTTGAGTCTCGACTTGTCTCGGCTGACGCGAGAGCTGACGCTCTCCAATCGGCCTATATCAAAAGGACAAGCACGCGAAACGACTGAGAGAGGTATGGCGAGGCGGGCACAACATTACTTATGCCTCAGGTAAAGCCCCGCTGCCTGTTATCATTGTGTGATTTTACATGTTCTGTTATACAAATTCAGTTTTATTACTAGTACATTCCTTTCTTTCTTCGTTGAAAATTTTACAACGCGCTCCTTCATTACACTGTGGCCGCACGGCGCGACTTGGCATTCAGAGAGGCAAAACGTGGCGCCAGTGCCCTTGACCGAATAGCGCTGCAGCTCCGAAACCGAAGAGGAAAGAGAAATACGAATTGAAACTGTCGACAGTGCCCTGTGTTCGCAGGCGGTCACCCGCCCAAGCACTGACAACGCCCAGCGTCGCGCAGTAGCGGTGATCGGACGAGAAACTGTGTGTTCAGCGTGCTGTGACCAGTGAAGTGTTTTAGCGCGTCCCGACAAGTCGCGTTCGGGTCCCCTAGCAGCTCCCACAACAATGTGACGATTTCTTTGTCACCATACTTCCCCGGGGAAATCGGCGTTGCCTTTTTGAAATAGTAAAATCGTAGTGGCCAGTGTGGGGATCGAACCCACGACCTTCGCGTTATTAGCACGACGCTCTAACCAGCTGAGCTAACGGGCCTCGGTGCAGAGACACTTCCATCGCTTCGCGGCAATTGCTGTGCGTATTGCCATGTAACATTTCTATGGCAGCAGTCCAATAGTGGACCAGCGTCTCTTCTCCCTTTATTCCGCTGCTTGTAGTAATTTCATTGCGTGCCCGTTTCTCTCGACTGGTTTCGGCTGACGTTTACGAACCAGTAGCTATAATGCGAGGAGGACGTGAAACAGCATTTCGCACGGTCAAAACCTGTCGTGATTTGTTCCGAAAAAATTCCGTTTCGGTACCGGGAATCGAACCCGGGCCTCCTGGGTGAAAGCCAGGTATCCTAGCCACTAGACCACACCGGACGCGCACACTTTTCTCGGGGTTTGCACCCCCTCCACTCGCTTTCCGTGTCGCACTTCCCTGTTTGCGAGCATCTTTTGGCGCGCCCATGGCGAGGCGCGCATGGCAAAAGTCACAATCCATTGCTTTTGGCATCGTTGTTACAGGGGTAGGAGGAAAAGCAAAGCTGTAAATAGCAATATTTATTTACTTATTTCGCAAGTAAAGACCTGCTGCCTGTCATTATATAGCACGTCGTACATTGTGACTTTACATGCTATATCATACGAAATTGTTTTATTACTAGGACTTTTTTCTTGAAAATTTTACAAAAGAACTGCACGTAGTAATAACGGGAAGTAAACATTTTCACGGTGAATTGTTGAAGCCTTGTGGATAACAAACTACAAACTGTTTCGCTCGTTCGCAACCCCAGAGCCGTCAATTCAGCTGTGAACGAAAGTAAATTAAATGCCCCAGGTGAGGATCGAACTCACGACCTTAAGATTATGAGACTTACGCGCTGCCTACTGCGCTACCGAGGCAGGTGATCGCCACACCTTCTGGAATCTCGGTAAGTAGCAAATACCAGTGGTAGAGAGTCTGCACTTCCTGGCTCAGTTTTTTCTGTTACTACACGTGCATTCCCGGCGCGGCAGGCAACTTGCGATGCTTGGCCGACGCCAGTATGTACAATAGCACGCAAGCGTCCAAACGAGAAGTCGTGCGCGCTGCATGTTTGGTTGTTTCCACACGGATTCCCGCGGTTCATTCTCATGGCTCACGCACTTAGAGTGCGAAAGACACGCAGCTCCAGTATCGGAGAAAAAACAAAATGATGCATCGGCCGGGAATCGAACCCGGGCCGCCCGCGTGGCAGGCGAGCATTCTACCACTTTTTTGTTTTTTTTTGTTTTTTTGTTTTTTTATTTTTTTTGGGCCTCCCAACTCCCCTTATAGCCCTCCTTGCTCTCACCAAAATGTGCCTTCATCGGCGAGCTTCAACGCTATCATAGCTGTTGTGGTAGATGCTCGTCGCTGACGGCTTCTCTCGTGGATCATGGTGTGAAAAGCAATAAATAAAAGAAAATACTTCCACAAACTCAAATCTTCTGTCCATCAAAGGAACGCACAATAAAAGGTAATGTTCCTCTTCAAACGATGAGAAGGTCAAAATAAAATATCCATCCTAAAAGAAGCCACAGACGACTAGTAACTAAAAGTCTTAGGAGAGGTATTCTTTAAAACGAACGCAATAAATTCCGTGTCCATTCTTGGTCAACAAGATGCGCGTGGAGAAGATAAACTAAAAACGCACTCTGAAGATCGGAAGAAGAAGGTAGTAAAAGGGAAATAAAAGATTATCACTTCCATGTGAAAAACGAAATGCATCACTGCTGCAATTCACATAAAAAAAAAGAAAAGATAGGCTTCTTCTGTAGCGTATAATATCTTCACAGACCCATCAAAACCCTCGGGTCAAATTCAAACAAAAATGACTGAAAAAGACAAAAATAATACATAGCCTCTTCAGTCTTCAATGGAGGTTTCCATATATCAATGATTAAACGTCGTCGCGTAACCATAGTTTAACGCCGCACACAGAAAATTGGCAAAAAGGTCTTTGTAATGTTTCAGCCGCTGTACATGGGAATGTGCATCCCACAAGTACGCGAAATAAGTATACACGTCCTTAACTTGGGAGTCCAGAATTGCAAAGACCGTGTGGCCTAAGAGCCACACCATTGTATTGTGCTTCGCGCGAGGGAACGGTTTAAACCCTGGCGCAAGAACATCATTGACAGTCACGCGTGAGGGTGTCGTCTCTGTTGATCAGAGCCACCATGAACCTACACAGTTCCCAGACGGCCGACACAAGGCGACATTGAAAGCGATGCTCCCGCGTGTCCGGAACGCCGCAAGCACCACAGTTGGCAGACGGCAGCAGGCGGATGTCCGAGAGACGTTGGTTTGTGGCCACCGTATTGTTAACCAGTTTATACCACTGTGACCGAACGCCAGAGGGCAACACGGAGTGATGAACATTAAGCCACACTTGCCGCCAGTTGGTCGCGGGGAAGCGAAGAGCGAGCTTGTGAGGGGGTGGCCTCCCCACCATTGCCGCATACAGTCGGCGAACATTCCGGTTCCTGTCCAGCGCCGTTTCCAGTACGTAGCTCCGCTGCAGGTAGTAAGCTCTGACGTAGCCGAGTTGATACGGGATGCCCGCCACGGACACCGGTGCGCTCTCGGAGGGCGGCCGGTAAGCGACGAGCATGGCCGCCGCCGTTCCATCCGGGCTGTTAGCTTGCAATGTGGCCATGCGGTGCACCAGCAGCGCCGAACACTTCCGGGAAAAATCGACGAGGCCGAGTCCCCCGAAGGTGGTGTCGAGGACGCACGTTGCCGCCCGAACCTTGAAGATTTCGTGGCGCCACAGGAGCCAGTACGCGGCCTGCGAAAATGATCGGGCGAGGGGTCGCGGAACGTCCAGGAGTTGTGCCACGTACCAGGCCTTGGAATACACGGCGCTGTTCATTAGGTCGACCTTCTGGAGGAGGGTGAGGCGTCGGCTGGCGTATGTCTTACAGAGGCCTTTGACATGATTGAGCAGCCGGCGCCAGGTGCGCGCCCCCATCTGCTGAGGATTAGCGGTAACATCAAGGCCCAAGATCGTATGAGTACGGGCTACCCGAAACCAAGTCTGATCGGGATCCACTTCGCAATTTCCTAAAGGAATCAGTACAGTCTTCCTTGGATTAATCAGGGCACCCGACGCACATTCATACCACCCCAGTAAGGGCCGGATTTGATGAAAATCGTTGTCGTCGCCGATAAAAACACCTACGTCATCAGCATAAGCGAGACACTTCACTGAGGCACGATGAATATCCACGCCGCCTATCGTGCGGTCTAGCGCACGCAACAGTGGGTCCAAAGCAATTACAAAAAGGTACATAGATAAGGGACAGCCCTGTCGCACCGATCTACTAAGAACTATAGGTGGCGTTCTCCATCCATTAATGGTCACCACCGAACGGGCCCCTGTCAGGAAATGGCGAATCACGCGAATGAAGCGGAAGCCAAAGCCCATCCTTTCCATAACTTGCAGCAAATAATCGTGGCTCATCCTGTCAAACGCATTGGCAAAGTCCACAGAAAGGACAGCTGCTGAAAGTCGGCGGACGGCGGAGTAAGCGATGACGTCACGATAGGTAGATGCCGCATTGAAAATGGTCCGCCTCGTAACGCCGCAGGATTGATACGGACAGATGACGTTGTCCATGACGACCTGCATCTTCGCTGCAACACATCTGGCCGCCAGCTTGTAATCAGCATTTAACAGCGTAATTGGCCTAAGATCGGTGACACGGCACGTACCCCGTTTTTTGGGGATAAGAACAATGTGCCCTTCGAGAAACTGACTCGGGATGGCGATGCCACGAAGCACTTCGTTCACCACCACCGTAAACTTGTCCCCTACAATATCCCAGAAAGTAATATAAAATTCTGTAGGAAGACCGTCGGGTCCAGGCGACTTGCCCGTTGTACTGGCTTTCAATATCTGTAATACTTCCTGGTTCGACATCTCTGCAACCAGCTCTTCACGGTCATGATCAGACAAGCAGTCGACTAAGTCTTGTAATAAAAGCCGCGTGGCCTCGCCGTCCGCGGTAGCGTCGTGAAAAAGCGAAGTATAATAGTCGTCGATATGGCGTACAATGTCGTGCCGCTGCGATAAGACAATCCCCGCATCAGTTTCCAACGCATCAATATACTTTTTGCGAGCCTGTTTCTTCTCCCGGGCAAGATGATAGAGCGACGGCTCCTCGTCATCGATGTGGTACAAGGGACGGCTCCGAATCGTTAAACCTTTCGACCTTTCCCGGTGCAACCGCAGAATCCTGGCTTTAATTTTGCTCAGGCGGAGTCTAACGTTTGCGTCGGGGCCAACAGGTGAATTGATAGCATCCTGCAAGCACTGCTGATAAAATGCCAACGTACGCCTGTGCCAGTAACTCGCTTCTCGACTATAGAATTGCGCCGCCTGCCGCAAAATCGGTTTGGCATGCGCCACCCACCACTCGATGCAGGACCCGTAATTGTGGACTTTCGCTAAACACTGCTGCCACGCTACATGCACCTCCGCACGGAGCCCTTCGGCACCCAGATACCCGGTATTTAATTTCCAATATGCCGGAAGTGGTTTCGTGCGACAGCACTGCAACCGCAAAGCACATACGTAGCGACAATGATCGCTCATGGCGACAGGCAGAACTTCGACTGAGCATAAAGCGTCTGTTAGCTCCCGTGAAACGTAGATCCTATCAATTCTACTGGCTCCTCCAGTAGAAAAGTGCGTAAACTGCGTCATGATGGGGTGGTAGTGACGCCACGAATCACGCAATTCCGCTGCATTTAAAAGGGTATTCAGTTCTGCACATTTAGTGGGGGTGGGATATTGGTCCGCATCGGCAACAACACAATTAAAATCACCACCGAATATAATGGGACGAGCCGTGGCCAAAAAGGGGCATACGTCCGTGGTAAAAAAAAACGAGCTCTTGTGCGCTTTTGATCAGTCCCCGAGGGCACATACACGTTGACAAATTGGACTCCCGCAATGACACACGCCAGTACACGACCATCAGGGAGAAGTCTGATGTCCGTAGGTTCTAAAAACGACTTATATAAAAGTGCTGTGCCACAGTTATTGTCACTATTAAGGTTGTAAATAGCGTCGTAGCCTGGAATATTGCTGAAAACATCACTAGACACTTCTTGAAGAAGGGCAATACTAAAATTTCCATGATATAAAACATCTTTAAATGCAGCTACCTTGTGCACCGCTGAAATACCGGCAACGTTTAATGTCAAAACAGAAAACACACTCGATGGGTGTGGGTGCGTTGACATTTTAAGCAGATGGACAAGACAGAGCAATATAAAAAGCACCAACGAAGTGATAAAACGCCGGACGTATACTTAAATGAATGGCAGCTGGCATAAAATGGAAATTGCAAGAGGTCTTAAAACACTGTAGTGGTTAGTAGCAAGTCTACAAAAACATGGCACAACAATACACTGGACACAGTTCAAGACACATTCGTTTCTAGGTCAATTGCAACGTAGGTGGACTCATGAGAACGATGTTAGTCTGCGCGCATAGCTACTGGCCCCCCTCGTCCTCCTGCTGCCACCACGGGCTGTGACTGTCAGGTGGCGGGGGTGGTCGTGCGTCGCCCGACGGCTTGGTGGCTTCCGCCCGGCCGCCGCGCGATGTTACGGCCGGCTGTGACGGCACAGAATGTTTGCGCGGGCGCTGTGGTAACTGCTCACTGGCCTGTTCTAATTTACGCTTCGCAGCGGCAACGTCCAGTTCCTTCCCAGCACTGAGAAATTGTTTTAAGCGTTCAGTGTGTGCTCGAATCTGCTCTGTCCTGGCGGGGCTGCTACTACGAGAGGAACCTTGTGACATCGCCTCACTTTCACTGCCACTCTCCGTGGCTGGCGGATTCGCGAGAGCGGCCGGGTTCGGATCTTTGACCTGTTTACCCTTGCCCCGCTGGCGACGTTGCTTTTTACTTTCCGCTGAAGGCTTTACAGGATCGGCAGGAGTTGGCACCGGGAGGGGAGGCGGGGGTAAAGAAGTGTCTGTAGCCTCCACCGATTCCGATTGAACGGCATCAGCATTAACAGAGCGTGCGTCCCTTTCGTCATCAACCCGGTCGGTCGGGGTAGGCGGGTCCTGGACAACCTCCATTGCCTCCTGCCCGACAGTCGTGTGACTATGTTCCGCCACGGACGGGTCGTCGACGGAAGCAACGGTCGTCGGTCGCTCGATCGGTCGGTCGGTCGGACCGGGAAAGGATGTTCCTGCTACAATCTCACTCATTAGGGGCACAAATTTATCGCCACCACCCACAACATCTTCGCGCGGTAACTGAACAGGCCGCCGTCGAGGGCAGTCACCCCTCAAATGTTCCGTAGAATGACATACGGCACATGTCGGCGGTTGCCCGATATGAGACCTGTGCACGAACCCCACCGATTACAAAGTAGGAAGAAATATGTTGTTTCAGGTCCATCCGTACACTACGGACACCACTAGCAACTTTATAACGATATGCACTAGACCATTTCTCCATTGTAACGTTAAGAACGTCACCAAATCGCGACAAGGCACGAGATAAAACTTGATGAGGGCATTCCGGTGGGACATTAAAAACTCGAACAGTTGGAATACCAAATCCTGACGCCACAATTTGCACATTACTAATACTGCCGTCTGCATGTTTAAAACGGCGACTGCCACCAAATTTAGCAACAAACTTTTCACACATGTCCCCAGAGGTAAATTTCAAGAACAAGCAATACTGAACAAAGTCCAATTGAAAGGTGTCTACGATTTCTTCCGGTATCTTTAGGTCTTCGAATAACCACTCGTGTATTTCAAATGCGGTAGGGCGGACAGCACTTCTATCAAATACATACTGAGCGGTGTTAGCTCTCGAAAATGTCGACATTTTGTTACATACAAATCTTCAAAGCAGAAATCACGAACAACGAAGCGCCAAAGTCCCGGCGATGTAAACAAACCGACGACAGCAGCGGAACTCCGCGCAACGTGCTGCCTGGTGCTTTCCGCGCAGACGCCTGAAGGGAAAGTGGGACTACCGTCCAGCGCCGTCGCATCCTCTCGACAGAACGCTACAGACGCTGAATCCTGCACTGCACTGCTTAAAAATGACGCCCGAAAGCGATCGTCTAAGTACTCTTGCGGCGCACGCACGCGACGACTCTTGCCAAAGGACGCGAAATGTGCGTAGAGGCGCCGTCTGGATGCGCTCGCCTACCCCGTAATGCGCCTACTGCTACGACCACCTTCAGCCGCCGCCGACAGGCGGGAAGCAGACACAGCGCGGCGTGCGCGGAAGAAAACCGTGCGGTGGTGGTGTAATGGTCAGCATAGTTGCCTTCCAAGCAGTTGATCCGGGTTCGATTCCCGGCCACCGCAGCCGGCTTTTTACTTTCGCGTATGAGTACTTTTGCCACGCGTCCTTAAATTAATGTTTCTTCTCCCCTCTCAGCCGCTGCAGGCCACCCTATAGTGTGTGCGTCGATTCCCCTTGAGTCTCGACTTTGCTCGGCTGACGCGAGAGCTGACGCTCTCCAGTCGGCCTATATCAAAAGGACAAGCACGCGAAACGACTGAGAGAGGTATGGCGAGGCGGGCACAACATTACTTATGCCTCAGGTAAAGACCCGCTGCCTGTTATCATGGTGTGATTTTACATGTTCTGTCATACAAATTCAGTTTTATTACTAGTACATTCCTTTCTTCCTTTGTTGAAAATTTTACAACACGCTCCTTCATTACACTGTGGCCGCACGGCGCGACTTGGCATACGGAGAGGCAAAACGTGGCGCCAGTGCCCTTGACCGAATAGCGCTGCAGCTCCGAAACCGAAGAGGAAAGAGAAATACGAATTGAAACTGTCGACAGTGCCCTGTGTTCGCAGGCGGTCACCCGCCCAAGCACTGACAACGCCCAGCGTCGCGCAGTAGCGGTGATCGGACGAGAAACTGTGTTCAGCGTGCTGTGACCAGTGAAGTGCTTTAGCGCGTCCCGACACGTCGCGTTCGGGTCCCCTAGCAGCTCCCACAACAATGTGACGATTTCTTTGTCACCATACTTCCCCGGGGAAATCGGCGTTGCCTTTTTGAACTAGTAAAATCGTAGTGGCCCGTGGGGGGGATCGAACCCACGACCTTCGCGTTATTAGCACGACGCTCTAACCAACTGAGCTAACGGGCCTCGGTGTAGAGACTTCCATCCCTCCGCGGCAATTGCTGTGCGTATTGCCATGTAACATTTCTATGGCAGCAGTCCAACAGTGGACCAGCGTCTCTTCTCCCTTTATTCCGCTGCTCGTAGTAATTTCATTGCGTGCCCGTTTCTCTCGACAGTTTTCGGCTGACGTTTACGAACCAGTAGCTATAATGCGAGGAGGACGTGAAACAGCATTTCGCACGGTCAAAACTTGTGATTTGTTCCGAAAATATTCCGTTACGCTACCGGGAATCGAACCCGGGCCTCCTGGGTGAAAGCCAGGTATCCTAGCCACTAGACCACACCGGACGCGCGCATATTCCTTCGTGCTTACACGCCGTCCACCCGCTCTCCGTGTCGCACTTTCCCTGTTTGCGAGCATCTTATCGCGCGACCATGGCGAGGCGCGCATGGCAACAGTCACAAACCATTGCTTTTGGTCTCGCTGTTACTGGGGTAGGACGGAAAGCAAAGCTGCAAGTAGCAATATTTATTTACTTACTTTGCTACTAAAGACCTGCTGCCTGTCATTATATAGCAGGTCGTACATTGTGTGACTTTACATGTTACATCATACGAAATTCAGTTTTACTACTAGTACTTTTTTCTTCAAAATTTTACAAAAGAACTGCAAGTAGTAATAACGGGAAGTGAACATTTTCGCGCTGAGTCGTTGAAGCCTCGTGCATAACGAACTACAAAGTGTTTCGCTCCTTCGCAACCCCACAGCCGTCAATTTATCTGTGAACGAAAGTAAATTAAATGCCCCGGGTGAGGATCGAACTCACGACCTTAAGATTATGAGACTTACGCGCTGCCTACTGCGCTACCGAGGCAGGTGATCGCCGCACCCTCTGGAATCTCCCTAAGTACCGAATACCAGTGGAGGAGAGAGTGCACTTCCTGGCTAACTTTTTTCCGTTGCTACACGTGCATTCCCGACGCGACAGGCAACTTGCTATGCTAGGCCGACGCCAGTACGTACAATAGCACGCAAGCGCCCAAACGACAAGTCGTGCGCGCTGCATGTTTGGTTCTTTCCACACGGAATCCCGCGGTTCATTCTCATGGCTCACGCAGTTCGAGTGCGAAACACACGCGGCACCATTATCGGAGAAAAAACAAAATGATGCATCGGCCGGGAATCGAACCCGGGCCGCCCGCGTGGTAGGCGAGCATTCTACCACTTATTATTTTTTTTCTGAAGTTTAGCTCAAATAGTTTCCAATTCAGGTGGAATTGAAATCTTCTTCAATGCTGCAAATTTCTTGAGAGCTTCGTATTTGACATGGAGCTGCTCTACTTCAACACGCATACGACGATTCTCCTCTTGCATTGCTTCCATATCTCTGTATTCTTGGGTCTTCTCTGATTCAAGTTCATCCTTTTGTTCAATACGTTTAATGCGGCAGCTGGCTGCATATCCTCTGTTTTTTAGGGTTCTTCGGCGCTGTTCCATTCGCACTATATCTTCCCTTGAAAGACCACGCAACTTCAACTGACGATTTAAGTCACGGACTGATATACTAACGAGCTCATCGTCAGTTATATCCAGGACTGGACCTGATGATAAAGGTGCCTCGTTTGACTGACCACCATGACCGCTTTTTCTATCCAGTTTTATATTTTCCTGGGGCATTGGCTTCTGACAGCTGAACTATAACAGTTGCAGTTACGCCACAGTTAGAAGTTCACTCAACTCGGCTACTGACAATATTTTGCAGCAGCAAAAGAACATCAAGATTTCTACTACTAAAAACAGTTGCATGTAGTTGTTTTGGTTGCGGGATCACGAACAAATACGAATTAAATGCCCCGGGTGAGGATGTGACTCACGCGCTGCCTACTGCGCTTTTTTTTGAATGGTCAGGGCATGGTACACGCCGCACAAGCAGTGGGGTCTGTTCACGGCACTGCCAGTGCGTCGAGGCCCAAACCCCTCCCACCCCTTTTTCACGTTCCCTGTTGGGTCATAACACTAAGTGTGCAGAAATCGTAACACAATAGTCCCATTCTCCGATGTAAGAAAAACAAAGAAAAACTCTTCACTGAGTAGAAACGGAACACTGATAAAAAAAAATAAAAAAAATAGAAAGTTCCTGAAGCAAGGTAAAAGTAAATAATAATAAGGAACCAAGTGACTGGTATTTTTCTTTTGTTCGTTCTCGTGCAAGGTGTTGTAGTGGTTCCACATATTTAACCAACATCCATTTTTTCAAAAATGATCTTCAGCATGTTGCCATAGTGCTTCTTGTGGTTGCGATACGTGCTGATTTTTGCATATTAACACTTCATGTAAACGCGGAATTCTACCTCGTTGTCCGACCCAAGTGTGTGGATGACATAACTAACATATTTTCCCAGTAACCAGCTAATGGCGTTGGTTTTTAATTTCGGGAAGTATGTCATGTCCGGTCTCAGGAGGAGCGATGGCGTTATATATTGCGTAGAGGATCTGGTGAGAAAGGCGATTTGTTGCCTGATCCAATTCCAGTTATGCACATTGCCACCACAGGTGAATCTGTGGCAGAGTGTATCCACCAGATTGCATTTTCCACAAAGGTGTGTCTGGTTTAAACCGATCCCATATAGTCTCTCGTTGGTGCTGATGACATTATTAACTGTTTTGTACCATGCGGAAATAGCGTCTGTAGATAGCCCGGCATAGTTGATGTTCCGCCATACAGCTTTCCAGTCACAATTTGGGAATTTCGTTTCAATTTTGTTTCTACCCTCATTGAACTTCCTTTCAAGTATGATGTCGCGCGCTGTGATACGTGTGTTGCTTCTGATTTCGTCACTAAGATAACTTGCTTCGAGGAAAAAGTTCCTCACATACTGCAGCCGGGCATTAATCCTTCGCACATCAATCTGTGCTTGCAGGCTATGGGGTGTCACAGCCTCAAAGAGCTTTGCGGTTATACATTGTGGAAGTTCTCTGAGTATATGGAAAGTCCGTTTGAGGAACAGAGCAGACGCTTTATTGCAAATATCCACCAAACCGAGGCCCCCGTTTCTGTCATCCAGTATAACCGTAGTCGCACCAACCCTGAATATGTCTCCTCGCCATAAATAATTGGTAACAGTGGACATGATCCCTTCCGCTACTAGTTTAGGGATCGGAAAGACCTGCGCAGTGAAATACGCTTTAGACAAAACGCATGAGTTGATGAATCTGACTTTTTGCACCAGGTCCATAGTTCGATGGATGTTCTCCATTACAGCACCATGAACTTTCCTCCTAGTTTCCGTCCAGTTAAAAGCAGCCATCCGCATCGGACATGCCATTAAGGTTATTCCCAAAGTTTTATGTTTGGTGTCTTGTTTAGCCCATGCCAGTCGAAGGTAATCGAGGCCCCGTAGATTCAATATTTGACTTTTGTTTTCAATTGCTGTCTCTCCCGACGCTAGACAATACCTTTGGATTTCTCTTTCCAGTGTAACAGTCTCCTCCTTATTCCTTATTACAACGCCCACGTCATCAGCATAGGCTCGTATGACAGTTTTCTCACCACTCAATGTTAGGCCTGTTAATCTTGCGTGGACAGTGCGGAGGAAGGGCTCTAAAGATACGGAAAATAAAAACATTGATAAGGGACTGCCCTGTGGAACCCCTCGCCTTATCTGTATGGGTTTAGATGTTTGGCCATTGATTGCTATTTTCGCATTTATACCTGTTGCAATATTCCTTATGTTCACAATATGGGGGTGGAAAGCCACTCTTGACAGCGTCGCAAAGAGGTATCTATGACTAACACGGTCAAAAGCTTTGTTGAAATCGATAAAGATTAACGCACATTTTATACTTGTCACGGAGGTAATTGCAATGACGTCTCTGTATGCAGATAGACTTTCGAATATCGTTCTGGTCGGAGAACAAGATTGGTAATGACTCAATATTTTGTTGGAATAGGCAGAGAGTCTTTTGTTGATAATACGCGAAATTATTTTGTAATCGGAATTTAGTAGCGAAAGAGGCCGAAAATTAAGTTGGTTTTGCCTTTACTCTTAGGAATCAGTACTATTTTACTTTCCTTAAACTCTGCAGGGATCGGTTGTCCGTTCAGGACCTCATTTGCCATGGAAGTGATCTTGTCCCCAATTATAGACCAGTAGCGGGCATAAAACTCCACAGGGAGGCCATCAAGTCCTGGAGATTTGTTGAGAGGTGAGTTACGCACTGCCTCATGCACTTCATCTTTAGTAATAGGTGACAGGATGTCAGCGTTGTCTGTGCCCGACAATTGTGGACCTAAAATATTGAGAAAGTCCTCGAGAGCTGCATCTTCCACTGTGGTAGGGGCATATAAGGTTTCATAGTACCTGTGGACTTCGTCCAGTATTTGTTTCTGGCATGTGAGCCTCGTACCAGTATGCGTCTGGACTTCATCAATGAAAGTTAGACATCTGTTTTTAGCATGCCTCACCAAGTGATACAGAGAAGCTGTTTCATCTGCTACGACTGATGTGGCTTTCGATTTAATTTTGAGTCCCTCCATCTGTTGCCGTTTAATGCTTAATAACGTGGCTTTAATTTTTTTGATATCATGCAGACGAATTACGTCATCATGGGCTTGTTGATATAAGTCCCTTAAAACTTTATAATAAAACTCCATTGTATTCCTCAACTCCCTGTGCCTCGCTGCACTATACTGCATGACAACTTTCCGCAGCCTTGGTTTAGCCCTCCTCGTCCACCAGTCAATGACTGTTGGGTGCTTGTCTACTGTGCGGAGGCACATAGTCCACGCAAACCTTATTTCCTGTTCCAGTTCGTCGTCAGTTAAAACAGAGATATTTAAGTTCCATTGGCCTCTGAATCGACGGGTTGGCTGTACACTTAGATTAAAGCAAGTTAAAAGTGTACTGTGATCGCTAAAATACACAGGAATAGTCTCAACGTTTAATAAATAATTTTGCAAATTTGGTGACACGTAAATTCTATCTAGTCTGCTGCGGGAGTGGCTGGTTATATACGTGAACCCGACTGACGTCGGATGCTGAAGTTCCCACACATCCTTAAGGTGTAGATCACTTACTTTTTTAACTGTGGCGACTAGTTGAAGTTGGGTTGTTGATCTTTCTGGTTTAAAACACAGTTAAAATCTCCACCTAGTATAAGAGAACACGGATTTTTCCTCAATAAATAGATCAGTTCATCTTGAAAAAACTTCGCACGATCCAATTTGTGGGAAGTTCCTGAAGGGGCGTAAAGGTTAAGCACTGTCACATCGAAAATTTTTGTGTCTATGGCCCTACCTGATTCTAGTCGTTCGATTTCAGTCACCGGAATGCCTTCCCTTATAAGAATGGCTGTACCGATATTGGCTTCCGTAGAAACATTAAAAATTTCAAAAAAGCCTGGGATCCGAAATTCCGTTATCGCAACTTCTTGTAGCAAAGCGATATCTGTTCCGGACTGGTACAAGAATTCTTTTAGCGCTGCCAATTTCAAGGGTGACTGTATTTTATTAATGTTAATAGTAGTAATGCTATAAGCTTGCAGCACAGACATACCGGAAGAAGCTATTTGGGATGAGGTTCGGTATGATTATAGCAGCAAACGTGCTTCCCCACAACGCACGACCTTTACAATCTGTGTGCCCATTACATGTACTAACTTCCTAGTAAAAGTTGCACTGCTTTTAAACAAAGAGCTTGAGAAGAAAAGTATCCTGAAATTCGGACAATGCATTTCTATAAGTCACTGCGGCCATTCTTTCTCCTCATCAGTGTTGGCCCTGATGACTTCATATTTAATATTCTGTTTCTTGATGTCTTTCTTCTCTGATGTAGCTTTCGCGTGAGGACGCGTGACAGTAAGACCCGGTGTCGGTCGCAACCGCCGGCGGTGGCTGAAGGGGGCAACGGCCGTGGCTTGCGAGTCGTCAATGTTTGGTTCCGGCGTGGCGTCTGTTGTGTTGTCGTGCTGTCGAGGCGGCGATGCGTGTTTATTTCCTCCTTCGGCGCGGCGTTGCGCTTCGGAGTCAGCAGGTTGTTTACTAGGTACTTCCTCGTACGGTTCGCACTGTATGGGTTGTGCACTGGATGCGGTTATTTCAGCCGTGACCTCAGGCTCAGGGTCACATTTCCGTGGAAAGTCACTACCCGCTGCGTCACTATCTGTCCGTGGCGGTGTAAGTCCTTGTGCGGAAGTGGGAGCCACATCGACCTTCATTCCATCTTCGTTGTCCACTTCCAACAGATCTTCAGGACTAGGCTTCGGCCTCCTGGCAACGTGTGTTTCACAGGAAGAGTCCTCATCTACACTTTTTCAGTTTCCTCTAGAGGACGCTTTTTTGTGGGAATCTCGCTGTCACGGGACGGAATTTCAGCAGGTAATGCAGGTTTTAAGGACGGAAAGTCATTAACAGGAAGTGCAACATTGTCAGAGATAGTAACAGGATCCACGACTGCCGCCGGCTCTGTTGTATTACTGGCTGGCAACAAATCGTTGAGTGTTAATTTCCGGCGTTGCGTAAGGTTATTTGTTAGCACAAATACACGGCGAGGGCAGTCCTGACGGAGGTGACCAGACTTGTTACATACATGACATGTAGGGGTTTGCCCTGAGTACATAACATGCGCCTTGTGCCCGTCAACAAAGATGTGGGAGGGAATGTTTGCTTTCACTTCCATCTCCACGGAGCGAATGCCGTTAAAGCACTGCAGCTTGAAACGTGAAGTCCACCTTTCGTTGACTATTTGCCTGACAACCCCATACTTTGAAAGGGCATCTTTAATTTTCGAATTGTCTACTTCTATGGGAATACTCAAAACCCTAACATTTCTAATTACAGACTCGGAATTCCGGAGTTCGACAGTACTTTTAGTACCATCACGGTGTATAAATTCCGTTTCATAACCATATTTTGCCAGAAAGCGGTCTACACTCACGGAATCGTTAAACTTTACAAAAATGCAGTATTCATCAGTCCAGCTGCATCGTATGAACAGATTCAGAATGAAGGCCAATTATCTCGGTAATCCAGTCGTGTATTTCAAGTGCAGAGGGCTGTACTCGACGGGTGTACTTATCGAAGGAGAAAATCACGGAGTTTTTTCTCACGGAGTTTGCCATGGTGTTCTGCAGCGAAGAAATCTCAGACAACGCCGAAATCCCAACGGCACTTCGTAGAAAGATGACACGAAAGAAAACCAAATGCTCAATTGATAACGCCTAATTCACGTGCAAAACGTCAATAAATGATCACAAAACACGAAAACACTGGCGTAAACACTGACGTTCACGGAGCAACTAGAGGAGCGTGCGACCGCTGCGGCAGCTAAAGCCAGGGCTATCGAGGTAGGTAACCACTGAACCACCGATGCTCAGCCAGTTAACAGCTTCCTGGTGCTTTCCGCGCAGACACCTGAAGGGAAAGTGGGACTACCGTCCAGCGCCGTCGCATCCTCTCGAGAGAATGCTACAGACGCTGAATCCTGCACTGCACTGCACTGCTTAAAAAATGACGCCCGAACGCGATCGTCTAAGTACTCTTGCGGCGCACGCACGCGACGACTCTTGCCAAAGGACGCGAAATGTGCGTCGAGACGCTGTCTGGGTGCGATCGCAAACCCCGTAATGCGCCTACAGCTACGACCACCTTCAGCCGCCGCCGACAGGCGGGAAGCAGACACAGCGGCGCGTGCGCGGAAGGAAACTGTGTGGTGGTGGTGTAACGGTCAGCATAGTTGCCTTTCAAGCAGTTGATCCGCGTTCGATTCCCGGCCACCGCAGCCGCCTTTTTACTTTTGCGTATGAGTATTTTTGCCACGCGTCCTTAAATTTTTTCTTTCCCCCTCTTACTCGCTGCAGTGTGTGCGTCGATTCCCCTTGAGTCTCGACTTGTCTCGACTCGACTTGTCTCGACTCGACTTGTCTCGACTCGACTTGTCTCGACTCGACTTGTCTCGACTCGACTTGTCTCGACTCGACTTGTCTCGACTCGACTTGTCTCGACTCGACTTGTCTCGACTCGACTTGTCTCGACTCGACTTGTCTCGACTCGACTTGTCTCGACTCGACTTGTCTCGACTCGACTTGTCTCGACTCGACTTGTCTCGACTCGACTTGTCTCGACTCGACTTGACTTGTCTCGACTTGACTTGTCTCGACTCGACTTGTCTCGACTCGACTTGTCTCGACTCGACTTGTCTCGACTCGACTTGTCTCGACTCGACTTGACTTGTCTCGACTCGACTTGTCTCGACTCGACTTGTCTCGACTCGACTTGTCTCGACTCGACTTGTCTCGACTCGACTTGTCTCGACTCGACTTGTCTCGACTCGACTTGTCTCGACTCGACTTGTCTCGACTCGACTTGTCTCGACTCGACTTGTCTCGACTCGACTTGTCTCGACTCGACTTGTCTCGACTCGACTTGTCTCGACTCGACTTGTCTCGACTCGACTTGTCTCGACTCGACTCGTCTCGACTCGACTTGTCTCGACTCGACTTGTCTCGACTCGACTCGTCTCGACTCGACTCGACTCGACTCGACTTGTCTCGACTCGACTCGACTTGTCTCGACTCGACTTGTCTCGACTCGACTTGTCTCGACTCGACTCGACTTGTCTCGACTCGACTTGTCTCGACTGACGCTCTCCAATCGGCCTATATCAAAAGGATAAGCACGCGAAACGACTGAGAGGTATGGCGAGGCGGGCACAACATTACTTATGCCTCAGGTAAAGACCCGCTGCCTGTTATCATTGTGTGATTTTACATGTCCTGTCATACAAATTTAGTTTTATTACTAGTACATTCCTTTCTTTCTTTGTTGAAAATTTTACAACACGCTCCTTCATCCCCCCTGCGGGTCCGGGGATTAGAATAGGCCCGAGGTATTCCTGCCTGTCGTAAGAGGCGACTAAAAGGAGTCCATCCCCCTCACGGGGGTAGTTAGCGCCTGCGTCCGGAGCGGACGGTTTCACGACCTATAATCGTGGTCTTTTTGGTTTTTCACTTCTCGTTTCTTCCTTCCTTTTGTTGGTTCCTTTCTTTGCTCTTCTCCACTTCACTGTCTTCCTTACTCTTTCCCTTGACTCCTCCTTGCCTTCTCATTGCCTTTTTCTCCTTGCCTTCTCATTGCCTTCTTCTCCTTGCCTTCTCCTTGCCTCCTTCTCCTTGCTTTCTCATTGCCTTCTTCTCCTTGCCTTCTCTGGTCTCCGCCTCGGCGTTTGAGACAGTCTGTCCTCTTTCTCCCTCTCTCTTCTTTTTCCTCTTCTTCCTTCCTCCCTGTGCGTGTCTGAAGGCCGACCCACGCGTTCGCACGCGTAGCCGGTGACGGGGTAACGCGTAAGTCCCCGCCCTGGGTAGACATGTAAGGCACGCGCGTACCCCCTGGTAAAGGCCAGGCCCGGGGAGGGGTGATTGCCTGAGCTGATACCTTCTGACCATGCCGATTGGTCCCTCCGTCTGTTTCTCGGGAGGTGTGACCTGAGGTGTAAACATTCACCTAAGGCGGGAGTGCCCTCTGAGAGGGTCCCCACAAGGAAGGAGCGCGCCATCGGAGACGCTGGCAATCATGGGGGATTCCTCCGCAATGGATTCTACTCCATCGCTTTCGACTTCGACCCACAAACGGAAACGTGACCAGCCAACAGTGACAAAAATACTACCGCCTGCCCCACAGTTCCTCGTAGTTTCTCGATCTGAGGACGGAAAGGATTTTTCCTCTGTCAACCCTTTCGTTATCCAGAAGGGCGTAGATGCCATAGCCGGATCTGTCAAATCTTGTACCACGTTGCGTAACGGTACCTTATTACTAGAAACTGAGAGTGCCTTTCAGGCACAAAAACTGCTTCGGGCCACACTCTTGTACACGTTCCCTGTCCGGGTGGAGGCCCACCGCACTTTGAATTCGTCTCGTGGTGTAGTCTATAGTAGCTCTCTCGACGGATTGACTGACGAGGAGCTTCAATCTTTCCTCGCTGAGCAGGGCGTGACGGCTGTCCATCGGGTCATGAAAAAGGTCAACAATGACCTTGTACCGACCCGGACACTTTTCTTAACCTTCGATAGTGTTAAGCTGCCATCGCGCATCAAGGCGGGCTACGAGGTTATTTCTGTTCGCCCCTATGTCCCGACACCTACGCGCTGCTACCAGTGTCAGCGTTTCAATCCCACTCGACAGTCTTGTTCCAATGCGGCTAAATGTGTCACTTGTGGCAGGGATGCCCATGAGGGTGACTGTCCACCTCCGTCTCCTCGTTGTGTGAACTGTCAGGGTGACCATGCCGCATCCTCCCGCGACTGTCCTGTCTATAAGGAAGAACGCTGTATCCAGGAAATTCGAGTCAAAGAGAAAGTGTCCACCTCGGCTGCTCGCAAGCTATTGGCTAGTAGGAAGCCCACGCTGCTCCCAGCGGGGAAATACAGCACTGTCCTCGCCTCTCCTCGGACTACCCGGGAGGTAGCAACCCAGACATGCGATCTGACCTTCAGCACCACGGTCGTCCGTTCGGCCAGTGCTAAGATCGCGCGGTCGACGTCTCCTCTTCGTCCCATCACCCCACAGACACCAGCCCCTTCATCAGCTTCTGCTAAGACGAAGACCCAGAAGTCAGATGCACGGGCCTTCAAGAAGGAACCGTCCCGTGCAGACTTCCTACGTACCTCGACCTCCCAGCCTTCGTCCGGTACTTCCACCAAACGACCATCCAAAAAGGCTAATAGGAAGCACAGTTCTCCTTCTCCGCCACGGCGCATTTCTTCTCCTGCGCCACCCAGCGGTTGCCGCCCCATGCCGTCATCCCTTTCGCCTGGCCGCACCGCTGGTAGCCGAACATCTGGCCGTTCACCGGCGGAGGAAGCTCCCCCTCCCGGCCATCTTCCCAAGATGGCCGATGAACCTATAGAACCAATGGACGATGACTGTCCGCCTACTGATAGCGGCGGCAGTGCTCGCTCGAAGCCAGGCCCTCAGCGGCCTTCGAGGTGACCCCTTCTCTCATCTTCCTTTTCTTCCGATGGCACTTATTAACTGGAATATTCGCAGCGTTCGCTCCAACCGAGAGGACTTGAAGTTGCTGCTCCGCTCGCATCGTCCGCTCGTCGTAGCCCTCCAGGAAACGAAGCTACGCCCATGCGATCAAATTGCCTTGGCACACTACACCTCTGTGCGTTTTGACCTACCCCCTGTGGTAGGTATCCCAGCTCATGGAGGGGTTATGTTGCTGGTCCGGGATGATATTTACTACGATCCCATCACGTTGCACACCGGCCTGCAGGCAGTTGCCATCCGCATTACTCTCCCCACTTTTACGTTTTCCTTTTGTACCGTTTACGCTCCATCGTCATCTGCCGTTACCAGGGCAGACATGACGCAACTTGTTGCTCAGCTACCTGCACCATTTTTGTTAACTGGAGACTTCAATGCCCACCATCCTCTTTGGGGCTCTCCAGCATCCTGCTCGAGGGGCTCCTTGTTAGCAGACCTTTTCAACCAGCTCAATCTTGTCTGCCTCAATACTGGCGCCCCTACTTTTCTTTCGGACACATCTCATACCTATTCCCATTTAGACCTCTCTATATGTACTCCCCAACTTGCACGCCGGTTTGAGTGGTATGCCCTTGCTGATACATATTCGAGCGACCACTTCCCGTGTATTATCCATCTCCTGCAGCATACTCCCTCTCCGTGCTCCTCTCGTTGGACCATCTCCAAGGCAGACTGGGGGCTCTTCTCTTCCAGGGCGACCTTTCAGGATCAAACCTTCACAAGCTGCGATCGTCAGGTCGCACACCTCACGGAAGTCATTCTCGCTGCTGCTGAATATTCCATCCCTCACCCTACCTCTTCTCCACGTCGCGTACCGGTCCCCTGGTGGACCGCAGCATGTAGGGACGCTATACGTGCTCGTCGACGTGCTTTACGCACCTTTCAACGCCACCCTACAGTGGCGAATTGTATTAATTATAAACGATTACGTGCTCAGTGTCGTCGTATTATTAAAGAAAGCAAGAAAGCCAGCTGGGCTGCTTTCACCAGCACCTTCAACAGTTCTACTCCTTCTTCTGTTGTCTGGGGTAGCCTGCGCCGGCACTAAGGTCCACTCCCCAATTTCTGGCTTGAAGGTCGCGAATGAAGTCCTTGTGGCCCCTGAGGCTGTCTCCAATGCCTTCGGCCGCTTTTTCGCCGAGGTTTCGAGCTCCGCTCATTACCACCCTGCCTTCCTCCCCCGCAAACAGGCCGAGGAGGCTAGGCCACGTGACTTCCGCTCCTCGAATTGTGAAAGTTATAATGCCCCATTCACCATGCGGGAACTCGAAACCGCACTTGGCCGATCACGGTCCTCCGCTCCAGGGCCTGATTCTATTCATATTCAGATGCTGAAGAACCTTTCTCCTGCGGGTAAAGGTATTCTTCTTCGTACATACAATCGCATCTGGATTGAGGGACATGTTCCCGCATGCTGGCGCGAGTCTATTGTTGTCCCGATTCCTAAGCGGGGGAAGGACAAGCACTTGCCTTCCAGTTATCGACCTATCTCGCTTACCAGCTGTGTCTGTAAAGTGATGGAGCGAATGGTTAACTCTCGATTGGTTTGGCTGCTCGAGTCTCGACGCCTACTTACCAATGTACAATGTGGATTTCGAAGGCGCCGCTCTGCTGTCGACCATCTGGTTACCTTGTCGACCTTCATCATGAATAACTTCTTGCGGAAGCGCCCGACCGCGGCTGTGTTCTTTGATTTGGAGAAGGCTTACGACACCTGTTGGAGGGCGGGCATTCTCCGCACCATGCATACGTGGGGCTTTCGCGGTCGCCTCCCTCTTTTTATTCGTTCCTTTTTAATGGATCGACAGTTTCGGGTACGTGTGGGTTCTGTCCTGTCCGACACCTTTCGCCAGGAGAGTGGGGTGCCACAGGGCTCAGTTTTGAGCGTCGCTCTCTTCGCCATCGCGATCAATCCAATAATGGATTGCCTCCCAGCTGATGTATCAGGCTCCCTTTTCGTGGACGATTTTACCATCTATTGCGGCGCGCAGTGTCCACGTGTCTTGGAGCGCTGTCTTCAGCGTTCTCTTGACCGTCTTTACTCCTGGAGTGTCGCCAATGGCTTCCGTTTTTCTGCCGAGAAGACGGTCTGTATTAACTTCTGGCGCTACAAAGAGTTTCTCCCACCGTCCTTACGACTCGGTCCCGTTGCTCTCCCACTCGTGGAGACAATCAAATTTTTAGGCCTTACCTTTGACAGGAAACTTAGCTGGTCTCCACATGTGTCATATTTGGCCGCCCGTTGTACCCGTTCTTTAAATGTCCTCCGTGTTCTCAGTGGTATGTCGTGGGGAGCGGATCGAACCGTCCTACTTCGTCTATATCGGTCGATCGTCCGCTCCAAGCTGGATTATGGGAGCTTCGTGTACTCCTCTGCACGGCCATCCATCTTACGCCGCCTCAACTCCATACAACATCGGGGTTTACGACTTGCGATCGGAGCATTTTATACCAGTCCCGTAGAGAGTCTTCATGCTGACGCTGGCGAATTGCCACTCACCTACCGGCGCGATATACTGCTTTGTCGGTATGCCTGTCGGCTACTGTCAATGCCCGACCATCCTTCTTATCGTTCCTTTTTTGACGACTCTCTTGACCTTCAATACGGGTTGTATGTCTCTGCCTTGCTACCCCCTGGAGTTCGCTTTCGTCGCCTCCTTCAACGCCTTCATTTTTCACTCCCTGCAACCTTTCGAGTGGGCGAGAGCCGCACGCCACCTTGGCTCCAGGCTCAGGTCCGCGTTCACCTCGACCTCAGCTCGCTCCCAAAAGAGGTCACCCCCGGTTCGGTCTACCACTCCCGTTTTTTGGAACTTCGTTCGAAGTTCAACAACATGACTTTCATTTATACAGATGGCTCTAAGACCAATGACGGGGTCGGGTGTTCCTTTATTGTCGGGGCACAAAGTTTCCAATACCGGCTCCATGGCCATTGTTCGGTCTTCACAGCTGAGCTCTTTGCCCTCTACCAGGCTGTTCTGTACATCTGCCGCCACCGCCATTCTGCTTATGTCATCTGCTCAGATTCCCTGAGCGCCATCCAGAGCCTCAGTGATCCGTACCCGGTTCACCCTTTCGTACACCGGATCCAACGCTCTCTTCAGCAGCTGGTGGACGTCGGTACGCCGGTTAGCTTTATGTGGGTTCCTGGCCATGTCGGTATCCCTGGGAACGAAGCTGCAGATGCCGCGGCCAAGGCTGCGGTCCTCCCGCCTCGGACAGCTTCTTGTTGTCCCTTCGTCCGATTTTAGCAGGGTCATTTGTCGGCGCGTTGTGTCGCTGTGGCATGCCGATTGGGCTGCACTTACCGACAACAAGCTTCGGGCCTTAAAACCTCTTCCCGTGGCTTGGACGTCCTCCTCACGCCCTTCTCGGCGGGAGGAGGTCGTTTTAGCAAGGTTAAGAATTGGACACTGCCGGTTCAGCCATCGCCATCTGCTGACGGCTGCGCCGGCGCCGTTCTGCCCATGTGGGCACTTGCTGACAGTTCGTCACATTTTAATGTCCTGTCCCGATCTTAAAACACTGCGCCTCGATCTTAACCTGCCTACTACTTTAGATGCCATTTTAGCGGATGACCCACGAGCAGCTGCTCGTGTTCTTTGTTTTATCAATTTGACATACCTCGCTAAGGACATTTGATGATGTTTTTTAATCCTATGCCTGTCAGTCTGTCTTTTATTGTGTTTTCCCTTTTAGTTGTTGTTGTCAACTTGTGCCTCGCGGTGCATTCTTAGAGTAGTCAGGGCGCTAATGACCATTGAAGTTGTGCGCCCGAAAACCACAAAAAAAAAACGCTCCTTCATTACACTGTGGCCGCACGGCGCGACTTGGCATACCGAGAGGCAAAACGTGGCGCCAGTGCCCTTGACCGAATAGCGCTGCAGCTCCGAAACCGAAGAGGAAAGAGAAATACGAATTGAAACTGTCGACAGTGCCCTGTGTTCACAGGCGGTCACCCGCCCAAGCACTGACAACGCCCAGCGTCGCGCAGTAGCGGTGATAGGACGAGAAACTGTGTGTTCAGCGTGCTGTGACCAGTGAAGTGTTTTAGCGCGTCCCGACACGTCGCGTTCGGGTCCCCTAGCAGCTCCCACAACAATGTGACGATTTCTTTGTCACCATACTTCCCCGGGGAAATCGGCGTTGCCTTTTTGAAATAGTAAAATCGTAGTGGCCCGTGGGGGATCGAACCCACGACCTTCGCGTTATTAGTACGACGCTCTAACCAACTGAGCTAACGGGCCTCGGTGCAGAGACTTCCATCGCTTCGCGGCAATTGCTGTGCGTATTGCCAAGTAACATTTCTATGGCAGCAGTCCAACAGTGTACCAGCGTCTCTTCTCCCTTTATTCCGCTGCTCGTAGTAATTTCATTGCGTGCCCGTTTCTCTCGACAGTTTTCGGCTGACGTTTACGAACCAGTAGCTATAATGCGAGGAGGACGTGAAACAGCATTTCGCACGGTCGAATCTTGTCGTGATTTGTTCCGAAAAAATTCCGTTCCGGTACCGGGAATCGAAACCGGGCCTCCTGGGTGAAAGCCAGGTATCCTAGCCACTAGACCACACCGGACGCGCGCACATTCCATCGTGCTCACACGCCGTCCACTCGCTCTCCGTGTCGCACTTTCCCTGTCTGCGAGCATCTTTTCGCGCGCCCATGGCGAGGCGCGCATGGCAACAGTCACAAACCATTGCTTTTGGTCTCGTTGTTACTGGGGTAGGAGGGAAAGCAAAGCTGCAAGTAGCAATATTTATTTACTTACTTTGCCACTAAAGACCTGCTGCCTGTCATTATATAGCAGGTCGTACATTGTGTGACTTTACATGTTACATCATACGAAATTCAGTTTTACTACTAGTACTTTTTTCTTCAAAATTTTACAAAAGAACTGCAAGTAGTAATAACGGGAAGTGAACATTTTCGCGCTGAGTCGTTGAAGCCTCGTGCATAACGAACTACAAAGTGTTTCGCTCCTTCGCAACCCCACAGCCGTCAATTTATCTGTGAACGAAAGTAAATTAAATGCCCCGGGTGAGGATCGAACTCACGACCTTAAGATTATGAGACTTACGCGCTGCCTACTGCGCTACCGAGGCAGTTGATCGCCGCACACTCTGGAATCTCCCTAAGTACCGAATACCAGTGGAGGAGAGAGTACACTTCCTGGCTAACTTTTTTCCGTTGCTACACGTGCATTCCCGACGCGACAGGCAACTTGCTATGCTAGGCCGACTCCAGTACGTACAATAGCACGCAAGCGCCCAAACGACAAGTCGTGCGCGCTGCATGTTTCGTTCTTTCCACACGGAATTCCGCGGTTCATTCTCATGGCTCACGCAGTTCGAGTGCGAAACACACGCGGCACCATTATCGGAGAAAAAACAAAATGATGCATCGGCCGGGAATCGAACCCGGGCCGCCCGCGTGGTAGGCGAGCATTCTACCACTTATTATTTTTTTTCTGAAGTTTAGCTCAAATAGTTTCCAATTCAGGTGGAATTGAAATCTTCTTCAATGCTGCAAATTTCTTGAGAGCTTCGTATTTGACATGGAGCTGTTCTACTTCAACACGCATACGACGATTCTCCTCTTGCATTGCTTCCATCTCTCTGTATTCTTGGGTCTTCTCTGATTCAAGTTCATCCTTTTGTTCAATACGTTTAATGTGGCAGCTGGCTGCATATCCTCTGTTTTTTAGGGTTCTTCGGCGCTGTTCCATTCGCACTATATCTTCCCTTGAAAGACCACGCAACTTCAACTGACGATTTAAATCACGGACTGATATACTAACGAGCTCATCGTCAGTTATATCCAGGACTGGACCTGGTGATAAAGGTGCCTTGTTTGACTGACCACCATGACCGCTTTTTCTATCCAGTTTTATATTTCCCTGGGGCATTGGCTTCTGACAGCTGAACTATAACAGTTGCAGTTACGCCACAGTTAGAAGTTCACTCAACTCGGCTACTGACAATATTTTGCAGCAGCAAAAGAACATCAAGATTTCTACTACTAAAAACAGTTGCATGTAGTTGTTTTGGTTGCGGGATCACGAACAAATACGAATTAAATGCCTCGGGTGAGGATCGAACTCACGACCTTAAGATTATGAGACTCACGCGCTGCCTACTGCGCTATCTCTTTTTTTTTGTTTTTTTTTCTTTCGGGCCTCCATCCACCCCTTCTAGCCCGTCCTCACGCTCGCCAAAAGTGCCTTCATCGGCTCGGCTTCTCCGCCATTGGCAAAATCTCCGTTGAAATAAAAAATTTATCATGTAACAAATGGATTCTCTTCAGTATCCATGTGGTTATTTGATTGAGCCACTATATGTGATGTGGAAAATAAAGCAAATGAAATCTTCTGCAGGAATGTTACAAAACTCATCACTTTCCGAGGGAGACTGAGTGTGTGAAAATAAACTTATGATGCTGGAGTCTTTTACAGCAAGAAGGAACAACTCTTATCTTCCTCTGGCAGGAGAAGGTCAAACATAACGTAAACACGTCTTCTGTTCAATAAACGAATGTTACTAATTAAATAAAGAAAAAAAAGAATAATTTATAAGTTGGATAGTAGATCTACAAATTTCGACGGGGATCTTGTAAAACAGTCTCGCATTGCTCTCGACAGAAGAGGCATCATCCCCCGAAGCGTCACCACTGCCGGGATGGTCCGTTGCATATTCGTGGCCGTTCGATCGCCGCAATCCGAATCCTAATTGCGACTATCATATTCGTGAAAGGGGCCATCCATCAGAATTTTCGTACTGCGACGGCGCCCTGGAGGAATATCTCTCTACGTCAACGTTCGGAGGAGAAAGAAAGCATACTTTTCTCTATATTTGTCTATTCGTTGAAGTTGCTGGTGTTGAGTTAGTAGGTATAGCAAATAGTCTTCTTATTTCTGGCGCCGATAATATATAATACACCGTCTGACCTTGAAGCCAATTGACTGCTCGCCGTTTTGCCGGGGGGTATGGAACGGCATCAGGAGTTGAGGAGTCCAGCTGGAGTAATCATCCTAGGTGCAGTACGCAGCATACTTGAGAGCTTCCGTGCAAAGAGAAGCCAGATGTCCTTCACATTGTCGCATAGAAAGCGATGTTCGATGGTATCTAGTAGAGTACAGTGAACGCAGTTCGGAGTGTGTGCCAAGTGGATCATGTGTAGTTTTGAATTTGTCGGTATGGTCCTATTGACCGCCATGTACCATGTGGACCGCACCTGCGATGGTAAGTGTGCGTCATGAATGTTTTCCCAGATCTTGGCCCAGTTGCAGTCTCTATACTTCACTTCAATTCTGTTGCGCGGCTTACTGTCCGTCAGGCAGCTGTAAAGTGCTTTGACCCTGTAAAGATCATTCTCAGGTATGTTGCTTTGAATATAGCTGTATTCGAGGAAAAAAGTACTAAAGTGGCAAAATGCAGTCGGGATGTGACTTACGTTTACCGGAGGCGTCATGCTGGCAGGTGCAATTTCATTGAGAAGGTGGGCCGTTAAGGAATTTGGTGATCGTTGCCATTGTTTATACATGTTGCTGGTATATAATGCTTTCGCTTTGTGGTAAACACCAGTCAGGTTTAGGCCGCCCTTTCCCAAGGGGAGCGTCAAGGTTGCAAATGGGACTTTGAAAATGTGTCCCCTAGTGACAGTGTCCGAGCGCTGCAAGCATTCGTTGTGCTATGACCTTTGATATTGGTAGGATTTGCGCGACATAATTCACTTTAGAAACAATGTAAGTATTGACTAAAAGCACTCTTTGTATGGCGTTGAGATTTCGCAAATGATGTTGCCGTATGCCGGCCCGAATTTGTGCCAATAATTTTCGATAATTAAGAGCAGACGTGCAGCGGATGGTGCGCGCGTATTCAATGCCGAGACATTTAAATGTTGTCATTCTTTTTATGGATTGGCTATTGCCAAGTTCGAGTCCTCTACCAAGTTGCATAATACCAGACTTTTTACAGTTGACTCTCGCTCCTGATGCGGCTGCATAAGTGGATATCAGCTGAAACGCGCGTTCCAAATCTTCATCTTTCGTCACCACGAAACTGACGTCATCCGCAAATGCCTGGCATACGATCTTCTGGCCATGTATGCGTATTCCCGGAAGGTCTTGTGCCAGGGAGAACAGTAAGGGTGCAAGAGCAACTGCAAACAAAGCCATTGACATCGGGCAACCTTGTCGTACCGACCGAGTGATGTTAAGAGGTTTACTGAGTTGTCCGTTGAGACAGATCTAGGACGTACCGTTTCGCAGCAGGAGTGTAACAGTGTCAATAACTTTCCGTGGAAAATTCATTGCTGCCATCGCGCACAGAAGATATGAGTGATTGATTTTATCGAATGCTTTCTCAAAATCCAACGAGACTAGAGCGCATCGCATGTCGCAAGCGGAGGCTGTAGCTATGATATCTCTATATGCACTTAACGTCTGCTGTATGTTTCTAGTGTTCCCAACGCTCGTCTGGTAGGCCCCCGTGACAGTACTAAGTACCGTACTAAATCGCTGCATCATGACCCGCGCGAATATCTTATCGGTATTAAGTAATGTAAGCGGTCGGAGATTGTCGACTGTCTTTCCCGCTGGGGTTTTGGGTACCAATACCACTATGCCCTCACAGAATTCCCTTAAGATATCACTTCCAGCATTTAAGATATCATTACAGACCAGGGTCAACTTTGGAACTAAATGGTGACGAAAGGTTCGATAAAACTCAGCCGGTAATCCGTCGGGGCCAGGCGATGTATTCTGTGGGCTCCCTCGAATGGCGTCCTCTACTTCATCTTCAGTTATGACTGCAGCGAGGCCGTCTGCTTCTGCCGTGCTCAATGTCGCAAAACGGCGTGCCAGGAGGGCTTGCTGCGCCGCCTTATCCACTGGGTGTTCCGTTAACTGTGCTGTGAAATGGTTATAAATCTCGTCTCGTATGTTGCGCTGTTGGTTTGAGTCGACCATCTTCAGTGTGCAGTTCTGTCAATCTTTTTCTGCGCCCCCTTTTCTGTTCGCAGACGCGTCCTCACTTTACAGCCTTCCAATTGCTTCCGTTTGAGGGTTAGAATCGTAGCCTGTATTCGTTTAATATGCATACGATTTGCTATTACTGTCGCATCTTCGCGATATAAATCTCTTAAACACTGAAAGTAAAATTCCAGGGTTTGCTTCTGCCAGGCACATCGATCTCGGGAGTAATTCTTCATCGCTTTTGTTAAGGCGGGTTTCGCACATTTTACCCACCACGTAATGGCAGAATCGTACGCGGGAAACTTTCGTTCGCATTCTGCCCACGTATTGCTGAAGACTGTGTGACACCCGGGTTCTGGTAAACACGCTACATTTAGTTTCCAGGGTCCCCTTGCCCTGTACGTCCCTTGTTTGGCTAAATTGACGGTACATATATATGCCACATGATCTGTAAAGACAGTCGGCCATAGCTCTGCCTGCAAAACATGTTCCCTCATATTTGATAAAGCGTAGATTCTATCGATGCGGCTAGCTGAGTGGCCAGTAACGAATGTGAATCCGGGCCTGTCACCGTGTCTAAGCTCCCACGTGTCTATTAAATTCAACTCTTCAATGAGAGTGCGAAGCTCGGCGGACGGATTGAAGTTCGGCGTCTGGTCTTTGGGACTGAGGACACAGTTAGTCACCAGCGAATATAAGTTGTTCTGAAGGTGGTGTAAAAAGTGGCACAATGTCATCTTTAAAAAACTCTGCCCTCTGTCGGCGTCTCCCAGAGCCGGATGGGGCGTAGAGGTTGATAAATCTAGTAGTATTGATAGTAGTCGCTATACCCCTGCCAGACGCCAGGCGTTCGATATGTGACATCACTATCCCTTCCTTAGCCATGATCGCGGTCCCTGGATCAGTGCCATGTCCAGGATTAACGACGGCATTGTAGCCTGTGATACGGTAAAGGTTAATATTGGTCACTTCCTGCAGCATGATGAGATCAATATCAGCGGCATAGAGAAAATCTTGAAGATTTTTTAAGTTTAGTGGGCTACTGATCTTAGTGATGTTCAATGCCGCAATTCGGTAAGCTTGCAAGGACGGCATGAGAACAGAGATCTAGGTGACAATAAGCCGAGTATGGATGTTAATGGCGAACATCATCTAAAAGAAGTCTACGTCATCAGACACTGCGCCGACGCCGGCGGTAGCCGTTTGTTGCTGGTGGGACCATCAGCTGGAGCTTCTGATAACGGACTATCTATACGTCGCCGATCCTTTACGAAATCTTCTTCCCGACCGCCCTCTTCCACGTCATCCGACCAATCACACTCGAACTTGTCCGCTTGCATACCGCAAGCGGATAGCTTGGATACGTCAGTCACAGGGTTCTGATCCATTGTATCTGTTATCGCAGGGTCTCCTGAGGGTAATCGTCCGTGATCAGTGTCCGATTCGTCCGTCCGGGATTTTTTTGTCGTTTTGCTGGTTGCCGACGACGGTGGTTCAATCACTTCAGTCATTTTCTGTCGTACGTGGTTCGCTTTTTCACGCAATATTTGCGCCTTTGCGTCTGCCCCTTGATGTGCTAGCCGGCGTTTCTTCTGTGATTTGGGAGACCGCGGGGGCTGGTGGCCAGCCAGCTCGTTCGATTCCACCCGGTCCACGTCGCACTTGTCGTCTCGAACCGGAACGCCCGCCGGAATACTTTCGGTGTCCGGTTGGTGCCCCTGCTCCGAGTGAGTATTGCCCCCCGTCGAGGTGTGTGAAGAAGGAACAGTTGGTACGTCGTTCGTATCCATCGGCGTGACGCCTTCCCGCACGTCGCGCAGACTCTCTATCGAAACATCGAAACTAGGTTCCGAGGTAACGTTAGCCCGGGCGGCGGCGACGTATGATACAGGCAACGTAGACGTCGGACCCTGCTGCTCACGCTCACCGGCCGGTATTTGCGCCACGCGCTGTTGGACACATTGAGCACGGATATGTTCGGTGGAACCACCTCCCGCACAGGTTCGCGGCTGCCCATCATAAATCACTATGGCTCTGTAGCCACACACAGTGATGTAGGACGGAATGTGCTTCAACATATCAATCTTCACCTGCCGGACACCGTTCAACACCGGGAAAATGTGCATATTCGACCACTTTTCTGCCGTATTGCTGATGACCGTTCCATATTCCCTCAATTTGGCATTTATTTGGTCAGGGGATATTTCAAAGGGTAATTCAAATATTCGAACAGTTCTCACTCCAAGACCGGCAAGCAAAACTCGGACTTCACCAACATTGCCGTCAGAATGGTTGAACTTTAAAACTCCTACACAAGATTGAATGACCTGCTCGCAATTCTCGGGTCTCAACAATTTGAGGTAGACCGTACTGCTGACGATAGAAAGGTGAATTCCAACCATATCATCAATAGTGAGTTTCATAACGTCTCTAATAAATAACTCAACTTCAAAGGACTTCGGTCGGGCATAGTTCGGGTCAAAACTCAATTTCAATGTGTCTTTTCGTATATGTTGATCCATTATAATCGATTGCAAATCATCACTCCACACTACAACAACGCAACAAAGCGCACACTTACCAAACAGCACGCGACCGCCACAGGCGAAAGCGTAAACAACCTGCGTCCGACCGCTACGGCCGCTGCCGGCTGACGCACCAACCGAGCTAACGGGCCTCGGTGCAGAGAGACTTCCATCGCTTCGCGGCAATTGCTGTGCGTATTGCCATGTAACATTTCTATGGCAGCAGCCCAACAGTGTACCAGCGTCTCTTCTCCCTTTATTCCGCTGCTCGTAGTAATTTCATTGCGTGCCCGTTTCTCTCGACAGTTTTCGGCTGACGTTCACGAACCAGTATCTATAATGCGAGGAGGACGTGAAACAGCATTTCGCACGGTCAAAACTTGTCGTGATTTGTTCCGAAAAAATTCCGTTCCGGTACCGGGAATCGAACCCGGGCCTCCTGGGTGAAAGCCAGGTATCCTAGCCACTAGACCACACCGGACGCGCACACTTTTCTCGGGGTTTGCACCCCCTCCACTCGCTTTCCGTGTCGCACTTCCCTGTTTGCGAGCATCTTTTCGCGCGCCCATGGCGAGGCGCGCATGGCAAAAGTCACAATCCATTGCTTTTGGCCTCGTTGTTACAGGGGTAGGAGGAAAAGCAAAGCTGTAAATAGCAATATTTATTTACTTATTTCGCAAGTAAAGACCTGCTGCCTGTCATTATATTTCAGGTCGTACATTGTGTGACTTTACATGCTATATCATACGAAATTCAGTTTTGTTACTAGGACTTTTTTTCTTGAAAATTTTACAAAAGAACTGCACGTAGTAATAACGGGAAGTAAACATTTTCACGGTGAGTTGTTGAAGCCTTGTGGATAACAAACTACAAACTGTTTCGCTCCTTCGCAACCCCAGAGCCGTCAATTTAGCTGTGAACGAAAGTAAATTAAATGCCCCGGGTGAGGATCGAACTCACGACCTTAAGATTATGAGACTTACGCGCTGCCTACTGCGCTACCGAGGCAGGTGATCGCCACACCTTCTGGAATCTCGGTAAGTACCAAATACCAGTGGTAGAGAGTCTGCACTTCCTAACTCATTTTTTTCTGTTGCTACACGTGCATTCCCGGCGCGGCAGGCAACTTGCGATGCTAGGCCGACTCCAGTATGTACAATAGCACGCAAGCGTCCAAACGAGAAGTCGTGCGCGCTGCATGTTTGGTTGTTTCCACACGGAATCCCGCGGTTCATTCTCATGGCTCACGCACTTCGAGTGCGAAAGACACGCAGCTCCAGTATCGGAGAAAAAACAAAATGATGCATCGGCCGGGAATCGAACCCGGGCCGCCCGCGTGGCAGGCGAGCATTCTACCACTTTTTTTTTTTTTTTTGTTTTTTTTTTTTGTTTTTTTTTTCTTTTTTTTGGGCCTCCCAACTCCCCTTATAGCCCTCCTTGCTCTCACCAAAATATGCCTTCTTCGGCGAGCTTCAACGCTATATTTGCTGGACTGTCGAACTTCTTGGAACAGAGGAATAACTTAAAACAAAATCATCTTCTCCTCAGATGGTATGCTGTCTTCTGCCAGAGAAAAATGAAGAACTAAAAGTAATTTTATCGCGGAATTCGTGGACGGTCTTCCTTCCTCCGCCGGTTCAACTCTTCAGCTCGCATTTCAACTAAAAACATATTCCGCTTGAAAGTAAAAGATTCACCCTCTTGACGAACGTGGCACTCCGATGTAGCAGAGAGTTGTTACAAAACAGGTGTCAAGCAGCACGACATGAGAGTTGACGTCGAAGTGTGCATCACACGAAAGAAATAAAAATCACCTAAAAGTAATAAAATGAAATCGCGACAGTCCTGGAACAGAAATTAAGAGACTGGAAAAAACACTCCTGCAACTATGAATGTTCCACACAAACAGGCCGTATCGTCCAAAATACCCATGAAGTCCCGGGCACAAATTAAATTCCTCAAAATTAAAGGGACACTCCTCGCTTGGAGATAAAACCAGAACGACCCGTAGTGAGTTGGTGGCACAATTCACCAACCATAACACAAATAAAACAAATAAAAGTATGAAGAATAAATAAAAAGTGGAACGCGTCAGTTCAGTAAATCGCAGTTCAAGGTGTTTGTCGCAGTTCCATTTCATAGCCATAATCCAAGGCCGCCTTCAAAAAATTCGCAAACAGTTCGCGAAATTGAACACAATCCTTCAGTATCATATACTGGGCCCACAAATAATCCAGGTAAATCACAGTATCAGTGACGGCCATATCTATAAGGGCATAAATCGTATGCCCTAATAGCCAGACAGTGGCGTTATTTTTTGTCCGCGGGAAAGCTTGGAAGTTAGGCACTATCACACGACGAACAGTCACAAGGTGAGGAGGCGTTCTATTAATGTGGGCGACCATTCGTTGACACAGCCGCCATACCGTCGACACCGATGCACACTCAAAACGATGTTCCCGTGTGTCCACAACACCACATCTTCCACAGGCGGCAGAGGGAAGAAGGTGAATGTCGGCTAGCCGCTGGTTCGTCGATAGCGTGTTGTTGACGATTTTAAACCAGAGCGCACTCACGTCCGACGGCAACACTGGGTTGTTGATGTTTGCCCACACCTTCACCCATTCCACTGTGGGGTTCCGGAGCACCAATTTATGACGCGGAGGTCGTCCAGTCAGGGCAACGTAGAGTCCGCGGGCGGTCCTGTGTCTGTCGGTAGCCGTTGACAGAGCATAGCTCCTCGTTAAAAAGTACTCCCGTATGTATGGCATCTTGTACGGGATGGCCGCGAGAGAGACGGGCGCCGCTTCAGAGTGTGGGCGGTAGAGCTCCAGGAGTGCCGCGGTAGTTCCTGCCGGGTCGTCGGACTGCAGGGTGGCTGTCCGGTGGACGAGCAGCGCGCCGCATTTGCGTGGAACGTCGATGAACCCGAGTCCGCCCAGCTGCCTGTCGATGACACAGGTCGAAGCCTTGACTTTAAAAATTTCATGCCGCCACAGCAGCCAGTAGACTGCCTGCGAAATCGCCCTCCCGACCGGCTTCGGAACACTAAGCAGTTGGGCGATGTACCACGCATTCGATAAGATGAATGTATTAATGACAGCCACACGTTGATGTAAGTTGAGTCGGCGACCTGAGTGGCTGCGACATAGGGCCTTCACAGTGCCAAGAATTCGCCTCCAGTTTAAAACTTGCATTTTTTGTGGGCACGCTACAATGTCGAGTCCTAAAATTTTGTGGGTGCGCACAACACGGAACCAGTCCTGTTCAGCAGACAGTTCCCGCCGACCCAGTGGTATCAATACAGTTTTCCGCGTATTCAAAACGGCGCCAGAGGCACGTTCGTACAATGTCAGAACATCGCGAACTCTGTCCAAGTCATGTGCCCGCCCCATGAAAAGTCCCACGTCGTCAGCATAGGCAGCACATTTGAGTGAGACGTGACAGACCTGGACACCTTCAATGATGCGACCGACTGCGCGCAAAAACGGGTCGAGCGCAATGACAAATAGGAGCATTGATAAAGGACAGCCCTGTCTGACAGATCTTGTAATAGGAATGGGCGGCGACTGCCAACCATTGATTACAATTACTGACGTCGCCGACGTTAAAAGATGCCGTATAGCATCGAGAAAGTGGCCGCCGAACCCCAGTTTTGTCATAACGGACAGAAGATAATCGTGCCCGATACGGTCGAATGCATTGGCAAAGTCGATGGAGAGAATGCCAGCCGACAAGTCATTAATTGCTGCGTACGCGACCACGTCTCGGTATGAAGCCGCAGCGTGAAAAATGCTACGACGTTTCACACCACACGACTGAAAGGGACTGATGATCCTGTCCATGACCACACTGAGTTTCGTTGCGAGGCATCGTGCCGCCAGTTTATAATCTGCATTTAAAAGTGTGATAGGGCGTAATGCCTCAACACGACATGCTGTCGGTGTCTTCGGAATTAATACAATACGCCCTTCAACGAACTTCGAAGGGACAGCAGCACCACGAACAATTTCATTTATCATGATCGTCAAAGTCTCACCGAAAATATCCCAATAAGCCAGGTAAAATTCGATGGGAAGACCATCGAGACCTGGAGACTTCCCCCGACGACACGAACGCAAGACGTCTTTCACATCGTCCTGTGACAACATCTCATCCAGTGACTGACGGTCAGATTCAGAGATGACAGTATCCAATTCATCTAATAGAAAGGAACGTGCGACATCGTCGGCAGCAGTCTGTCCGAACAGTCTCTTAAAATGGTCGGAGACGTAGGGAACGATCTCATGCTTCGTCGTGAGACGAGCACCCGTGGCCGTGATGAGGGTGGTAATGTCTTTCCTCCGCGCCAACCGTTTCTCGCGTGCCAAGTGGTAAAGCGTTGGCACTTCGTCAATGGTGTCACACTGCGGCCGGCTCCTAATCAGAACACCGTGTGCCTTGTGGAGGTGATGATGGAGTATCTTGCATTTAATTCTATTCAAACGTGCGCGTAAGTTTTGATCTGGCGCCACGGGCGCATCAAGCGCATCTTGGAGGCACTGCTGATAAAAGGCAATGGTGCGCCTCTCCCAAAACGACGCCTCCCTTGCATACCGCATCGCAACACTGCGCAACTGTGGTTTGGCTAAGTCGACCCACCATTGTAAGACCGTGGCATAATTTCCCCGGTTTTCAGAACAAAGCCGCCACACGTTCTGAATCTCGCAACGTAAACCGGCGTCAGAGAGATGACGGGTATTAAGTTTCCAAATACGGGAAGGTGGCGCCTGCCTATTGGCCAGTAATTGCACGTCACACACAACACCGCAGTGATCACTAAAAGCGACGGGATGTACCGCAACCCTCTGAAGATAGGTTTGTAGTGGCCGCGACACATAAATACGATCAATTCTGCTGGCACCTGTCTCATAAAAATGTGTGTATTGCGTCGTGGTAGGATGAAAATGACGCCAAACATCGATCAAGTCATTGGTCACAATTAGTTGGGAAAGTTCCGGGCACCTGGTAGCCGTGGGAAATTGATCGGCTGCAGCAGTAACACAGTTAAAGTCGCCGCCAACTACTACATTGCGGGTCGACGCAAAGAACGGAACCACATCTTGATTAAAAAAAACAGAACGAGCACGTTTATGATCAGTGCCACTCGGCGCGTATATATTAATAAATGTGACCTCCTGGATCGTACACGTAAGTAAGCGGCCATTCGGTAAAAATTGAACGTTAGATGGTTGCAATACAGTTTTATAAAGAACAGCGGTGCCACAAGTTCCTTCCACGTTAATGTTATAGATTACATCGTAGCCAGGGACGTTATGAAAGCGCTGAACAGTGACTTCTTGGAGTAATGCAACGTCATAGCCTCCCAAAGTTAAAAAGTCTATAAAACTTGCTATTTTATGCGCAGCTATGATGCGATTTACATTGAGTGATAAAACTGAAAAGGTCTTTAGATGTTGACGAGCGGCGGCCATTTAAAACACAGACACTCAAGAATTAGCAAGAAAATGAGAAACGGAAGACTCAGATGCAGCGCCTTAAGCACCCCAATAAAACAGTCAAGAAGCACTGCAACACATTTCGTAACTCGTGGACAATACTGTGCAGAATATTTACTGTGCCACAGTTATTGTCATTATTAAGGGTGTAAATAGCATCGTAGCCTGGAATATAGCTAAAAACATCACTAGACACTTCTTGAAGAAGGGCAATACTAAAATTTCCATGATATAAAACATCTTTAAATGCAGCTACCTTTTGCACCGCTGAAATACCGGCAACGGTTAATGTCAAAACAGAAAACACAGTCGATGGGTGTGGGTGCGTTGACATTTGAGGCAGATGGACAAAACAGAGCAATATAAAGCACCAACGAAGTGATAAAACGCCGGACGTATACTTAAATGAATGGCAGCTGGCATAAAATGGAATTTGCAATAGGTCGTAAAACACTGTAGCGGTTAGTAGCAAGGCTACAAAAACATGGCACAACAATACACTGGACACAGTTCAAGACACATGCGTTTCTAGGTCAATTACAATGTAGACTGACTCATTAGAATGATGTGAGTCTGCGCGCATGGCTACTGGCCCCCCTCGTCCTCCTGCTGCCACCACGGGCTGTGACTGTCAGGTGGCGGGGGTGGTCGTGCGTCGCCCGACGGCTTGGTGGCTTCCGCCCGGCCGCCGCGCGATGTTACGGCCGGCTGTGACGGCACAGAATGTTTGCGCGGGCGCTGTGGTAACTGCTCACTGCCCTGTTCTAATTTACGCTTCGCAGCGGCAACGTCCTGTTCCTTCTCAGCACTGAGAAATTGTTTTAAGCGTTCAGTGTGTGCTCGAATCTTCTCTGTCCTGGCGGGGCTGCTACTACGAGAGGAACCTTGTGACATCGCCTCACTTTCACTGCCACTCTCCGTGGCTGGCGGATTCGCGAGGGCGGCTGGGTTCGGATCCTTGACCTGTTTACCCTTGCCCCGCTGGCGACGTTGCGTTTTATTTGCCGCTGAAGGCTTCACAGGATCGGCAGAAGTTGGCACCGGAAGGGGCGGCGGGGGTAAAGAAGTGTCTGTTGCCTTCACCGGTTCCGATTGAACGGCATCGGCATTAACAGAGCGTGCGTCCCTTTCGTCATCAACCCGGTCGGTCGGGGTAGGCGGGTCCTGGACAACCTCCATTTCCTCCTGCCCGACAGTCGTGTGACTATGTTCCGCGACGGACGGGTCTTCGTCGGAGGCAACGGTCGTCGGTCGCTCGGTCGGTCGGTCGGACCGGTAAACGATGTTCCTGCTACAATCTCACTCATTAGGGGCACAAATTTATCGCCACCACCCACAACATCTTCACGCGGTAACTGAACAGGCCGCCGTCGAGGGCAGTCACCCCTCAAATGTTCCGTAGAATGACATACGGCACATGTCGGCGGTTGCCCGATATATGAGACCTGTGCACGAACCCCACCAATTACAAAGTAGGAAGGAATATGTTGTTTCAGGTCCATCCGTACACTACGGACACCACTAGCAACTTTATAACGATATGCACTAGACCATTTCTCCATTGTAACGTTAAGAACGTCACCAAATCGCGACAAGGCACGAGATAAAACTTGATCAGGGCATTCCGGTGGGACATTAAAAACTCGAACAGTTCGAATACCAAAACCTGACGCCACAATTTGCACATTACTAATACTGCCGTCTGCATGTTTAAAACGGCGACTGCCACCAAATTTAGCAACAAACTTTTCACACATGTCCCCAGAGGTAAATTTCAAGAACAAGCAATACTGAACAAAGTCCAATTGAAAAGTGTCTACGATTTCTTCCGGTATCTTTAGGTCTTCGAATAACCACTCGTGTATTTCAAACGCGGTAGGCCGGACAGCACTTCTATCAAATACACACTGAGCGGTGTTAGCTCTCGAAAATGTCGACATTTTGTTACTTACAAATCTTCAATGCAGAAATCACGAACAACGAAGCGCCAAAGTCCCGGCGATGTAAACAAACCGACGACGGCAGCGGAGCTCCGCGCGACGTGCTGCCTGGTGCTTTCCGCGCAGACGTCTGAAGGGAAAGTGGGACTGCCGTCCAGCGCCGTCGCATCCTCCCGAGAGAATGCTACAAACGCTGAATCCTGCACTGCACTGCTTAAAAATGACGCCCGAACGCGATCGTCTAAGTACTGTTGCTTCGCACGCACGCGACGACTCTTGCCAAAGGACGCGAAATGTGCGTAGAGGCGCCGTCTGGATGCGCTCGCCTACCCCGTAATGCGCCTACTGCTACGACCACCTTCAGCCGCCGCCGACAGGCGGGAAGCAGACACAGCGCGGCGTGCGCGGAAGAAAACCGTGCGGTGGTGGTGTAATGGTCAGCATAGTTGCCTTCCAAGCAGTTGATCCGGGTTCGATTCCCGGCCACCGCAGCCGGCTTTTTACTTTCGCGTATGAGTACTTTTGCCACGCGTCCTTAAATTAATGTTTCTTCTCCCCTCTCAGCCGCTGCAGGCCACCCTATAGTGTGTGCGTCGATTCCCCTTGAGTCTCGACTTTGCTCGGCTGACGCGAGAGCTGACGCTCTCCAGTCGGCCTATATCAAAAGGACAAGCACGCGAAACGACTGAGAGAGGTATGGCGAGGCGGGCACAACATTACTTATGCCTCAGGTAAAGACCCGCTGCCTGTTATCATGGTGTGATTTTACATGTTCTGTCATACAAATTCAGTTTTATTACTAGTACATTCCTTTCTTCCTTTGTTGAAAATTTTACAACACGCTCCTTCATTACACTGTGGCCGCACGGCGCGACTTGGCATACGGAGAGGCAAAACGTGGCGCCAGTGCCCTTGACCGAATAGCGCTGCAGCTCCGAAACCGAAGCGGAAAGAGAAATACGAATTGAAACTGTCGACAGTGCCCTGTGTTGGCAGGCGGTCACCCGCCCAAGCACTGACAACGCCCAGCGTCGCGCAGTCGCGGTGATCGGACGAGAAACTGTGTGTTCAGCGTGCTGTGACCAGTGAAGTGTTTTAGCGCGTCCCGACACGTCGCGTTCCGGTCCCCTACCAGCTCCCACAACAATGTGACGATTTCTTTGTCACCATACTTCCCCGGGGAAATCGGCGTTGCCTTTTTGAAATGGTAAAATCGTAGTGGCCCGTGGGGGATCGAACCCACGACCTACGCGTTATTAGCACGACGCTCTAACCAACTGAGCTAACGGGCCTCGGTGCAGAGAGACTTCCATCGCTTCGCGGCAATTGCTGTGCGTATTGCCATGTAACATTTCTATGGCAGCAGCCCAACAGTGTACCAGCGTCTCTTCTCCCTTTATTCCGCTGCTCGTAGTAATTTCATTGCGTGCCCGTTTCTCTCGACAGTTTTCGGCTGACGTTTACGAACCAGTATCTATAATGCGAGGAGGACGTGAAACAGCATTTCGCACGGTCAAAACTTGTCGTGATTTGTTCCGAAAAAATTCCGTACCGGTACCGGGAATCGAACCCGGGCCTCCTGGGTGAAAGCCAGGTATCCTAGCCACTAGATCACACCGGACGCGCACACTTTTCTCGGGGTTTGCACCCCCTCCACTCGCTTTCCGTGTCGCACTTCCCTGTTTGCGAGCATCTTTTCGCGCGCCCATGGCGAGGCGCGCATGGCAAAAGTCACAATCCATTGCTTTTGGCCTCGTTGTTACAGGGGTAGGAGGAAAAGCAAAGCTGTAAATAGCAATATTTATTTACTTATTTCGCAAGTAAAGACCTGCTGCCTGTCATTATATTTCAGGTCGTACATTGTGTGACTTTACATGCTATATCATACGAAATTCAGTTTTGTTACTAGGACTTTTTTTCTTGAAAATTTTACAAAAGAACTGCACGTAGTAATAACGGGAAGTAAACATTTTCACGGTGAGTTGTTGAAGCCTTGTGGATAACAAACTACAAACTGTTTCGCTCCTTCGCAACCCCAGAGCCGTCAATTTAGCTGTGAACGAAAGTAAATTAAATGCCCCGGGTGAGGATCGAACTCACGACCTTAAGATTATGAGACTTACGCGCTGCCTACTGCGCTACCGAGGCAGGTGATCGCCACACCTTCTGGAATCTCGGTAAGTACCAAATACCAGTGGTAGAGAGTCTGCACTTCCTAACTCATTTTTTTCTGTTGCTACACGTGCATTCCCGGCGCGGCAGGCAACTTGCGATGCTAGGCCGACTCCAGTATGTACAATAGCACGCAAGCGTCCAAACGAGAAGTCGTGCGCGCTGCATGTTTGGTTGTTTCCACACGGAATCCCGCGGTTCATTCTCATGGCTCACGCACTTCGAGTGCGAAAGACACGCAGCTCCAGTATCGGAGAAAAAACAAAATGATGCATCGGCCGGGAATCGAACCCGGGCCGCCCGCGTGGCAGGCGAGCATTCTACCACTGAACCACCGATGCTCAGCTAGTGCGCACCTTGCTGGTGCTTTCCGCGGCAGACGTCTGAAGGGAAAGTGGGACTGCCGTCCAGCGCCGTCGCATCCTCCCGAGAGAATGCTACAAACGCTGAATCCTGCACTGCACTGCTTAAAAATGACGCCCGAACGCGATCGTCTAAGTACTGTTGCTTCGCACGCACGCGACGACTCTTGCCAAAGGACGCGAAATGTGCGTAGAGGCGCCGTCTGGATGCGCTCGCCTACCCCGTAATGCGCCTACTGCTACGACCACCTTCAGCCGCCGCCGACAGGCGGGAAGCAGACACAGCGCGGCGTGCGCGGAAGAAAACCGTGCGGTGGTGGTGTAATGGTCAGCATAGTTGCCTTCCAAGCAGTTGATCCGGGTTCGATTCCCGGCCACCGCAGCCGGCTTTTTACTTTCGCGTATGAGTACTTTTGCCACGCGTCCTTAAATTGTTTCTTCTCCCCTCTCAGCCGCTGCAGGCCACCCTATAGTGTGTGCGTCGATTCCCCTTGAGTCTCGACTTTGCTCGGCTGACGCGAGAGCTGACGCTCTCCAGTCGGCCTATATCAAAAGGACAAGCACGCGAAACGACTGAGAGAGGTATGGCGAGGCGGGCACAACATTACTTATGCCTCAGGTAAAGACCCGCTGCCTGTTATCATGGTGTGATTTTACATGTTCTGTCATACAAATTCAGTTTTATTACTAGTACATTCCTTTCTTCCTTTGTTGAAAATTTTACAACACGCTCCTTCATTACACTGTGGCCGCACGGCGCGACTTGGCATACGGAGAGGCAAAACGTGGCGCCAGTGCCCTTGACCGAATAGCGCTGCAGCTCCGAAACCGAAGCGGAAAGAGAAATACGAATTGAAACTGTCGACAGTGCCCTGTGTTGGCAGGCGGTCACCCGCCCAAGCACTGACAACGCCCAGCGTCGCGCAGTCGCGGTGATCGGACGAGAAACTGTGTGTTCAGCGTGCTGTGACCAGTGAAGTGTTTTAGCGCGTCCCGACACGTCGCGTTCCGGTCCCCTACCAGCTCCCACAACAATGTGACGATTTCTTTGTCACCATACTTCCCCGGGGAAATCGGCGTTGCCTTTTTGAAATGGTAAAATCGTAGTGGCCCGTGGGGGGATCGAACCCACGACCTACGCGTTATTAGCACGACGCTCTAACCAACTGAGCTAACGGGCCTCGGTGCAGAGAGACTTCCATCGCTTCGCGGCAATTGCTGTGCGTATTGCCATGTAACATTTCTATGGCAGCAGCCCAACAGTGTACCAGCGTCTCTTCTCCCTTTATTCCGCTGCTCGTAGTAATTTCATTGCGTGCCCGTTTCTCTCGACAGTTTTCGGCTGACGTTTACGAACCAGTATCTATAATGCGAGGAGGACGTGAAACAGCATTTCGCACGGTCAAAACTTGTCGTGATTTGTTCCGAAAAAATTCCGTACCGGTACCGGGAATCGAACCCGGGCCTCCTGGGTGAAAGCCAGGTATCCTAGCCACTAGATCACACCGGACGCGCACACTTTTCTCGGGGTTTGCACCCCCTCCACTCGCTTTCCGTGTCGCACTTCCCTGTTTGCGAGCATCTTTTCGCGCGCCCATGGCGAGGCGCGCATGGCAAAAGTCACAATCCATTGCTTTTGGCCTCGTTGTTACAGGGGTAGGAGGAAAAGCAAAGCTGTAAATAGCAATATTTATTTACTTATTTCGCAAGTAAAGACCTGCTGCCTGTCATTATATTTCAGGTCGTACATTGTGTGACTTTACATGCTATATCATACGAAATTCAGTTTTGTTACTAGGACTTTTTTTCTTGAAAATTTTACAAAAGAACTGCACGTAGTAATAACGGGAAGTAAACATTTTCACGGTGAGTTGTTGAAGCCTTGTGGATAACAAACTACAAACTGTTTCGCTCCTTCGCAACCCCAGAGCCGTCAATTTAGCTGTGAACGAAAGTAAATTAAATGCCCCGGGTGAGGATCGAACTCACGACCTTAAGATTATGAGACTTACGCGCTGCCTACTGCGCTACCGAGGCAGGTGATGGCCACACCTTCTGGAATCTCGGTAAGTACCAAATACCAGTGGTAGAGAGTCTGCACTTCCTAACTCATTTTTTTCTGTTGCTACACGTGCATTCCCGGCGCGGCAGGCAACTTGCGATGCTAGGCCGACTCCAGTATGTACAATAGCACGCAAGCGTCCAAACGAGAAGTCGTGCGCGCTGCATGTTTGGTTGTTTCCACACGGAATCCCGCGGTTCATTCTCATGGCTCACGCACTTCGAGTGCGAAAGACACGCAGCTCCAGTATCGGAGAAAAAACAAAACGATGCATCGGCCGGGAATCGAACCCGGGCCGCCCGCGTGGCAGGCGAGCATTCTACCACTGAACCACCGATGCTCAGCTAGTGCGCACCTTCCTGGTGCTTTCCGCGGCAGACGTCTGAAGGGAAAGTGGGACTGCCGTCCAGCGCCGTCGCATCCTCCCGAGAGAATGCTACAAACGCTGAATCCTGCACTGCACTGCTTAAAAATGACGCCCGAACGCGATCGTCTAAGTACTGTTGCTTCGCACGCACGCGACGACTCTTGCCAAAGGACGCGAAATGTGCGTAGAGGCGCCGTCTGGATGCGCTCGCCTACCCCGTAATGCGCCTACTGCTACGACCACCTTCAGCCGCCGCCGACAGGCGGGAAGCAGACACAGCGCGGCGTGCGCGGAAGAAAACCGTGCGGTGGTGGTGTAATGGTCAGCATAGTTGCCTTCCAAGCAGTTGATCCGGGTTCGATTCCCGGCCACCGCAGCCGGCTTTTTACTTTCGCGTATGAGTACTTTTGCCACGCGTCCTTAAATTAATGTTTCTTCTCCCCTCTCAGCCGCTGCAGGCCACCCTATAGTGTGTGCGTCGATTCCCCTTTGTCTCGACTTTGCTCGGCTGACGCGAGAGCTGACGCTCTCCAGTCGGCCTATATCAAAAGGACAAGCACGCGAAACGACAGAGAGAGGTATGGCGAGGCGGGCACAACATTACTTATGCCTCAGGTAAAGACCCGCTGCCTGTTATCATTGTGTGATTTTACATGTTCTGTCATACAAATTCAGTTTTATTACTAGTACATTCCTTTCTTCCTTTGTTGAAAATTTTACAACACGCTCCTTCATTACACTGTGGCCGCACGGCGCGACTTGGCATACGGAGAGGCAAAACGTGGCGCCAGTGCCCTTGACCGAATAGCGCTGCAGCTCCGAAACCGAAGCGGAAAGAGAAATACGAATTGAAACTGTCGACAGTGCCCTGTGTTGGCAGGCGGTCACCCGCCCAAGCACTGACAACGCCCAGCGTCGCGCAGTCGCGGTGATCGGACGAGAAACTGTGTGTTCAGCGTGCTGTGACCAGTGAAGTGTTTTAGCGCGTCCCGACACGTCGCGTTCCGGTCCCCTACCAGCTCCCACAACAATGTGACGATTTCTTTGTCACCATACTTCCCCGGGGAAATCGGCGTTGCCTTTTTGAAATAGTAAAATCGTAGTGGCCCGTGGGGGGATCGAACCCACGACCTACGCGTTATTAGCACGACGCTCTAACCAACTGAGCTAACGGGCCTCGGTGCAGAGAGACTTCCATCGCTTCGCGGCAATTGCTGTGCGTATTGCCATGTAACATTTCTATGGCAGCAGCCCAACAGTGTACCAGCGTCTCTTCTCACTTTATTCCGCTGCTCGTAGTAATTTCATTGCGTGCCCGTTTCTCTCGACAGTTTTCGGCTGACGTTTACGAACCAGTATCTATAATGCGAGGAGGACGTGAAACAGCATTTCGCACGGTCAAAACTTGTCGTGATTTGTTCCGAAAAAAATTCCGTACCGGTACCGGGAATCGAACCCGGGCCTCCTGGGTGAAAGCCAGGTATCCTAGCCACTAGACCACACCGGACGCGCACACTTTTCTCGGGGTTTGCACCCCCTCCACTCGCTTTCCGTGTCGCACTTCCCTGTTTGCGAGCATCTTTTCGCGCGCCCATGGCGAGGCGCGCATGGCAAAAGTCACAATCCATTGCTTTTGGCCTCGTTGTTACAGGGGTAGGAGGAAAAGCAAAGCTGTAAATAGCAATATTTATTTACTTATTTCGCAAGTAAAGACCTGCTGCCTGTCATTATATTTCAGGTCGTACATTGTGTGACTTTACATGCTATATCATACGAAATTCAGTTTTGTTACTAGGACTTTTTTTCTTGAAAATTTTACAAAAGAACTGCACGTAGTAATAACGGGAAGTAAACATTTTCACGGTGAGTTGTTGAAGCCTTGTGGATAACAAACTACAAACTGTTTCGCTCCTTCGCAACCCCAGAGCCGTCAATTTAGCTGTGAACGAAAGTAAATTAAATGCCCCGGGTGAGGATCGAACTCACGACCTTAAGATTATGAGACTTACGCGCTGCCTACTGCGCTACCGAGGCAGGTGATCGCCACACCTTCTGGAATCTCGGTAAGTACCAAATACCAGTGGTAGAGAGTCTGCACTTCCTAACTCATTTTTTTCTGTTGCTACACGTGCATTCCCGGCGCGGCAGGCAACTTGCGATGCTAGGCCGACTCCAGTATGTACAATAGCACGCAAGCGTCCAAACGAGAAGTCGTGCGCGCTGCATGTTTGGTTGTTTCCACACGGAATCCCGCGGTTCATTCTCATGGCTCACGCACTTCGAGTGCGAAAGACACGCAGCTCCAGTATCGGAGAAAAAACAAAACGATGCATCGGCCGGGAATCGAACCCGGGCCGCCCGCGTGGCAGGCGAGCATTCTACCACTGAACCACCGATGCTCAGCTAGTGCGCACCTTCCTGGTGCTTTCCGCGGCAGACGTCTGAAGGGAAAGTGGGACTGCCGTCCAGCGCCGTCGCATCCTCCCGAGAGAATGCTACAAACGCTGAATCCTGCACTGCACTGCTTAAAAATGACGCCCGAACGCGATCGTCTAAGTACTGTTGCTTCGCACGCACGCGACGACTCTTGCCAAAGGACGCGAAATGTGCGTAGAGGCGCCGTCTGGATGCGCTCGCCTACCCCGTAATGCGCCTACTGCTACGACCACCTTCAGCCGCCGCCGACAGGCGGGAAGCAGACACAGCGCGGCGTGCGCGGAAGAAAACCGTGCGGTGGTGGTGTAATGGTCAGCATAGTTGCCTTCCAAGCAGTTGATCCGGGTTCGATTCCCGGCCACCGCAGCCGGCTTTTTACTTTCGCGTATGAGTACTTTTGCCACGCGTCCTTAAATTAATGTTTCTTCTCCCCTCTCAGCCGCTGCAGGCCACCCTATAGTGTGTGCGTCGATTCCCCTTGAGTCTCGACTTTGCTCGGCTGACGCGAGAGCTGACGCTCTCCAGTCGGCCTATATCAAAAGGACAAGCACGCGAAACGACTGAGAGAGGTATGGCGAGGCGGGCACAACATTACTTATGCCTCAGGTAAAGACCCGCTGCCTGTTATCATTGTGTGATTTTACATGTTCTGTCATACAAATTCAGTTTTATTACTAGTACATTCCTTTCTTCCTTTGTTGAAAATTTTACAACACGCTCCTTCATTACACTGTGGCCGCACGGCGCGACTTGGCATACGGAGAGGCAAAACGTGGCGCCAGTGCCCTTGACCGAATAGCGCTGCAGCTCCGAAACCGAAGCGGAAAGAGAAATACGAATTGAAACTGTCGACAGTGCCCTGTGTTGGCAGGCGGTCACCCGCCCAAGCACTGACAACGCCCAGCGTCGCGCAGTCGCGGTGATCGGACGAGAAACTGTGTGTTCAGCGTGCTGTGACCAGTGAAGTGTTTTAGCGCGTCCCGACACGTCGCGTTCCGGTCCCCTACCAGCTCCCACAACAATGTGACGATTTCTTTGTCACCATACTTCCCCGGGGAAATCGGCGTTGCCTTTTTGAAATAGTAAAATCGTAGTGGCCCGTGGGGGGATCGAACCCACGACCTACGCGTTATTAGCACGACGCTCTAACCAACTGAGCTAACGGGCCTCGGTGCAGAGAGACTTCCATCGCTTCGCGGCAATTGCTGTGCGTATTGCCATGTAACATTTCTATGGCAGCAGCCCAACAGTGTACCAGCGTCTCTTCTCCCTTTATTCCGCTGCTCGTAGTAATTTCATTGCGTGCCCGTTTCTCTCGACAGTTTTCGGCTGACGTTTACGAACCAGTATCTATAATGCGAGGAGGACGTGAAACAGCATTTCGCACGGTCAAAACTTGTCGTGATTTGTTCCGAAAAAATTCCGTACCGGTACCGGGAATCGAACCCGGGCCTCCTGGGTGAAAGCCAGGTATCCTAGCCACTAGACCACACCGGACGCGCGCACTTTTCTCGGGGTTTGCACCCCCTCCACTCGCTTTCCGTGTCGCACTTCCCTGTTTGCGAGCATCTTTTCGCGCGCCCATGGCGAGGCGCGCATGGCAAAAGTCACAATCCATTGCTTTTGGCCTCGTTGTTACAGGGGTAGGAGGAAAAGCAAAGCTGTAAATAGCAATATTTATTTACTTATTTCGCAAGTAAAGACCTGCTGCCTGTCATTATATTTCAGGTCGTACATTGTGTGACTTTACATGCTATATCATACGAAATTCAGTTTTGTTACTAGGACTTTTTTTCTTGAAAATTTTACAAAAGAACTGCACGTAGTAATAACGGGAAGTAAACATTTTCACGGTGAGTTGTTGAAGCCTTGTGGATAACAAACTACAAACTGTTTCGCTCCTTCGCAACCCCAGAGCCGTCAATTTAGCTGTGAACGAAAGTAAATTAAATGCCCCGGGTGAGGATCGAACTCACGACCTTAAGATTATGAGACTTACGCGCTGCCTACTGCGCTACCGAGGCAGGTGATCGCCACACCTTCTGGAATCTCGGTAAGTACCAAATACCAGTGGTAGAGAGTCTGCACTTCCTAACTCATTTTTTTCTGTTGCTACACGTGCATTCCCGGCGCGGCAGGCAACTTGCGATGCTAGGCCGACTCCAGTATGTACAATAGCACGCAAGCGTCCAAACGAGAAGTCGTGCGCGCTGCATGTTTGGTTGTTTCCACACGGAATCCCGCGGTTCATTCTCATGGCTCACGCACTTCGAGTGCGAAAGACACGCAGCTCCAGTATCGGAGAAAAAACAAAATGATGCATCGGCCGGGAATCGAACCCGGGCCGCCCGCGTGGCAGGCGAGCATTCTACCACTGAACCACCGATGCTCAGCTAGTGCGCACCTTCCTGGTGCTGTCCGCGGCAGACGTCTGAAGGGAAAGTGGGACTGCCGTCCAGCGCCGTCGCATCCTCCCGAGAGAATGCTACAAACGCTGAATCCTGCACTGCACTGCTTAAAAATGACGCCCGAACGCGATCGTCTAAGTACTGTTGCTTCGCACGCACGCGACGACTCTTGCCAAAGGACGCGAAATGTGCGTAGAGGCGCCGTCTGGATGCGCTCGCCTACCCCGTAATGCGCCTACTGCTACGACCACCTTCAGCCGCCGCCGACAGGCGGGAAGCAGACACAGCGCGGCGTGCGCGGAAGAAAACCGTGCGGTGGTGGTGTAATGGTCAGCATAGTTGCCTTCCAAGCAGTTGATCCGGGTTCGATTCCCGGCCACCGCAGCCGGCTTTTTACTTTCGCGTATGAGTACTTTTGCCACGCGTCCTTAAATTAATGTTTCTTCCCCCCTCTCAGCCGCTGCAGGCCACCCTATAGTGTGTGCGTCGATTCCCCTTGAGTCTCGACTTGTCTCGGCTGACGCGAGAGCTGACGCTCTCCAGTCGGCCTATATCAAAAGGACAAGCACGCGAAACGACTGAGAGAGGTATGGCGAGGCGGGCACAACATTACTTATGCCTCAGGTAAAGACCCGCTGCCTGTTATCATGGTGTGATTTTACATGTTCTGTCATACAAATTCAGTTTTATTACTAGTACATTCCTTTCTTCCTTTGTTGAAAATTTTACAACACGCTCCTTCATTACACTGTGGCCGCACGGCGCGACTTGGCATACGGAGAGGCAAAACGTGGCGCCAGTGCCCTTGACCGAATAGCGCTGCAGCTCCGAAACCGAAGCGGAAAGAGAAATACGAATTGAAACTGTCGACAGTGCCCTGTGTTGGCAGGCGGTCACCCGCCCAAGCACTGACAACGCCCAGCGTCGCGCAGTCGCGGTGATCGGACGAGAAACTGTGTGTTCAGCGTGCTGTGACCAGTGAAGTGTTTTAGCGCGTCCCGACACGTCGCGTTCCGGTCCCCTACCAGCTCCCACAACAATGTGACGATTTCTTTGTCACCATACTTCCCCGGGGAAATCGGCGTTGCCTTTTTGAAATAGTAAAATCGTAGTGGCCCGTGGGGGGATCGAACCCACGACCTTCGCGTTATTAGCACGACGCTCTAACCAACTGAGCTAACGGGCCTCGGTGCAGAGAGACTTCCATCGCTTCGCGGCAATTGCTGTGCGTATTGCCATGTAACATTTCTATGGCAGCAGCCCAACAGTGTACCAGCGTCTCTTCTCCCTTTATTCCGCTGCTCGTAGTAATTTCATTGCGTGCCCGTTTCTCTCGACAGTTTTCGGCTGACGTTTACGAACCAGTATCTATAATGCGAGGAGGACGTGAAACAGCATTTCGCACGGTCAAAACTTGTCGTGATTTGTTCCGAAAAAATTCCGTACCGGTACCGGGAATCGAACCCGGGCCTCCTGGGTGAAAGCCAGGTATCCTAGCCACTAGACCACACCGGACGCGCGCACTTTTCTCGGGGTTTGCACCCCCTCCACTCGCTTTCCGTGTCGCACTTCCCTGTTTGCGAGCATCTTTTCGCGCGCCCATGGCGAGGCGCGCATGGCAAAAGTCACAATCCATTGCTTTTGGCCTCGTTGTTACAGGGGTAGGAGGAAAAGCAAAGCTGTAAATAGCAATATTTATTTACTTATTTCGCAAGTAAAGACCTGCTGCCTGTCATTATATTTCAGGTCGTACATTGTGTGACTTTACATGCTATATCATACGAAATTCAGTTTTGTTACTAGGACTTTTTTTCTTGAAAATTTTACAAAAGAACTGCACGTAGTAATAACGGGAAGTAAACATTTTCACGGTGAGTTGTTGAAGCCTTGTGGATAACAAACTACAAACTGTTTCGCTCCTTCGCAACCCCAGAGCCGTCAATTTAGCTGTGAACGAAAGTAAATTAAATGCCCCGGGTGAGGATCGAACTCACGACCTTAAGATTATGAGACTTACGCGCTGCCTACTGCGCTACCGAGGCAGGTGATCGCCACACCTTCTGGAATCTCGGTAAGTACCAAATACCAGTGGTAGAGAGTCTGCACTTCCTAACTCATTTTTTTTCTGTTGCTACACGTGCATTCCCGGCGCGGCAGGCAACTTGCGATGCTAGGCCGACTCCAGTATGTACAATAGCACGCAAGCGTCCAAACGAGAAGTCGTGCGCGCTGCATGTTTGGTTGTTTCCACACGGAATCCCGCGGTTCATTCTCATGGCTCACGCACTTCGAGTGCGAAAGACACGCAGCTCCAGTATCGGAGAAAAAACAAAATGATGCATCGGCCGGGAATCGAACCCGGGCCGCCCGCGTGGCAGGCGAGCATTCTACCACTGAACCACCGATGCTCAGCTAGTGCGCACCTTCCTGGTGCTGTCCGCGGCAGACGTCTGAAGGGAAAGTGGGACTGCCGTCCAGCGCCGTCGCATCCTCCCGAGAGAATGCTACAAACGCTGAATCCTGCACTGCACTGCTTAAAAATGACGCCCGAACGCGATCGTCTAAGTACTGTTGCTTCGCACGCACGCGACGACTCTTGCCAAAGGACGCGAAATGTGCGTAGAGGCGCCGTCTGGATGCGCTCGCCTACCCCGTAATGCGCCTACTGCTACGACCACCTTCAGCCGCCGCCGACAGGCGGGAAGCAGACACAGCGCGGCGTGCGCGGAAGAAAACCGTGCGGTGGTGGTGTAATGGTCAGCATAGTTGCCTTCCAAGCAGTTGATCCGGGTTCGATTCCCGGCCACCGCAGCCGGCTTTTTACTTTCGCGTATGAGTACTTTTGCCACGCGTCCTTAAATTAATGTTTCTTCCCCCCTCTCAGCCGCTGCAGGCCACCCTATAGTGTGTGCGTCGATTCCCCTTGAGTCTCGACTTGTCTCGGCTGACGCGAGAGCTGACGCTCTCCAGTCGGCCTATATCAAAAGGACAAGCACGCGAAACGACTGAGAGAGGTATGGCGAGGCGGGCACAACATTACTTATGCCTCAGGTAAAGACCCGCTGCCTGTTATCATGGTGTGATTTTACATGTTCTGTCATACAAATTCAGTTTTATTACTAGTACATTCCTTTCTTCCTTTGTTGAAAATTTTACAACACGCTCCTTCATTACACTGTGGCCGCACGGCGCGACTTGGCATACGGAGAGGCAAAACGTGGCGCCAGTGCCCTTGACCGAATAGCGCTGCAGCTCCGAAACCGAAGCGGAAAGAGAAATACGAATTGAAACTGTCGACAGTGCCCTGTGTTGGCAGGCGGTCACCCGCCCAAGCACTGACAACGCCCAGCGTCGCGCAGTCGCGGTGATCGGACGAGAAACTGTGTGTTCAGCGTGCTGTGACCAGTGAAGTGTTTTAGCGCGTCCCGACACGTCGCGTTCCGGTCCCCTACCAGCTCCCACAACAATGTGACGATTTCTTTGTCACCATACTTCCCCGGGGAAATCGGCGTTGCCTTTTTGAAATAGTAAAATCGTAGTGGCCCGTGGGGGGATCGAACCCACGACCTTCGCGTTATTAGCACGACGCTCTAACCAACTGAGCTAACGGGCCTCGGTGCAGAGAGACTTCCATCGCTTCGCGGCAATTGCTGTGCGTATTGCCATGTAACATTTCTATGGCAGCAGCCCAACAGTGTACCAGCGTCTCTTCTCCCTTTATTCCGCTGCTCGTAGTAATTTCATTGCGTGCCCGTTTCTCTCGACAGTTTTCGGCTGACGTTTACGAACCAGTATCTATAATGCGAGGAGGACGTGAAACAGCATTTCGCACGGTCAAAACTTGTCGTGATTTGTTCCGAAAAAATTCCGTACCGGTACCGGGAATCGAACCCGGGCCTCCTGGGTGAAAGCCAGGTATCCTAGCCACTAGATCACACCGGACGCGCACACTTTTCTCGGGGTTTGCACCCCCTCCACTCGCTTTCCGTGTCGCACTTCCCTGTTTGCGAGCATCTTTTCGCGCGCCCATGGCGAGGCGCGCATGGCAAAAGTCACAATCCATTGCTTTTGGCCTCGTTGTTACAGGGGTAGGAGGAAAAGCAAAGCTGTAAATAGCAATATTTATTTACTTATTTCGCAAGTAAAGACCTGCTGCCTGTCATTATATTTCAGGTCGTACATTGTGTGACTTTACATGCTATATCATACGAAATTCAGTTTTGTTACTAGGACTTTTTTTCTTGAAAATTTTACAAAAGAACTGCACGTAGTAATAACGGGAAGTAAACATTTTCACGGTGAGTTGTTGAAGCCTTGTGGATAACAAACTACAAACTGTTTCGCTCCTTCGCAACCCCAGAGCCGTCAATTTAGCTGTGAACGAAAGTAAATTAAATGCCCCGGGTGAGGATCGAACTCACGACCTTAAGATTATGAGACTTACGCGCTGCCTACTGCGCTACCGAGGCAGGTGATCGCCACACCTTCTGGAATCTCGGTAAGTACCAAATACCAGTGGTAGAGAGTCTGCACTTCCTAACTCATTTTTTTCTGTTGCTACACGTGCATTCCCGGCGCGGCAGGCAACTTGCGATGCTAGGCCGACTCCAGTATGTACAATAGCACGCAAGCGTCCAAACGAGAAGTCGTGCGCGCTGCATGTTTGGTTGTTTCCACACGGAATCCCGCGGTTCATTCTCATGGCTCACGCACTTCGAGTGCGAAAGACACGCAGCTCCAGTATCGGAGAAAAAACAAAATGATGCATCGGCCGGGAATCGAACCCGGGCCGCCCGCGTGGCAGGCGAGCATTCTACCACTGAACCACCGATGCTCAGCTAGTGCGCACCTTCCTGGTGCTGTCCGCGGCAGACGTCTGAAGGGAAAGTGGGACTGCCGTCCAGCGCCGTCGCATCCTCCCGAGAGAATGCTACAAACGCTGAATCCTGCACTGCACTGCTTAAAAATGACGCCCGAACGCGATCGTCTAAGTACTGTTGCTTCGCACGCACGCGACGACTCTTGCCAAAGGACGCGAAATGTGCGTAGAGGCGCCGTCTGGATGCGCTCGCCTACCCCGTAATGCGCCTACTGCTACGACCACCTTCAGCCGCCGCCGACAGGCGGGAAGCAGACACAGCGCGGCGTGCGCGGAAGAAAACCGTGCGGTGGTGGTGTAATGGTCAGCATAGTTGCCTTCCAAGCAGTTGATCCGGGTTCGATTCCCGGCCACCGCAGCCGGCTTTTTACTTTCGCGTATGAGTACTTTTGCCACGCGTCCTTAAATTAATGTTTCTTCCCCCCTCTCAGCCGCTGCAGGCCACCCTATAGTGTGTGCGTCGATTCCCCTTGAGTCTCGACTTGTCTCGGCTGACGCGAGAGCTGACGCTCTCCAGTCGGCCTATATCAAAAGGACAAGCACGCGAAACGACTGAGAGAGGTATGGCGAGGCGGGCACAACATTACTTATGCCTCAGGTAAAGACCCGCTGCCTGTTATCATGGTGTGATTTTACATGTTCTGTCATACAAATTCAGTTTTATTACTAGTACATTCCTTTCTTCCTTTGTTGAAAATTTTACAACACGCTCCTTCATTACACTGTGGCCGCACGGCGCGACTTGGCATACGGAGAGGCAAAACGTGGCGCCAGTGCCCTTGACCGAATAGCGCTGCAGCTCCGAAACCGAAGCGGAAAGAGAAATACGAATTGAAACTGTCGACAGTGCCCTGTGTTGGCAGGCGGTCACCCGCCCAAGCACTGACAACGCCCAGCGTCGCGCAGTCGCGGTGATCGGACGAGAAACTGTGTGTTCAGCGTGCTGTGACCAGTGAAGTGTTTTAGCGCGTCCCGACACGTCGCGTTCCGGTCCCCTACCAGCTCCCACAACAATGTGACGATTTCTTTGTCACCATACTTCCCCGGGGAAATCGGCGTTGCCTTTTTGAAATAGTAAAATCGTAGTGGCCCGTGGGGGGATCGAACCCACGACCTTCGCGTTATTAGCACGACGCTCTAACCAACTGAGCTAACGGGCCTCGGTGCAGAGAGACTTCCATCGCTTCGCGGCAATTGCTGTGCGTATTGCCATGTAACATTTCTATGGCAGCAGCCCAACAGTGTACCAGCGTCTCTTCTCCCTTTATTCCGCTGCTCGTAGTAATTTCATTGCGTGCCCGTTTCTCTCGACAGTTTTCGGCTGACGTTTACGAACCAGTATCTATAATGCGAGGAGGACGTGAAACAGCATTTCGCACGGTCAAAACTTGTCGTGATTTGTTCCGAAAAAATTCCGTACCGGTACCGGGAATCGAACCCGGGCCTCCTGGGTGAAAGCCAGGTATCCTAGCCACTAGAGCACACCGGACGCGCACAGTTTTCTCGGGGTTTGCACCCCCTCCACTCGCTTTCCGTGTCGCACTTCCCTGTTTGCGAGCATCTTTTCGCGCGCCCATGGCGAGGCGCGCATGGCAAAAGTCACAATCCATTGCTTTTGGCCTCGTTGTTACAGGGGTAGGAGGAAAAGCAAAGTTGTAAATAGCAATATTTATTTACTTATTTCGCAAGTAAAGACCTGCTGCCTGTCATTATATTTCAGGTCGTACATTGTGTGACTTTACATGCTATATCATACGAAATTCAGTTTTGTTACTAGGACTTTTTTTCTTGAAAATTTTACAAAAGAACTGCACGTAGTAATAACGGGAAGTAAACATTTTCACGGTGAGTTGTTGAAGCCTTGTGGATAACAAACTACAAACTGTTTCGCTCCTTCGCAACCCCAGAGCCGTCAATTTAGCTGTGAACGAAAGTAAATTAAATGCCCCGGGTGAGGATCGAACTCACGACCTTAAGATTATGAGACTTACGCGCTGCCTACTGCGCTACCGAGGCAGGTGATCGCCACACCTTCTGGAATCTCGGTAAGTACCAAATACCAGTGGTAGAGAGTCTGCACTTCCTAACTCATTTTTTTCTGTTGCTACACGTGCATTCCCGGCGCGGCAGGCAACTTGCGATGCTAGGCCGACTCCAGTATGTACAATAGCACGCAAGCGTCCAAACGAGAAATCGTGCGCGCTGCATGTTTGGTTGTTTCCACACGGAATCCCGCGGTTCATTCTCATGGCTCACGCACTTCGAGTGCGAAAGACACGCAGCTCCAGTATCGGAGAAAAAACAAAATGATGCATCGGCCGGGAATCGAACCCGGGCCGCCCGCGTGGCAGGCGAGCATTCTACCACTGAACCACCGATGCTCAGCTAGTGCGCACCTTCCTGGTGCTTTCCGCGGCAGACGTCTGAAGGGAAAGTGGGACTGCCGTCCAGCGCCGTCGCATCCTCCCGAGAGAATGCTACAAACGCTGAATCCTGCACTGCACTGCTTAAAAATGACGCCCGAACGCGATCGTCTAAGTACTGTTGCTTCGCACGCACGCGACGACTCTTGCCAAAGGACGCGAAATGTGCGTAGAGGCGCCGTCTGGATGCGCTCGCCTACCCCGTAATGCGCCTACTGCTACGACCACCTTCAGCCGCCGCCGACAGGCGGGAAGCAGACACAGCGCGGCGTGCGCGGAAGAAAACCGTGCGGTGGTGGTGTAATGGTCAGCATAGTTGCCTTCCAAGCAGTTGATCCGGGTTCGATTCCCGGCCACCGCAGCCGGCTTTTTACTTTCGCGTATGAGTACTTTTGCCACGCGTCCTTAAATTAATGTTTCTTCCCCCCTCTCAGCCGCTGCAGGCCACCCTATAGTGTGTGCGTCGATTCCCCTTGAGTCTCGACTTGTCTCGGCTGACGCGAGAGCTGACGCTCTCCAGTCGGCCTATATCAAAAGGACAAGCACGCGAAACGACTGAGAGAGGTATGGCGAGGCGGGCACAACATTACTTATGCCTCAGGTAAAGACCCGCTGCCTGTTATCATGGTGTGATTTTACATGTTCTGTCATACAAATTCAGTTTTATTACTAGTACATTCCTTTCTTCCTTTGTTGAAAATTTTACAACACGCTCCTTCATTACACTGTGGCCGCACGGCGCGACTTGGCATACGGAGAGGCAAAACGTGGCGCCAGTGCCCTTGACCGAATAGCGCTGCAGCTCCGAAACCGAAGCGGAAAGAGAAATACGAATTGAAACTGTCGACAGTGCCCTGTGTTGGCAGGCGGTCACCCGCCCAAGCACTGACAACGCCCAGCGTCGCGCAGTCGCGGTGATCGGACGAGAAACTGTGTGTTCAGCGTGCTGTGACCAGTGAAGTGTTTTAGCGCGTCCCGACACGTCGCGTTCCGGTCCCCTACCAGCTCCCACAACAATGTGACGATTTCTTTGTCACCATACTTCCCCGGGGAAATCGGCGTTGCCTTTTTGAAATAGTAAAATCGTAGTGGCCCGTGGGGGGATCGAACCCACGACCTTCGCGTTATTAGCACGACGCTCTAACCAACTGAGCTAACGGGCCTCGGTGCAGAGAGACTTCCATCGCTTCGCGGCAATTGCTGTGCGTATTGCCATGTAACATTTCTATGGCAGCAGCCCAACAGTGTACCAGCGTCTCTTCTCCCTTTATTCCGCTGCTCGTAGTAATTTCATTGCGTGCCCGTTTCTCTCGACAGTTTTCGGCTGACGTTTACGAACCAGTATCTATAATGCGAGGAGGACGTGAAACAGCATTTCGCACGGTCAAAACTTGTCGTGATTTGTTCCGAAAAAATTCCGTACCGGTACCGGGAATCGAACCCGGGCCTCCTGGGTGAAAGCCAGGTATCCTAGCCACTAGATCACACCGGACGCGCACACTTTTCTCGGGGTTTGCACCCCCTCCACTCGCTTTCCGTGTCGCACTTCCCTGTTTGCGAGCATCTTTTCGCGCGCCCATGGCGAGGCGCGCATGGCAAAAGTCACAATCCATTGCTTTTGGCCTCGTTGTTACAGGGGTAGGAGGAAAAGCAAAGCTGTAAATAGCAATATTTATTTACTTATTTCGCAAGTAAAGACCTGCTGCCTGTCATTATATTTCAGGTCGTACATTGTGTGACTTTACATGCTATATCATACGAAATTCAGTTTTGTTACTAGGACTTTTTTTCTTGAAAATTTTACAAAAGAACTGCACGTAGTAATAACGGGAAGTAAACATTTTCACGGTGAGTTGTTGAAGCCTTGTGGATAACAAACTACAAACTGTTTCGCTCCTTCGCAACCCCAGAGCCGTCAATTTAGCTGTGAACGAAAGTAAATTAAATGCCCCGGGTGAGGATCGAACTCACGACCTTAAGATTATGAGACTTACGCGCTGCCTACTGCGCTACCGAGGCAGGTGATCGCCACACCTTCTGGAATCTCGGTAAGTACCAAATACCAGTGGTAGAGAGTCTGCACTTCCTAACTCATTTTTTTCTGTTGCTACACGTGCATTCCCGGCGCGGCAGGCAACTTGCGATGCTAGGCCGACTCCAGTATGTACAATAGCACGCAAGCGTCCAAACGAGAAGTCGTGCGCGCTGCATGTTTGGTTGTTTCCACACGGAATCCCGCGGTTCATTCTCATGGCTCACGCACTTCGAGTGCGAAAGACACGCAGCTCCAGTATCGGAGAAAAAACAAAATGATGCATCGGCCGGGAATCGAACCCGGGCCGCCCGCGTGGCAGGCGAGCATTCTACCACTGAACCACCGATGCTCAGCTAGTGCGCACCTTCCTGGTGCTTTCCGCGGCAGACGTCTGAAGGGAAAGTGGGACTGCCGTCCAGCGCCGTCGCATCCTCCCGAGAGAATGCTACAAACGCTGAATCCTGCACTGCACTGCTTAAAAATGACGCCCGAACGCGATCGTCTAAGTACTGTTGCTTCGCACGCACGCGACGACTCTTGCCAAAGGACGCGAAATGTGCGTAGAGGCGCCGTCTGGATGCGCTCGCCTACCCCGTAATGCGCCTACTGCTACGACCACCTTCAGCCGCCGCCGACAGGCGGGAAGCAGACACAGCGCGGCGTGCGCGGAAGAAAACCGTGCGGTGGTGGTGTAATGGTCAGCATAGTTGCCTTCCAAGCAGTTGATCCGGGTTCGATTCCCGGCCACCGCAGCCGGCTTTTTACTTTCGCGTATGAGTACTTTTGCCACGCGTCCTTAAATTAATGTTTCTTCCCCCCTCTCAGCCGCTGCAGGCCACCCTATAGTGTGTGCGTCGATTCCCCTTGAGTCTCGACTTGTCTCGGCTGACGCGAGAGCTGACGCTCTCCAGTCGGCCTATATCAAAAGGACAAGCACGCGAAACGACTGAGAGAGGTATGGCGAGGCGGGCACAACATTACTTATGCCTCAGGTAAAGACCCGCTGCCTGTTATCATGGTGTGATTTTACATGTTCTGTCATACAAATTCAGTTTTATTACTAGTACATTCCTTTCTTCCTTTGTTGAAAATTTTACAACACGCTCCTTCATTACACTGTGGCCGCACGGCGCGACTTGGCATACGGAGAGGCAAAACGTGGCGCCAGTGCCCTTGACCGAATAGCGCTGCAGCTCCGAAACCGAAGCGGAAAGAGAAATACGAATTGAAACTGTCGACAGTGCCCTGTGTTGGCAGGCGGTCACCCGCCCAAGCACTGACAACGCCCAGCGTCGCGCAGTCGCGGTGATCGGACGAGAAACTGTGTGTTCAGCGTGCTGTGACCAGTGAAGTGTTTTAGCGCGTCCCGACACGTCGCGTTCCGGTCCCCTACCAGCTCCCACAACAATGTGACGATTTCTTTGTCACCATACTTCCCCGGGGAAATCGGCGTTGCCTTTTTGAAATAGTAAAATCGTAGTGGCCCGTGGGGGGATCGAACCCACGACCTTCGCGTTATTAGCACGACGCTCTAACCAACTGAGCTAACGGGCCTCGGTGCAGAGAGACTTCCATCGCTTCGCGGCAATTGCTGTGCGTATTGCCATGTAACATTTCTATGGCAGCAGCCCAACAGTGTACCAGCGTCTCTTCTCCCTTTATTCCGCTGCTCGTAGTAATTTCATTGCGTGCCCGTTTCTCTCGACAGTTTTCGGCTGACGTTTACGAACCAGTATCTATAATGCGAGGAGGACGTGAAACAGCATTTCGCACGGTCAAAACTTGTCGTGATTTGTTCCGAAAAAATTCCGTACCGGTACCGGGAATCGAACCCGGGCCTCCTGGGTGAAAGCCAGGTATCCTAGCCACTAGATCACACCGGACGCGCACACTTTTCTCGGGGTTTGCACCCCCTCCACTCGCTTTCCGTGTCGCACTTCCCTGTTTGCGAGCATCTTTTCGCGCGCCCATGGCGAGGCGCGCATGGCAAAAGTCACAATCCATTGCTTTTGGCCTCGTTGTTACAGGGGTAGGAGGAAAAGCAAAGCTGTAAATAGCAATATTTATTTACTTATTTCGCAAGTAAAGACCTGCTGCCTGTCATTATATTTCAGGTCGTACATTGTGTGACTTTACATGCTATATCATACGAAATTCAGTTTTGTTACTAGGACTTTTTTTCTTGAAAATTTTACAAAAGAACTGCACGTAGTAATAACGGGAAGTAAACATTTTCACGGTGAGTTGTTGAAGCCTTGTGGATAACAAACTACAAACTGTTTCGCTCCTTCGCAACCCCAGAGCCGTCAATTTAGCTGTGAACGAAAGTAAATTAAATGCCCCGGGTGAGGATCGAACTCACGACCTTAAGATTATGAGACTTACGCGCTGCCTACTGCGCTACCGAGGCAGGTGATCGCCACACCTTCTGGAATCTCGGTAAGTACCAAATACCAGTGGTAGAGAGTCTGCACTTCCTAACTCATTTTTTTCTGTTGCTACACGTGCATTCCCGGCGCGGCAGGCAACTTGCGATGCTAGGCCGACTCCAGTATGTACAATAGCACGCAAGCGTCCAAACGAGAAATCGTGCGCGCTGCATGTTTGGTTGTTTCCACACGGAATCCCGCGGTTCATTCTCATGGCTCACGCACTTCGAGTGCGAAAGACACGCAGCTCCAGTATCGGAGAAAAAACAAAATGATGCATCGGCCGGGAATCGAACCCGGGCCGCCCGCGTGGCAGGCGAGCATTCTACCACTGAACCACCGATGCTCAGCTAGTGCGCACCTTCCTGGTGCTTTCCGCGGCAGACGTCTGAAGGGAAAGTGGGACTGCCGTCCAGCGCCGTCGCATCCTCCCGAGAGAATGCTACAAACGCTGAATCCTGCACTGCACTGCTTAAAAATGACGCCCGAACGCGATCGTCTAAGTACTGTTGCTTCGCACGCACGCGACGACTCTTGCCAAAGGACGCGAAATGTGCGTAGAGGCGCCGTCTGGATGCGCTCGCCTACCCCGTAATGCGCCTACTGCTACGACCACCTTCAGCCGCCGCCGACAGGCGGGAAGCAGACACAGCGCGGCGTGCGCGGAAGAAAACCGTGCGGTGGTGGTGTAATGGTCAGCATAGTTGCCTTCCAAGCAGTTGATCCGGGTTCGATTCCCGGCCACCGCAGCCGGCTTTTTACTTTCGCGTATGAGTACTTTTGCCACGCGTCCTTAAATTAATGTTTCTTCCCCCCTCTCAGCCGCTGCAGGCCACCCTATAGTGTGTGCGTCGATTCCCCTTGAGTCTCGACTTGTCTCGGCTGACGCGAGAGCTGACGCTCTCCAGTCGGCCTATATCAAAAGGACAAGCACGCGAAACGACTGAGAGAGGTATGGCGAGGCGGGCACAACATTACTTATGCCTCAGGTAAAGACCCGCTGCCTGTTATCATGGTGTGATTTTACATGTTCTGTCATACAAATTCAGTTTTATTACTAGTACATTCCTTTCTTCCTTTGTTGAAAATTTTACAACACGCTCCTTCATTACACTGTGGCCGCACGGCGCGACTTGGCATACGGAGAGGCAAAACGTGGCGCCAGTGCCCTTGACCGAATAGCGCTGCAGCTCCGAAACCGAAGCGGAAAGAGAAATACGAATTGAAACTGTCGACAGTGCCCTGTGTTGGCAGGCGGTCACCCGCCCAAGCACTGACAACGCCCAGCGTCGCGCAGTCGCGGTGATCGGACGAGAAACTGTGTGTTCAGCGTGCTGTGACCAGTGAAGTGTTTTAGCGCGTCCCGACACGTCGCGTTCCGGTCCCCTACCAGCTCCCACAACAATGTGACGATTTCTTTGTCACCATACTTCCCCGGGGAAATCGGCGTTGCCTTTTTGAAATAGTAAAATCGTAGTGGCCCGTGGGGGGATCGAACCCACGACCTTCGCGTTATTAGCACGACGCTCTAACCAACTGAGCTAACGGGCCTCGGTGCAGAGAGACTTCCATCGCTTCGCGGCAATTGCTGTGCGTATTGCCATGTAACATTTCTATGGCAGCAGCCCAACAGTGTACCAGCGTCTCTTCTCCCTTTATTCCGCTGCTCGTAGTAATTTCATTGCGTGCCCGTTTCTCTCGACAGTTTTCGGCTGACGTTTACGAACCAGTATCTATAATGCGAGGAGGACGTGAAACAGCATTTCGCACGGTCAAAACTTGTCGTGATTTGTTCCGAAAAAATTCCGTACCGGTACCGGGAATCGAACCCGGGCCTCCTGGGTGAAAGCCAGGTATCCTAGCCACTAGATCACACCGGACGCGCACACTTTTCTCGGGGTTTGCACCCCCTCCACTCGCTTTCCGTGTCGCACTTCCCTGTTTGCGAGCATCTTTTCGCGCGCCCATGGCGAGGCGCGCATGGCAAAAGTCACAATCCATTGCTTTTGGCCTCGTTGTTACAGGGGTAGGAGGAAAAGCAAAGCTGTAAATAGCAATATTTATTTACTTATTTCGCAAGTAAAGACCTGCTGCCTGTCATTATATTTCAGGTCGTACATTGTGTGACTTTACATGCTATATCATACGAAATTCAGTTTTGTTACTAGGACTTTTTTTCTTGAAAATTTTACAAAAGAACTGCACGTAGTAATAACGGGAAGTAAACATTTTCACGGTGAGTTGTTGAAGCCTTGTGGATAACAAACTACAAACTGTTTCGCTCCTTCGCAACCCCAGAGCCGTCAATTTAGCTGTGAACGAAAGTAAATTAAATGCCCCGGGTGAGGATCGAACTCACGACCTTAAGATTATGAGACTTACGCGCTGCCTACTGCGCTACCGAGGCAGGTGATCGCCACACCTTCTGGAATCTCGGTAAGTACCAAATACCAGTGGTAGAGAGTCTGCACTTCCTAACTCATTTTTTTCTGTTGCTACACGTGCATTCCCGGCGCGGCAGGCAACTTGCGATGCTAGGCCGACTCCAGTATGTACAATAGCACGCAAGCGTCCAAACGAGAAGTCGTGCGCGCTGCATGTTTGGTTGTTTCCACACGGAATCCCGCGGTTCATTCTCATGGCTCACGCACTTCGAGTGCGAAAGACACGCAGCTCCAGTATCGGAGAAAAAACAAAATGATGCATCGGCCGGGAATCGAACCCGGGCCGCCCGCGTGGCAGGCGAGCATTCTACCACTGAACCACCGATGCTCAGCTAGTGCGCACCTTCCTGGTGCTTTCCGCGGCAGACGTCTGAAGGGAAAGTGGGACTGCCGTCCAGCGCCGTCGCATCCTCCCGAGAGAATGCTACAAACGCTGAATCCTGCACTGCACTGCTTAAAAATGACGCCCGAACGCGATCGTCTAAGTACTGTTGCTTCGCACGCACGCGACGACTCTTGCCAAAGGACGCGAAATGTGCGTAGAGGCGCCGTCTGGATGCGCTCGCCTACCCCGTAATGCGCCTACTGCTACGACCACCTTCAGCCGCCGCCGACAGGCGGGAAGCAGACACAGCGCGGCGTGCGCGGAAGAAAACCGTGCGGTGGTGGTGTAATGGTCAGCATAGTTGCCTTCCAAGCAGTTGATCCGGGTTCGATTCCCGGCCACCGCAGCCGGCTTTTTACTTTCGCGTATGAGTACTTTTGCCACGCGTCCTTAAATTAATGTTTCTTCCCCCCTCTCAGCCGCTGCAGGCCACCCTATAGTGTGTGCGTCGATTCCCCTTGAGTCTCGACTTGTCTCGGCTGACGCGAGAGCTGACGCTCTCCAGTCGGCCTATATCAAAAGGACAAGCACGCGAAACGACTGAGAGAGGTATGGCGAGGCGGGCACAACATTACTTATGCCTCAGGTAAAGACCCGCTGCCTGTTATCATGGTGTGATTTTACATGTTCTGTCATACAAATTCAGTTTTATTACTAGTACATTCCTTTCTTCCTTTGTTGAAAATTTTACAACACGCTCCTTCATTACACTGTGGCCGCACGGCGCGACTTGGCATACGGAGAGGCAAAACTTGGCGCCAGTGCCCTTGACCGAATAGCGCTGCAGCTCCGAAACCGAAGCGGAAAGAGAAATACGAATTGAAACTGTCGACAGTGCCCTGTGTTGGCAGGCGGTCACCCGCCCAAGCACTGACAACGCCCAGCGTCGCGCAGTCGCGGTGATCGGACGAGAAACTGTGTGTTCAGCGTGCTGTGACCAGTGAAGTGTTTTAGCGCGTCCCGACACGTCGCGTTCCGGTCCCCTACCAGCTCCCACAACAATGTGACGATTTCTTTGTCACCATACTTCCCCGGGGAAATCGGCGTTGCCTTTTTGAAATAGTAAAATCGTAGTGGCCCGTGGGGGGATCGAACCCACGACCTTCGCGTTATTAGCACGACGCTCTAACCAACTGAGCTAACGGGCCTCGGTGCAGAGAGACTTCCATCGCTTCGCGGCAATTGCTGTGCGTATTGCCATGTAACATTTCTATGGCAGCAGCCCAACAGTGTACCAGCGTCTCTTCTCCCTTTATTCCGCTGCTCGTAGTAATTTCATTGCGTGCCCGTTTCTCTCGACAGTTTTCGGCTGACGTTTACGAACCAGTATCTATAATGCGAGGAGGACGTGAAACAGCATTTCGCACGGTCAAAACTTGTCGTGATTTGTTCCGAAAAAATTCCGTACCGGTACCGGGAATCGAACCCGGGCCTCCTGGGTGAAAGCCAGGTATCCTAGCCACTAGATCACACCGGACGCGCACACTTTTCTCGGGGTTTGCACCCCCTCCACTCGCTTTCCGTGTCGCACTTCCCTGTTTGCGAGCATCTTTTCGCGCGCCCATGGCGAGGCGCGCATGGCAAAAGTCACAATCCATTGCTTTTGGCCTCGTTGTTACAGGGGTAGGAGGAAAAGCAAAGCTGTAAATAGCAATATTTATTTACTTATTTCGCAAGTAAAGACCTGCTGCCTGTCATTATATTTCAGGTCGTACATTGTGTGACTTTACATGCTATATCATACGAAATTCAGTTTTGTTACTAGGACTTTTTTTCTTGAAAATTTTACAAAAGAACTGCACGTAGTAATAACGGGAAGTAAACATTTTCACGGTGAGTTGTTGAAGCCTTGTGGATAACAAACTACAAACTGTTTCGCTCCTTCGCAACCCCAGAGCCGTCAATTTAGCTGTGAACGAAAGTAAATTAAATGCCCCGGGTGAGGATCGAACTCACGACCTTAAGATTATGAGACTTACGCGCTGCCTACTGCGCTACCGAGGCAGGTGATCGCCACACCTTCTGGAATCTCGGTAAGTACCAAATACCAGTGGTAGAGAGTCTGCACTTCCTAACTCATTTTTTTCTGTTGCTACACGTGCATTCCCGGCGCGGCAGGCAACTTGCGATGCTAGGCCGACTCCAGTATGTACAATAGCACGCAAGCGTCCAAACGAGAAGTCGTGCGCGCTGCATGTTTGGTTGTTTCCACACGGAATCCCGCGGTTCATTCTCATGGCTCACGCACTTCGAGTGCGAAAGACACGCAGCTCCAGTATCGGAGAAAAAACAAAATGATGCATCGGCCGGGAATCGAACCCGGGCCGCCCGCGTGGCAGGCGAGCATTCTACCACTGAACCACCGATGCTCAGCTAGTGCGCACCTTCCTGGTGCTTTCCGCGGCAGACGTCTGAAGGGAAAGTGGGACTGCCGTCCAGCGCCGTCGCATCCTCCCGAGAGAATGCTACAAACGCTGAATCCTGCACTGCACTGCTTAAAAATGACGCCCGAACGCGATCGTCTAAGTACTGTTGCTTCGCACGCACGCGACGACTCTTGCCAAAGGACGCGAAATGTGCGTAGAGGCGCCGTCTGGATGCGCTCGCCTACCCCGTAATGCGCCTACTGCTACGACCACCTTCAGCCGCCGCCGACAGGCGGGAAGCAGACACAGCGCGGCGTGCGCGGAAGAAAACCGTGCGGTGGTGGTGTAATGGTCAGCATAGTTGCCTTCCAAGCAGTTGATCCGGGTTCGATTCCCGGCCACCGCAGCCGGCTTTTTACTTTCGCGTATGAGTACTTTTGCCACGCGTCCTTAAATTAATGTTTCTTCCCCCCTCTCAGCCGCTGCAGGCCACCCTATAGTGTGTGCGTCGATTCCCCTTGAGTCTCGACTTGTCTCGGCTGACGCGAGAGCTGACGCTCTCCAGTCGGCCTATATCAAAAGGACAAGCACGCGAAACGACTGAGAGAGGTATGGCGAGGCGGGCACAACATTACTTATGCCTCAGGTAAAGACCCGCTGCCTGTTATCATGGTGTGATTTTACATGTTCTGTCATACAAATTCAGTTTTATTACTAGTACATTCCTTTCTTCCTTTGTTGAAAATTTTACAACACGCTCCTTCATTACACTGTGGCCGCACGGCGCGACTTGGCATACGGAGAGGCAAAACGTGGCGCCAGTGCCCTTGACCGAATAGCGCTGCAGCTCCGAAACCGAAGCGGAAAGAGAAATACGAATTGAAACTGTCGACAGTGCCCTGTGTTGGCAGGCGGTCACCCGCCCAAGCACTGACAACGCCCAGCGTCGCGCAGTCGCGGTGATCGGACGAGAAACTGTGTGTTCAGCGTGCTGTGACCAGTGAAGTGTTTTAGCGCGTCCCGACACGTCGCGTTCCGGTCCCCTACCAGCTCCCACAACAATGTGACGATTTCTTTGTCACCATACTTCCCCGGGGAAATCGGCGTTGCCTTTTTGAAATAGTAAAATCGTAGTGGCCCGTGGGGGGATCGAACCCACGACCTTCGCGTTATTAGCACGACGCTCTAACCAACTGAGCTAACGGGCCTCGGTGCAGAGAGACTTCCATCGCTTCGCGGCAATTGCTGTGCGTATTGCCATGTAACATTTCTATGGCAGCAGCCCAACAGTGTACCAGCGTCTCTTCTCCCTTTATTCCGCTGCTCGTAGTAATTTCATTGCGTGCCCGTTTCTCTCGACAGTTTTCGGCTGACGTTTACGAACCAGTATCTATAATGCGAGGAGGACGTGAAACAGCATTTCGCACGGTCAAAACTTGTCGTGATTTGTTCCGAAAAAATTCCGTACCGGTACCGGGAATCGAACCCGGGCCTCCTGGGTGAAAGCCAGGTATCCTAGCCACTAGATCACACCGGACGCGCACACTTTTCTCGGGGTTTGCACCCCCTCCACTCGCTTTCCGTGTCGCACTTCCCTGTTTGCGAGCATCTTTTCGCGCGCCCATGGCGAGGCGCGCATGGCAAAAGTCACAATCCATTGCTTTTGGCCTCGTTGTTACAGGGGTAGGAGGAAAAGCAAAGCTGTAAATAGCAATATTTATTTACTTATTTCGCAAGTAAAGACCTGCTGCCTGTCATTATATTTCAGGTCGTACATTGTGTGACTTTACATGCTATATCATACGAAATTCAGTTTTGTTACTAGGACTTTTTTTCTTGAAAATTTTACAAAAGAACTGCACGTAGTAATAACGGGAAGTAAACATTTTCACGGTGAGTTGTTGAAGCCTTGTGGATAACAAACTACAAACTGTTTCGCTCCTTCGCAACCCCAGAGCCGTCAATTTAGCTGTGAACGAAAGTAAATTAAATGCCCCGGGTGAGGATCGAACTCACGACCTTAAGATTATGAGACTTACGCGCTGCCTACTGCGCTACCGAGGCAGGTGATCGCCACACCTTCTGGAATCTCGGTAAGTACCAAATACCAGTGGTAGAGAGTCTGCACTTCCTAACTCATTTTTTTCTGTTGCTACACGTGCATTCCCGGCGCGGCAGGCAACTTGCGATGCTAGGCCGACTCCAGTATGTACAATAGCACGCAAGCGTCCAAACGAGAAGTCGTGCGCGCTGCATGTTTGGTTGTTTCCACACGGAATCCCGCGGTTCATTCTCATGGCTCACGCACTTCGAGTGCGAAAGACACGCAGCTCCAGTATCGGAGAAAAAACAAAATGATGCATCGGCCGGGAATCGAACCCGGGCCGCCCGCGTGGCAGGCGAGCATTCTACCACTGAACCACCGATGCTCAGCTAGTGCGCACCTTCCTGGTGCTTTCCGCGGCAGACGTCTGAAGGGAAAGTGGGACTGCCGTCCAGCGCCGTCGCATCCTCCCGAGAGAATGCTACAAACGCTGAATCCTGCACTGCACTGCTTAAAAATGACGCCCGAACGCGATCGTCTAAGTACTGTTGCTTCGCACGCACGCGACGACTCTTGCCAAAGGACGCGAAATGTGCGTAGAGGCGCCGTCTGGATGCGCTCGCCTACCCCGTAATGCGCCTACTGCTACGACCACCTTCAGCCGCCGCCGACAGGCGGGAAGCAGACACAGCGCGGCGTGCGCGGAAGAAAACCGTGCGGTGGTGGTGTAATGGTCAGCATAGTTGCCTTCCAAGCAGTTGATCCGGGTTCGATTCCCGGCCACCGCAGCCGGCTTTTTACTTTCGCGTATGAGTACTTTTGCCACGCGTCCTTAAATTAATGTTTCTTCCCCCCTCTCAGCCGCTGCAGGCCACCCTATAGTGTGTGCGTCGATTCCCCTTGAGTCTCGACTTGTCTCGGCTGACGCGAGAGCTGACGCTCTCCAGTCGGCCTATATCAAAAGGACAAGCACGCGAAACGACTGAGAGAGGTATGGCGAGGCGGGCACAACATTACTTATGCCTCAGGTAAAGACCCGCTGCCTGTTATCATGGTGTGATTTTACATGTTCTGTCATACAAATTCAGTTTTATTACTAGTACATTCCTTTCTTCCTTTGTTGAAAATTTTACAACACGCTCCTTCATTACACTGTGGCCGCACGGCGCGACTTGGCATACGGAGAGGCAAAACGTGGCGCCAGTGCCCTTGACCGAATAGCGCTGCAGCTCCGAAACCGAAGCGGAAAGAGAAATACGAATTGAAACTGTCGACAGTGCCCTGTGTTGGCAGGCGGTCACCCGCCCAAGCACTGACAACGCCCAGCGTCGCGCAGTCGCGGTGATCGGACGAGAAACTGTGTGTTCAGCGTGCTGTGACCAGTGAAGTGTTTTAGCGCGTCCCGACACGTCGCGTTCCGGTCCCCTACCAGCTCCCACAACAATGTGACGATTTCTTTGTCACCATACTTCCCCGGGGAAATCGGCGTTGCCTTTTTGAAATAGTAAAATCGTAGTGGCCCGTGGGGGGATCGAACCCACGACCTTCGCGTTATTAGCACGACGCTCTAACCAACTGAGCTAACGGGCCTCGGTGCAGAGAGACTTCCATCGCTTCGCGGCAATTGCTGTGCGTATTGCCATGTAACATTTCTATGGCAGCAGCCCAACAGTGTACCAGCGTCTCTTCTCCCTTTATTCCGCTGCTCGTAGTAATTTCATTGCGTGCCCGTTTCTCTCGACAGTTTTCGGCTGACGTTTACGAACCAGTATCTATAATGCGAGGAGGACGTGAAACAGCATTTCGCACGGTCAAAACTTGTCGTGATTTGTTCCGAAAAAATTCCGTACCGGTACCGGGAATCGAACCCGGGCCTCCTGGGTGAAAGCCAGGTATCCTAGCCACTAGATCACACCGGACGCGCACACTTTTCTCGGGGTTTGCACCCCCTCCACTCGCTTTCCGTGTCGCACTTCCCTGTTTGCGAGCATCTTTTCGCGCGCCCATGGCGAGGCGCGCATGGCAAAAGTCACAATCCATTGCTTTTGGCCTCGTTGTTACAGGGGTAGGAGGAAAAGCAAAGCTGTAAATAGCAATATTTATTTACTTATTTCGCAAGTAAAGACCTGCTGCCTGTCATTATATTTCAGGTCGTACATTGTGTGACTTTACATGCTATATCATACGAAATTCAGTTTTGTTACTAGGACTTTTTTTCTTGAAAATTTTACAAAAGAACTGCACGTAGTAATAACGGGAAGTAAACATTTTCACGGTGAGTTGTTGAAGCCTTGTGGATAACAAACTACAAACTGTTTCGCTCCTTCGCAACCCCAGAGCCGTCAATTTAGCTGTGAACGAAAGTAAATTAAATGCCCCGGGTGAGGATCGAACTCACGACCTTAAGATTATGAGACTTACGCGCTGCCTACTGCGCTACCGAGGCAGGTGATCGCCACACCTTCTGGAATCTCGGTAAGTACCAAATACCAGTGGTAGAGAGTCTGCACTTCCTAACTCATTTTTTTCTGTTGCTACACGTGCATTCCCGGCGCGGCAGGCAACTTGCGATGCTAGGCCGACTCCAGTATGTACAATAGCACGCAAGCGTCCAAACGAGAAGTCGTGCGCGCTGCATGTTTGGTTGTTTCCACACGGAATCCCGCGGTTCATTCTCATGGCTCACGCACTTCGAGTGCGAAAGACACGCAGCTCCAGTATCGGAGAAAAAACAAAATGATGCATCGGCCGGGAATCGAACCCGGGCCGCCCGCGTGGCAGGCGAGCATTCTACCACTGAACCACCGATGCTCAGCTAGTGCGCACCTTCCTGGTGCTTTCCGCGGCAGACGTCTGAAGGGAAAGTGGGACTGCCGTCCAGCGCCGTCGCATCCTCCCGAGAGAATGCTACAAACGCTGAATCCTGCACTGCACTGCTTAAAAATGACGCCCGAACGCGATCGTCTAAGTACTGTTGCTTCGCACGCACGCGACGACTCTTGCCAAAGGACGCGAAATGTGCGTAGAGGCGCCGTCTGGATGCGCTCGCCTACCCCGTAATGCGCCTACTGCTACGACCACCTTCAGCCGCCGCCGACAGGCGGGAAGCAGACACAGCGCGGCGTGCGCGGAAGAAAACCGTGCGGTGGTGGTGTAATGGTCAGCATAGTTGCCTTCCAAGCAGTTGATCCGGGTTCGATTCCCGGCCACCGCAGCCGGCTTTTTACTTTCGCGTATGAGTACTTTTGCCACGCGTCCTTAAATTAATGTTTCTTCCCCCCTCTCAGCCGCTGCAGGCCACCCTATAGTGTGTGCGTCGATTCCCCTTGAGTCTCGACTTGTCTCGGCTGACGCGAGAGCTGACGCTCTCCAGTCGGCCTATATCAAAAGGACAAGCACGCGAAACGACTGAGAGAGGTATGGCGAGGCGGGCACAACATTACTTATGCCTCAGGTAAAGACCCGCTGCCTGTTATCATGGTGTGATTTTACATGTTCTGTCATACAAATTCAGTTTTATTACTAGTACATTCCTTTCTTCCTTTGTTGAAAATTTTACAACACGCTCCTTCATTACACTGTGGCCGCACGGCGCGACTTGGCATACGGAGAGGCAAAACGTGGCGCCAGTGCCCTTGACCGAATAGCGCTGCAGCTCCGAAACCGAAGCGGAAAGAGAAATACGAATTGAAACTGTCGACAGTGCCCTGTGTTGGCAGGCGGTCACCCGCCCAAGCACTGACAACGCCCAGCGTCGCGCAGTCGCGGTGATCGGACGAGAAACTGTGTGTTCAGCGTGCTGTGACCAGTGAAGTGTTTTAGCGCGTCCCGACACGTCGCGTTCCGGTCCCCTACCAGCTCCCACAACAATGTGACGATTTCTTTGTCACCATACTTCCCCGGGGAAATCGGCGTTGCCTTTTTGAAATAGTAAAATCGTAGTGGCCCGTGGGGGGATCGAACCCACGACCTTCGCGTTATTAGCACGACGCTCTAACCAACTGAGCTAACGGGCCTCGGTGCAGAGAGACTTCCATCGCTTCGCGGCAATTGCTGTGCGTATTGCCATGTAACATTTCTATGGCAGCAGCCCAACAGTGTACCAGCGTCTCTTCTCCCTTTATTCCGCTGCTCGTAGTAATTTCATTGCGTGCCCGTTTCTCTCGACAGTTTTCGGCTGACGTTTACGAACCAGTATCTATAATGCGAGGAGGACGTGAAACAGCATTTCGCACGGTCAAAACTTGTCGTGATTTGTTCCGAAAAAATTCCGTACCGGTACCGGGAATCGAACCCGGGCCTCCTGGGTGAAAGCCAGGTATCCTAGCCACTAGATCACACCGGACGCGCACACTTTTCTCGGGGTTTGCACCCCCTCCACTCGCTTTCCGTGTCGCACTTCCCTGTTTGCGAGCATCTTTTCGCGCGCCCATGGCGAGGCGCGCATGGCAAAAGTCACAACCCATTGCTTTTGGCCTCGTTGTTACAGGGGTAGGAGGAAAAGCAAAGCTGTAAATAGCAATATTTATTTACTTATTTCGCAAGTAAAGACCTGCTGCCTGTCATTATATTTCAGGTCGTACATTGTGTGACTTTACATGCTATATCATACGAAATTCAGTTTTGTTACTAGGACTTTTTTTCTTGAAAATTTTACAAAAGAACTGCACGTAGTAATAACGGGAAGTAAACATTTTCACGGTGAGTTGTTGAAGCCTTGTGGATAACAAACTACAAACTGTTTCGCTCCTTCGCAACCCCAGAGCCGTCAATTTAGCTGTGAACGAAAGTAAATTAAATGCCCCGGGTGAGGATCGAACTCACGACCTTAAGATTATGAGACTTACGCGCTGCCTACTGCGCTACCGAGGCAGGTGATCGCCACACCTTCTGGAATCTCGGTAAGTACCAAATACCAGTGGTAGAGAGTCTGCACTTCCTAACTCATTTTTTTCTGTTGCTACACGTGCATTCCCGGCGCGGCAGGCAACTTGCGATGCTAGGCCGACTCCAGTATGTACAATAGCACGCAAGCGTCCAAACGAGAAGTCGTGCGCGCTGCATGTTTGGTTGTTTCCACACGGAATCCCGCGGTTCATTCTCATGGCTCACGCACTTCGAGTGCGAAAGACACGCAGCTCCAGTATCGGAGAAAAAACAAAATGATGCATCGGCCGGGAGTCGAACCCGGGCCGCCCGCGTGGCAGGCGAGCATTCTACCACTGAACCACCGATGCTCAGCTAGTGCGCACCTTCCTGGTGCTTTCCGCGGCAGACGTCTGAAGGGAAAGTGGGACTGCCGTCCAGCGCCGTCGCATCCTCCCGAGAGAATGCTACAAACGCTGAATCCTGCACTGCACTGCTTAAAAATGACGCCCGAACGCGATCGTCTAAGTACTGTTGCTTCGCACGCACGCGACGACTCTTGCCAAAGGACGCGAAATGTGCGTAGAGGCGCCGTCTGGATGCGCTCGCCTACCCCGTAATGCGCCTACTGCTACGACCACCTTCAGCCGCCGCCGACAGGCGGGAAGCAGACACAGCGCGGCGTGCGCGGAAGAAAACCGTGCGGTGGTGGTGTAATGGTCAGCATAGTTGCCTTCCAAGCAGTTGATCCGGGTTCGATTCCCGGCCACCGCAGCCGGCTTTTTACTTTCGCGTATGAGTACTTTTGCCACGCGTCCTTAAATTAATGTTTCTTCCCCCCTCTCAGCCGCTGCAGGCCACCCTATAGTGTGTGCGTCGATTCCCCTTGAGTCTCGACTTGTCTCGGCTGACGCGAGAGCTGACGCTCTCCAGTCGGCCTATATCAAAAGGACAAGCACGCGAAACGACTGAGAGAGGTATGGCGAGGCGGGCACAACATTACTTATGCCTCAGGTAAAGACCCGCTGCCTGTTATCATGGTGTGATTTTACATGTTCTGTCATACAAATTCAGTTTTATTACTAGTACATTCCTTTCTTCCTTTGTTGAAAATTTTACAACACGCTCCTTCATTACACTGTGGCCGCACGGCGCGACTTGGCATACGGAGAGGCAAAACGTGGCGCCAGTGCCCTTGACCGAATAGCGCTGCAGCTCCGAAACCGAAGCGGAAAGAGAAATACGAATTGAAACTGTCGACAGTGCCCTGTGTTGGCAGGCGGTCACCCGCCCAAGCACTGACAACGCCCAGCGTCGCGCAGTCGCGGTGATCGGACGAGAAACTGTGTGTTCAGCGTGCTGTGACCAGTGAAGTGTTTTAGCGCGTCCCGACACGTCGCGTTCCGGTCCCCTACCAGCTCCCACAACAATGTGACGATTTCTTTGTCACCATACTTCCCCGGGGAAATCGGCGTTGCCTTTTTGAAATAGTAAAATCGTAGTGGCCCGTGGGGGGATCGAACCCACGACCTTCGCGTTATTAGCACGACGCTCTAACCAACTGAGCTAACGGGCCTCGGTGCAGAGAGACTTCCATCGCTTCGCGGCAATTGCTGTGCGTATTGCCATGTAACATTTCTATGGCAGCAGCCCAACAGTGTACCAGCGTCTCTTCTCCCTTTATTCCGCTGCTCGTAGTAATTTCATTGCGTGCCCGTTTCTCTCGACAGTTTTCGGCTGACGTTTACGAACCAGTATCTATAATGCGAGGAGGACGTGAAACAGCATTTCGCACGGTCAAAACTTGTCGTGATTTGTTCCGAAAAAATTCCGTACCGGTACCGGGAATCGAACCCGGGCCTCCTGGGTGAAAGCCAGGTATCCTAGCCACTAGACCACACCGGACGTGCGCACTTTTCTCGGGGTTTGCACCCCCTCCACTCGCTTTCCGTGTCGCACTTCCCTGTTTGCGAGCATCTTTTCGCGCGCCCATGGCGAGGCGCGCATGGCAAAAGTCACAATCCATTGCTTTTGGCCTCGTTGTTACAGGGGTAGGAGGAAAAGCAAAGCTGTAAATAGCAATATTTATTTACTTATTTCGCAAGTAAAGACCTGCTGCCTGTCATTATATTTCAGGTCGTACATTGTGTGACTTTACATGCTATATCATACGAAATTCAGTTTTGTTACTAGGACTTTTTTTCTTGAAAATTTTACAAAAGAACTGCACGTAGTAATAACGGGAAGTAAACATTTTCACGGTGAGTTGTTGAAGCCTTGTGGATAACAAACTACAAACTGTTTCGCTCCTTCGCAACCCCAGAGCCGTCAATTTAGCTGTGAACGAAAGTAAATTAAATGCCCCGGGTGAGGATCGAACTCACGACCTTAAGATTATGAGACTTACGCGCTGCCTACTGCGCTACCGAGGCAGGTGATCGCCACACCTTCTGGAATCTCGGTAAGTACCAAATACCAGTGGTAGAGAGTCTGCACTTCCTAACTCATTTTTTTCTGTTGCTACACGTGCATTCCCGGCGCGGCAGGCAACTTGCGATGCTAGGCCGACTCCAGTATGTACAATAGCACGCAAGCGTCCAAACGAGAAGTCGTGCGCGCTGCATGTTTGGTTGTTTCCACACGGAATCCCGCGGTTCATTCTCATGGCTCACGCACTTCGAGTGCGAAAGACACGCAGCTCCAGTATCGGAGAAAAAACAAAATGATGCATCGGCCGGGAATCGAACCCGGGCCGCCCGCGTGGCAGGCGAGCATTCTACCACTGAACCACCGATGCTCAGCTAGTGCGTACCTTCCTGGTGCTTTCCGCGGCAGACGTCTGAAGGGAAAGTGGGACTGCCGTCCAGCGCCGTCGCATCCTCCCGAGAGAATGCTACAAACGCTGAATCCTGCACTGCACTGCTTAAAAATGACGCCCGAACGCGATCGTCTAAGTACTGTTGCTTCGCACGCACGCGACGACTCTTGCCAAAGGACGCGAAATGTGCGTAGAGGCGCCGTCTGGATGCGCTCGCCTACCCCGTAATGCGCCTACTGCTACGACCACCTTCAGCCGCCGCCGACAGGCGGGAAGCAGACACAGCGCGGCGTGCGCGGAAGAAAACCGTGCGGTGGTGGTGTAATGGTCAGCATAGTTGCCTTCCAAGCAGTTGATCCGGGTTCGATTCCCGGCCACCGCAGCCGGCTTTTTACTTTCGCGTATGAGTACTTTTGCCACGCGTCCTTAAATTAATGTTTCTTCTCCCCTCTCAGCCGCTGCAGGCCACCCTATAGTGTGTGCGTCGATTCCCCTTTGTCTCGACTTTGCTCGGCTGACGCGAGAGCTGACGCTCTCCAGTCGGCCTATATCAAAAGGACAAGCACGCGAAACGACTGAGAGAGGTATGGCGAGGCGGGCACAACATTACTTATGCCTCAGGTAAAGACCCGCTGCCTGTTATCATGGTGTGATTTTACATGTTCTGTCATACAAATTCAGTTTTATTACTAGTACATTCCTTTCTTCCTTTGTTGAAAATTTTACAACACGCTCCTTCATTACACTGTGGCCGCACGGCGCGACTTGGCATACGGAGAGGCAAAACGTGGCGCCAGTGCCCTTGACCGAATAGCGCTGCAGCTCCGAAACCGAAGCGGAAAGAGAAATACGAATTGAAACTGTCGACAGTGCCCTGTGTTGGCAGGCGGTCACCCGCCCAAGCACTGACAACGCCCAGCGTCGCGCAGTCGCGGTGATCGGACGAGAAACTGTGTGTTCAGCGTGCTGTGACCAGTGAAGTGTTTTAGCGCGTCCCGACACGTCGCGTTCCGGTCCCCTACCAGCTCCCACAACAATGTGACGATTTCTTTGTCACCATACTTCCCCGGGGAAATCGGCGTTGCCTTTTTGAAATAGTAAAATCGTAGTGGCCCGTGGGGGGATCGAACCCACGACCTTCGCGTTATTAGCACGACGCTCTAACCAACTGAGCTAACGGGCCTCGGTGCAGAGAGACTTCCATCGCTTCGCGGCAATTGCTGTGCGTATTGCCATGTAACATTTCTATGGCAGCAGCCCAACAGTGTACCAGCGTCTCTTCTCCCTTTATTCCGCTGCTCGTAGTAATTTCATTGCGTGCCCGTTTCTCTCGACAGTTTTCGGCTGACGTTTACGAACCAGTATCTATAATGCGAGGAGGACGTGAAACAGCATTTCGCACGGTCAAAACTTGTCGTGATTTGTTCCGAAAAAATTCCGTACCGGTACCGGGAATCGAACCCGGGCCTCCTGGGTGAAAGCCAGGTATCCTAGCCACTAGACCACACCGGACGCGCGCACTTTTCTCGGGGTTTGCACCCCCTCCACTCGCTTTCCGTGTCGCACTTCCCTGTTTGCGAGCATCTTTTCGCGCGCCCATGGCGAGGCGCGCATGGCAAAAGTCACAATCCATTGCTTTTGGCCTCGTTGTTACAGGGGTAGGAGGAAAAGCAAAGCTGTAAATAGCAATATTTATTTACTTATTTCGCAAGTAAAGACCTGCTGCCTGTCATTATATTTCAGGTCGTACATTGTGTGACTTTACATGCTATATCATACGAAATTCAGTTTTGTTACTAGGACTTTTTTTCTTGAAAATTTTACAAAAGAACTGCACGTAGTAATAACGGGAAGTAAACATTTTCACGGTGAGTTGTTGAAGCCTTGTGGATAACAAACTACAAACTGTTTCGCTCCTTCGCAACCCCAGAGCCGTCAATTTAGCTGTGAACGAAAGTAAATTAAATGCCCCGGGTGAGGATCGAACTCACGACCTTAAGATTATGAGACTTACGCGCTGCCTACTGCGCTACCGAGGCAGGTGATCGCCACACCTTCTGGAATCTCGGTAAGTACCAAATACCAGTGGTAGAGAGTCTGCACTTCCTAACTCATTTTTTTCTGTTGCTACACGTGCATTCCCGGCGCGGCAGGCAACTTGCGATGCTAGGCCGACTCCAGTATGTACAATAGCACGCAAGCGTCCAAACGAGAAGTCGTGCGCGCTGCATGTTTGGTTGTTTCCACACGGAATCCCGCGGTTCATTCTCATGGCTCACGCACTTCGAGTGCGAAAGACACGCAGCTCCAGTATCGGAGAAAAAACAAAATGATGCATCGGCCGGGAATCGAACCCGGGCCGCCCGCGTGGCAGGCGAGCATTCTACCACTGAACCACCGATGCTCAGCTAGTGCGCACCTTCCTGGTGCTTTCCGCGGCAGACGTCTGAAGGGAAAGTGGGACTGCCGTCCAGCGCCGTCGCATCCTCCCGAGAGAATGCTACAAACGCTGAATCCTGCACTGCACTGCTTAAAAATGACGCCCGAACGCGATCGTCTAAGTACTGTTGCTTCGCACGCACGCGACGACTCTTGCCAAAGGACGCGAAATGTGCGTAGAGGCGCCGTCTGGATGCGCTCGCCTACCCCGTAATGCGCCTACTGCTACGACCACCTTCAGCCGCCGCCGACAGGCGGGAAGCAGACACAGCGCGGCGTGCGCGGAAGAAAACCGTGCGGTGGTGGTGTAATGGTCAGCATAGTTGCCTTCCAAGCAGTTGATCCGGGTTCGATTCCCGGCCACCGCAGCCGGCTTTTTACTTTCGCGTATGAGTACTTTTGCCACGCGTCCTTAAATTAATGTTTCTTCTCCCCTCTCAGCCGCTGCAGGCCACCCTATAGTGTGTGCGTCGATTCCCCTTTGTCTCGACTTTGCTCGGCTGACGCGAGAGCTGACGCTCTCCAGTCGGCCTATATCAAAAGGACAAGCACGCGAAACGACTGAGAGAGGTATGGCGAGGCGGGCACAACATTACTTATGCCTCAGGTAAAGACCCGCTGCCTGTTATCATGGTGTGATTTTACATGTTCTGTCATACAAATTCAGTTTTATTACTAGTACATTCCTTTCTTCCTTTGTTGAAAATTTTACAACACGCTCCTTCATTACACTGTGGCCGCACGGCGCGACTTGGCATACGGAGAGGCAAAACGTGGCGCCAGTGCCCTTGACCGAATAGCGCTGCAGCTCCGAAACCGAAGCGGAAAGAGAAATACGAATTGAAACTGTCGACAGTGCCCTGTGTTGGCAGGCGGTCACCCGCCCAAGCACTGACAACGCCCAGCGTCGCGCAGTCGCGGTGATCGGACGAGAAACTGTGTGTTCAGCGTGCTGTGACCAGTGAAGTGTTTTAGCGCGTCCCGACACGTCGCGTTCCGGTCCCCTACCAGCTCCCACAACAATGTGACGATTTCTTTGTCACCATACTTCCCCGGGGAAATCGGCGTTGCCTTTTTGAAATAGTAAAATCGTAGTGGCCCGTGGGGGGATCGAACCCACGACCTTCGCGTTATTAGCACGACGCTCTAACCAACTGAGCTAACGGGCCTCGGTGCAGAGAGACTTCCATCGCTTCGCGGCAATTGCTGTGCGTATTGCCATGTAACATTTCTATGGCAGCAGCCCAACAGTGTACCAGCGTCTCTTCTCCCTTTATTCCGCTGCTCGTAGTAATTTCATTGCGTGCCCGTTTCTCTCGACAGTTTTCGGCTGACGTTTACGAACCAGTATCTATAATGCGAGGAGGACGTGAAACAGCATTTCGCACGGTCAAAACTTGTCGTGATTTGTTCCGAAAAAATTCCGTACCGGTACCGGGAATCGAACCCGGGCCTCCTGGGTGAAAGCCAGGTATCCTAGCCACTAGACCACACCGGACGCGCGCACTTTTCTCGGGGTTTGCACCCCCTCCACTCGCTTTCCGTGTCGCACTTCCCTGTTTGCGAGCATCTTTTCGCGCGCCCATGGCGAGGCGCGCATGGCAAAAGTCACAATCCATTGCTTTTGGCCTCGTTGTTACAGGGGTAGGAGGAAAAGCAAAGCTGTAAATAGCAATATTTATTTACTTATTTCGCAAGTAAAGACCTGCTGCCTGTCATTATATTTCAGGTCGTACATTGTGTGACTTTACATGCTATATCATACGAAATTCAGTTTTGTTACTAGGACTTTTTTTCTTGAAAATTTTACAAAAGAACTGCACGTAGTAATAACGGGAAGTAAACATTTTCACGGTGAGTTGTTGAAGCCTTGTGGATAACAAACTACAAACTGTTTCGCTCCTTCGCAACCCCAGAGCCGTCAATTTAGCTGTGAACGAAAGTAAATTAAATGCCCCGGGTGAGGATCGAACTCACGACCTTAAGATTATGAGACTTACGCGCTGCCTACTGCGCTACCGAGGCAGGTGATCGCCACACCTTCTGGAATCTCGGTAAGTACCAAATACCAGTGGTAGAGAGTCTGCACTTCCTAACTCATTTTTTTCTGTTGCTACACGTGCATTCCCGGCGCGGCAGGCAACTTGCGATGCTAGGCCGACTCCAGTATGTACAATAGCACGCAAGCGTCCAAACGAGAAGTCGTGCGCGCTGCATGTTTGGTTGTTTCCACACGGAATCCCGCGGTTCATTCTCATGGCTCACGCACTTCGAGTGCGAAAGACACGCAGCTCCAGTATCGGAGAAAAAACAAAATGATGCATCGGCCGGGAATCGAACCCGGGCCGCCCGCGTGGCAGGCGAGCATTCTACCACTGAACCACCGATGCTCAGCTAGTGCGCACCTTCCTGGTGCTTTCCGCGGCAGACGTCTGAAGGGAAAGTGGGACTGCCGTCCAGCGCCGTCGCATCCTCCCGAGAGAATGCTACAAACGCTGAATCCTGCACTGCACTGCTTAAAAATGACGCCCGAACGCGATCGTCTAAGTACTGTTGCTTCGCACGCACGCGACGACTCTTGCCAAAGGACGCGAAATGTGCGTAGAGGCGCCGTCTGGATGCGCTCGCCTACCCCGTAATGCGCCTACTGCTACGACCACCTTCAGCCGCCGCCGACAGGCGGGAAGCAGACACAGCGCGGCGTGCGCGGAAGAAAACCGTGCGGTGGTGGTGTAATGGTCAGCATAGTTGCCTTCCAAGCAGTTGATCCGGGTTCGATTCCCGGCCACCGCAGCCGGCTTTTTACTTTCGCGTATGAGTACTTTTGCCACGCGTCCTTAAATTAATGTTTCTTCTCCCCTCTCAGCCGCTGCAGGCCACCCTATAGTGTGTGCGTCGATTCCCCTTTGTCTCGACTTTGCTCGGCTGACGCGAGAGCTGACGCTCTCCAGTCGGCCTATATCAAAAGGACAAGCACGCGAAACGACTGAGAGAGGTATGGCGAGGCGGGCACAACATTACTTATGCCTCAGGTAAAGACCCGCTGCCTGTTATCATGGTGTGATTTTACATGTTCTGTCATACAAATTCAGTTTTATTACTAGTACATTCCTTTCTTCCTTTGTTGAAAATTTTACAACACGCTCCTTCATTACACTGTGGCCGCACGGCGCGACTTGGCATACGGAGAGGCAAAACGTGGCGCCAGTGCCCTTGACCGAATAGCGCTGCAGCTCCGAAACCGAAGCGGAAAGAGAAATACGAATTGAAACTGTCGACAGTGCCCTGTGTTGGCAGGCGGTCACCCGCCCAAGCACTGACAACGCCCAGCGTCGCGCAGTCGCGGTGATCGGACGAGAAACTGTGTGTTCAGCGTGCTGTGACCAGTGAAGTGTTTTAGCGCGTCCCGACACGTCGCGTTCCGGTCCCCTACCAGCTCCCACAACAATGTGACGATTTCTTTGTCACCATACTTCCCCGGGGAAATCGGCGTTGCCTTTTTGAAATAGTAAAATCGTAGTGGCCCGTGGGGGGATCGAACCCACGACCTTCGCGTTATTAGCACGACGCTCTAACCAACTGAGCTAACGGGCCTCGGTGCAGAGAGACTTCCATCGCTTCGCGGCAATTGCTGTGCGTATTGCCATGTAACATTTCTATGGCAGCAGCCCAACAGTGTACCAGCGTCTCTTCTCCCTTTATTCCGCTGCTCGTAGTAATTTCATTGCGTGCCCGTTTCTCTCGACAGTTTTCGGCTGACGTTTACGAACCAGTATCTATAATGCGAGGAGGACGTGAAACAGCATTTCGCACGGTCAAAACTTGTCGTGATTTGTTCCGAAAAAATTCCGTACCGGTACCGGGAATCGAACCCGGGCCTCCTGGGTGAAAGCCAGGTATCCTAGCCACTAGATCACACCGGACGCGCACACTTTTCTCGGGGTTTGCACCCCCTCCACTCGCTTTCCGTGTCGCACTTCCCTGTTTGCGAGCATCTTTTCGCGCGCCCATGGCGAGGCGCGCATGGCAAAAGTCACAATCCATTGCTTTTGGCCTCGTTGTTACAGGGGTAGGAGGAAAAGCAAAGCTGTAAATAGCAATATTTATTTACTTATTTCGCAAGTAAAGACCTGCTGCCTGTCATTATATTTCAGGTCGTACATTGTGTGACTTTACATGCTATATCATACGAAATTCAGTTTTGTTACTAGGACTTTTTTTCTTGAAAATTTTACAAAAGAACTGCACGTAGTAATAACGGGAAGTAAACATTTTCACGGTGAGTTGTTGAAGCCTTGTGGATAACAAACTACAAACTGTTTCGCTCCTTCGCAACCCCAGAGCCGTCAATTTAGCTGTGAACGAAAGTAAATTAAATGCCCCGGGTGAGGATCGAACTCACGACCTTAAGATTATGAGACTTACGCGCTGCCTACTGCGCTACCGAGGCAGGTGATCGCCACACCTTCTGGAATCTCGGTAAGTACCAAATACCAGTGGTAGAGAGTCTGCACTTCCTAACTCATTTTTTTCTGTTGCTACACGTGCATTCCCGGCGCGGCAGGCAACTTGCGATGCTAGGCCGACTCCAGTATGTACAATAGCACGCAAGCGTCCAAACGAGAAGTCGTGCGCGCTGCATGTTTGGTTGTTTCCACACGGAATCCCGCGGTTCATTCTCATGGCTCACGCACTTCGAGTGCGAAAGACACGCAGCTCCAGTATCGGAGAAAAAACAAAATGATGCATCGGCCGGGAATCGAACCCGGGCCGCCCGCGTGGCAGGCGAGCATTCTACCACTGAACCACCGATGCTCAGCTAGTGCGCACCTTCCTGGTGCTGTCCGCGGCAGACGTCTGAAGGGAAAGTGGGACTGCCGTCCAGCGCCGTCGCATCCTCCCGAGAGAATGCTACAAACGCTGAATCCTGCACTGCACTGCTTAAAAATGACGCCCGAACGCGATCGTCTAAGTACTGTTGCTTCGCACGCACGCGACGACTCTTGCCAAAGGACGCGAAATGTGCGTAGAGGCGCCGTCTGGATGCGCTCGCCTACCCCGTAATGCGCCTACTGCTACGACCACCTTCAGCCGCCGCCGACAGGCGGGAAGCAGACACAGCGCGGCGTGCGCGGAAGAAAACCGTGCGGTGGTGGTGTAATGGTCAGCATAGTTGCCTTCCAAGCAGTTGATCCGGGTTCGATTCCCGGCCACCGCAGCCGGCTTTTTACTTTCGCGTATGAGTACTTTTGCCACGCGTCCTTAAATTAATGTTTCTTCCCCCCTCTCAGCCGCTGCAGGCCACCCTATAGTGTGTGCGTCGATTCCCCTTGAGTCTCGACTTGTCTCGGCTGACGCGAGAGCTGACGCTCTCCAGTCGGCCTATATCAAAAGGACAAGCACGCGAAACGACTGAGAGAGGTATGGCGAGGCGGGCACAACATTACTTATGCCTCAGGTAAAGACCCGCTGCCTGTTATCATGGTGTGATTTTACATGTTCTGTCATACAAATTCAGTTTTATTACTAGTACATTCCTTTCTTCCTTTGTTGAAAATTTTACAACACGCTCCTTCATTACACTGTGGCCGCACGGCGCGACTTGGCATACGGAGAGGCAAAACGTGGCGCCAGTGCCCTTGACCGAATAGCGCTGCAGCTCCGAAACCGAAGCGGAAAGAGAAATACGAATTGAAACTGTCGACAGTGCCCTGTGTTGGCAGGCGGTCACCCGCCCAAGCACTGACAACGCCCAGCGTCGCGCAGTCGCGGTGATCGGACGAGAAACTGTGTGTTCAGCGTGCTGTGACCAGTGAAGTGTTTTAGCGCGTCCCGACACGTCGCGTTCCGGTCCCCTACCAGCTCCCACAACAATGTGACGATTTCTTTGTCACCATACTTCCCCGGGGAAATCGGCGTTGCCTTTTTGAAATAGTAAAATCGTAGTGGCCCGTGGGGGGATCGAACCCACGACCTTCGCGTTATTAGCACGACGCTCTAACCAACTGAGCTAACGGGCCTCGGTGCAGAGAGACTTCCATCGCTTCGCGGCAATTGCTGTGCGTATTGCCATGTAACATTTCTATGGCAGCAGCCCAACAGTGTACCAGCGTCTCTTCTCCCTTTATTCCGCTGCTCGTAGTAATTTCATTGCGTGCCCGTTTCTCTCGACAGTTTTCGGCTGACGTTTACGAACCAGTATCTATAATGCGAGGAGGACGTGAAACAGCATTTCGCACGGTCAAAACTTGTCGTGATTTGTTCCGAAAAAATTCCGTACCGGTACCGGGAATCGAACCCGGGCCTCCTGGGTGAAAGCCAGGTATCCTAGCCACTAGACCACACCGGACGCGCGCACTTTTCTCGGGGTTTGCACCCCCTCCACTCGCTTTCCGTGTCGCACTTCCCTGTTTGCGAGCATCTTTTCGCGCGCCCATGGCGAGGCGCGCATGGCAAAAGTCACAATCCATTGCTTTTGGCCTCGTTGTTACAGGGGTAGGAGGAAAAGCAAAGCTGTAAATAGCAATATTTATTTACTTATTTCGCAAGTAAAGACCTGCTGCCTGTCATTATATTTCAGGTCGTACATTGTGTGACTTTACATGCTATATCATACGAAATTCAGTTTTGTTACTAGGACTTTTTTTCTTGAAAATTTTACAAAAGAACTGCACGTAGTAATAACGGGAAGTAAACATTTTCACGGTGAGTTGTTGAAGCCTTGTGGATAACAAACTACAAACTGTTTCGCTCCTTCGCAACCCCAGAGCCGTCAATTTAGCTGTGAACGAAAGTAAATTAAATGCCCCGGGTGAGGATCGAACTCACGACCTTAAGATTATGAGACTTACGCGCTGCCTACTGCGCTACCGAGGCAGGTGATCGCCACACCTTCTGGAATCTCGGTAAGTACCAAATACCAGTGGTAGAGAGTCTGCACTTCCTAACTCATTTTTTTCTGTTGCTACACGTGCATTCCCGGCGCGGCAGGCAACTTGCGATGCTAGGCCGACTCCAGTATGTACAATAGCACGCAAGCGTCCAAACGAGAAGTCGTGCGCGCTGCATGTTTGGTTGTTTCCACACGGAATCCCGCGGTTCATTCTCATGGCTCACGCACTTCGAGTGCGAAAGACACGCAGCTCCAGTATCGGAGAAAAAACAAAATGATGCATCGGCCGGGAATCGAACCCGGGCCGCCCGCGTGGCAGGCGAGCATTCTACCACTGAACCACCGATGCTCAGCTAGTGCGCACCTTCCTGGTGCTTTCCGCGGCAGACGTCTGAAGGGAAAGTGGGACTGCCGTCCAGCGCCGTCGCATCCTCCCGAGAGAATGCTACAAACGCTGAATCCTGCACTGCACTGCTTAAAAATGACGCCCGAACGCGATCGTCTAAGTACTGTTGCTTCGCACGCACGCGACGACTCTTGCCAAAGGACGCGAAATGTGCGTAGAGGCGCCGTCTGGATGCGCTCGCCTACCCCGTAATGCGCCTACTGCTACGACCACCTTCAGCCGCCGCCGACAGGCGGGAAGCAGACACAGCGCGGCGTGCGCGGAAGAAAACCGTGCGGTGGTGGTGTAATGGTCAGCATAGTTGCCTTCCAAGCAGTTGATCCGGGTTCGATTCCCGGCCACCGCAGCCGGCTTTTTACTTTCGCGTATGAGTACTTTTGCCACGCGTCCTTAAATTAATGTTTCTTCCCCCCTCTCAGCCGCTGCAGGCCACCCTATAGTGTGTGCGTCGATTCCCCTTGAGTCTCGACTTGTCTCGGCTGACGCGAGAGCTGACGCTCTCCAGTCGGCCTATATCAAAAGGACAAGCACGCGAAACGACTGAGAGAGGTATGGCGAGGCGGGCACAACATTACTTATGCCTCAGGTAAAGACCCGCTGCCTGTTATCATGGTGTGATTTTACATGTTCTGTCATACAAATTCAGTTTTATTACTAGTACATTCCTTTCTTCCTTTGTTGAAAATTTTACAACACGCTCCTTCATTACACTGTGGCCGCACGGCGCGACTTGGCATACGGAGAGGCAAAACGTGGCGCCAGTGCCCTTGACCGAATAGCGCTGCAGCTCCGAAACCGAAGCGGAAAGAGAAATACGAATTGAAACTGTCGACAGTGCCCTGTGTTGGCAGGCGGTCACCCGCCCAAGCACTGACAACGCCCAGCGTCGCGCAGTCGCGGTGATCGGACGAGAAACTGTGTGTTCAGCGTGCTGTGACCAGTGAAGTGTTTTAGCGCGTCCCGACACGTCGCGTTCCGGTCCCCTACCAGCTCCCACAACAATGTGACGATTTCTTTGTCACCATACTTCCCCGGGGAAATCGGCGTTGCCTTTTTGAAATAGTAAAATCGTAGTGGCCCGTGGGGGGATCGAACCCACGACCTTCGCGTTATTAGCACGACGCTCTAACCAACTGAGCTAACGGGCCTCGGTGCAGAGAGACTTCCATCGCTTCGCGGCAATTGCTGTGCGTATTGCCATGTAACATTTCTATGGCAGCAGCCCAACAGTGTACCAGCGTCTCTTCTCCCTTTATTCCGCTGCTCGTAGTAATTTCATTGCGTGCCCGTTTCTCTCGACAGTTTTCGGCTGACGTTTACGAACCAGTATCTATAATGCGAGGAGGACGTGAAACAGCATTTCGCACGGTCAAAACTTGTCGTGATTTGTTCCGAAAAAATTCCGTACCGGTACCGGGAATCGAACCCGGGCCTCCTGGGTGAAAGCCAGGTATCCTAGCCACTAGATCACACCGGACGCGCACACTTTTCTCGGGGTTTGCACCCCCTCCACTCGCTTTCCGTGTCGCACTTCCCTGTTTGCGAGCATCTTTTCGCGCGCCCATGGCGAGGCGCGCATGGCAAAAGTCACAATCCATTGCTTTTGGCCTCGTTGTTACAGGGGTAGGAGGAAAAGCAAAGCTGTAAATAGCAATATTTATTTACTTATTTCGCAAGTAAAGACCTGCTGCCTGTCATTATATTTCAGGTCGTACATTGTGTGACTTTACATGCTATATCATACGAAATTCAGTTTTGTTACTAGGACTTTTTTTCTTGAAAATTTTACAAAAGAACTGCACGTAGTAATAACGGGAAGTAAACATTTTCACGGTGAGTTGTTGAAGCCTTGTGGATAACAAACTACAAACTGTTTCGCTCCTTCGCAACCCCAGAGCCGTCAATTTAGCTGTGAACGAAAGTAAATTAAATGCCCCGGGTGAGGATCGAACTCACGACCTTAAGATTATGAGACTTACGCGCTGCCTACTGCGCTACCGAGGCAGGTGATCGCCACACCTTCTGGAATCTCGGTAAGTACCAAATACCAGTGGTAGAGAGTCTGCACTTCCTAACTCATTTTTTTCTGTTGCTACACGTGCATTCCCGGCGCGGCAGGCAACTTGCGATGCTAGGCCGACTCCAGTATGTACAATAGCACGCAAGCGTCCAAACGAGAAGTCGTGCGCGCTGCATGTTTGGTTGTTTCCACACGGAATCCCGCGGTTCATTCTCATGGCTCACGCACTTCGAGTGCGAAAGACACGCAGCTCCAGTATCGGAGAAAAAACAAAATGATGCATCGGCCGGGAATCGAACCCGGGCCGCCCGCGTGGCAGGCGAGCATTCTACCACTGAACCACCGATGCTCAGCTAGTGCGCACCTTCCTGGTGCTTTCCGCGGCAGACGTCTGAAGGGAAAGTGGGACTGCCGTCCAGCGCCGTCGCATCCTCCCGAGAGAATGCTACAAACGCTGAATCCTGCACTGCACTGCTTAAAAATGACGCCCGAACGCGATCGTCTAAGTACTGTTGCTTCGCACGCACGCGACGACTCTTGCCAAAGGACGCGAAATGTGCGTAGAGGCGCCGTCTGGATGCGCTCGCCTACCCCGTAATGCGCCTACTGCTACGACCACCTTCAGCCGCCGCCGACAGGCGGGAAGCAGACACAGCGCGGCGTGCGCGGAAGAAAACCGTGCGGTGGTGGTGTAATGGTCAGCATAGTTGCCTTCCAAGCAGTTGATCCGGGTTCGATTCCCGGCCACCGCAGCCGGCTTTTTACTTTCGCGTATGAGTACTTTTGCCACGCGTCCTTAAATTAATGTTTCTTCCCCCCTCTCAGCCGCTGCAGGCCACCCTATAGTGTGTGCGTCGATTCCCCTTGAGTCTCGACTTGTCTCGGCTGACGCGAGAGCTGACGCTCTCCAGTCGGCCTATATCAAAAGGACAAGCACGCGAAACGACTGAGAGAGGTATGGCGAGGCGGGCACAACATTACTTATGCCTCAGGTAAAGACCCGCTGCCTGTTATCATGGTGTGATTTTACATGTTCTGTCATACAAATTCAGTTTTATTACTAGTACATTCCTTTCTTCCTTTGTTGAAAATTTTACAACACGCTCCTTCATTACACTGTGGCCGCACGGCGCGACTTGGCATACGGAGAGGCAAAACGTGGCGCCAGTGCCCTTGACCGAATAGCGCTGCAGCTCCGAAACCGAAGCGGAAAGAGAAATACGAATTGAAACTGTCGACAGTGCCCTGTGTTGGCAGGCGGTCACCCGCCCAAGCACTGACAACGCCCAGCGTCGCGCAGTCGCGGTGATCGGACGAGAAACTGTGTGTTCAGCGTGCTGTGACCAGTGAAGTGTTTTAGCGCGTCCCGACACGTCGCGTTCCGGTCCCCTACCAGCTCCCACAACAATGTGACGATTTCTTTGTCACCATACTTCCCCGGGGAAATCGGCGTTGCCTTTTTGAAATAGTAAAATCGTAGTGGCCCGTGGGGGGATCGAACCCACGACCTTCGCGTTATTAGCACGACGCTCTAACCAACTGAGCTAACGGGCCTCGGTGCAGAGAGACTTCCATCGCTTCGCGGCAATTGCTGTGCGTATTGCCATGTAACATTTCTATGGCAGCAGCCCAACAGTGTACCAGCGTCTCTTCTCCCTTTATTCCGCTGCTCGTAGTAATTTCATTGCGTGCCCGTTTCTCTCGACAGTTTTCGGCTGACGTTTACGAACCAGTATCTATAATGCGAGGAGGACGTGAAACAGCATTTCGCACGGTCAAAACTTGTCGTGATTTGTTCCGAAAAAATTCCGTACCGGTACCGGGAATCGAACCCGGGCCTCCTGGGTGAAAGCCAGGTATCCTAGCCACTAGATCACACCGGACGCGCACACTTTTCTCGGGGTTTGCACCCCCTCCACTCGCTTTCCGTGTCGCACTTCCCTGTTTGCGAGCATCTTTTCGCGCGCCCATGGCGAGGCGCGCATGGCAAAAGTCACAATCCATTGCTTTTGGCCTCGTTGTTACAGGGGTAGGAGGAAAAGCAAAGCTGTAAATAGCAATATTTATTTACTTATTTCGCAAGTAAAGACCTGCTGCCTGTCATTATATTTCAGGTCGTACATTGTGTGACTTTACATGCTATATCATACGAAATTCAGTTTTGTTACTAGGACTTTTTTTCTTGAAAATTTTACAAAAGAACTGCACGTAGTAATAACGGGAAGTAAACATTTTCACGGTGAGTTGTTGAAGCCTTGTGGATAACAAACTACAAACTGTTTCGCTCCTTCGCAACCCCAGAGCCGTCAATTTAGCTGTGAACGAAAGTAAATTAAATGCCCCGGGTGAGGATCGAACTCACGACCTTAAGATTATGAGACTTACGCGCTGCCTACTGCGCTACCGAGGCAGGTGATCGCCACACCTTCTGGAATCTCGGTAAGTACCAAATACCAGTGGTAGAGAGTCTGCACTTCCTAACTCATTTTTTTCTGTTGCTACACGTGCATTCCCGGCGCGGCAGGCAACTTGCGATGCTAGGCCGACTCCAGTATGTACAATAGCACGCAAGCGTCCAAACGAGAAGTCGTGCGCGCTGCATGTTTGGTTGTTTCCACACGGAATCCCGCGGTTCATTCTCATGGCTCACGCACTTCGAGTGCGAAAGACACGCAGCTCCAGTATCGGAGAAAAAACAAAATGATGCATCGGCCGGGAATCGAACCCGGGCCGCCCGCGTGGCAGGCGAGCATTCTACCACTGAACCACCGATGCTCAGCTAGTGCGCACCTTCCTGGTGCTTTCCGCGGCAGACGTCTGAAGGGAAAGTGGGACTGCCGTCCAGCGCCGTCGCATCCTCCCGAGAGAATGCTACAAACGCTGAATCCTGCACTGCACTGCTTAAAAATGACGCCCGAACGCGATCGTCTAAGTACTGTTGCTTCGCACGCACGCGACGACTCTTGCCAAAGGACGCGAAATGTGCGTAGAGGCGCCGTCTGGATGCGCTCGCCTACCCCGTAATGCGCCTACTGCTACGACCACCTTCAGCCGCCGCCGACAGGCGGGAAGCAGACACAGCGCGGCGTGCGCGGAAGAAAACCGTGCGGTGGTGGTGTAATGGTCAGCATAGTTGCCTTCCAAGCAGTTGATCCGGGTTCGATTCCCGGCCACCGCAGCCGGCTTTTTACTTTCGCGTATGAGTACTTTTGCCACGCGTCCTTAAATTAATGTTTCTTCCCCCCTCTCAGCCGCTGCAGGCCACCCTATAGTGTGTGCGTCGATTCCCCTTGAGTCTCGACTTGTCTCGACTTGTCTCGGCTGACGCGAGAGCTGACGCTCTCCAGTCGGCCTATATCAAAAGGACAAGCACGCGAAACGACTGAGAGAGGTATGGCGAGGCGGGCACAACATTACTTATGCCTCAGGTAAAGACCCGCTGCCTGTTATCATGGTGTGATTTTACATGTTCTGTCATACAAATTCAGTTTTATTACTAGTACATTCCTTTCTTCCTTTGTTGAAAATTTTACAACACGCTCCTTCATTACACTGTGGCCGCACGGCGCGACTTGGCATACGGAGAGGCAAAACGTGGCGCCAGTGCCCTTGACCGAATAGCGCTGCAGCTCCGAAACCGAAGCGGAAAGAGAAATACGAATTGAAACTGTCGACAGTGCCCTGTGTTGGCAGGCGGTCACCCGCCCAAGCACTGACAACGCCCAGCGTCGCGCAGTCGCGGTGATCGGACGAGAAACTGTGTGTTCAGCGTGCTGTGACCAGTGAAGTGTTTTAGCGCGTCCCGACACGTCGCGTTCCGGTCCCCTACCAGCTCCCACAACAATGTGACGATTTCTTTGTCACCATACTTCCCCGGGGAAATCGGCGTTGCCTTTTTGAAATAGTAAAATCGTAGTGGCCCGTGGGGGGATCGAACCCACGACCTTCGCGTTATTAGCACGACGCTCTAACCAACTGAGCTAACGGGCCTCGGTGCAGAGAGACTTCCATCGCTTCGCGGCAATTGCTGTGCGTATTGCCATGTAACATTTCTATGGCAGCAGCCCAACAGTGTACCAGCGTCTCTTCTCCCTTTATTCCGCTGCTCGTAGTAATTTCATTGCGTGCCCGTTTCTCTCGACAGTTTTCGGCTGACGTTTACGAACCAGTATCTATAATGCGAGGAGGACGTGAAACAGCATTTCGCACGGTCAAAACTTGTCGTGATTTGTTCCGAAAAAATTCCGTACCGGTACCGGGAATCGAACCCGGGCCTCCTGGGTGAAAGCCAGGTATCCTAGCCACTAGATCACACCGGACGCGCACACTTTTCTCGGGGTTTGCACCCCCTCCACTCGCTTTCCGTGTCGCACTTCCCTGTTTGCGAGCATCTTTTCGCGCGCCCATGGCGAGGCGCGCATGGCAAAAGTCACAATCCATTGCTTTTGGCCTCGTTGTTACAGGGGTAGGAGGAAAAGCAAAGCTGTAAATAGCAATATTTATTTACTTATTTCGCAAGTAAAGACCTGCTGCCTGTCATTATATTTCAGGTCGTACATTGTGTGACTTTACATGCTATATCATACGAAATTCAGTTTTGTTACTAGGACTTTTTTTCTTGAAAATTTTACAAAAGAACTGCACGTAGTAATAACGGGAAGTAAACATTTTCACGGTGAGTTGTTGAAGCCTTGTGGATAACAAACTACAAACTGTTTCGCTCCTTCGCAACCCCAGAGCCGTCAATTTAGCTGTGAACGAAAGTAAATTAAATGCCCCGGGTGAGGATCGAACTCACGACCTTAAGATTATGAGACTTACGCGCTGCCTACTGCGCTACCGAGGCAGGTGATCGCCACACCTTCTGGAATCTCGGTAAGTACCAAATACCAGTGGTAGAGAGTCTGCACTTCCTAACTCATTTTTTTCTGTTGCTACACGTGCATTCCCGGCGCGGCAGGCAACTTGCGATGCTAGGCCGACTCCAGTATGTACAATAGCACGCAAGCGTCCAAACGAGAAGTCGTGCGCGCTGCATGTTTGGTTGTTTCCACACGGAATCCCGCGGTTCATTCTCATGGCTCACGCACTTCGAGTGCGAAAGACGCGCAGCTCCAGTATCGGAGAAAAAACAAAATGATGCATCGGCCGGGAATCGAACCCGGGCCGCCCGCGTGGCAGGCGAGCATTCTACCACTGAACCACCGATGCTCAGCTAGTGCGCACCTTCCTGGTGCTTTCCGCGGCAGACGTCTGAAGGGAAAGTGGGACTGCCGTCCAGCGCCGTCGCATCCTCCCGAGAGAATGCTACAAACGCTGAATCCTGCACTGCACTGCTTAAAAATGACGCCCGAACGCGATCGTCTAAGTACTGTTGCTTCGCACGCACGCGACGACTCTTGCCAAAGGACGCGAAATGTGCGTAGAGGCGCCGTCTGGATGCGCTCGCCTACCCCGTAATGCGCCTACTGCTACGACCACCTTCAGCCGCCGCCGACAGGCGGGAAGCAGACACAGCGCGGCGTGCGCGGAAGAAAACCGTGCGGTGGTGGTGTAATGGTCAGCATAGTTGCCTTCCAAGCAGTTGATCCGGGTTCGATTCCCGGCCACCGCAGCCGGCTTTTTACTTTCGCGTATGAGTACTTTTGCCACGCGTCCTTAAATTAATGTTTCTTCCCCCCTCTCAGCCGCTGCAGGCCACCCTATAGTGTGTGCGTCGATTCCCCTTGAGTCTCGACTTGTCTCGGCTGACGCGAGAGCTGACGCTCTCCAGTCGGCCTATATCAAAAGGACAAGCACGCGAAACGACTGAGAGAGGTATGGCGAGGCGGGCACAACATTACTTATGCCTCAGGTAAAGACCCGCTGCCTGTTATCATGGTGTGATTTTACATGTTCTGTCATACAAATTCAGTTTTATTACTAGTACATTCCTTTCTTCCTTTGTTGAAAATTTTACAACACGCTCCTTCATTACACTGTGGCCGCACGGCGCGACTTGGCATACGGAGAGGCAAAACGTGGCGCCAGTGCCCTTGACCGAATAGCGCTGCAGCTCCGAAACCGAAGCGGAAAGAGAAATACGAATTGAAACTGTCGACAGTGCCCTGTGTTGGCAGGCGGTCACCCGCCCAAGCACTGACAACGCCCAGCGTCGCGCAGTCGCGGTGATCGGACGAGAAACTGTGTGTTCAGCGTGCTGTGACCAGTGAAGTGTTTTAGCGCGTCCCGACACGTCGCGTTCCGGTCCCCTACCAGCTCCCACAACAATGTGACGATTTCTTTGTCACCATACTTCCCCGGGGAAATCGGCGTTGCCTTTTTGAAATAGTAAAATCGTAGTGGCCCGTGGGGGGATCGAACCCACGACCTTCGCGTTATTAGCACGACGCTCTAACCAACTGAGCTAACGGGCCTCGGTGCAGAGAGACTTCCATCGCTTCGCGGCAATTGCTGTGCGTATTGCCATGTAACATTTCTATGGCAGCAGCCCAACAGTGTACCAGCGTCTCTTCTCCCTTTATTCCGCTGCTCGTAGTAATTTCATTGCGTGCCCGTTTCTCTCGACAGTTTTCGGCTGACGTTTACGAACCAGTATCTATAATGCGAGGAGGACGTGAAACAGCATTTCGCACGGTCAAAACTTGTCGTGATTTGTTCCGAAAAAATTCCGTACCGGTACCGGGAATCGAACCCGGGCCTCCTGGGTGAAAGCCAGGTATCCTAGCCACTAGATCACACCGGACGCGCACACTTTTCTCGGGGTTTGCACCCCCTCCACTCGCTTTCCGTGTCGCACTTCCCTGTTTGCGAGCATCTTTTCGCGCGCCCATGGCGAGGCGCGCATGGCAAAAGTCACAATCCATTGCTTTTGGCCTCGTTGTTACAGGGGTAGGAGGAAAAGCAAAGCTGTAAATAGCAATATTTATTTACTTATTTCGCAAGTAAAGACCTGCTGCCTGTCATTATATTTCAGGTCGTACATTGTGTGACTTTACATGCTATATCATACGAAATTCAGTTTTGTTACTAGGACTTTTTTTCTTGAAAATTTTACAAAAGAACTGCACGTAGTAATAACGGGAAGTAAACATTTTCACGGTGAGTTGTTGAAGCCTTGTGGATAACAAACTACAAACTGTTTCGCTCCTTCGCAACCCCAGAGCCGTCAATTTAGCTGTGAACGAAAGTAAATTAAATGCCCCGGGTGAGGATCGAACTCACGACCTTAAGATTATGAGACTTACGCGCTGCCTACTGCGCTACCGAGGCAGGTGATCGCCACACCTTCTGGAATCTCGGTAAGTACCAAATACCAGTGGTAGAGAGTCTGCACTTCCTAACTCATTTTTTTCTGTTGCTACACGTGCATTCCCGGCGCGGCAGGCAACTTGCGATGCTAGGCCGACTCCAGTATGTACAATAGCACGCAAGCGTCCAAACGAGAAGTCGTGCGCGCTGCATGTTTGGTTGTTTCCACACGGAATCCCGCGGTTCATTCTCATGGCTCACGCACTTCGAGTGCGAAAGACACGCAGCTCCAGTATCGGAGAAAAAACAAAATGATGCATCGGCCGGGAATCGAACCCGGGCCGCCCGCGTGGCAGGCGAGCATTCTACCACTGAACCACCGATGCTCAGCTAGTGCGCACCTTCCTGGTGCTTTCCGCGGCAGACGTCTGAAGGGAAAGTGGGACTGCCGTCCAGCGCCGTCGCATCCTCCCGAGAGAATGCTACAAACGCTGAATCCTGCACTGCACTGCTTAAAAATGACGCCCGAACGCGATCGTCTAAGTACTGTTGCTTCGCACGCACGCGACGACTCTTGCCAAAGGACGCGAAATGTGCGTAGAGGCGCCGTCTGGATGCGCTCGCCTACCCCGTAATGCGCCTACTGCTACGACCACCTTCAGCCGCCGCCGACAGGCGGGAAGCAGACACAGCGCGGCGTGCGCGGAAGAAAACCGTGCGGTGGTGGTGTAATGGTCAGCATAGTTGCCTTCCAAGCAGTTGATCCGGGTTCGATTCCCGGCCACCGCAGCCGGCTTTTTACTTTCGCGTATGAGTACTTTTGCCACGCGTCCTTAAATTAATGTTTCTTCCCCCCTCTCAGCCGCTGCAGGCCACCCTATAGTGTGTGCGTCGATTCCCCTTGAGTCTCGACTTGTCTCGGCTGACGCGAGAGCTGACGCTCTCCAGTCGGCCTATATCAAAAGGACAAGCACGCGAAACGACTGAGAGAGGTATGGCGAGGCGGGCACAACATTACTTATGCCTCAGGTAAAGACCCGCTGCCTGTTATCATGGTGTGATTTTACATGTTCTGTCATACAAATTCAGTTTTATTACTAGTACATTCCTTTCTTCCTTTGTTGAAAATTTTACAACACGCTCCTTCATTACACTGTGGCCGCACGGCGCGACTTGGCATACGGAGAGGCAAAACGTGGCGCCAGTGCCCTTGACCGAATAGCGCTGCAGCTCCGAAACCGAAGCGGAAAGAGAAATACGAATTGAAACTGTCGACAGTGCCCTGTGTTGGCAGGCGGTCACCCGCCCAAGCACTGACAACGCCCAGCGTCGCGCAGTCGCGGTGATCGGACGAGAAACTGTGTGTTCAGCGTGCTGTGACCAGTGAAGTGTTTTAGCGCGTCCCGACACGTCGCGTTCCGGTCCCCTACCAGCTCCCACAACAATGTGACGATTTCTTTGTCACCATACTTCCCCGGGGAAATCGGCGTTGCCTTTTTGAAATAGTAAAATCGTAGTGGCCCGTGGGGGGATCGAACCCACGACCTTCGCGTTATTAGCACGACGCTCTAACCAACCGAGCTAACGGGCCTCGGTGCAGAGAGACTTCCATCGCTTCGCGGCAATTGCTGTGCGTATTGCCATGTAACATTTCTATGGCAGCAGCCCAACAGTGTACCAGCGTCTCTTCTCCCTTTATTCCGCTGCTCGTAGTAATTTCATTGCGTGCCCGTTTCTCTCGACAGTTTTCGGCTGACGTTTACGAACCAGTATCTATAATGCGAGGAGGACGTGAAACAGCATTTCGCACGGTCAAAACTTGTCGTGATTTGTTCCGAAAAAATTCCGTACCGGTACCGGGAATCGAACCCGGGCCTCCTGGGTGAAAGCCAGGTATCCTAGCCACTAGATCACACCGGACGCGCACACTTTTCTCGGGGTTTGCACCCCCTCCACTCGCTTTCCGTGTCGCACTTCCCTGTTTGCGAGCATCTTTTCGCGCGCCCATGGCGAGGCGCGCATGGCAAAAGTCACAATCCATTGCTTTTGGCCTCGTTGTTACAGGGGTAGGAGGAAAAGCAAAGCTGTAAATAGCAATATTTATTTACTTATTTCGCAAGTAAAGACCTGCTGCCTGTCATTATATTTCAGGTCGTACATTGTGTGACTTTACATGCTATATCATACGAAATTCAGTTATGTTACTAGGACTTTTTTTCTTGAAAATTTTACAAAAGAACTGCACGTAGTAATAACGGGAAGTAAACATTTTCACGGTGAGTTGTTGAAGCCTTGTGGATAACAAACTACAAACTGTTTCGCTCCTTCGCAACCCCAGAGCCGTCAATTTAGCTGTGAACGAAAGTAAATTAAATGCCCCGGGTGAGGATCGAACTCACGACCTTAAGATTATGAGACTTACGCGCTGCCTACTGCGCTACCGAGGCAGGTGATCGCCACACCTTCTGGAATCTCGGTAAGTACCAAATACCAGTGGTAGAGAGTCTGCACTTCCTAACTCATTTTTTTCTGTTGCTACACGTGCATTCCCGGCGCGGCAGGCAACTTGCGATGCTAGGCCGACTCCAGTATGTACAATAGCACGCAAGCGTCCAAACGAGAAGTCGTGCGCGCTGCATGTTTGGTTGTTTCCACACGGAATCCCGCGGTTCATTCTCATGGCTCACGCACTTCGAGTGCGAAAGACACGCAGCTCCAGTATCGGAGAAAAAACAAAATGATGCATCGGCCGGGAATCGAACCCGGGCCGCCCGCGTGGCAGGCGAGCATTCTACCACTTTTTTTTTTTTTTCTTTTTTATCTTTTTTTTTGTTTTTTTTATTTTTTTTTTATTATTATTTTTTTTTTTTTTATTTTTTATTTTTTTCTCCCTCCATCCTCCCCTTATAGCCCGTCACTTGCACTCACCAAAATTGCCTTCATCGGCTAGCTTCAGTAGCTATAATTGTAATGAACTAAATGTCTCCTCATGAGACGGAAATGAAAATACTTCTGGATTGGTACCCCTGACTCTCCGTAGGTGTACGGGGGGAATTTCAGCAGACGGGTGGCTTCAGAGTTTGTCTTCTCGGTGAATAGCTATTGCTAATGTATTCCGTTGTGTAACATTCGTTGTTTTTGTCGTCCATGTCTCAAGTATTAATTCTGTTTCAGCTGCTCGTAACTCCGAAGCCCCGGCCACCAAAGTCTCCATGACATCCTACCAGGGAACCTTTTTGGTTTCCTAACATAAGGGAAATAAAAGAATAAAAGCGTCGCCCCATTAGTATGGCAAATGGTATACAAAAAAAAAACGAGTAAAGAGATTGAAAGAAGTGATAAAGTCAAGATTCTTGCAATATAGTGACTCTATGTCAACGTTCGTAATAAAAAACAAGCATAGTTTTCTTTATATTTCGTCGTTCGTAGCAGTGTCTGGTGTTCCATCGTTAAATGTATCCAATATTCTTCTTTACTCTTCTCTTGCTCGGATAGGAGGTAGTATACAGTCTGGCCCTTTAGCCAATTGACGGCACGTCGTTTTGTATTGGGATACGGAACTTCGTCAGGGTTGAGTAGGCGTGTCGGTGTTATCCTACTTGGTGACGTCCGCAGTATGCTTGCGAGTTTCTGTGTGCAGACGGACCATATGTCCTGTACAGCGTTGCAAGTAAATCTATGCTCGTCTGTGTCGACTAAGTGACATCTGACACAATTCGGTGTTTCAGCCAGGTGAATCTTGTGTAACCTCGAATTGGTCGGAAATTTCCTATTGACTGCCATGTACCAAGTGGAGCGCACTGTAGATGAAAGAAGCGGGTCGTGAATGTTCTCCCAGACTTGTTTCCAGTTATAACCTCGACATTTCTCCTCCACTATATTGCGTGGTGTACTTTCCGTCAATGTGGCGTAAATTGCTTTGACTTTGTGTCGGTCTGCCTCTGGAATTCTTCGTTGTATGTAGCTAAGTTCGAGGATGAAATACCTGAAGTGACAGAGCGAGTTCAGAATGTGTTTTACATCTACAGGTGGGTCCAGATTGGGAGGCACTATTTCATTCAAAATGTGAGCCGTCAGTGTGTTAGGCGATCTGTGCCACTGTTTGTATGTTTGACTAACATACAAGGCTTTTGCTTTGAGGTAGACATCCGTCAAATTGAGGCCTCCCTTCCAAACTGGGAGGGTGAGGGTTTCATACTTTACTTTAAATATCTGACCCCTGGTAACAAAGTGGCCAAGCGCCGCTAACATTTGTTGTGCCATAGTCTTTGGTAATGGCAGTACTTGGGCAACGTAATGAACTTTGGAAATTATGTAGGTGTTAACTAAGGCCACTCTTTGAATGGCATTTAGAGCTCGCAGGCTATGTTGCCGTATGCCAGCGCGCATTTTTGCCAGCAGTTTTCTATAGTTCAAGGCAGCCGTGCGGCGGATATTGCGTGTGTATTCAATCCCGAGGCAGGTGATCGTTTCCAAACTTCTTATTCTTTCAGCAGCACCGAGTTCTAATCCACGTCCAATGTGCATTAAGCCTGACTTGTGACGGTTGAGTTTCGCCCCTGATGCAGCTTCATACGTTGTTACAATGTGGAAAGCTTTCTCTAAGTCCTCGTCTTTCGTTACTACAAAACTGACATCATCTGCGTATGCCTGGCAAATAATCTTCTGACCATGAATGAGCAGCCCTGGAAGGTCTTGCGTCAGGGAGTACAAGAATGGCTCGAGTGCTATGGCAAACAATGCCATCGACATTGGGCAGCCCTGTCGTACTGAACTTGCGATACTGATCGGCCTGCTTAAGCGTCCATTTACATTGATTTGCGACGTACCATTCATCAGGAGGGTTTTAACAGTAGCAGTGATTTTCTGAGGAAAATGCATGGCGTCCATGGTGCGTAGGAGATAGGAGTGGTTCACCCTGTCAAAGGCCTTTTCAAAGTCGAGAGACACAAGGGCACTTGGGATGTCACAGGCTGCGGCAATCGCTATGAGATCTCTATATGCAGTTAAAGTGTTGAAAATATTTCTATTTGTTCCAACACACGTTTGGTAGTCGCCGGTAACGCTGGTAATGACTGAATTTAATCGTTGCATAATGACACGTGCGAAAATTTTATAGTCAGTGTTAAGCAATGTTAAAGGCCGGAGATTCTCAACAGTTTTGCCTCCTGGAGTTTTTGGAATTAACACCACTATCCCTTTACAAAAATCTTTCAAGCTGTCATTTCGAATGTTCATAATGTCATTACAGACCAGAGTCAACTTACTAATTAACTGTCGCCTAAATGTGTGATAAAACTCGGCAGGTAACCCGTCAGGACCAGGCGATTTATTTCTTGGGCTTCTGAGAATGGCGTCTGCCACTTCATCCTCGAGTATGTCTGAGGCGAGTTCTTCCGCCTGTTCCGGACCAAGTCTCCCCCACGCCCTGTCCGCAAGGACTGCCTGCGCTGCCACATCTATTGGTTTTTCAGCTAGTAACGCTGTAAAATGTTTATGAATTTCTTCTTGAATAGCAGTTTGTGTGTCGAAAAGGCGACCGTCTGCAGTTTTTAGCTCAGTCAGTATTTTCCTGTTTCTTCTTTTTTGCTCTTGTATAACATGGTACATGGATGTTGTCTCCTCCCGCACTGCATTTTGCAGGCGTGTTCTCACTTGATAGCCTTCAGATTGTCGTCGCGTCAGTGTGAGGAGTGTCGCCTTGATTCTTTTGATCTGCAGGTGATTGGCCACTACTGTATTATCGTCTTTGTAAAGGTCTCGGAGGCACTGAAAATAGAAGTCTATTGTGGTCCTCTGCCAGGCGGATTTCTCGCGAGAGTAACACTTCATCGCTTTTATGAGAGCTGGCTTTGCACATTTTATCCACCACGAGAAAGCCGAATTGTACAGTGGAAATTTCCGTTCACAATCTGCCCATGTGTGTTGGAAGACAGCGTGGCACCCTGGATCTGATAAATGGGAAACATTCAGTTTCCACGGGCCTCTCGCTCTATATGTACCCTGTCTTTCCATATTGATGGTACATATATATGCTACATGGTCAGAGAATATAAGCGGCCATCGCTCCGCTTGCAAAATATGGTCCCGTAAATTGGAAGTTGCATAAATTCTGTCAATGCGGCTGGCAGAATGGCTGGTGACGTGGGTAAAACCGGGCATGTCGCCGTGTTTAAGTTCCCACGTGTCGAGCAGGTTTAATTCTCTAACAATGTCCAGAAGTTCTATGGAAGTGTTAAAATGCGGCGTTTGGTCTTTGGGTTTTAGTACACAGTTGAAATCACCGGCAAATACGACTTGGCCTGTGCGGGTTGTAAAAAGCGGCACTATCTCTTCCTTAAAAAACTCCGATCTCTGGCGTTTTTTTTCCCGTTCCAGAAGGGGCATAAACATTTATGAATCGGGTGTTGTGGATTGTCCCCGCAATACCTCTGCTGTTCGGCAGTCTGTCGACATTGGCTACGGCGATGCCTTCTTTGGTCAAAAGTGCAGTTCCGAGTTCACTGCCACGTCCCGGGTTGAATAACGCATTGTAACCTGTGATACGATCCAGATCAATGTCGGCGACCTCTTGCAACAGCGCAATGTCGACATCAGCTGCATATAAGAAATCCGTAAGATTCCTCAGGTTTGACGTACTGCTGATCTTGTTGATGTTGACCGTGGCAACACGGTATGCCTGTAAGGGTGGCATGAGGGCAGAGGTATGCGTGGCGTTGAGCCGCTCCCTTAGGGATGACGGAGGGGCATCAATTAAAAGAAGTCGGGGTCGGCATCGACCGTCTGAAGAGCAGATTCAGTCTGCCGTTGCTCATGCGATTCCGTTTCCCGCACGTCTGACACTGTTTCTCGGTCTTGTCCCTGTACTCCGGTCATACCGTTGTCGTGAGAGCATTCTTCGACGTCGTCCGCCCAGTTACGCGGGTGGTGAGCGTCACGCGGATCTGCACTGCTATCTGGCAGGTGGCCACTTGTACCTTCTGTAGCTACCGACATCATCTTCGCCTGTGACGGGGAGGGTCCGTTGTCGGAGTCAACCTCTGAGCCGTCAGTGCGGGACTTTTTGGATGTCTGGGAAGTCGCAGTGGAAACCTGAGACGTCACGTCGGTCATCTTCTGACGCACCTGATTGGCTTTCTCACGCAGTGGTTGCGCTTTTGTGTCAGCACCCTGTTGCGCGATTCTTCGCTTCTTCTGCTTTTTCGGGGAAGGGCACTTGGAGGTTTGAGCAGTGTTCTCCTGAGTGGCACAGTTTTCGGCCATGGGAAAAACTTCCGCCGCTTGCGGCTGTTCGAAGGCGTTACAGACCTGGCTGCCATCCTGCGTCTCCTTACTTCCCTCCGTAACTTCCTGTAAGGAAGCTCCGAGGGTTTCCGGTACATTACTCGTCTCCATTGGTATGTTCTCCTCGGTGTGATCAGTGTATGCATCTAGGGTGAAATCGACGCTGAGTTCTGGAGCGGTGTTTACACGGGCGGCGGCTACGTAAGTGATCGGTAACGTAGAACTGGGGCCAGGCTGCTCACGCTCGCCAGTCGGGATCTGCGCTACGCGCCTCTGAAGACACTGAGCGCGGACGTGTGCTGTAGAGCCGCATCCCGAGCATGTCCGTGGTTGCCCGTCATAAATTACTATGGCCCTGTACCCACTGATAATGATGTAAGATGGAATATGCTTCAGCAATTCGAGTTTCACTTGCCGCACACCGTTTAATACTGGGAATATATGTTGCCCCGACCATTTCTCAGCAACGTTGCTTATTACCGAACCATATTCCCGTAGTTTGGCGTTAATCTGCTCGGCAGTTACTTCGAAGGGCAGTTCAAATATTCTGATGGTTCGCAATCCCAAGCCGGCTTGCGTTAGTCGCACCTCGCCAACGTTTCCGTCTGAATGTTTGAACCTAAGGGAGCCACCACAAGACGCAACAATTTGTTCACATCGTTCAGGCGTCACCAATTTCAAGTAAACGGTACTACTAACGATCGATAAGTGAATGCCAATTAAATCGTCAAGCGTTAATTTCATAACATCTCGCACAAATAGTTCTACCTCAAAGGATTTTGGTCTGGCAAATTTCGGGTCGAATGTCAACTTAAGAGTGTCTTTCCGTTCTGGTTGAGTCATGATTGCATTCGTGTGTTCATTACCGAGGGTAGTGTTAACGCTGTAAGCGCGCACTCACCATGCACAGCGACCGCCGCCGGCAGCGACGAAGTAAACACGACCAGCCGCTCCGTACGTCCGCACCGCACGGCTGCCCGCGAGGGAATGAAAACAAAATGATGCATCGGCCGGGAATCGAACCCGGGCCGCCCGCGTGGCAGGCGAGCATTCTACCACTGAACCACCGATGCTCAGCTAGTGCGCACCTTCCTGGTGCTTTCCGCGGCAGACGTCTGAAGGGAAAGTGGGACTGCCGTCCAGCGCCGTCGCATCCTCCCGAGAGAATGCTACAAACGCTGAATCCTGCACTGCACTGCTTAAAAATGACGCCCGAACGCGATCGTCTAAGTACTGTTGCTTCGCACGCACGCGACGACTCTTGCCAAAGGACGCGAAATGTGCGTAGAGGCGCCGTCTGGATGCGCTCGCCTACCCCGTAATGCGCCTACTGCTACGACCACCTTCAGCCGCCGCCGACAGGCGGGAAGCAGACACAGCGCGGCGTGCGCGGAAGAAAACCGTGCGGTGGTGGTGTAATGGTCAGCATAGTTGCCTTCCAAGCAGTTGATCCGGGTTCGATTCCCGGCCACCGCAGCCGGCTTTTTACTTTCGCGTATGAGTACTTTTGCCACGCGTCCTTAAATTAATGTTTCTTCTCCCCTCTCAGCCGCTGCAGGCCACCCTATAGTGTGTGCGTCGATTCCCCTTTGTCTCGACTTTGCTCGGCTGACGCGAGAGCTGACGCTCTCCAGTCGGCCTATATCAAAAGGACAAGCACGCGAAACGACTGAGAGAGGTATGGCGAGGCGGGCACAACATTACTTATGCCTCAGGTAAAGACCCGCTGCCTGTTATCATGGTGTGATTTTACATGTTCTGTCATACAAATTCAGTTTTATTACTAGTACATTCCTTTCTTCCTTTGTTGAAAATTTTACAACACGCTCCTTCATTACACTGTGGCCGCACGGCGCGACTTGGCATACGGAGAGGCAAAACGTGGCGCCAGTGCCCTTGACCGAATAGCGCTGCAGCTCCGAAACCGAAGCGGAAAGAGAAATACGAATTGAAACTGTCGACAGTGCCCTGTGTTGGCAGGCGGTCACCCGCCCAAGCACTGACAACGCCCAGCGTCGCGCAGTCGCGGTGATCGGACGAGAAACTGTGTGTTCAGCGTGCTGTGACCAGTGAAGTGTTTTAGCGCGTCCCGACACGTCGCGTTCCGGTCCCCTACCAGCTCCCACAACAATGTGACGATTTCTTTGTCACCATACTTCCCCGGGGAAATCGGCGTTGCCTTTTTGAAATAGTAAAATCGTAGTGGCCCGTGGGGGGATCGAACCCACGACCTTCGCGTTATTAGCACGACGCTCTAACCAACTGAGCTAACGGGCCTCGGTGCAGAGAGACTTCCATCGCTTCGCGGCAATTGCTGTGCGTATTGCCATGTAACATTTCTATGGCAGCAGCCCAACAGTGTACCAGCGTCTCTTCTCCCTTTATTCCGCTGCTCGTAGTAATTTCATTGCGTGCCCGTTTCTCTCGACAGTTTTCGGCTGACGTTTACGAACCAGTATCTATAATGCGAGGAGGACGTGAAACAGCATTTCGCACGGTCAAAACTTGTCGTGATTTGTTCCGAAAAAATTCCGTACCGGTACCGGGAATCGAACCCGGGCCTCCTGGGTGAAAGCCAGGTATCCTAGCCACTAGATCACACCGGACGCGCACACTTTTCTCGGGGTTTGCACCCCCTCCACTCGCTTTCCGTGTCGCACTTCCCTGTTTGCGAGCATCTTTTCGCGCGCCCATGGCGAGGCGCGCATGGCAAAAGTCACAATCCATTGCTTTTGGCCTCGTTGTTACAGGGGTAGGAGGAAAAGCAAAGCTGTAAATAGCAATATTTATTTACTTATTTCGCAAGTAAAGACCTGCTGCCTGTCATTATATTTCAGGTCGTACATTGTGTGACTTTACATGCTATATCATACGAAATTCAGTTTTGTTACTAGGACTTTTTTTCTTGAAAATTTTACAAAAGAACTGCACGTAGTAATAACGGGAAGTAAACATTTTCACGGTGAGTTGTTGAAGCCTTGTGGATAACAAACTACAAACTGTTTCGCTCCTTCGCAACCCCAGAGCCGTCAATTTAGCTGTGAACGAAAGTAAATTAAATGCCCCGGGTGAGGATCGAACTCACGACCTTAAGATTATGAGACTTACGCGCTGCCTACTGCGCTACCGAGGCAGGTGATCGCCACACCTTCTGGAATCTCGGTAAGTACCAAATACCAGTGGTAGAGAGTCTGCACTTCCTAACTCATTTTTTTCTGTTGCTACACGTGCATTCCCGGCGCGGCAGGCAACTTGCGATGCTAGGCCGACTCCAGTATGTACAATAGCACGCAAGCGTCCAAACGAGAAGTCGTGCGCGCTGCATGTTTGGTTGTTTCCACACGGAATCCCGCGGTTCATTCTCATGGCTCACGCACTTCGAGTGCGAAAGACACGCAGCTCCAGTATCGGAGAAAAAACAAAATGATGCATCGGCCGGGAATCGAACCCGGGCCGCCCGCGTGGCAGGCGAGCATTCTACCACTGAACCACCGATGCTCAGCTAGTGCGCACCTTCCTGGTGCTTTCCGCGGCAGACGTCTGAAGGGAAAGTGGGACTGCCGTCCAGCGCCGTCGCATCCTCCCGAGAGAATGCTACAAACGCTGAATCCTGCACTGCACTGCTTAAAAATGACGCCCGAACGCGATCGTCTAAGTACTGTTGCTTCGCACGCACGCGACGACTCTTGCCAAAGGACGCGAAATGTGCGTAGAGGCGCCGTCTGGATGCGCTCGCCTACCCCGTAATGCGCCTACTGCTACGACCACCTTCAGCCGCCGCCGACAGGCGGGAAGCAGACACAGCGCGGCGTGCGCGGAAGAAAACCGTGCGGTGGTGGTGTAATGGTCAGCATAGTTGCCTTCCAAGCAGTTGATCCGGGTTCGATTCCCGGCCACCGCAGCCGGCTTTTTACTTTCGCGTATGAGTACTTTTGCCACGCGTCCTTAAATTAATGTTTCTTCCCCCCTCTCAGCCGCTGCAGGCCACCCTATAGTGTGTGCGTCGATTCCCCTTGAGTCTCGACTTGTCTCGGCTGACGCGAGAGCTGACGCTCTCCAGTCGGCCTATATCAAAAGGACAAGCACGCGAAACGACTGAGAGAGGTATGGCGAGGCGGGCACAACATTACTTATGCCTCAGGTAAAGACCCGCTGCCTGTTATCATGGTGTGATTTTACATGTTCTGTCATACAAATTCAGTTTTATTACTAGTACATTCCTTTCTTCCTTTGTTGAAAATTTTACAACACGCTCCTTCATTACACTGTGGCCGCACGGCGCGACTTGGCATACGGAGAGGCAAAACGTGGCGCCAGTGCCCTTGACCGAATAGCGCTGCAGCTCCGAAACCGAAGCGGAAAGAGAAATACGAATTGAAACTGTCGACAGTGCCCTGTGTTGGCAGGCGGTCACCCGCCCAAGCACTGACAACGCCCAGCGTCGCGCAGTCGCGGTGATCGGACGAGAAACTGTGTGTTCAGCGTGCTGTGACCAGTGAAGTGTTTTAGCGCGTCCCGACACGTCGCGTTCCGGTCCCCTACCAGCTCCCACAACAATGTGACGATTTCTTTGTCACCATACTTCCCCGGGGAAATCGGCGTTGCCTTTTTGAAATAGTAAAATCGTAGTGGCCCGTGGGGGGATCGAACCCACGACCTTCGCGTTATTAGCACGACGCTCTAACCAACTGAGCTAACGGGCCTCGGTGCAGAGAGACTTCCATCGCTTCGCGGCAATTGCTGTGCGTATTGCCATGTAACATTTCTATGGCAGCAGCCCAACAGTGTACCAGCGTCTCTTCTCCCTTTATTCCGCTGCTCGTAGTAATTTCATTGCGTGCCCGTTTCTCTCGACAGTTTTCGGCTGACGTTTACGAACCAGTATCTATAATGCGAGGAGGACGTGAAACAGCATTTCGCACGGTCAAAACTTGTCGTGATTTGTTCCGAAAAAATTCCGTACCGGTACCGGGAATCGAACCCGGGCCTCCTGGGTGAAAGCCAGGTATCCTAGCCACTAGATCACACCGGACGCGCACACTTTTCTCGGGGTTTGCACCCCCTCCACTCGCTTTCCGTGTCGCACTTCCCTGTTTGCGAGCATCTTTTCGCGCGCCCATGGCGAGGCGCGCATGGCAAAAGTCACAATCCATTGCTTTTGGCCTCGTTGTTACAGGGGTAGGAGGAAAAGCAAAGCTGTAAATAGCAATATTTATTTACTTATTTCGCAAGTAAAGACCTGCTGCCTGTCATTATATTTCAGGTCGTACATTGTGTGACTTTACATGCTATATCATACGAAATTCAGTTTTGTTACTAGGACTTTTTTTCTTGAAAATTTTACAAAAGAACTGCACGTAGTAATAACGGGAAGTAAACATTTTCACGGTGAGTTGTTGAAGCCTTGTGGATAACAAACTACAAACTGTTTCGCTCCTTCGCAACCCCAGAGCCGTCAATTTAGCTGTGAACGAAAGTAAATTAAATGCCCCGGGTGAGGATCGAACTCACGACCTTAAGATTATGAGACTTACGCGCTGCCTACTGCGCTACCGAGGCAGGTGATCGCCACACCTTCTGGAATCTCGGTAAGTACCAAATACCAGTGGTAGAGAGTCTGCACTTCCTAACTCATTTTTTTCTGTTGCTACACGTGCATTCCCGGCGCGGCAGGCAACTTGCGATGCTAGGCCGACTCCAGTATGTACAATAGCACGCAAGCGTCCAAACGAGAAGTCGTGCGCGCTGCATGTTTGGTTGTTTCCACACGGAATCCCGCGGTTCATTCTCATGGCTCACGCACTTCGAGTGCGAAAGACACGCAGCTCCAGTATCGGAGAAAAAACAAAATGATGCATCGGCCGGGAATCGAACCCGGGCCGCCCGCGTGGCAGGCGAGCATTCTACCACTGAACCACCGATGCTCAGCTAGTGCGCACCTTCCTGGTGCTTTCCGCGGCAGACGTCTGAAGGGAAAGTGGGACTGCCGTCCAGCGCCGTCGCATCCTCCCGAGAGAATGCTACAAACGCTGAATCCTGCACTGCACTGCTTAAAAATGACGCCCGAACGCGATCGTCTAAGTACTGTTGCTTCGCACGCACGCGACGACTCTTGCCAAAGGACGCGAAATGTGCGTAGAGGCGCCGTCTGGATGCGCTCGCCTACCCCGTAATGCGCCTACTGCTACGACCACCTTCAGCCGCCGCCGACAGGCGGGAAGCAGACACAGCGCGGCGTGCGCGGAAGAAAACCGTGCGGTGGTGGTGTAATGGTCAGCATAGTTGCCTTCCAAGCAGTTGATCCGGGTTCGATTCCCGGCCACCGCAGCCGGCTTTTTACTTTCGCGTATGAGTACTTTTGCCACGCGTCCTTAAATTAATGTTTCTTCCCCCCTCTCAGCCGCTGCAGGCCACCCTATAGTGTGTGCGTCGATTCCCCTTGAGTCTCGACTTGTCTCGGCTGACGCGAGAGCTGACGCTCTCCAGTCGGCCTATATCAAAAGGACAAGCACGCGAAACGACTGAGAGAGGTATGGCGAGGCGGGCACAACATTACTTATGCCTCAGGTAAAGACCCGCTGCCTGTTATCATGGTGTGATTTTACATGTTCTGTCATACAAATTCAGTTTTATTACTAGTACATTCCTTTCTTCCTTTGTTGAAAATTTTACAACACGCTCCTTCATTACACTGTGGCCGCACGGCGCGACTTGGCATACGGAGAGGCAAAACGTGGCGCCAGTGCCCTTGACCGAATAGCGCTGCAGCTCCGAAACCGAAGCGGAAAGAGAAATACGAATTGAAACTGTCGACAGTGCCCTGTGTTGGCAGGCGGTCACCCGCCCAAGCACTGACAACGCCCAGCGTCGCGCAGTCGCGGTGATCGGACGAGAAACTGTGTGTTCAGCGTGCTGTGACCAGTGAAGTGTTTTAGCGCGTCCCGACACGTCGCGTTCCGGTCCCCTACCAGCTCCCACAACAATGTGACGATTTCTTTGTCACCATACTTCCCCGGGGAAATCGGCGTTGCCTTTTTGAAATAGTAAAATCGTAGTGGCCCGTGGGGGGATCGAACCCACGACCTTCGCGTTATTAGCACGACGCTCTAACCAACTGAGCTAACGGGCCTCGGTGCAGAGAGACTTCCATCGCTTCGCGGCAATTGCTGTGCGTATTGCCATGTAACATTTCTATGGCAGCAGCCCAACAGTGTACCAGCGTCTCTTCTCCCTTTATTCCGCTGCTCGTAGTAATTTCATTGCGTGCCCGTTTCTCTCGACAGTTTTCGGCTGACGTTTACGAACCAGTATCTATAATGCGAGGAGGACGTGAAACAGCATTTCGCACGGTCAAAACTTGTCGTGATTTGTTCCGAAAAAATTCCGTACCGGTACCGGGAATCGAACCCGGGCCTCCTGGGTGAAAGCCAGGTATCCTAGCCACTAGATCACACCGGACGCGCACACTTTTCTCGGGGTTTGCACCCCCTCCACTCGCTTTCCGTGTCGCACTTCCCTGTTTGCGAGCATCTTTTCGCGCGCCCATGGCGAGGCGCGCATGGCAAAAGTCACAATCCATTGCTTTTGGCCTCGTTGTTACAGGGGTAGGAGGAAAAGCAAAGCTGTAAATAGCAATATTTATTTACTTATTTCGCAAGTAAAGACCTGCTGCCTGTCATTATATTTCAGGTCGTACATTGTGTGACTTTACATGCTATATCATACGAAATTCAGTTTTGTTACTAGGACTTTTTTTCTTGAAAATTTTACAAAAGAACTGCACGTAGTAATAACGGGAAGTAAACATTTTCACGGTGAGTTGTTGAAGCCTTGTGGATAACAAACTACAAACTGTTTCGCTCCTTCGCAACCCCAGAGCCGTCAATTTAGCTGTGAACGAAAGTAAATTAAATGCCCCGGGTGAGGATCGAACTCACGACCTTAAGATTATGAGACTTACGCGCTGCCTACTGCGCTACCGAGGCAGGTGATCGCCACACCTTCTGGAATCTCGGTAAGTACCAAATACCAGTGGTAGAGAGTCTGCACTTCCTAACTCATTTTTTTCTGTTGCTACACGTGCATTCCCGGCGCGGCAGGCAACTTGCGATGCTAGGCCGACTCCAGTATGTACAATAGCACGCAAGCGTCCAAACGAGAAGTCGTGCGCGCTGCATGTTTGGTTGTTTCCACACGGAATCCCGCGGTTCATTCTCATGGCTCACGCACTTCGAGTGCGAAAGACACGCAGCTCCAGTATCGGAGAAAAAACAAAATGATGCATCGGCCGGGAATCGAACCCGGGCCGCCCGCGTGGCAGGCGAGCATTCTACCACTGAACCACCGATGCTCAGCTAGTGCGCACCTTCCTGGTGCTTTCCGCGGCAGACGTCTGAAGGGAAAGTGGGACTGCCGTCCAGCGCCGTCGCATCCTCCCGAGAGAATGCTACAAACGCTGAATCCTGCACTGCACTGCTTAAAAATGACGCCCGAACGCGATCGTCTAAGTACTGTTGCTTCGCACGCACGCGACGACTCTTGCCAAAGGACGCGAAATGTGCGTAGAGGCGCCGTCTGGATGCGCTCGCCTACCCCGTAATGCGCCTACTGCTACGACCACCTTCAGCCGCCGCCGACAGGCGGGAAGCAGACACAGCGCGGCGTGCGCGGAAGAAAACCGTGCGGTGGTGGTGTAATGGTCAGCATAGTTGCCTTCCAAGCAGTTGATCCGGGTTCGATTCCCGGCCACCGCAGCCGGCTTTTTACTTTCGCGTATGAGTACTTTTGCCACGCGTCCTTAAATTAATGTTTCTTCCCCCCTCTCAGCCGCTGCAGGCCACCCTATAGTGTGTGCGTCGATTCCCCTTGAGTCTCGACTTGTCTCGACTTTGCTCGGCTGACGCGAGAGCTGACGCTCTCCAGTCGGCCTATATCAAAAGGACAAGCACGCGAAACGACTGAGAGAGGTATGGCGAGGCGGGCACAACATTACTTATGCCTCAGGTAAAGACCCGCTGCCTGTTATCATGGTGTGATTTTACATGTTCTGTCATACAAATTCAGTTTTATTACTAGTACATTCCTTTCTTCCTTTGTTGAAAATTTTACAACACGCTCCTTCATTACACTGTGGCCGCACGGCGCGACTTGGCATACGGAGAGGCAAAACGTGGCGCCAGTGCCCTTGACCGAATAGCGCTGCAGCTCCGAAACCGAAGCGGAAAGAGAAATACGAATTGAAACTGTCGACAGTGCCCTGTGTTGGCAGGCGGTCACCCGCCCAAGCACTGACAACGCCCAGCGTCGCGCAGTCGCGGTGATCGGACGAGAAACTGTGTGTTCAGCGTGCTGTGACCAGTGAAGTGTTTTAGCGCGTCCCGACACGTCGCGTTCCGGTCCCCTACCAGCTCCCACAACAATGTGACGATTTCTTTGTCACCATACTTCCCCGGGGAAATCGGCGTTGCCTTTTTGAAATAGTAAAATCGTAGTGGCCCGTGGGGGGATCGAACCCACGACCTTCGCGTTATTAGCACGACGCTCTAACCAACTGAGCTAACGGGCCTCGGTGCAGAGAGACTTCCATCGCTTCGCGGCAATTGCTGTGCGTATTGCCATGTAACATTTCTATGGCAGCAGCCCAACAGTGTACCAGCGTCTCTTCTCCCTTTATTCCGCTGCTCGTAGTAATTTCATTGCGTGCCCGTTTCTCTCGACAGTTTTCGGCTGACGTTTACGAACCAGTATCTATAATGCGAGGAGGACGTGAAACAGCATTTCGCACGGTCAAAACTTGTCGTGATTTGTTCCGAAAAAATTCCGTACCGGTACCGGGAATCGAACCCGGGCCTCCTGGGTGAAAGCCAGGTATCCTAGCCACTAGATCACACCGGACGCGCACACTTTTCTCGGGGTTTGCACCCCCTCCACTCGCTTTCCGTGTCGCACTTCCCTGTTTGCGAGCATCTTTTCGCGCGCCCATGGCGAGGCGCGCATGGCAAAAGTCACAATCCATTGCTTTTGGCCTCGTTGTTACAGGGGTAGGAGGAAAAGCAAAGCTGTAAATAGCAATATTTATTTACTTATTTCGCAAGTAAAGACCTGCTGCCTGTCATTATATTTCAGGTCGTACATTGTGTGACTTTACATGCTATATCATACGAAATTCAGTTTTGTTACTAGGACTTTTTTTCTTGAAAATTTTACAAAAGAACTGCACGTAGTAATAACGGGAAGTAAACATTTTCACGGTGAGTTGTTGAAGCCTTGTGGATAACAAACTACAAACTGTTTCGCTCCTTCGCAACCCCAGAGCCGTCAATTTAGCTGTGAACGAAAGTAAATTAAATGCCCCGGGTGAGGATCGAACTCACGACCTTAAGATTATGAGACTTACGCGCTGCCTACTGCGCTACCGAGGCAGGTGATCGCCACACCTTCTGGAATCTCGGTAAGTACCAAATACCAGTGGTAGAGAGTCTGCACTTCCTAACTCATTTTTTTCTGTTGCTACACGTGCATTCCCGGCGCGGCAGGCAACTTGCGATGCTAGGCCGACTCCAGTATGTACAATAGCACGCAAGCGTCCAAACGAGAAGTCGTGCGCGCTGCATGTTTGGTTGTTTCCACACGGAATCCCGCGGTTCATTCTCATGGCTCACGCACTTCGAGTGCGAAAGACACGCAGCTCCAGTATCGGAGAAAAAACAAAATGATGCATCGGCCGGGAATCGAACCCGGGCCGCCCGCGTGGCAGGCGAGCATTCTACCACTGAACCACCGATGCTCAGCTAGTGCGCACCTTCCTGGTGCTTTCCGCGGCAGACGTCTGAAGGGAAAGTGGGACTGCCGTCCAGCGCCGTCGCATCCTCCCGAGAGAATGCTACAAACGCTGAATCCTGCACTGCACTGCTTAAAAATGACGCCAGAACGCGATCGTCTAAGTACTGTTGCTTCGCACGCACGCGACGACTCTTGCCAAAGGACGCGAAATGTGCGTAGAGGCGCCGTCTGGATGCGCTCGCCTACCCCGTAATGCGCCTACTGCTACGACCACCTTCAGCCGCCGCCGACAGGCGGGAAGCAGACACAGCGCGGCGTGCGCGGAAGAAAACCGTGCGGTGGTGGTGTAATGGTCAGCATAGTTGCCTTCCAAGCAGTTGATCCGGGTTCGATTCCCGGCCACCGCAGCCGGCTTTTTACTTTCGCGTATGAGTACTTTTGCCACGCGTCCTTAAATTAATGTTTCTTCCCCCCTCTCAGCCGCTGCAGGCCACCCTATAGTGTGTGCGTCGATTCCCCTTGAGTCTCGACTTGTCTTGACTTTGCTCGGCTGACGCTCTCCAGTCGGCCTATATCAAAAGGACAAGCACGCGAAACGACTGAGAGAGGTATGGCGAGGCGGGCACAACATTACTTATGCCTCAGGTAAAGACCCGCTGCCTGTTATCATGGTGTGATTTTACATGTTCTGTCATACAAATTCAGTTTTATTACTAGTACATTCCTTTCTTCCTTTGTTGAAAATTTTACAACACGCTCCTTCATTACACTGTGGCCGCACGGCGCGACTTGGCATACGGAGAGGCAAAACGTGGCGCCAGTGCCCTTGACCGAATAGCGCTGCAGCTCCGAAACCGAAGCGGAAAGAGAAATACGAATTGAAACTGTCGACAGTGCCCTGTGTTGGCAGGCGGTCACCCGCCCAAGCACTGACAACGCCCAGCGTCGCGCAGTCGCGGTGATCGGACGAGAAACTGTGTGTTCAGCGTGCTGTGACCAGTGAAGTGTTTTAGCGCGTCCCGACACGTCGCGTTCCGGTCCCCTACCAGCTCCCACAACAATGTGACGATTTCTTTGTCACCATACTTCCCCGGGGAAATCGGCGTTGCCTTTTTGAAATAGTAAAATCGTAGTGGCCCGTGGGGGGATCGAACCCACGACCTTCGCGTTATTAGCACGACGCTCTAACCAACTGAGCTAACGGGCCTCGGTGCAGAGAGACTTCCATCGCTTCGCGGCAATTGCTGTGCGTATTGCCATGTAACATTTCTATGGCAGCAGCCCAACAGTGTACCAGCGTCTCTTCTCCCTTTATTCCGCTGCTCGTAGTAATTTCATTGCGTGCCCGTTTCTCTCGACAGTTTTCGGCTGACGTTTACGAACCAGTATCTATAATGCGAGGAGGACGTGAAACAGCATTTCGCACGGTCAAAACTTGTCGTGATTTGTTCCGAAAAAATTCCGTACCGGTACCGGGAATCGAACCCGGGCCTCCTGGGTGAAAGCCAGGTATCCTAGCCACTAGATCACACCGGACGCGCACACTTTTCTCGGGGTTTGCACCCCCTCCACTCGCTTTCCGTGTCGCACTTCCCTGTTTGCGAGCATCTTTTCGCGCGCCCATGGCGAGGCGCGCATGGCAAAAGTCACAATCCATTGCTTTTGGCCTCGTTGTTACAGGGGTAGGAGGAAAAGCAAAGCTGTAAATAGCAATATTTATTTACTTATTTCGCAAGTAAAGACCTGCTGCCTGTCATTATATTTCAGGTCGTACATTGTGTGACTTTACATGCTATATCATACGAAATTCAGTTTTGTTACTAGGACTTTTTTTCTTGAAAATTTTACAAAAGAACTGCACGTAGTAATAACGGGAAGTAAACATTTTCACGGTGAGTTGTTGAAGCCTTGTGGATAACAAACTACAAACTGTTTCGCTCCTTCGCAACCCCAGAGCCGTCAATTTAGCTGTGAACGAAAGTAAATTAAATGCCCCGGGTGAGGATCGAACTCACGACCTTAAGATTATGAGACTTACGCGCTGCCTACTGCGCTACCGAGGCAGGTGATCGCCACACCTTCTGGAATCTCGGTAAGTACCAAATACCAGTGGTAGAGAGTCTGCACTTCCTAACTCATTTTTTTCTGTTGCTACACGTGCATTCCCGGCGCGGCAGGCAACTTGCGATGCTAGGCCGACTCCAGTATGTACAATAGCACGCAAGCGTCCAAACGAGAAGTCGTGCGCGCTGCATGTTTGGTTGTTTCCACACGGAATCCCGCGGTTCATTCTCATGGCTCACGCACTTCGAGTGCGAAAGACACGCAGCTCCAGTATCGGAGAAAAAACAAAATGATGCATCGGCCGGGAATCGAACCCGGGCCGCCCGCGTGGCAGGCGAGCATTCTACCACTGAACCACCGATGCTCAGCTAGTGCGCACCTTCCTGGTGCTTTCCGCGGCAGACGTCTGAAGGGAAAGTGGGACTGCCGTCCAGCGCCGTCGCATCCTCCCGAGAGAATGCTACAAACGCTGAATCCTGCACTGCACTGCTTAAAAATGACGCCCGAACGCGATCGTCTAAGTACTGTTGCTTCGCACGCACGCGACGACTCTTGCCAAAGGACGCGAAATGTGCGTAGAGGCGCCGTCTGGATGCGCTCGCCTACCCCGTAATGCGCCTACTGCTACGACCACCTTCAGCCGCCGCCGACAGGCGGGAAGCAGACACAGCGCGGCGTGCGCGGAAGAAAACCGTGCGGTGGTGGTGTAATGGTCAGCATAGTTGCCTTCCAAGCAGTTGATCCGGGTTCGATTCCCGGCCACCGCAGCCGGCTTTTTACTTTCGCGTATGAGTACTTTTGCCACGCGTCCTTAAATTAATGTTTCTTCCCCCCTCTCAGCCGCTGCAGGCCACCCTATAGTGTGTGCGTCGATTCCCCTTGAGTCTCGACTTGTCTCGACTTTGCTCGGCTGACGCGAGAGCTGACGCTCTCCAGTCGGCCTATATCAAAAGGACAAGCACGCGAAACGACTGAGAGAGGTATGGCGAGGCGGGCACAACATTACTTATGCCTCAGGTAAAGACCCGCTGCCTGTTATCATGGTGTGATTTTACATGTTCTGTCATACAAATTCAGTTTTATTACTAGTACATTCCTTTCTTCCTTTGTTGAAAATTTTACAACACGCTCCTTCATTACACTGTGGCCGCACGGCGCGACTTGGCATACGGAGAGGCAAAACGTGGCGCCAGTGCCCTTGACCGAATAGCGCTGCAGCTCCGAAACCGAAGCGGAAAGAGAAATACGAATTGAAACTGTCGACAGTGCCCTGTGTTGGCAGGCGGTCACCCGCCCAAGCACTGACAACGCCCAGCGTCGCGCAGTCGCGGTGATCGGACGAGAAACTGTGTGTTCAGCGTGCTGTGACCAGTGAAGTGTTTTAGCGCGTCCCGACACGTCGCGTTCCGGTCCCCTACCAGCTCCCACAACAATGTGACGATTTCTTTGTCACCATACTTCCCCGGGGAAATCGGCGTTGCCTTTTTGAAATAGTAAAATCGTAGTGGCCCGTGGGGGGATCGAACCCACGACCTTCGCGTTATTAGCACGACGCTCTAACCAACCGAGCTAACGGGCCTCGGTGCAGAGAGACTTCCATCGCTTCGCGGCAATTGCTGTGCGTATTGCCATGTAACATTTCTATGGCAGCAGCCCAACAGTGTACCAGCGTCTCTTCTCCCTTTATTCCGCTGCTCGTAGTAATTTCATTGCGTGCCCGTTTCTCTCGACAGTTTTCGGCTGACGTTTACGAACCAGTATCTATAATGCGAGGAGGACGTGAAACAGCATTTCGCACGGTCAAAACTTGTCGTGATTTGTTCCGAAAAAATTCCGTACCGGTACCGGGAATCGAACCCGGGCCTCCTGGGTGAAAGCCAGGTATCCTAGCCACTAGATCACACCGGACGCGCACACTTTTCTCGGGGTTTGCACCCCCTCCACTCGCTTTCCGTGTCGCACTTCCCTGTTTGCGAGCATCTTTTCGCGCGCCCATGGCGAGGCGCGCATGGCAAAAGTCACAATCCATTGCTTTTGGCCTCGTTGTTACAGGGGTAGGAGGAAAAGCAAAGCTGTAAATAGCAATATTTATTTACTTATTTCGCAAGTAAAGACCTGCTGCCTGTCATTATATTTCAGGTCGTACATTGTGTGACTTTACATGCTATATCATACGAAATTCAGTTTTGTTACTAGGACTTTTTTTCTTGAAAATTTTACAAAAGAACTGCACGTAGTAATAACGGGAAGTAAACATTTTCACGGTGAGTTGTTGAAGCCTTGTGGATAACAAACTACAAACTGTTTCGCTCCTTCGCAACCCCAGAGCCGTCAATTTAGCTGTGAACGAAAGTAAATTAAATGCCCCGGGTGAGGATCGAACTCACGACCTTAAGATTATGAGACTTACGCGCTGCCTACTGCGCTACCGAGGCAGGTGATCGCCACACCTTCTGGAATCTCGGTAAGTACCAAATACCAGTGGTAGAGAGTCTGCACTTCCTAACTCATTTTTTTCTGTTGCTACACGTGCATTCCCGGCGCGGCAGGCAACTTGCGATGCTAGGCCGACTCCAGTATGTACAATAGCACGCAAGCGTCCAAACGAGAAGTCGTGCGCGCTGCATGTTTGGTTGTTTCCACACGGAATCCCGCGGTTCATTCTCATGGCTCACGCACTTCGAGTGCGAAAGACACGCAGCTCCAGTATCGGAGAAAAAACAAAATGATGCATCGGCCGGGAATCGAACCCGGGCCGCCCGCGTGGCAGGCGAGCATTCTACCACTGAACCACCGATGCTCAGCTAGTGCGCACCTTCCTGGTGCTTTCCGCGGCAGACGTCTGAAGGGAAAGTGGGACTGCCGTCCAGCGCCGTCGCATCCTCCCGAGAGAATGCTACAAACGCTGAATCCTGCACTGCACTGCTTAAAAATGACGCCCGAACGCGATCGTCTAAGTACTGTTGCTTCGCACGCACGCGACGACTCTTGCCAAAGGACGCGAAATGTGCGTAGAGGCGCCGTCTGGATGCGCTCGCCTACCCCGTAATGCGCCTACTGCTACGACCACCTTCAGCCGCCGCCGACAGGCGGGAAGCAGACACAGCGCGGCGTGCGCGGAAGAAAACCGTGCGGTGGTGGTGTAATGGTCAGCATAGTTGCCTTCCAAGCAGTTGATCCGGGTTCGATTCCCGGCCACCGCAGCCGGCTTTTTACTTTCGCGTATGAGTACTTTTGCCACGCGTCCTTAAATTAATGTTTCTTCCCCCCTCTCAGCCGCTGCAGGCCACCCTATAGTGTGTGCGTCGATTCCCCTTGAGTCTCGACTTGTCTCGGCTGACGCGAGAGCTGACGCTCTCCAGTCGGCCTATATCAAAAGGACAAGCACGCGAAACGACTGAGAGAGGTATGGCGAGGCGGGCACAACATTACTTATGCCTCAGGTAAAGACCCGCTGCCTGTTATCATGGTGTGATTTTACATGTTCTGTCATACAAATTCAGTTTTATTACTAGTACATTCCTTTCTTCCTTTGTTGAAAATTTTACAACACGCTCCTTCATTACACTGTGGCCGCACGGCGCGACTTGGCATACGGAGAGGCAAAACGTGGCGCCAGTGCCCTTGACCGAATAGCGCTGCAGCTCCGAAACCGAAGCGGAAAGAGAAATACGAATTGAAACTGTCGACAGTGCCCTGTGTTGGCAGGCGGTCACCCGCCCAAGCACTGACAACGCCCAGCGTCGCGCAGTCGCGGTGATCGGACGAGAAACTGTGTTCAGCGTGCTGTGACCAGTGAAGTGTTTTAGCGCGTCCCGACACGTCGCGTTCCGGTCCCCTACCAGCTCCCACAACAATGTGACGATTTCTTTGTCACCATACTTCCCCGGGGAAATCGGCGTTGCCTTTTTGAAATAGTAAAATCGTAGTGGCCCGTGGGGGGATCGAACCCACGACCTTCGCGTTATTAGCACGACGCTCTAACCAACCGAGCTAACGGGCCTCGGTGCAGAGAGACTTCCATCGCTTCGCGGCAATTGCTGTGCGTATTGCCATGTAACATTTCTATGGCAGCAGCCCAACAGTGTACCAGCGTCTCTTCTCCCTTTATTCCGCTGCTCGTAGTAATTTCATTGCGTGCCCGTTTCTCTCGACAGTTTTCGGCTGACGTTTACGAACCAGTATCTATAATGCGAGGAGGACGTGAAACAGCATTTCGCACGGTCAAAACTTGTCGTGATTTGTTCCGAAAAAATTCCGTACCGGTACCGGGAATCGAACCCGGGCCTCCTGGGTGAAAGCCAGGTATCCTAGCCACTAGATCACACCGGACGCGCACACTTTTCTCGGGGTTTGCACCCTCTCCACTCGCTTTCCGTGTCGCACTTCCCTGTTTGCGAGCATCTTTTCGCGCGCCCATGGCGAGGCGCGCATGGCAAAAGTCACAATCCATTGCTTTTGGCCTCGTTGTTACAGGGGTAGGAGGAAAAGCAAAGCTGTAAATAGCAATATTTATTTACTTATTTCGCAAGTAAAGACCTGCTGCCTGTCATTATATTTCAGGTCGTACATTGTGTGACTTTACATGCTATATCATACGAAATTCAGTTTTGTTACTAGGACTTTTTTTCTTGAAAATTTTACAAAAGAACTGCACGTAGTAATAACGGGAAGTAAACATTTTCACGGTGAGTTGTTGAAGCCTTGTGGATAACAAACTACAAACTGTTTCGCTCCTTCGCAACCCCAGAGCCGTCAATTTAGCTGTGAACGAAAGTAAATTAAATGCCCCGGGTGAGGATCGAACTCACGACCTTAAGATTATGAGACTTACGCGCTGCCTACTGCGCTACCGAGGCAGGTGATCGCCACACCTTCTGGAATCTCGGTAAGTACCAAATACCAGTGGTAGAGAGTCTGCACTTCCTAACTCATTTTTTTTCTGTTGCTACACGTGCATTCCCGGCGCGGCAGGCAACTTGCGATGCTAGGCCGACTCCAGTATGTACAATAGCACGCAAGCGTCCAAACGAGAAGTCGTGCGCGCTGCATGTTTGGTTGTTTCCACACGGAATCCCGCGGTTCATTCTCATGGCTCACGCACTTCGAGTGCGAAAGACACGCAGCTCCAGTATCGGAGAAAAAACAAAATGATGCATCGGCCGGGAATCGAACCCGGGCCGCCCGCGTGGCAGGCGAGCATTCTACCACTGAACCACCGATGCTCAGCTAGTGCGCACCTTCCTGGTGCTTTCCGCGGCAGACGTCTGAAGGGAAAGTGGGACTGCCGTCCAGCGCCGTCGCATCCTCCCGAGAGAATGCTACAAACGCTGAATCCTGCACTGCACTGCTTAAAAATGACGCCCGAACGCGATCGTCTAAGTACTGTTGCTTCGCACGCACGCGACGACTCTTGCCAAAGGACGCGAAATGTGCGTAGAGGCGCCGTCTGGATGCGCTCGCCTACCCCGTAATGCGCCTACTGCTACGACCACCTTCAGCCGCCGCCGACAGGCGGGAAGCAGACACAGCGCGGCGTGCGCGGAAGAAAACCGTGCGGTGGTGGTGTAATGGTCAGCATAGTTGCCTTCCAAGCAGTTGATCCGGGTTCGATTCCCGGCCACCGCAGCCGGCTTTTTACTTTCGCGTATGAGTACTTTTGCCACGCGTCCTTAAATTAATGTTTCTTCCCCCCTCTCAGCCGCTGCAGGCCACCCTATAGTGTGTGCGTCGATTCCCCTTGAGTCTCGACTTGTCTCGGCTGACGCGAGAGCTGACGCTCTCCAGTCGGCCTATATCAAAAGGACAAGCACGCGAAACGACTGAGAGAGGTATGGCGAGGCGGGCACAACATTACTTATGCCTCAGGTAAAGACCCGCTGCCTGTTATCATGGTGTGATTTTACATGTTCTGTCATACAAATTCAGTTTTATTACTAGTACATTCCTTTCTTCCTTTGTTGAAAATTTTACAACACGCTCCTTCATTACACTGTGGCCGCACGGCGCGACTTGGCATACGGAGAGGCAAAACGTGGCGCCAGTGCCCTTGACCGAATAGCGCTGCAGCTCCGAAACCGAAGCGGAAAGAGAAATACGAATTGAAACTGTCGACAGTGCCCTGTGTTGGCAGGCGGTCACCCGCCCAAGCACTGACAACGCCCAGCGTCGCGCAGTCGCGGTGATCGGACGAGAAACTGTGTGTTCAGCGTGCTGTGACCAGTGAAGTGTTTTAGCGCGTCCCGACACGTCGCGTTCCGGTCCCCTACCAGCTCCCACAACAATGTGACGATTTCTTTGTCACCATACTTCCCCGGGGAAATCGGCGTTGCCTTTTTGAAATAGTAAAATCGTAGTGGCCCGTGGGGGGATCGAACCCACGACCTTCGCGTTATTAGCACGACGCTCTAACCAACCGAGCTAACGGGCCTCGGTGCAGAGAGACTTCCATCGCTTCGCGGCAATTGCTGTGCGTATTGCCATGTAACATTTCTATGGCAGCAGCCCAACAGTGTACCAGCGTCTCTTCTCCCTTTATTCCGCTGCTCGTAGTAATTTCATTGCGTGCCCGTTTCTCTCGACAGTTTTCGGCTGACGTTTACGAACCAGTATCTATAATGCGAGGAGGACGTGAAACAGCATTTCGCACGGTCAAAACTTGTCGTGATTTGTTCCGAAAAAATTCCGTACCGGTACCGGGAATCGAACCCGGGCCTCCTGGGTGAAAGCCAGGTATCCTAGCCACTAGATCACACCGGACGCGCACACTTTTCTCGGGGTTTGCACCCCCTCCACTCGCTTTCCGTGTCGCACTTCCCTGTTTGCGAGCATCTTTTCGCGCGCCCATGGCGAGGCGCGCATGGCAAAAGTCACAATCCATTGCTTTTGGCCTCGTTGTTACAGGGGTAGGAGGAAAAGCAAAGCTGTAAATAGCAATATTTATTTACTTATTTCGCAAGTAAAGACCTGCTGCCTGTCATTATATTTCAGGTCGTACATTGTGTGACTTTACATGCTATATCATACGAAATTCAGTTTTGTTACTAGGACTTTTTTTCTTGAAAATTTTACAAAAGAACTGCACGTAGTAATAACGGGAAGTAAACATTTTCACGGTGAGTTGTTGAAGCCTTGTGGATAACAAACTACAAACTGTTTCGCTCCTTCGCAACCCCAGAGCCGTCAATTTAGCTGTGAACGAAAGTAAATTAAATGCCCCGGGTGAGGATCGAACTCACGACCTTAAGATTATGAGACTTACGCGCTGCCTACTGCGCTACCGAGGCAGGTGATCGCCACACCTTCTGGAATCTCGGTAAGTACCAAATACCAGTGGTAGAGAGTCTGCACTTCCTAACTCATTTTTTTCTGTTGCTACACGTGCATTCCCGGCGCGGCAGGCAACTTGCGATGCTAGGCCGACTCCAGTATGTACAATAGCACGCAAGCGTCCAAACGAGAAGTCGTGCGCGCTGCATGTTTGGTTGTTTCCACACGGAATCCCGCGGTTCATTCTCATGGCTCACGCACTTCGAGTGCGAAAGACACGCAGCTCCAGTATCGGAGAAAAAACAAAATGATGCATCGGCCGGGAATCGAACCCGGGCCGCCCGCGTGGCAGGCGAGCATTCTACCACTGAACCACCGATGCTCAGCTAGTGCGCACCTTCCTGGTGCTTTCCGCGGCAGACGTCTGAAGGGAAAGTGGGACTGCCGTCCAGCGCCGTCGCATCCTCCCGAGAGAATGCTACAAACGCTGAATCCTGCACTGCACTGCTTAAAAATGACGCCCGAACGCGATCGTCTAAGTACTGTTGCTTCGCACGCACGCGACGACTCTTGCCAAAGGACGCGAAATGTGCGTAGAGGCGCCGTCTGGATGCGCTCGCCTACCCCGTAATGCGCCTACTGCTACGACCACCTTCAGCCGCCGCCGACAGGCGGGAAGCAGACACAGCGCGGCGTGCGCGGAGGAAAACCGTGCGGTGGTGGTGTAATGGTCAGCATAGTTGCCTTCCAAGCAGTTGATCCGGGTTCGATTCCCGGCCACCGCAGCCGGCTTTTTACTTTCGCGTATGAGTACTTTTGCCACGCGTCCTTAAATTAATGTTTCTTCCCCCCTCTCAGCCGCTGCAGGCCACCCTATAGTGTGTGCGTCGATTCCCCTTGAGTCTCGACTTGTCTCGGCTGACGCGAGAGCTGACGCTCTCCAGTCGGCCTATATCAAAAGGACAAGCACGCGAAACGACTGAGAGAGGTATGGCGAGGCGGGCACAACATTACTTATGCCTCAGGTAAAGACCCGCTGCCTGTTATCATGGTGTGATTTTACATGTTCTGTCATACAAATTCAGTTTTATTACTAGTACATTCCTTTCTTCCTTTGTTGAAAATTTTACAACACGCTCCTTCATTACACTGTGGCCGCACGGCGCGACTTGGCATACGGAGAGGCAAAACGTGGCGCCAGTGCCCTTGACCGAATAGCGCTGCAGCTCCGAAACCGAAGCGGAAAGAGAAATACGAATTGAAACTGTCGACAGTGCCCTGTGTTGGCAGGCGGTCACCCGCCCAAGCACTGACAACGCCCAGCGTCGCGCAGTCGCGGTGATCGGACGAGAAACTGTGTGTTCAGCGTGCTGTGACCAGTGAAGTGTTTTAGCGCGTCCCGACACGTCGCGTTCCGGTCCCCTACCAGCTCCCACAACAATGTGACGATTTCTTTGTCACCATACTTCCCCGGGGAAATCGGCGTTGCCTTTTTGAAATAGTAAAATCGTAGTGGCCCGTGGGGGGATCGAACCCACGACCTTCGCGTTATTAGCACGACGCTCTAACCAACCGAGCTAACGGGCCTCGGTGCAGAGAGACTTCCATCGCTTCGCGGCAATTGCTGTGCGTATTGCCATGTAACATTTCTATGGCAGCAGCCCAACAGTGTACCAGCGTCTCTTCTCCCTTTATTCCGCTGCTCGTAGTAATTTCATTGCGTGCCCGTTTCTCTCGACAGTTTTCGGCTGACGTTTACGAACCAGTATCTATAATGCGAGGAGGACGTGAAACAGCATTTCGCACGGTCAAAACTTGTCGTGATTTGTTCCGAAAAAATTCCGTACCGGTACCGGGAATCGAACCCGGGCCTCCTGGGTGAAAGCCAGGTATCCTAGCCACTAGATCACACCGGACGCGCACACTTTTCTCGGGGTTTGCACCCCCTCCACTCGCTTTCCGTGTCGCACTTCCCTGTTTGCGAGCATCTTTTCGCGCGCCCATGGCGAGGCGCGCATGGCAAAAGTCACAATCCATTGCTTTTGGCCTCGTTGTTACAGGGGTAGGAGGAAAAGCAAAGCTGTAAATAGCAATATTTATTTACTTATTTCGCAAGTAAAGACCTGCTGCCTGTCATTATATTTCAGGTCGTACATTGTGTGACTTTACATGCTATATCATACGAAATTCAGTTTTGTTACTAGGACTTTTTTTCTTGAAAATTTTACAAAAGAACTGCACGTAGTAATAACGGGAAGTAAACATTTTCACGGTGAGTTGTTGAAGCCTTGTGGATAACAAACTACAAACTGTTTCGCTCCTTCGCAACCCCAGAGCCGTCAATTTAGCTGTGAACGAAAGTAAATTAAATGCCCCGGGTGAGGATCGAACTCACGACCTTAAGATTATGAGACTTACGCGCTGCCTACTGCGCTACCGAGGCAGGTGATCGCCACACCTTCTGGAATCTCGGTAAGTACCAAATACCAGTGGTAGAGAGTCTGCACTTCCTAACTCATTTTTTTCTGTTGCTACACGTGCATTCCCGGCGCGGCAGGCAACTTGCGATGCTAGGCCGACTCCAGTATGTACAATAGCACGCAAGCGTCCAAACGAGAAGTCGTGCGCGCTGCATGTTTGGTTGTTTCCACACGGAATCCCGCGGTTCATTCTCATGGCTCACGCACTTCGAGTGCGAAAGACACGCAGCTCCAGTATCGGAGAAAAAACAAAATGATGCATCGGCCGGGAATCGAACCCGGGCCGCCCGCGTGGCAGGCGAGCATTCTACCACTGAACCACCGATGCTCAGCTAGTGCGCACCTTCCTGGTGCTTTCCGCGGCAGACGTCTGAAGGGAAAGTGGGACTGCCGTCCAGCGCCGTCGCATCCTCCCGAGAGAATGCTACAAACGCTGAATCCTGCACTGCACTGCTTAAAAATGACGCCCGAACGCGATCGTCTAAGTACTGTTGCTTCGCACGCACGCGACGACTCTTGCCAAAGGACGCGAAATGTGCGTAGAGGCGCCGTCTGGATGCGCTCGCCTACCCCGTAATGCGCCTACTGCTACGACCACCTTCAGCCGCCGCCGACAGGCGGGAAGCAGACACAGCGCGGCGTGCGCGGAAGAAAACCGTGCGGTGGTGGTGTAATGGTCAGCATAGTTGCCTTCCAAGCAGTTGATCCGGGTTCGATTCCCGGCCACCGCAGCCGGCTTTTTACTTTCGCGTATGAGTACTTTTGCCACGCGTCCTTAAATTAATGTTTCTTCCCCCCTCTCAGCCGCTGCAGGCCACCCTATAGTGTGTGCGTCGATTCCCCTTGAGTCTCGACTTGTCTCGACTTTGCTCGGCTGACGCGAGAGCTGACGCTCTCCAGTCGGCCTATATCAAAAGGACAAGCACGCGAAACGACTGAGAGAGGTATGGCGAGGCGGGCACAACATTACTTATGCCTCAGGTAAAGACCCGCTGCCTGTTATCATGGTGTGATTTTACATGTTCTGTCATACAAATTCAGTTTTATTACTAGTACATTCCTTTCTTCCTTTGTTGAAAATTTTACAACACGCTCCTTCATTACACTGTGGCCGCACGGCGCGACTTGGCATACGGAGAGGCAAAACGTGGCGCCAGTGCCCTTGACCGAATAGCGCTGCAGCTCCGAAACCGAAGCGGAAAGAGAAATACGAATTGAAACTGTCGACAGTGCCCTGTGTTGGCAGGCGGTCACCCGCCCAAGCACTGACAACGCCCAGCGTCGCGCAGTCGCGGTGATCGGACGAGAAACTGTGTGTTCAGCGTGCTGTGACCAGTGAAGTGTTTTAGCGCGTCCCGACACGTCGCGTTCCGGTCCCCTACCAGCTCCCACAACAATGTGACGATTTCTTTGTCACCATACTTCCCCGGGGAAATCGGCGTTGCCTTTTTGAAATAGTAAAATCGTAGTGGCCCGTGGGGGGATCGAACCCACGACCTTCGCGTTATTAGCACGACGCTCTAACCAACTGAGCTAACGGGCCTCGGTGCAGAGAGACTTCCATCGCTTCGCGGCAATTGCTGTGCGTATTGCCATGTAACATTTCTATGGCAGCAGCCCAACAGTGTACCAGCGTCTCTTCTCCCTTTATTCCGCTGCTCGTAGTAATTTCATTGCGTGCCCGTTTCTCTCGACAGTTTTCGGCTGACGTTTACGAACCAGTATCTATAATGCGAGGAGGACGTGAAACAGCATTTCGCACGGTCAAAACTTGTCGTGATTTGTTCCGAAAAAATTCCGTACCGGTACCGAGAATCGAACCCGGGCCTCCTGGGTGAAAGCCAGGTATCCTAGCCACTAGATCACACCGGACGCGCACACTTTTCTCGGGGTTTGCACCCCCTCCACTCGCTTTCCGTGTCGCACTTCCCTGTTTGCGAGCATCTTTTCGCGCGCCCATGGCGAGGCGCACATGGCAAAAGTCACAATCCATTGCTTTTGGCCTCGTTGTTACAGGGGTAGGAGGAAAAGCAAAGCTGTAAATAGCAATATTTATTTACTTATTTCGCAAGTAAAGACCTGCTGCCTGTCATTATATTTCAGGTCGTACATTGTGTGACTTTACATGCTATATCATACGAAATTCAGTTTTGTTACTAGGACTTTTTTTCTTGAAAATTTTACAAAAGAACTGCACGTAGTAATAACGGGAAGTAAACATTTTCACGGTGAGTTGTTGAAGCCTTGTGGATAACAAACTACAAACTGTTTCGCTCCTTCGCAACCCCAGAGCCGTCAATTTAGCTGTGAACGAAAGTAAATTAAATGCCCCGGGTGAGGATCGAACTCACGACCTTAAGATTATGAGACTTACGCGCTGCCTACTGCGCTACCGAGGCAGGTGATCGCCACACCTTCTGGAATCTCGGTAAGTACCAAATACCAGTGGTAGAGAGTCTGCACTTCCTAACTCATTTTTTTCTGTTGCTACACGTGCATTCCCGGCGCGGCAGGCAACTTGCGATGCTAGGCCGACTCCAGTATGTACAATAGCACGCAAGCGTCCAAACGAGAAGTCGTGCGCGCTGCATGTTTGGTTGTTTCCACACGGAATCCCGCGGTTCATTCTCATGGCTCACGCACTTCGAGTGCGAAAGACACGCAGCTCCAGTATCGGAGAAAAAACAAAATGATGCATCGGCCGGGAATCGAACCCGGGCCGCCCGCGTGGCAGGCGAGCATTCTACCACTGAACCACCGATGCTCAGCTAGTGCGCACCTTCCTGGTGCTTTCCGCGGCAGACGTCTGAAGGGAAAGTGGGACTGCCGTCCAGCGACGTCGCATCCTCCCGAGAGAATGCTACAAACGCTGAATCCTGCACTGCACTGCTTAAAAATGACGCCCGAACGCGATCGTCTAAGTACTGTTGCTTCGCACGCACGCGACGACTCTTGCCAAAGGACGCGAAATGTGCGTAGAGGCGCCGTCTGGATGCGCTCGCCTACCCCGTAATGCGCCTACTGCTACGACCACCTTCAGCCGCCGCCGACAGGCGGGAAGCAGACACAGCGCGGCGTGCGCGGAAGAAAACCGTGCGGTGGTGGTGTAATGGTCAGCATAGTTGCCTTCCAAGCAGTTGATCCGGGTTCGATTCCCGGCCACCGCAGCCGGCTTTTTACTTTCGCGTATGAGTACTTTTGCCACGCGTCGTTAAATTAATGTTTCTTCCCCCCTCTCAGCCGCTGCAGGCCACCCTATAGTGTGTGCGTCGATTCCCCTTGAGTCTCGACTTGTCTCGGCTGACGCGAGAGCTGACGCTCTCCAGTCGGCCTATATCAAAAGGACAAGCACGCGAAACGACTGAGAGAGGTATGGCGAGGCGGGCACAACATTACTTATGCCTCAGGTAAAGACCCGCTGCCTGTTATCATGGTGTGATTTTACATGTTCTGTCATACAAATTCAGTTTTATTACTAGTACATTCCTTTCTTCCTTTGTTGAAAATTTTACAACACGCTCCTTCATTACACTGTGGCCGCACGGCGCGACTTGGCATACGGAGAGGCAAAACGTGGCGCCAGTGCCCTTGACCGAATAGCGCTGCAGCTCCGAAACCGAAGCGGAAAGAGAAATACGAATTGAAACTGTCGACAGTGCCCTGTGTTGGCAGGCGGTCACCCGCCCAAGCACTGACAACGCCCAGCGTCGCGCAGTCGCGGTGATCGGACGAGAAACTGTGTGTTCAGCGTGCTGTGACCAGTGAAGTGTTTTAGCGCGTCCCGACACGTCGCGTTCCGGTCCCCTACCAGCTCCCACAACAATGTGACGATTTCTTTGTCACCATACTTCCCCGGGGAAATCGGCGTTGCCTTTTTGAAATAGTAAAATCGTAGTGGCCCGTGGGGGGATCGAACCCACGACCTTCGCGTTATTAGCACGACGCTCTAACCAACCGAGCTAACGGGCCTCGGTGCAGACAGACTTCCATCGCTTCGCGGCAATTGCTGTGCGTATTGCCATGTAACATTTCTATGGCAGCAGCCCAACAGTGTACCAGCGTCTCTTCTCCCTTTATTCCGCTGCTCGTAGTAATTTCATTGCGTGCCCGTTTCTCTCGACAGTTTTCGGCTGACGTTTACGAACCAGTATCTATAATGCGAGGAGGACGTGAAACAGCATTTCGCACGGTCAAAACTTGTCGTGATTTGTTCCGAAAAAATTCCGTACCGGTACCGGGAATCGAACCCGGGCCTCCTGGGTGAAAGCCAGGTATCCTAGCCACTAGATCACACCGGACGCGCACACTTTTCTCGGGGTTTGCACCCCCTCCACTCGCTTTCCGTGTCGCACTTCCCTGTTTGCGAGCATCTTTTCGCGCGCCCATGGCGAGGCGCGCATGGCAAAAGTCACAATCCATTGCTTTTGGCCTCGTTGTTACAGGGGTAGGAGGAAAAGCAAAGCTGTAAATAGCAATATTTATTTACTTATTTCGCAAGTAAAGACCTGCTGCCTGTCATTATATTTCAGGTCGTACATTGTGTGACTTTACATGCTATATCATACGAAATTCAGTTTTGTTACTAGGACTTTTTTTCTTGAAAATTTTACAAAAGAACTGCACGTAGTAATAACGGGAAGTAAACATTTTCACGGTGAGTTGTTGAAGCCTTGTGGATAACAAACTACAAACTGTTTCGCTCCTTCGCAACCCCAGAGCCGTCAATTTAGCTGTGAACGAAAGTAAATTAAATGCCCCGGGTGAGGATCGAACTCACGACCTTAAGATTATGAGACTTACGCGCTGCCTACTGCGCTACCGAGGCAGGTGATCGCCACACCTTCTGGAATCTCGGTAAGTACCAAATACCAGTGGTAGAGAGTCTGCACTTCCTAACTCATTTTTTTCTGTTGCTACACGTGCATTCCCGGCGCGGCAGGCAACTTGCGATGCTAGGCCGACTCCAGTATGTACAATAGCACGCAAGCGTCCAAACGAGAAGTCGTGCGCGCTGCATGTTTGGTTGTTTCCACACGGAATCCCGCGGTTCATTCTCATGGCTCACGCACTTCGAGTGCGAAAGACACGCAGCTCCAGTATCGGAGAAAAAACAAAATGATGCATCGGCCGGGAATCGAACCCGGGCCGCCCGCGTGGCAGGCGAGCATTCTACCACTGAACCACCGATGCTCAGCTAGTGCGCACCTTCCTGGTGCTTTCCGCGGCAGACGTCTGAAGGGAAAGTGGGACTGCCGTCCAGCGCCGTCGCATCCTCCCGAGAGAATGCTACAAACGCTGAATCCTGCACTGCACTGCTTAAAAATGACGCCCGAACGCGATCGTCTAAGTACTGTTGCTTCGCACGCACGCGACGACTCTTGCCAAAGGACGCGAAATGTGCGTAGAGGCGCCGTCTGGATGCGCTCGCCTACCCCGTAATGCGCCTACTGCTACGACCACCTTCAGCCGCCGCCGACAGGCGGGAAGCAGACACAGCGCGGCGTGCGCGGAAGAAAACCGTGCGGTGGTGGTGTAATGGTCAGCATAGTTGCCTTCCAAGCAGTTGATCCGGGTTCGATTCCCGGCCACCGCAGCCGGCTTTTTACTTTCGCGTATGAGTACTTTTGCCACGCGTCCTTAAATTAATGTTTCTTCCCCCCTCTCAGCCGCTGCAGGCCACCCTATAGTGTGTGCGTCGATTCCCCTTGAGTCTCGACTTGTCTCGGCTGACGCGAGAGCTGACGCTCTCCAGTCGGCCTATATCAAAAGGACAAGCACGCGAAACGACTGAGAGAGGTATGGCGAGGCGGGCACAACATTACTTATGCCTCAGGTAAAGACCCGCTGCCTGTTATCATGGTGTGATTTTACATGTTCTGTCATACAAATTCAGTTTTATTACTAGTACATTCCTTTCTTCCTTTGTTGAAAATTTTACAACACGCTCCTTCATTACACTGTGGCCGCACGGCGCGACTTGGCATACGGAGAGGCAAAACGTGGCGCCAGTGCCCTTGACCGAATAGCGCTGCAGCTCCGAAACCGAAGCGGAAAGAGAAATACGAATTGAAACTGTCGACAGTGCCCTGTGTTGGCAGGCGGTCACCCGCCCAAGCACTGACAACGCCCAGCGTCGCGCAGTCGCGGTGATCGGACGAGAAACTGTGTGTTCAGCGTGCTGTGACCAGTGAAGTGTTTTAGCGCGTCCCGACACGTCGCGTTCCGGTCCCCTACCAGCTCCCACAACAATGTGACGATTTCTTTGTCACCATACTTCCCCGGGGAAATCGGCGTTGCCTTTTTGAAATAGTAAAATCGTAGTGGCCCGTGGGGGGATCGAACCCACGACCTTCGCGTTATTAGCACGACGCTCTAACCAACCGAGCTAACGGGCCTCGGTGCAGAGAGACTTCCATCGCTTCGCGGCAATTGCTGTGCGTATTGCCATGTAACATTTCTATGGCAGCAGCCCAACAGTGTACCAGCGTCTCTTCTCCCTTTATTCCGCTGCTCGTAGTAATTTCATTGCGTGCCCGTTTCTCTCGACAGTTTTCGGCTGACGTTTACGAACCAGTATCTATAATGCGAGGAGGACGTGAAACAGCATTTCGCACGGTCAAAACTTGTCGTGATTTGTTCCGAAAAAATTCCGTACCGGTACCGGGAATCGAACCCGGGCCTCCTGGGTGAAAGCCAGGTATCCTAGCCACTAGATCACACCGGACGCGCACACTTTTCTCGGGGTTTGCACCCCCTCCACTCGCTTTCCGTGTCGCACTTCCCTGTTTGCGAGCATCTTTTCGCGCGCCCATGGCGAGGCGCGCATGGCAAAAGTCACAATCCATTGCTTTTGGCCTCGTTGTTACAGGGGTAGGAGGAAAAGCAAAGCTGTAAATAGCAATATTTATTTACTTATTTCGCAAGTAAAGACCTGCTGCCTGTCATTATATTTCAGGTCGTACATTGTGTGACTTTACATGCTATATCATACGAAATTCAGTTTTGTTACTAGGACTTTTTTTCTTGAAAATTTTACAAAAGAACTGCACGTAGTAATAACGGGAAGTAAACATTTTCACGGTGAGTTGTTGAAGCCTTGTGGATAACAAACTACAAACTGTTTCGCTCCTTCGCAACCCCAGAGCCGTCAATTTAGCTGTGAACGAAAGTAAATTAAATGCCCCGGGTGAGGATCGAACTCACGACCTTAAGATTATGAGACTTACGCGCTGCCTACTGCGCTACCGAGGCAGGTGATCGCCACACCTTCTGGAATCTCGGTAAGTACCAAATACCAGTGGTAGAGAGTCTGCACTTCCTAACTCATTTTTTTTCTGTTGCTACACGTGCATTCCCGGCGCGGCAGGCAACTTGCGATGCTAGGCCGACTCCAGTATGTACAATAGCACGCAAGCGTCCAAACGAGAAGTCGTGCGCGCTGCATGTTTGGTTGTTTCCACACGGAATCCCGCGGTTCATTCTCATGGCTCACGCACTTCGAGTGCGAAAGACACGCAGCTCCAGTATCGGAGAAAAAACAAAATGATGCATCGGCCGGGAATCGAACCCGGGCCGCCCGCGTGGCAGGCGAGCATTCTACCACTGAACCACCGATGCTCAGCTAGTGCGCACCTTCCTGGTGCTTTCCGCGGCAGACGTCTGAAGGGAAAGTGGGACTGCCGTCCAGCGCCGTCGCATCCTCCCGAGAGAATGCTACAAACGCTGAATCCTGCACTGCACTGCTTAAAAATGACGCCCGAACGCGATCGTCTAAGTACTGTTGCTTCGCACGCACGCGACGACTCTTGCCAAAGGACGCGAAATGTGCGTAGAGGCGCCGTCTGGATGCGCTCGCCTACCCCGTAATGCGCCTACTGCTACGACCACCTTCAGCCGCCGCCGACAGGCGGGAAGCAGACACAGCGCGGCGTGCGCGGAAGAAAACCGTGCGGTGGTGGTGTAATGGTCAGCATAGTTGCCTTCCAAGCAGTTGATCCGGGTTCGATTCCCGGCCACCGCAGCCGGCTTTTTACTTTCGCGTATGAGTACTTTTGCCACGCGTCCTTAAATTAATGTTTCTTCCCCCCTCTCAGCCGCTGCAGGCCACCCTATAGTGTGTGCGTCGATTCCCCTTGAGTCTCGACTTGTCTCGGCTGACGCGAGAGCTGACGCTCTCCAGTCGGCCTATATCAAAAGGACAAGCACGCGAAACGACTGAGAGAGGTATGGCGAGGCGGGCACAACATTACTTATGCCTCAGGTAAAGACCCGCTGCCTGTTATCATGGTGTGATTTTACATGTTCTGTCATACAAATTCAGTTTTATTACTAGTACATTCCTTTCTTCCTTTGTTGAAAATTTTACAACACGCTCCTTCATTACACTGTGGCCGCACGGCGCGACTTGGCATACGGAGAGGCAAAACGTGGCGCCAGTGCCCTTGACCGAATAGCGCTGCAGCTCCGAAACCGAAGCGGAAAGAGAAATACGAATTGAAACTGTCGACAGTGCCCTGTGTTGGCAGGCGGTCACCCGCCCAAGCACTGACAACGCCCAGCGTCGCGCAGTCGCGGTGATCGGACGAGAAACTGTGTGTTCAGCGTGCTGTGACCAGTGAAGTGTTTTAGCGCGTCCCGACACGTCGCGTTCCGGTCCCCTACCAGCTCCCACAACAATGTGACGATTTCTTTGTCACCATACTTCCCCGGGGAAATCGGCGTTGCCTTTTTGAAATAGTAAAATCGTAGTGGCCCGTGGGGGGATCGAACCCACGACCTTCGCGTTATTAGCACGACGCTCTAACCAACTGAGCTAACGGGCCTCGGTGCAGAGAGACTTCCATCGCTTCGCGGCAATTGCTGTGCGTATTGCCATGTAACATTTCTATGGCAGCAGCCCAACAGTGTACCAGCGTCTCTTCTCCCTTTATTCCGCTGCTCGTAGTAATTTCATTGCGTGCCCGTTTCTCTCGACAGTTTTCGGCTGACGTTTACGAACCAGTATCTATAATGCGAGGAGGACGTGAAACAGCATTTCGCACGGTCAAAACTTGTCGTGATTTGTTCCGAAAAAATTCCGTACCGGTACCGGGAATCGAACCCGGGCCTCCTGGGTGAAAGCCAGGTATCCTAGCCACTAGATCACACCGGACGCGCACACTTTTCTCGGGGTTTGCACCCCCTCCACTCGCTTTCCGTGTCGCACTTCCCTGTTTGCGAGCATCTTTTCGCGCGCCCATGGCGAGGCGCGCATGGCAAAAGTCACAATCCATTGCTTTTGGCCTCGTTGTTACAGGGGTAGGAGGAAAAGCAAAGCTGTAAATAGCAATATTTATTTACTTATTTCGCAAGTAAAGACCTGCTGCCTGTCATTATATTTCAGGTCGTACATTGTGTGACTTTACATGCTATATCATACGAAATTCAGTTTTGTTACTAGGACTTTTTTTCTTGAAAATTTTACAAAAGAACTGCACGTAGTAATAACGGGAAGTAAACATTTTCACGGTGAGTTGTTGAAGCCTTGTGGATAACAAACTACAAACTGTTTCGCTCCTTCGCAACCCCAGAGCCGTCAATTTAGCTGTGAACGAAAGTAAATTAAATGCCCCGGGTGAGGATCGAACTCACGACCTTAAGATTATGAGACTTACGCGCTGCCTACTGCGCTACCGAGGCAGGTGATCGCCACACCTTCTGGAATCTCGGTAAGTACCAAATACCAGTGGTAGAGAGTCTGCACTTCCTAACTCATTTTTTTCTGTTGCTACACGTGCATTCCCGGCGCGGCAGGCAACTTGCGATGCTAGGCCGACTCCAGTATGTACAATAGCACGCAAGCGTCCAAACGAGAAGTTGTGCGCGCTGCATGTTTGGTTGTTTCCACACGGAATCCCGCGGTTCATTCTCATGGCTCACGCACTTCGAGTGCGAAAGACACGCAGCTCCAGTATCGGAGAAAAAACAAAATGATGCATCGGCCGGGAATCGAACCCGGGCCGCCCGCGTGGCAGGCGAGCATTCTACCACTGAACCACCGATGCTCAGCTAGTGCGCACCTTCCTGGTGCTTTCCGCGGCAGACGTCTGAAGGGAAAGTGGGACTGCCGTCCAGCGCCGTCGCATCCTCCCGAGAGAATGCTACAAACGCTGAATCCTGCACTGCACTGCTTAAAAATGACGCCAGAACGCGATCGTCTAAGTACTGTTGCTTCGCACGCACGCGACGACTGTTGCCAAAGGACGCGAAATGTGCGTAGAGGCGCCGTCTGGATGCGCTCGCCTACCCCGTAATGCGCCTACTGCTACGACCACCTTCAGCCTTCGCCGACAGGCGGGAAGCAGACACAGCGCGGCGTGCGCGGAAGAAAACCGTGCGGTGGTGGTGTAATGGTCAGCATAGTTGCCTTCCAAGCAGTTGATCCGGGTTCGATTCCCGGCCACCGCAGCCGGCTTTTTACTTTCGCGTATGAGTACTTTTGCCACGCGTCCTTAAATTAATGTTTCTTCCCCCCTCTCAGCCGCTGCAGGCCACCCTATAGTGTGTGCGTCGATTCCCCTTGAGTCTCGACTTGTCTTGACTTTGCTCGGCTGACGCTCTCCAGTCGGCCTATATCAAAAGGACAAGCACGCGAAACGACTGAGAGAGGTATGGCGAGGCGGGCACAACATTACTTATGCCTCAGGTAAAGACCCGCTGCCTGTTATCATGGTGTGATTTTACATGTTCTGTCATACAAATTCAGTTTTATTACTAGTACATTCCTTTCTTCCTTTGTTGAAAATTTTACAACACGCTCCTTCATTACACTGTGGCCGCACGGCGCGACTTGGCATACGGAGAGGCAAAACGTGGCGCCAGTGCCCTTGACCGAATAGCGCTGCAGCTCCGAAACCGAAGCGGAAAGAGAAATACGAATTGAAACTGTCGACAGTGCCCTGTGTTGGCAGGCGGTCACCCGCCCAAGCACTGACAACGCCCAGCGTCGCGCAGTCGCGGTGATCGGACGAGAAACTGTGTGTTCAGCGTGCTGTGACCAGTGAAGTGTTTTAGCGCGTCCCGACACGTCGCGTTCCGGTCCCCTACCAGCTCCCACAACAATGTGACGATTTCTTTGTCACCATACTTCCCCGGGGAAATCGGCGTTGCCTTTTTGAAATAGTAAAATCGTAGTGGCCCGTGGGGGGATCGAACCCACGACCTTCGCGTTATTAGCACGACGCTCTAACCAACTGAGCTAACGGGCCTCGGTGCAGAGAGACTTCCATCGCTTCGCGGCAATTGCTGTGCGTATTGCCATGTAACATTTCTATGGCAGCAGCCCAACAGTGTACCAGCGTCTCTTCTCCCTTTATTCCGCTGCTCGTAGTAATTTCATTGCGTGCCCGTTTCTCTCGACAGTTTTCGGCTGACGTTTACGAACCAGTATCTATAATGCGAGGAGGACGTGAAACAGCATTTCGCACGGTCAAAACTTGTCGTGATTTGTTCCGAAAAAATTCCGTACCGGTACCGGGAATCGAACCCGGGCCTCCTGGGTGAAAGCCAGGTATCCTAGCCACTAGATCACACCGGACGCGCACACTTTTCTCGGGGTTTGCACCCCCTCCACTCGCTTTCCGTGTCGCACTTCCCTGTTTGCGAGCATCTTTTCGCGCGCCCATGGCGAGGCGCGCATGGCAAAAGTCACAATCCATTGCTTTTGGCCTCGTTGTTACAGGGGTAGGAGGAAAAGCAAAGCTGTAAATAGCAATATTTATTTACTTATTTCGCAAGTAAAGACCTGCTGCCTGTCATTATATTTCAGGTCGTACATTGTGTGACTTTACATGCTATATCATACGAAATTCAGTTTTGTTACTAGGACTTTTTTTCTTGAAAATTTTACAAAAGAACTGCACGTAGTAATAACGGGAAGTAAACATTTTCACGGTGAGTTGTTGAAGCCTTGTGGATAACAAACTACAAACTGTTTCGCTCCTTCGCAACCCCAGAGCCGTCAATTTAGCTGTGAACGAAAGTAAATTAAATGCCCCGGGTGAGGATCGAACTCACGACCTTAAGATTATGAGACTTACGCGCTGCCTACTGCGCTACCGAGGCAGGTGATCGCCACACCTTCTGGAATCTCGGTAAGTACCAAATACCAGTGGTAGAGAGTCTGCACTTCCTAACTCATTTTTTTCTGTTGCTACACGTGCATTCCCGGCGCGGCAGGCAACTTGCGATGCTAGGCCGACTCCAGTATGTACAATAGCACGCAAGCGTCCAAACGAGAAGTCGTGCGCGCTGCATGTTTGGTTGTTTCCACACGGAATCCCGCGGTTCATTCTCATGGCTCACGCACTTCGAGTGCGAAAGACACGCAGCTCCAGTATCGGAGAAAAAACAAAATGATGCATCGGCCGGGAATCGAACCCGGGCCGCCCGCGTGGCAGGCGAGCATTCTACCACTGAACCACCGATGCTCAGCTAGTGCGCACCTTCCTGGTGCTTTCCGCGGCAGACGTCTGAAGGGAAAGTGGGACTGCCGTCCAGCGCCGTCGCATCCTCCCGAGAGAATGCTACAAACGCTGAATCCTGCACTGCACTGCTTAAAAATGACGCCCGAACGCGATCGTCTAAGTACTGTTGCTTCGCACGCACGCGACGACTGTTGCCAAAGGACGCGAAATGTGCGTAGAGGCGCCGTCTGGATGCGCTCGCCTACCCCGTAATGCGCCTACTGCTACGACCACCTTCAGCCTTCGCCGACAGGCGGGAAGCAGACACAGCGCGGCGTGCGCGGAAGAAAACCGTGCGGTGGTGGTGTAATGGTCAGCATAGTTGCCTTCCAAGCAGTTGATCCGGGTTCGATTCCCGGCCACCGCAGCCGGCTTTTTACTTTCGCGTATGAGTACTTTTGCCACGCGTCCTTAAATTAATGTTTCTTCCCCCCTCTCAGCCGCTGCAGGCCACCCTATAGTGTGTGCGTCGATTCCCCTTGAGTCTCGACTTGTCTCGACTTTGCTCGGCTGACGCGAGAGCTGACGCTCTCCAGTCGGCCTATATCAAAAGGACAAGCACGCGAAACGACTGAGAGAGGTATGGCGAGGCGGGCACAACATTACTTATGCCTCAGGTAAAGACCCGCTGCCTGTTATCATGGTGTGATTTTACATGTTCTGTCATACAAATTCAGTTTTATTACTAGTACATTCCTTTCTTCCTTTGTTGAAAATTTTACAACACGCTCCTTCATTACACTGTGGCCGCACGGCGCGACTTGGCATACGGAGAGGCAAAACGTGGCGCCAGTGCCCTTGACCGAATAGCGCTGCAGCTCCGAAACCGAAGCGGAAAGAGAAATACGAATTGAAACTGTCGACAGTGCCCTGTGTTGGCAGGCGGTCACCCGCCCAAGCACTGACAACGCCCAGCGTCGCGCAGTCGCGGTGATCGGACGAGAAACTGTGTGTTCAGCGTGCTGTGACCAGTGAAGTGTTTTAGCGCGTCCCGACACGCCGCGTTCCGGTCCCCTACCAGCTCCCACAACAATGTGACGATTTCTTTGTCACCATACTTCCCCGGGGAAATCGGCGTTGCCTTTTTGAAATAGTAAAATCGTAGTGGCCCGTGGGGGGATCGAACCCACGACCTTCGCGTTATTAGCACGACGCTCTAACCAACTGAGCTAACGGGCCTCGGTGCAGAGAGACTTCCATCGCTTCGCGGCAATTGCTGTGCGTATTGCCATGTAACATTTCTATGGCAGCAGCCCAACAGTGTACCAGCGTCTCTTCTCCCTTTATTCCGCTGCTCGTAGTAATTTCATTGCGTGCCCGTTTCTCTCGACAGTTTTCGGCTGACGTTTACGAACCAGTATCTATAATGCGAGGAGGACGTGAAACAGCATTTCGCACGGTCAAAACTTGTCGTGATTTGTTCCGAAAAAATTCCGTACCGGTACCGGGAATCGAACCCGGGCCTCCTGGGTGAAAGCCAGGTATCCTAGCCACTAGATCACACCGGACGCGCACACTTTTCTCGGGGTTTGCACCCCCTCCACTCGCTTTCCGTGTCGCACTTCCCTGTTTGCGAGCATCTTTTCGCGCGCCCATGGCGAGGCGCGCATGGCAAAAGTCACAATCCATTGCTTTTGGCCTCGTTGTTACAGGGGTAGGAGGAAAAGCAAAGCTGTAAATAGCAATATTTATTTACTTATTTCGCAAGTAAAGACCTGCTGCCTGTCATTATATTTCAGGTCGTACATTGTGTGACTTTACATGCTATATCATACGAAATTCAGTTTTGTTACTAGGACTTTTTTTCTTGAAAATTTTACAAAAGAACTGCACGTAGTAATAACGGGAAGTAAACATTTTCACGGTGAGTTGTTGAAGCCTTGTGGATAACAAACTACAAACTGTTTCGCTCCTTCGCAACCCCAGAGCCGTCAATTTAGCTGTGAACGAAAGTAAATTAAATGCCCCGGGTGAGGATCGAACTCACGACCTTAAGATTATGAGACTTACGCGCTGCCTACTGCGCTACCGAGGCAGGTGATCGCCACACCTTCTGGAATCTCGGTAAGTACCAAATACCAGTGGTAGAGAGTCTGCACTTCCTAACTCATTTTTTTCTGTTGCTACACGTGCATTCCCGGCGCGGCAGGCAACTTGCGATGCTAGGCCGACTCCAGTATGTACAATAGCACGCAAGCGTCCAAACGAGAAGTCGTGCGCGCTGCATGTTTGGTTGTTTCCACACGGAATCCCGCGGTTCATTCTCATGGCTCACGCACTTCGAGTGCGAAAGACACGCAGCTCCAGTATCGGAGAAAAAACAAAATGATGCATCGGCCGGGAATCGAACCCGGGCCGCCCGCGTGGCAGGCGAGCATTCTACCACTGAACCACCGATGCTCAGCTAGTTCACAGCTTCCTGGTGCTTTCCGCGGCAGACGTCTGAAGGGAAAGTGGGACTGCCGTCCAGCGCCGTCGCATCCTCCCGAGAGAATGCTACAAACGCTGAATCCTGCACTGCACTGCTTAAAAATGACGCCCGAACGCGATCGTCTAAGTACTGTTGCTTCGCACGCACGCGACGACTCTTGCCAAAGGACGCGAAATGTGCGTAGAGGCGCCGTCTGGATGCGCTCGCCTACCCCGTAATGCGCCTACTGCTACGACCACCTTCAGCCGCCGCCGGCAGGCGGGAAGCAGACACAGCGCGGCGTGCGCGGAAGAAAACCGTGCGGTGGTGGTGTAATGGTCAGCATAGTTGCCTTCCAAGCAGTTGATCCGGGTTCGATTCCCGGCCACCGCAGCCGGCTTTTTACTTTCGCGTATGAGTACTTTTGCCACGCGTCCTTAAATTAATGTTTCTTTCCCCCTCTTAGCCGCTGCAGGCCACCCTATAGTGTGTGCGTCGATTCCCCTTGAGTCTCGACTTGTCTTGACTGACGCGAGAGCTGACGCTCTCCAGTCGGCCTATATCAAAAGGACAAGCACGCGAAACGACTGAGAGAGGTATGGCGAGGCGGGCACAACATTACTTATGCCTCAGGTAAAGACCCGCTGCCTGTTATCATGGTGTGATTTTACATGTTCTGTCATACAAATTCCGTTTTATTACTAGTACATTCCTTTCTTTCTTCGTTGAAAATTTTACAACGCGCTCCTTCATTACACTGTGGCCGCACGGCGCGACTTGGCATTCCGAGAGGCAAAACGTGGCGCCAGTGCCCGTGACCGAATAGCGCTGCAGCTCCGAAACCGAAGAGGAAAGAGAAATACGAATTGAAACTGTCGACAGTGCCCTGTGTTCGCAGGCGGTCACCCGCCCAAGCACTGACAACGCCCAGCGTCGCGCAGTAGCGGTGATCGGACGAGAAACTGTGTGTTCAGCGTGCTGTGACCAGTGAAGTGTTTTAGCGCGTCCCGGTCCCCTAGCAGCTCCCACAACAATGTGACGATTTCTTTGTCACCATACTTCCCCGGGGAAATCGGCGTTGCCTTTTTGAAATAGTAAAATCGTAGTGGCCCGTGGGGGGATCGAACCCACGACCTTCGCGTTATTAGCACGACGCTCTAACCAACTGAGCTAACGGGCCTCGGTACAGAGAGACTTCCATCGCTTCGCGGCAATTGCTGTGCGTATTGCCATGTAACATTTCTATGGCAGCAGTCCAACAGTGTACCAGCGTCTCTTCTCCCTTTATTCCGCTGCTCGTAGTAATTTCATTGCGTGCCCGTTTCTCTCGACTGTTTTCGGCTGACGTTTACGAACCAGTAGCTATAATGCGAGGAGGACGTGAAACAGCATTTCGCACGGTCAAAACGTGTCGTGATTTGTTCCGAAAAAATTCCGTTCCGGTACCGGGAATCGAACCCGGGCCTCCTGGGTGAAAGCCAGGTATCCTAGCCACTAGACCACACCGGACGCGCGAACTTTTCTCGGGGTTTGCACCCCCTCCAATCGCTTTCCGTGTCGCACTTTCCCTGTTTGCGAGCATCTTTTGGCGCGCCCATGGCGAGGCGCGCATGGCAAAAGTCACAATCCATTGCTTTTGGCCTCGTTGTTACAGGGGTAGGAGGAAAAGCAAAGCTGTAAATAGCAATATTTATTTACTTATTTCGCAAGTAAAGACCCGCTGCCTGTCATTATATTTCAGGTCGTACATTGTGTGACTTTACATGCTATATCATACGAAATTCAGTTTTATTACTAGGACTTTTTTTCTTGAAAATTTTACAAAAGAACTGCACGTAGTAATAACGGGAAGTAAACATTTTCACGGTGAATTGTTGAAGCCTTGTGGATAACAAACTACAAACTGTTTCGCTCCTTCGCAACCCCAGAGCCGTCAATTTAGCTGTGAACGAAAGTAAATTAAATGCCCCGGGTGAGGATCGAACTCACGACCTTAAGATTATGAGACTTACGCGCTACCTACTGCGCTACCGAGGCAGGTGATCGCCACACCTTCTGGAATCTCGGTAAGTAGCAAATACCAGTGGTAGAGAGTCTGCACTTCCTGGCTCAGTTTTTTCTGTTACTACACGTGCATTCCCGGCGCGGCAGGCAACTTGCGATGCTTGGCCGACGCCAGTATGTACAATAGCACGCAAGCGTCCAAACGAGAAGTCGTGCGCGCTGCATGTTTGGTTGTTTCCACACGGAATCCCGCGGTTCATTCTCATGGCCCACGCACTTCGAGTGCGAAAGACACGCAGCTCCAGTATCGGAGAAAAAACAAAATGATGCATCGGCCGGGAATCGAACCCGGGCCGCCCGCGTGGCAGGCGAGCATTCTACCACTGAACCACCGATGCTCAGCTAGTTCACAGCTTCCTGGTGCTTTCCGCGGCAGACGTCTGAAGGGAAAGTGGGACTGCCGTCCAGCGCCGTCGCATCCTCCCGAGAGAATGCTACAAACGCTGAATCCTGCACTGCACTGCTTAAAAATGACGCCAGAACGCGATCGTCTAAGTACTGTTGCTTCGCACGCACGCGACGACTCTTGCCAAAGGACGCGAAATGTGCGTAGAGGCGCCGTCTGGATGCGCTCGCCTACCCCGTAATGCGCCTACTGCTACGACCACCTTCAGCCGCCGCCGACAGGCGGGAAGCAGACACAGCGCGGCGTGCGCGGAAGAAAACCGTGCGGTGGTGGTGTAATGGTCAGCATAGTTGCCTTCCAAGCAGTTGATCCGGGTTCGATTCCCGGCCACCGCAGCCGGCTTTTTACTTTCGCGTATGAGTACTTTTGCCACGCGTCCTTAAATTAATGTTTCTTTCCCCCTCTTAGCCGCTGCAGGCCACCCTATAGTGTGTGCGTCGATTCCCCTTGAGTCTCGACTTGTCTCGACTTTGCTCGGCTGACGCGAGAGCTGACGCTCTCCAGTCGGCCTATATCAAAAGGACAAGCACGCGAAACGACTGAGAGAGGTATGGCGAGGCGGGCACAACATTACTTATGCCTCAGGTAAAGACCCGCTGCCTGTTATCATTGTGTGATTTTACATGTTCTGTCATACAAATTCCGTTTTATTACTAGTACATTCCTTTCTTTCTTCGTTGAAAATTTTACAACGCGCTCCTTCATTACACTGTGGCCGCACGGCGCGACTTGGCATTCCGAGAGGCAAAACGTGGCGCCAGTGCCCGTGACCGAATAGCGCTGCAGCTCCGAAACCGAAGAGGAAAGAGAAATACGAATTGAAACTGTCGACAGTGCCCTGTGTTCGCAGGCGGTCACCCGCCCAAGCACTGACAACGCCCAGCGTCGCGCAGTAGCGGTGATCGGACGAGAAACTGTGTGTTCAGCGTGCTGTGACCAGTGAAGTGTTTTAGCGCGTCCCGGTCCCCTAGCAGCTCCCACAACAATGTGACGATTTCTTTGTCACCATACTTCCCCGGGGAAATCGGCGTTGCCTTTTTGAAATAGTAAAATCGTAGTGGCCCGTGGGGGGATCGAACCCACGACCTTCGCGTTATTAGCACGACGCTCTAACCAACTGAGCTAACGGGCCTCGGTACAGAGAGACTTCCATCGCTTCGCGGCAATTGCTGTGCGTATTGCCATGTAACATTTCTATGGCAGCAGTCCAACAGTGTACCAGCGTCTCTTCTCCCTTTATTCCGCTGCTCGTAGTAATTTCATTGCGTGCCCGTTTCTCTCGACTGTTTTCGGCTGACGTTTACGAACCAGTAGCTATAATGCGAGGAGGACGTGAAACAGCATTTCGCACGGTCAAAACGTGTCGTGATTTGTTCCGAAAAAATTCCGTTCCGGTACCGGGAATCGAACCCGGGCCTCCTGGGTGAAAGCCAGGTATCCTAGCCACTAGACCACACCGGACGCGCGAACTTTTCTCGGGGTTTGCACCCCCTCCAATCGCTTTCCGTGTCGCACTTTCCCTGTTTGCGAGCATCTTTTGGCGCGCCCATGGCGAGGCGCGCATGGCAAAAGTCACAATCCATTGCTTTTGGCCTCGTTGTTACAGGGGTAGGAGGAAAAGCAAAGCTGTAAATAGCAATATTTATTTACTTATTTCGCAAGTAAAGACCCGCTGCCTGTCATTATATTTCAGGTCGTACATTGTGTGACTTTACATGCTATATCATACGAAATTCAGTTTTATTACTAGGACTTTTTTTCTTGAAAATTTTACAAAAGAACTGCACGTAGTAATAACGGGAAGTAAACATTTTCACGGTGAATTGTTGAAGCCTTGTGGATAACAAACTACAAACTGTTTCGCTCCTTCGCAACCCCAGAGCCGTCAATTTAGCTGTGAACGAAAGTAAATTAAATGCCCCGGGTGAGGATCGAACTCACGATCTTAAGATTATGAGACTTACGCGCTACCTACTGCGCTACCGAGGCAGGTGATCGCCACACCTTCTGGAATCTCGGTAAGTAGCAAATACCAGTGGTAGAGAGTCTGCACTTCCTGGCTCAGTTTTTTCTGTTACTACACGTGCATTCCCGGCGCGGCAGGCAACTTGCGATGCTTGGCCGACGCCAGTATGTACAATAGCACGCAAGCGTCCAAACGAGAAGTCGTGCGCGCTGCATGTTTGGTTGTTTCCACACGGAATCCCGCGGTTCATTCTCATGGCCCACGCACTTCGAGTGCGAAAGACACGCAGCTCCAGTATCGGAGAAAAAACAAAATGATGCATCGGCCGGGAATCGAACCCGGGCCGCCCGCGTGGCAGGCGAGCATTCTACCACTGAACCACCGATGCTCAGCTAGTTCACAGCTTCCTGGTGCTTTCCGCGGCAGACGTCTGAAGGGAAAGTGGGACTGCCGTCCAGCGCCGTCGCATCCTCCCGAGAGAATGCTACAAACGCTGAATCCTGCACTGCACTGCTTAAAAATGACGCCCGAACGCGATCGTCTAAGTACTGTTGCTTCGCACGCACGCGACGACTCTTGCCAAAGGACGCGAAATGTGCGTAGAGGCGCCGTCTGGATGCGCTCGCCTACCCCGTAATGCGCCTACTGCTACGACCACCTTCAGCCGCCGCCGACAGGCGGGAAGCAGACACAGCGCGGCGTGCGCGGAAGAAAACCGTGCGGTGGTGGTGTAATGGTCAGCATAGTTGCCTTCCAAGCAGTTGATCCGGGTTCGATTCCCGGCCACCGCAGCCGGCTTTTTACTTTCGCGTATGAGTACTTTTGCCACGCGTCCTTAAATTAATGTTTCTTTCCCCCTCTTAGCCGCTGCAGGCCACCCTATAGTGTGTGCGTCGATTCCCCTTGAGTCTCGACTTGTCTCGACTTTGCTCGGCTGACGCGAGAGCTGACGCTCTCCAGTCGGCCTATATCAAAAGGACAAGCACGCGAAACGACTGAGAGAGGTATGGCGAGGCGGGCACAACATTACTTATGCCTCAGGTAAAGACCCGCTGCCTGTTATCATTGTGTGATTTTACATGTTCTGTCATACAAATTCCGTTTTATTACTAGTACATTCCTTTCTTTCTTCGTTGAAAATTTTACAACGCGCTCCTTCATTACACTGTGGCCGCACGGCGCGACTTGGCATTCCGAGAGGCAAAACGTGGCGCCAGTGCCCGTGACCGAATAGCGCTGCAGCTCCGAAACCGAAGAGGAAAGAGAAATACGAATTGAAACTGTCGACAGTGCCCTGTGTTCGCAGGCAGTCACCCGCCCAAGCACTGACAACGCCCAGCGTCGCGCAGTAGCGGTGATCGGACGAGAAACTGTGTGTTCAGCGTGCTGTGACCAGTGAAGTGTTTTAGCGCGTCCCGGTCCCCTAGCAGCTCCCACAACAATGTGACGATTTCTTTGTCACCATACTTCCCCGGGGAAATCGGCGTTGCCTTTTTGAAATAGTAAAATCGTAGTGGCCCGTGGGGGGATCGAACCCACGACCTTCGCGTTATTAGCACGACGCTCTAACCAACTGAGCTAACGGGCCTCGGTACAGAGAGACTTCCATCGCTTCGCGGCAATTGCTGTGCGTATTGCCATGTAACATTTCTATGGCAGCAGTCCAACAGTGTACCAGCGTCTCTTCTCCCTTTATTCCGCTGCTCGTAGTAATTTCATTGCGTGCCCGTTTCTCTCGACTGTTTTCGGCTGACGTTTACGAACCAGTAGCTATAATGCGAGGAGGACGTGAAACAGCATTTCGCACGGTCAAAACGTGTCGTGATTTGTTCCGAAAAAATTCCGTTCCGGTACCGGGAATCGAACCCGGGCCTCCTGGGTGAAAGCCAGGTATCCTAGCCACTAGACCACACCGGACGCGCGAACTTTTCTCGGGGTTTGCACCCCCTCCAATCGCTTTCCGTGTCGCACTTTCCCTGTTTGCGAGCATCTTTTGGCGCGCCCATGGCGAGGCGCGCATGGCAAAAGTCACAATCCATTGCTTTTGGCCTCGTTGTTACAGGGGTAGGAGGAAAAGCAAAGCTGTAAATAGCAATATTTATTTACTTATTTCGCAAGTAAAGACCCGCTGCCTGTCATTATATTTCAGGTCGTACATTGTGTGACTTTACATGCTATATCATACGAAATTCAGTTTTATTACTAGGACTTTTTTTCTTGAAAATTTTACAAAAGAACTGCACGTAGTAATAACGGGAAGTAAACATTTTCACGGTGAATTGTTGAAGCCTTGTGGATAACAAACTACAAACTGTTTCGCTCCTTCGCAACCCCAGAGCCGTCAATTTAGCTGTGAACGAAAGTAAATTAAATGCCCCGGGTGAGGATCGAACTCACGATCTTAAGATTATGAGACTTACGCGCTACCTACTGCGCTACCGAGGCAGGTGATCGCCACACCTTCTGGAATCTCGGTAAGTAGCAAATACCAGTGGTAGAGAGTCTGCACTTCCTGGCTCAGTTTTTTCTGTTACTACACGTGCATTCCCGGCGCGGCAGGCAACTTGCGATGCTTGGCCGACGCCAGTATGTACAATAGCACGCAAGCGTCCAAACGAGAAGTCGTGCGCGCTGCATGTTTGGTTGTTTCCACACGGAATCCCGCGGTTCATTCTCATGGCCCACGCACTTCGAGTGCGAAAGACACGCAGCTCCAGTATCGGAGAAAAAACAAAATGATGCATCGGCCGGGAATCGAACCCGGGCCGCCCGCGTGGCAGGCGAGCATTCTACCACTGAACCACCGATGCTCAGCTAGTTCACAGCTTCCTGGTGCTTTCCGCGGCAGACGTCTGAAGGGAAAGTGGGACTGCCGTCCAGCGCCGTCGCATCCTCCCGAGAGAATGCTACAAACGCTGAATCCTGCACTGCACTGCTTAAAAATGACGCCAGAACGCGATCGTCTAAGTACTGTTGCTTCGCACGCACGCGACGACTCTTGCCAAAGGACGCGAAATGTGCGTAGAGGCGCCGTCTGGATGCGCTCGCCTACCCCGTAATGCGCCTACTGCTACGACCACCTTCAGCCTTCGCCGACAGGCGGGAAGCAGACACAGCGCGGCGTGCGCGGAAGAAAACCGTGCGGTGGTGGTGTAATGGTCAGCATAGTTGCCTTCCAAGCAGTTGATCCGGGTTCGATTCCCGGCCACCGCAGCCGGCTTTTTACTTTCGCGTATGAGTACTTTTGCCACGCGTCCTTAAATTAATGTTTCTTTCCCCCTCTTAGCCGCTGCAGGCCACCCTATAGTGTGTGCGTCGATTCCCCTTGAGTCTCGACTTGTCTCGACTTTGCTCGGCTGACGCGAGAGCTGACGCTCTCCAGTCGGCCTATATCAAAAGGACAAGCACGCGAAACGACTGAGAGAGGTATGGCGAGGCGGGCACAACATTACTTATGCCTCAGGTAAAGACCCGCTGCCTGTTATCATTGTGTGATTTTACATGTTCTGTCATACAAATTCCGTTTTATTACTAGTACATTCCTTTCTTTCTTCGTTGAAAATTTTACAACGCGCTCCTTCATTACACTGTGGCCGCACGGCGCGACTTGGCATTCCGAGAGGCAAAACGTGGCGCCAGTGCCCGTGACCGAATAGCGCTGCAGCTCCGAAACCGAAGAGGAAAGAGAAATACGAATTGAAACTGTCGACAGTGCCCTGTGTTCGCAGGCGGTCACCCGCCCAAGCACTGACAACGCCCAGCGTCGCGCAGTAGCGGTGATCGGACGAGAAACTGTGTGTTCAGCGTGCTGTGACCAGTGAAGTGTTTTAGCGCGTCCCGGTCCCCTAGCAGCTCCCACAACAATGTGACGATTTCTTTGTCACCATACTTCCCCGGGGAAATCGGCGTTGCCTTTTTGAAATAGTAAAATCGTAGTGGCCCGTGGGGGGATCGAACCCACGACCTTCGCGTTATTAGCACGACGCTCTAACCAACTGAGCTAACGGGCCTCGGTACAGAGAGACTTCCATCGCTTCGCGGCAATTGCTGTGCGTATTGCCATGTAACATTTCTATGGCAGCAGTCCAACAGTGTACCAGCGTCTCTTCTCCCTTTATTCCGCTGCTCGTAGTAATTTCATTGCGTGCCCGTTTCTCTCGACTGTTTTCGGCTGACGTTTACGAACCAGTAGCTATAATGCGAGGAGGACGTGAAACAGCATTTCGCACGGTCAAAACGTGTCGTGATTTGTTCCGAAAAAATTCCGTTCCGGTACCGGGAATCGAACCCGGGCCTCCTGGGTGAAAGCCAGGTATCCTAGCCACTAGACCACACCGGACGCGCGAACTTTTCTCGGGGTTTGCACCCCCTCCAATCGCTTTCCGTGTCGCACTTTCCCTGTTTGCGAGCATCTTTTGGCGCGCCCATGGCGAGGCGCGCATGGCAAAAGTCACAATCCATTGCTTTTGGCCTCGTTGTTACAGGGGTAGGAGGAAAAGCAAAGCTGTAAATAGCAATATTTATTTACTTATTTCGCAAGTAAAGACCCGCTGCCTGTCATTATATTTCAGGTCGTACATTGTGTGACTTTACATGCTATATCATACGAAATTCAGTTTTATTACTAGGACTTTTTTTCTTGAAAATTTTACAAAAGAACTGCACGTAGTAATAACGGGAAGTAAACATTTTCACGGTGAATTGTTGAAGCCTTGTGGATAACAAACTACAAACTGTTTCGCTCCTTCGCAACCCCAGAGCCGTCAATTTAGCTGTGAACGAAAGTAAATTAAATGCCCCGGGTGAGGATCGAACTCACGATCTTAAGATTATGAGACTTACGCGCTACCTACTGCGCTACCGAGGCAGGTGATCGCCACACCTTCTGGAATCTCGGTAAGTAGCAAATACCAGTGGTAGAGAGTCTGCACTTCCTGGCTCAGTTTTTTCTGTTACTACACGTGCATTCCCGGCGCGGCAGGCAACTTGCGATGCTTGGCCGACGCCAGTATGTACAATAGCACGCAAGCGTCCAAACGAGAAGTCGTGCGCGCTGCATGTTTGGTTGTTTCCACACGGAATCCCGCGGTTCATTCTCATGGCCCACGCACTTCGAGTGCGAAAGACACGCAGCTCCAGTATCGGAGAAAAAACAAAATGATGCATCGGCCGGGAATCGAACCCGGGCCGCCCGCGTGGCAGGCGAGCATTCTACCACTGAACCACCGATGCTCAGCTAGTTCACAGCTTCCTGGTGCTTTCCGCGGCAGACGTCTGAAGGGAAAGTGGGACTGCCGTCCAGCGCCGTCGCATCCTCCCGAGAGAATGCTACAAACGCTGAATCCTGCACTGCACTGCTTAAAAATGACGCCAGAACGCGATCGTCTAAGTACTGTTGCTTCGCACGCACGCGACGACTCTTGCCAAAGGACGCGAAATGTGCGTAGAGGCGCCGTCTGGATGCGCTCGCCTACCCCGTAATGCGCCTACTGCTACGACCACCTTCAGCCTTCGCCGACAGGCGGGAAGCAGACACAGCGCGGCGTGCGCGGAAGAAAACCGTGCGGTGGTGGTGTAATGGTCAGCATAGTTGCCTTCCAAGCAGTTGATCCGGGTTCGATTCCCGGCCACCGCAGCCGGCTTTTTACTTTCGCGTATGAGTACTTTTGCCACGCGTCCTTAAATTAATGTTTCTTCCCCCCTCTCAGCCGCTGCAGGCCACCCTATAGTGTGTGCGTCGATTCCCCTTGAGTCTCGACTTGTCTCGACTTTGCTCGGCTGACGCGAGAGCTGACGCTCTCCAGTCGGCCTATATCAAAAGGACAAGCACGCGAAACGACTGAGAGAGGTATGGCGAGGCGGGCACAACATTACTTATGCCTCAGGTAAAGACCCGCTGCCTGTTATCATGGTGTGATTTTACATGTTCTGTCATACAAATTCAGTTTTATTACTAGTACATTCCTTTCTTCCTTTGTTGAAAATTTTACAACACGCTCCTTCATTACACTGTGGCCGCACGGCGCGACTTGGCATACGGAGAGGCAAAACGTGGCGCCAGTGCCCTTGACCGAATAGCGCTGCAGCTCCGAAACCGAAGCGGAAAGAGAAATACGAATTGAAACTGTCGACAGTGCCCTGTGTTGGCAGGCGGTCACCCGCCCAAGCACTGACAACGCCCAGCGTCGCGCAGTCGCGGTGATCGGACGAGAAACTGTGTGTTCAGCGTGCTGTGACCAGTGAAGTGTTTTAGCGCGTCCCGACACGTCGCGTTCCGGTCCCCTACCAGCTCCCACAACAATGTGACGATTTCTTTGTCACCATACTTCCCCGGGGAAATCGGCGTTGCCTTTTTGAAATAGTAAAATCGTAGTGGCCCGTGGGGGGATCGAACCCACGACCTTCGCGTTATTAGCACGACGCTCTAACCAACTGAGCTAACGGGCCTCGGTGCAGAGAGACTTCCATCGCTTCGCGGCAATTGCTGTGCGTATTGCCATGTAACATTTCTATGGCAGCAGCCCAACAGTGTACCAGCGTCTCTTCTCCCTTTATTCCGCTGCTCGTAGTAATTTCATTGCGTGCCCGTTTCTCTCGACAGTTTTCGGCTGACGTTTACGAACCAGTATCTATAATGCGAGGAGGACGTGAAACAGCATTTCGCACGGTCAAAACTTGTCGTGATTTGTTCCGAAAAAATTCCGTACCGGTACCGGGAATCGAACCCGGGCCTCCTGGGTGAAAGCCAGGTATCCTAGCCACTAGATCACACCGGACGCGCACACTTTTCTCGGGGTTTGCACCCCCTCCACTCGCTTTCCGTGTCGCACTTCCCTGTTTGCGAGCATCTTTTCGCGCGCCCATGGCGAGGCGCGCATGGCAAAAGTCACAATCCATTGCTTTTGGCCTCGTTGTTACAGGGGTAGGAGGAAAAGCAAAGCTGTAAATAGCAATATTTATTTACTTATTTCGCAAGTAAAGACCTGCTGCCTGTCATTATATTTCAGGTCGTACATTGTGTGACTTTACATGCTATATCATACGAAATTCAGTTTTGTTACTAGGACTTTTTTTCTTGAAAATTTTACAAAAGAACTGCACGTAGTAATAACGGGAAGTAAACATTTTCACGGTGAGTTGTTGAAGCCTTGTGGATAACAAACTACAAACTGTTTCGCTCCTTCGCAACCCCAGAGCCGTCAATTTAGCTGTGAACGAAAGTAAATTAAATGCCCCGGGTGAGGATCGAACTCACGACCTTAAGATTATGAGACTTACGCGCTGCCTACTGCGCTACCGAGGCAGGTGATCGCCACACCTTCTGGAATCTCGGTAAGTACCAAATACCAGTGGTAGAGAGTCTGCACTTCCTAACTCATTTTTTTCTGTTGCTACACGTGCATTCCCGGCGCGGCAGGCAACTTGCGATGCTAGGCCGACTCCAGTATGTACAATAGCACGCAAGCGTCCAAACGAGAAGTCGTGCGCGCTGCATGTTTGGTTGTTTCCACACGGAATCCCGCGGTTCATTCTCATGGCTCACGCACTTCGAGTGCGAAAGACACGCAGCTCCAGTATCGGAGAAAAAACAAAATGATGCATCGGCCGGGAATCGAACCCGGGCCGCCCGCGTGGCAGGCGAGCATTCTACCACTGAACCACCGATGCTCAGCTAGTTCACAGCTTCCTGGTGCTTTCCGCGGCAGACGTCTGAAGGGAAAGTGGGACTGCCGTCCAGCGCCGTCGCATCCTCCCGAGAGAATGCTACAAACGCTGAATCCTGCACTGCACTGCTTAAAAATGACGCCCGAACGCGATCGTCTAAGTACTGTTGCTTCGCACGCACGCGACGACTCTTGCCAAAGGACGCGAAATGTGCGTAGAGGCGCCGTCTGGATGCGCTCGCCTACCCCGTAATGCGCCTACTGCTACGACCACCTTCAGCCGCCGCCGGCAGGCGGGAAGCAGACACAGCGCGGCGTGCGCGGAAGAAAACCGTGCGGTGGTGGTGTAATGGTCAGCATAGTTGCCTTCCAAGCAGTTGATCCGGGTTCGATTCCCGGCCACCGCAGCCGGCTTTTTACTTTCGCGTATGAGTACTTTTGCCACGCGTCCTTAAATTAATGTTTCTTTCCCCCTCTTAGCCGCTGCAGGCCACCCTATAGTGTGTGCGTCGATTCCCCTTGAGTCTCGACTTGTCTCGACTGACGCGAGAGCTGACGCTCTCCAGTCGGCCTATATCAAAAGGACAAGCACGCGAAACGACTGAGAGAGGTATGGCGAGGCGGGCACAACATTACTTATGCCTCAGGTAAAGACCCGCTGCCTGTTATCATTGTGTGATTTTACATGTTCTGTCATACAAATTCCGTTTTATTACTAGTACATTCCTTTCTTTCTTCGTTGAAAATTTTACAACGCGCTCCTTCATTACACTGTGGCCGCACGGCGCGACTTGGCATTCCGAGAGGCAAAACGTGGCGCCAGTGCCCGTGACCGAATAGCGCTGCAGCTCCGAAACCGAAGAGGAAAGAGAAATACGAATTGAAACTGTCGACAGTGCCCTGTGTTCGCAGGCGGTCACCCGCCCAAGCACTGACAACGCCCAGCGTCGCGCAGTAGCGGTGATCGGACGAGAAACTGTGTGTTCAGCGTGCTGTGACCAGTGAAGTGTTTTAGCGCGTCCCGGTCCCCTAGCAGCTCCCACAACAATGTGACGATTTCTTTGTCACCATACTTCCCCGGGGAAATCGGCGTTGCCTTTTTGAAATAGTAAAATCGTAGTGGCCCGTGGGGGGATCGAACCCACGACCTTCGCGTTATTAGCACGACGCTCTAACCAACTGAGCTAACGGGCCTCGGTACAGAGAGACTTCCATCGCTTCGCGGCAATTGCTGTGCGTATTGCCATGTAACATTTCTATGGCAGCAGTCCAACAGTGTACCAGCGTCTCTTCTCCCTTTATTCCGCTGCTCGTAGTAATTTCATTGCGTGCCCGTTTCTCTCGACTGTTTTCGGCTGACGTTTACGAACCAGTAGCTATAATGCGAGGAGGACGTGAAACAGCATTTCGCACGGTCAAAACGTGTCGTGATTTGTTCCGAAAAAATTCCGTTCCGGTACCGGGAATCGAACCCGGGCCTCCTGGGTGAAAGCCAGGTATCCTAGCCACTAGACCACACCGGACGCGCGAACTTTTCTCGGGGTTTGCACCCCCTCCAATCGCTTTCCGTGTCGCACTTTCCCTGTTTGCGAGCATCTTTTGGCGCGCCCATGGCGAGGCGCGCATGGCAAAAGTCACAATCCATTGCTTTTGGCCTCGTTGTTACAGGGGTAGGAGGAAAAGCAAAGCTGTAAATAGCAATATTTATTTACTTATTTCGCAAGTAAAGACCCGCTGCCTGTCATTATATTTCAGGTCGTACATTGTGTGACTTTACATGCTATATCATACGAAATTCAGTTTTATTACTAGGACTTTTTTTCTTGAAAATTTTACAAAAGAACTGCACGTAGTAATAACGGGAAGTAAACATTTTCACGGTGAATTGTTGAAGCCTTGTGGATAACAAACTACAAACTGTTTCGCTCCTTCGCAACCCCAGAGCCGTCAATTTAGCTGTGAACGAAAGTAAATTAAATGCCCCGGGTGAGGATCGAACTCACGATCTTAAGATTATGAGACTTACGCGCTACCTACTGCGCTACCGAGGCAGGTGATCGCCACACCTTCTGGAATCTCGGTAAGTAGCAAATACCAGTGGTAGAGAGTCTGCACTTCCTGGCTCAGTTTTTTCTGTTACTACACGTGCATTCCCGGCGCGGCAGGCAACTTGCGATGCTTGGCCGACGCCAGTATGTACAATAGCACGCAAGCGTCCAAACGAGAAGTCGTGCGCGCTGCATGTTTGGTTGTTTCCACACGGAATCCCGCGGTTCATTCTCATGGCCCACGCACTTCGAGTGCGAAAGACACGCAGCTCCAGTATCGGAGAAAAAACAAAATGATGCATCGGCCGGGAATCGAACCCGGGCCGCCCGCGTGGCAGGCGAGCATTCTACCACTGAACCACCGATGCTCAGCTAGTTCACAGCTTCCTGGTGCTTTCCGCGGCAGACGTCTGAAGGGAAAGTGGGACTGCCGTCCAGCGCCGTCGCATCCTCCCGAGAGAATGCTACAAACGCTGAATCCTGCACTGCACTGCTTAAAAATGACGCCAGAACGCGATCGTCTAAGTACTGTTGCTTCGCACGCACGCGACGACTCTTGCCAAAGGACGCGAAATGTGCGTAGAGGCGCCGTCTGGATGCGCTCGCCTACCCCGTAATGCGCCTACTGCTACGACCACCTTCAGCCGCCGCCGACAGGCGGGAAGCAGACACAGCGCGGCGTGCGCGGAAGAAAACCGTGCGGTGGTGGTGTAATGGTCAGCATAGTTGCCTTCCAAGCAGTTGATCCGGGTTCGATTCCCGGCCACCGCAGCCGGCTTTTTACTTTCGCGTATGAGTACTTTTGCCACGCGTCCTTAAATTAATGTTTCTTCCCCCCTCTCAGCCGCTGCAGGCCACCCTATAGTGTGTGCGTCGATTCCCCTTGAGTCTCGACTTGTCTTGACTTTGCTCGGCTGACGCTCTCCAGTCGGCCTATATCAAAAGGACAAGCACGCGAAACGACTGAGAGAGGTATGGCGAGGCGGGCACAACATTACTTATGCCTCAGGTAAAGACCCGCTGCCTGTTATCATGGTGTGATTTTACATGTTCTGTCATACAAATTCAGTTTTATTACTAGTACATTCCTTTCTTCCTTTGTTGAAAATTTTACAACACGCTCCTTCATTACACTGTGGCCGCACGGCGCGACTTGGCATACGGAGAGGCAAAACGTGGCGCCAGTGCCCTTGACCGAATAGCGCTGCAGCTCCGAAACCGAAGCGGAAAGAGAAATACGAATTGAAACTGTCGACAGTGCCCTGTGTTGGCAGGCGGTCACCCGCCCAAGCACTGACAACGCCCAGCGTCGCGCAGTCGCGGTGATCGGACGAGAAACTGTGTGTTCAGCGTGCTGTGACCAGTGAAGTGTTTTAGCGCGTCCCGACACGTCGCGTTCCGGTCCCCTACCAGCTCCCACAACAATGTGACGATTTCTTTGTCACCATACTTCCCCGGGGAAATCGGCGTTGCCTTTTTGAAATAGTAAAATCGTAGTGGCCCGTGGGGGGATCGAACCCACGACCTTCGCGTTATTAGCACGACGCTCTAACCAACTGAGCTAACGGGCCTCGGTGCAGAGAGACTTCCATCGCTTCGCGGCAATTGCTGTGCGTATTGCCATGTAACATTTCTATGGCAGCAGCCCAACAGTGTACCAGCGTCTCTTCTCCCTTTATTCCGCTGCTCGTAGTAATTTCATTGCGTGCCCGTTTCTCTCGACAGTTTTCGGCTGACGTTTACGAACCAGTATCTATAATGCGAGGAGGACGTGAAACAGCATTTCGCACGGTCAAAACTTGTCGTGATTTGTTCCGAAAAAATTCCGTACCGGTACCGGGAATCGAACCCGGGCCTCCTGGGTGAAAGCCAGGTATCCTAGCCACTAGATCACACCGGACGCGCACACTTTTCTCGGGGTTTGCACCCCCTCCACTCGCTTTCCGTGTCGCACTTCCCTGTTTGCGAGCATCTTTTCGCGCGCCCATGGCGAGGCGCGCATGGCAAAAGTCACAATCCATTGCTTTTGGCCTCGTTGTTACAGGGGTAGGAGGAAAAGCAAAGCTGTAAATAGCAATATTTATTTACTTATTTCGCAAGTAAAGACCTGCTGCCTGTCATTATATTTCAGGTCGTACATTGTGTGACTTTACATGCTATATCATACGAAATTCAGTTTTGTTACTAGGACTTTTTTTCTTGAAAATTTTACAAAAGAACTGCACGTAGTAATAACGGGAAGTAAACATTTTCACGGTGAGTTGTTGAAGCCTTGTGGATAACAAACTACAAACTGTTTCGCTCCTTCGCAACCCCAGAGCCGTCAATTTAGCTGTGAACGAAAGTAAATTAAATGCCCCGGGTGAGGATCGAACTCACGACCTTAAGATTATGAGACTTACGCGCTGCCTACTGCGCTACCGAGGCAGGTGATCGCCACACCTTCTGGAATCTCGGTAAGTACCAAATACCAGTGGTAGAGAGTCTGCACTTCCTAACTCATTTTTTTCTGTTGCTACACGTGCATTCCCGGCGCGGCAGGCAACTTGCGATGCTAGGCCGACTCCAGTATGTACAATAGCACGCAAGCGTCCAAACGAGAAGTCGTGCGCGCTGCATGTTTGGTTGTTTCCACACGGAATCCCGCGGTTCATTCTCATGGCTCACGCACTTCGAGTGCGAAAGACACGCAGCTCCAGTATCGGAGAAAAAACAAAATGATGCATCGGCCGGGAATCGAACCCGGGCCGCCCGCGTGGCAGGCGAGCATTCTACCACTGAACCACCGATGCTCAGCTAGTGCGCACCTTCCTGGTGCTTTCCGCGGCAGACGTCTGAAGGGAAAGTGGGACTGCCGTCCAGCGCCGTCGCATCCTCCCGAGAGAATGCTACAAACGCTGAATCCTGCACTGCACTGCTTAAAAATGACGCCAGAACGCGATCGTCTAAGTACTGTTGCTTCGCACGCACGCGACGACTGTTGCCAAAGGACGCGAAATGTGCGTAGAGGCGCCGTCTGGATGCGCTCGCCTACCCCGTAATGCGCCTACTGCTACGACCACCTTCAGCCTTCGCCGACAGGCGGGAAGCAGACACAGCGCGGCGTGCGCGGAAGAAAACCGTGCGGTGGTGGTGTAATGGTCAGCATAGTTGCCTTCCAAGCAGTTGATCCGGGTTCGATTCCCGGCCACCGCAGCCGGCTTTTTACTTTCGCGTATGAGTACTTTTGCCACGCGTCCTTAAATTAATGTTTCTTCCCCCCTCTCAGCCGCTGCAGGCCACCCTATAGTGTGTGCGTCGATTCCCCTTGAGTCTCGACTTGTCTTGACTTTGCTCGGCTGACGCTCTCCAGTCGGCCTATATCAAAAGGACAAGCACGCGAAACGACTGAGAGAGGTATGGCGAGGCGGGCACAACATTACTTATGCCTCAGGTAAAGACCCGCTGCCTGTTATCATGGTGTGATTTTACATGTTCTGTCATACAAATTCAGTTTTATTACTAGTACATTCCTTTCTTCCTTTGTTGAAAATTTTACAACACGCTCCTTCATTACACTGTGGCCGCACGGCGCGACTTGGCATACGGAGAGGCAAAACGTGGCGCCAGTGCCCTTGACCGAATAGCGCTGCAGCTCCGAAACCGAAGCGGAAAGAGAAATACGAATTGAAACTGTCGACAGTGCCCTGTGTTGGCAGGCGGTCACCCGCCCAAGCACTGACAACGCCCAGCGTCGCGCAGTCGCGGTGATCGGACGAGAAACTGTGTGTTCAGCGTGCTGTGACCAGTGAAGTGTTTTAGCGCGTCCCGACACGTCGCGTTCCGGTCCCCTACCAGCTCCCACAACAATGTGACGATTTCTTTGTCACCATACTTCCCCGGGGAAATCGGCGTTGCCTTTTTGAAATAGTAAAATCGTAGTGGCCCGTGGGGGGATCGAACCCACGACCTTCGCGTTATTAGCACGACGCTCTAACCAACTGAGCTAACGGGCCTCGGTGCAGAGAGACTTCCATCGCTTCGCGGCAATTGCTGTGCGTATTGCCATGTAACATTTCTATGGCAGCAGCCCAACAGTGTACCAGCGTCTCTTCTCCCTTTATTCCGCTGCTCGTAGTAATTTCATTGCGTGCCCGTTTCTCTCGACAGTTTTCGGCTGACGTTTACGAACCAGTATCTATAATGCGAGGAGGACGTGAAACAGCATTTCGCACGGTCAAAACTTGTCGTGATTTGTTCCGAAAAAATTCCGTACCGGTACCGGGAATCGAACCCGGGCCTCCTGGGTGAAAGCCAGGTATCCTAGCCACTAGATCACACCGGACGCGCACACTTTTCTCGGGGTTTGCACCCCCTCCACTCGCTTTCCGTGTCGCACTTCCCTGTTTGCGAGCATCTTTTCGCGCGCCCATGGCGAGGCGCGCATGGCAAAAGTCACAATCCATTGCTTTTGGCCTCGTTGTTACAGGGGTAGGAGGAAAAGCAAAGCTGTAAATAGCAATATTTATTTACTTATTTCGCAAGTAAAGACCTGCTGCCTGTCATTATATTTCAGGTCGTACATTGTGTGACTTTACATGCTATATCATACGAAATTCAGTTTTGTTACTAGGACTTTTTTTCTTGAAAATTTTACAAAAGAACTGCACGTAGTAATAACGGGAAGTAAACATTTTCACGGTGAGTTGTTGAAGCCTTGTGGATAACAAACTACAAACTGTTTCGCTCCTTCGCAACCCCAGAGCCGTCAATTTAGCTGTGAACGAAAGTAAATTAAATGCCCCGGGTGAGGATCGAACTCACGACCTTAAGATTATGAGACTTACGCGCTGCCTACTGCGCTACCGAGGCAGGTGATCGCCACACCTTCTGGAATCTCGGTAAGTACCAAATACCAGTGGTAGAGAGTCTGCACTTCCTAACTCATTTTTTTCTGTTGCTACACGTGCATTCCCGGCGCGGCAGGCAACTTGCGATGCTAGGCCGACTCCAGTATGTACAATAGCACGCAAGCGTCCAAACGAGAAGTTGTGCGCGCTGCATGTTTGGTTGTTTCCACACGGAATCCCGCGGTTCATTCTCATGGCTCACGCACTTCGAGTGCGAAAGACACGCAGCTCCAGTATCGGAGAAAAAACAAAATGATGCATCGGCCGGGAATCGAACCCGGGCCGCCCGCGTGGCAGGCGAGCATTCTACCACTGAACCACCGATGCTCAGCTAGTGCGCACCTTCCTGGTGCTTTCCGCGGCAGACGTCTGAAGGGAAAGTGGGACTGCCGTCCAGCGCCGTCGCATCCTCCCGAGAGAATGCTACAAACGCTGAATCCTGCACTGCACTGCTTAAAAATGACGCCAGAACGCGATCGTCTAAGTACTGTTGCTTCGCACGCACGCGACGACTGTTGCCAAAGGACGCGAAATGTGCGTAGAGGCGCCGTCTGGATGCGCTCGCCTACCCCGTAATGCGCCTACTGCTACGACCACCTTCAGCCTTCGCCGACAGGCGGGAAGCAGACACAGCGCGGCGTGCGCGGAAGAAAACCGTGCGGTGGTGGTGTAATGGTCAGCATAGTTGCCTTCCAAGCAGTTGATCCGGGTTCGATTCCCGGCCACCGCAGCCGGCTTTTTACTTTCGCGTATGAGTACTTTTGCCACGCGTCCTTAAATTAATGTTTCTTCCCCCCTCTCAGCCGCTGCAGGCCACCCTATAGTGTGTGCGTCGATTCCCCTTGAGTCTCGACTTGTCTCGACTTTGCTCGGCTGACGCGAGAGCTGACGCTCTCCAGTCGGCCTATATCAAAAGGACAAGCACGCGAAACGACTGAGAGAGGTATGGCGAGGCGGGCACAACATTACTTATGCCTCAGGTAAAGACCCGCTGCCTGTTATCATGGTGTGATTTTACATGTTCTGTCATACAAATTCAGTTTTATTACTAGTACATTCCTTTCTTCCTTTGTTGAAAATTTTACAACACGCTCCTTCATTACACTGTGGCCGCACGGCGCGACTTGGCATACGGAGAGGCAAAACGTGGCGCCAGTGCCCTTGACCGAATAGCGCTGCAGCTCCGAAACCGAAGCGGAAAGAGAAATACGAATTGAAACTGTCGACAGTGCCCTGTGTTGGCAGGCGGTCACCCGCCCAAGCACTGACAACGCCCAGCGTCGCGCAGTCGCGGTGATCGGACGAGAAACTGTGTGTTCAGCGTGCTGTGACCAGTGAAGTGTTTTAGCGCGTCCCGACACGTCGCGTTCCGGTCCCCTACCAGCTCCCACAACAATGTGACGATTTCTTTGTCACCATACTTCCCCGGGGAAATCGGCGTTGCCTTTTTGAAATAGTAAAATCGTAGTGGCCCGTGGGGGGATCGAACCCACGACCTTCGCGTTATTAGCACGACGCTCTAACCAACTGAGCTAACGGGCCTCGGTGCAGAGAGACTTCCATCGCTTCGCGGCAATTGCTGTGCGTATTGCCATGTAACATTTCTATGGCAGCAGCCCAACAGTGTACCAGCGTCTCTTCTCCCTTTATTCCGCTGCTCGTAGTAATTTCATTGCGTGCCCGTTTCTCTCGACAGTTTTCGGCTGACGTTTACGAACCAGTATCTATAATGCGAGGAGGACGTGAAACAGCATTTCGCACGGTCAAAACTTGTCGTGATTTGTTCCGAAAAAATTCCGTACCGGTACCGGGAATCGAACCCGGGCCTCCTGGGTGAAAGCCAGGTATCCTAGCCACTAGATCACACCGGACGCGCACACTTTTCTCGGGGTTTGCACCCCCTCCACTCGCTTTCCGTGTCGCACTTCCCTGTTTGCGAGCATCTTTTCGCGCGCCCATGGCGAGGCGCGCATGGCAAAAGTCACAATCCATTGCTTTTGGCCTCGTTGTTACAGGGGTAGGAGGAAAAGCAAAGCTGTAAATAGCAATATTTATTTACTTATTTCGCAAGTAAAGACCTGCTGCCTGTCATTATATTTCAGGTCGTACATTGTGTGACTTTACATGCTATATCATACGAAATTCAGTTTTGTTACTAGGACTTTTTTTCTTGAAAATTTTACAAAAGAACTGCACGTAGTAATAACGGGAAGTAAACATTTTCACGGTGAGTTGTTGAAGCCTTGTGGATAACAAACTACAAACTGTTTCGCTCCTTCGCAACCCCAGAGCCGTCAATTTAGCTGTGAACGAAAGTAAATTAAATGCCCCGGGTGAGGATCGAACTCACGACCTTAAGATTATGAGACTTACGCGCTGCCTACTGCGCTACCGAGGCAGGTGATCGCCACACCTTCTGGAATCTCGGTAAGTACCAAATACCAGTGGTAGAGAGTCTGCACTTCCTAACTCATTTTTTTCTGTTGCTACACGTGCATTCCCGGCGCGGCAGGCAACTTGCGATGCTAGGCCGACTCCAGTATGTACAATAGCACGCAAGCGTCCAAACGAGAAGTTGTGCGCGCTGCATGTTTGGTTGTTTCCACACGGAATCCCGCGGTTCATTCTCATGGCTCACGCACTTCGAGTGCGAAAGACACGCAGCTCCAGTATCGGAGAAAAAACAAAATGATGCATCGGCCGGGAATCGAACCCGGGCCGCCCGCGTGGCAGGCGAGCATTCTACCACTGAACCACCGATGCTCAGCTAGTGCGCACCTTCCTGGTGCTTTCCGCGGCAGACGTCTGAAGGGAAAGTGGGACTGCCGTCCAGCGCCGTCGCATCCTCCCGAGAGAATGCTACAAACGCTGAATCCTGCACTGCACTGCTTAAAAATGACGCCAGAACGCGATCGTCTAAGTACTGTTGCTTCGCACGCACGCGACGACTGTTGCCAAAGGACGCGAAATGTGCGTAGAGGCGCCGTCTGGATGCGCTCGCCTACCCCGTAATGCGCCTACTGCTACGACCACCTTCAGCCTTCGCCGACAGGCGGGAAGCAGACACAGCGCGGCGTGCGCGGAAGAAAACCGTGCGGTGGTGGTGTAATGGTCAGCATAGTTGCCTTCCAAGCAGTTGATCCGGGTTCGATTCCCGGCCACCGCAGCCGGCTTTTTACTTTCGCGTATGAGTACTTTTGCCACGCGTCCTTAAATTAATGTTTCTTCCCCCCTCTCAGCCGCTGCAGGCCACCCTATAGTGTGTGCGTCGATTCCCCTTGAGTCTCGACTTGTCTTGACTTTGCTCGGCTGACGCTCTCCAGTCGGCCTATATCAAAAGGACAAGCACGCGAAACGACTGAGAGAGGTATGGCGAGGCGGGCACAACATTACTTATGCCTCAGGTAAAGACCCGCTGCCTGTTATCATGGTGTGATTTTACATGTTCTGTCATACAAATTCAGTTTTATTACTAGTACATTCCTTTCTTCCTTTGTTGAAAATTTTACAACACGCTCCTTCATTACACTGTGGCCGCACGGCGCGACTTGGCATACGGAGAGGCAAAACGTGGCGCCAGTGCCCTTGACCGAATAGCGCTGCAGCTCCGAAACCGAAGCGGAAAGAGAAATACGAATTGAAACTGTCGACAGTGCCCTGTGTTGGCAGGCGGTCACCCGCCCAAGCACTGACAACGCCCAGCGTCGCGCAGTCGCGGTGATCGGACGAGAAACTGTGTGTTCAGCGTGCTGTGACCAGTGAAGTGTTTTAGCGCGTCCCGACACGTCGCGTTCCGGTCCCCTACCAGCTCCCACAACAATGTGACGATTTCTTTGTCACCATACTTCCCCGGGGAAATCGGCGTTGCCTTTTTGAAATAGTAAAATCGTAGTGGCCCGTGGGGGGATCGAACCCACGACCTTCGCGTTATTAGCACGACGCTCTAACCAACTGAGCTAACGGGCCTCGGTGCAGAGAGACTTCCATCGCTTCGCGGCAATTGCTGTGCGTATTGCCATGTAACATTTCTATGGCAGCAGCCCAACAGTGTACCAGCGTCTCTTCTCCCTTTATTCCGCTGCTCGTAGTAATTTCATTGCGTGCCCGTTTCTCTCGACAGTTTTCGGCTGACGTTTACGAACCAGTATCTATAATGCGAGGAGGACGTGAAACAGCATTTCGCACGGTCAAAACTTGTCGTGATTTGTTCCGAAAAAATTCCGTACCGGTACCGGGAATCGAACCCGGGCCTCCTGGGTGAAAGCCAGGTATCCTAGCCACTAGATCACACCGGACGCGCACACTTTTCTCGGGGTTTGCACCCCCTCCACTCGCTTTCCGTGTCGCACTTCCCTGTTTGCGAGCATCTTTTCGCGCGCCCATGGCGAGGCGCGCATGGCAAAAGTCACAATCCATTGCTTTTGGCCTCGTTGTTACAGGGGTAGGAGGAAAAGCAAAGCTGTAAATAGCAATATTTATTTACTTATTTCGCAAGTAAAGACCTGCTGCCTGTCATTATATTTCAGGTCGTACATTGTGTGACTTTACATGCTATATCATAAGAAATTCAGTTTTGTTACTAGGACTTTTTTTCTTGAAAATTTTACAAAAGAACTGCACGTAGTAATAACGGGAAGTAAACATTTTCACGGTGAGTTGTTGAAGCCTTGTGGATAACAAACTACAAACTGTTTCGCTCCTTCGCAACCCCAGAGCCGTCAATTTAGCTGTGAACGAAAGTAAATTAAATGCCCCGGGTGAGGATCGAACTCACGACCTTAAGATTATGAGACTTACGCGCTGCCTACTGCGCTACCGAGGCAGGTGATCGCCACACCTTCTGGAATCTCGGTAAGTACCAAATACCAGTGGTAGAGAGTCTGCACTTCCTAACTCATTTTTTTCTGTTGCTACACGTGCATTCCCGGCGCGGCAGGCAACTTGCGATGCTAGGCCGACTCCAGTATGTACAATAGCACGCAAGCGTCCAAACGAGAAGTCGTGCGCGCTGCATGTTTGGTTGTTTCCACACGGAATCCCGCGGTTCATTCTCATGGCTCACGCACTTCGAGTGCGAAAGACACGCAGCTCCAGTATCGGAGAAAAAACAAAATGATGCATCGGCCGGGAATCGAACCCGGGCCGCCCGCGTGGCAGGCGAGCATTCTACCACTGAACCACCGATGCTCAGCTAGTGCGCACCTTCCTGGTGCTTTCCGCGGCAGACGTCTGAAGGGAAAGTGGGACTGCCGTCCAGCGACGTCGCATCCTCCCGAGAGAATGCTACAAACGCTGAACGAACGCGATCGTCTAAGTACTGTTGCTTCGCACGCACGCGACGACTCTTGCCAAAGGACGCGAAATGTGCGTAGAGGCGCCGTCTGGATGCGCTCGCCTACCCCGTAATGCGCCTACTGCTACGACCACCTTCAGCCGCCGCCGACAGGCGGGAAGCAGACACAGCGCGGCGTGCGCGGAAGAAAACCGTGCGGTGGTGGTGTAATGGTCAGCATAGTTGCCTTCCAAGCAGTTGATCCGGGTTCGATTCCCGGCCACCGCAGCCGGCTTTTTACTTTCGCGTATGAGTACTTTTGCCACGCGTCCTTAAATTAATGTTTCTTTCCCCCTCTTAGCCGCTGCAGGCCACCCTATAGTGTGTGCGTCGATTCCCCTTGAGTCTCGACTTGTCTCGACTTTGCTCGGCTGACGCGAGAGCTGACGCTCTCCAGTCGGCCTATATCAAAAGGACAAGCACGCGAAACGACTGAGAGAGGTATGGCGAGGCGGGCACAACATTACTTATGCCTCAGGTAAAGACCCGCTGCCTGTTATCATTGTGTGATTTTACATGTTCTGTCATACAAATTCCGTTTTATTACTAGTACATTCCTTTCTTTCTTCGTTGAAAATTTTACAACGCGCTCCTTCATTACACTGTGGCCGCACGGCGCGACTTGGCATTCCGAGAGGCAAAACGTGGCGCCAGTGCCCGTGACCGAATAGCGCTGCAGCTCCGAAACCGAAGAGGAAAGAGAAATACGAATTGAAACTGTCGACAGTGCCCTGTGTTCGCAGGCGGTCACCCGCCCAAGCACTGACAACGCCCAGCGTCGCGCAGTAGCGGTGATCGGACGAGAAACTGTGTGTTCAGCGTGCTGTGACCAGTGAAGTGTTTTAGCGCGTCCCGGTCCCCTAGCAGCTCCCACAACAATGTGACGATTTCTTTGTCACCATACTTCCCCGGGGAAATCGGCGTTGCCTTTTTGAAATAGTAAAATCGTAGTGGCCCGTGGGGGGATCGAACCCACGACCTTCGCGTTATTAGCACGACGCTCTAACCAACTGAGCTAACGGGCCTCGGTACAGAGAGACTTCCATCGCTTCGCGGCAATTGCTGTGCGTATTGCCATGTAACATTTCTATGGCAGCAGTCCAACAGTGTACCAGCGTCTCTTCTCCCTTTATTCCGCTGCTCGTAGTAATTTCATTGCGTGCCCGTTTCTCTCGACTGTTTTCGGCTGACGTTTACGAACCAGTAGCTATAATGCGAGGAGGACGTGAAACAGCATTTCGCACGGTCAAAACGTGTCGTGATTTGTTCCGAAAAAATTCCGTTCCGGTACCGGGAATCGAACCCGGGCCTCCTGGGTGAAAGCCAGGTATCCTAGCCACTAGACCACACCGGACGCGCGAACTTTTCTCGGGGTTTGCACCCCCTCCAATCGCTTTCCGTGTCGCACTTTCCCTGTTTGCGAGCATCTTTTGGCGCGCCCATGGCGAGGCGCGCATGGCAAAAGTCACAATCCATTGCTTTTGGCCTCGTTGTTACAGGGGTAGGAGGAAAAGCAAAGCTGTAAATAGCAATATTTATTTACTTATTTCGCAAGTAAAGACCCGCTGCCTGTCATTATATTTCAGGTCGTACATTGTGTGACTTTACATGCTATATCATACGAAATTCAGTTTTATTACTAGGACTTTTTTTCTTGAAAATTTTACAAAAGAACTGCACGTAGTAATAACGGGAAGTAAACATTTTCACGGTGAATTGTTGAAGCCTTGTGGATAACAAACTACAAACTGTTTCGCTCCTTCGCAACCCCAGAGCCGTCAATTTAGCTGTGAACGAAAGTAAATTAAATGCCCCGGGTGAGGATCGAACTCACGACCTTAAGATTATGAGACTTACGCGCTACCTACTGCGCTACCGAGGCAGGTGATCGCCACACCTTCTGGAATCTCGGTAAGTAGCAAATACCAGTGGTAGAGAGTCTGCACTTCCTGGCTCAGTTTTTTCGGTTACTACACGTGCATTCCCGGCGCGGCAGGCAACTTGCGATGCTTGGCCGACGCCAGTATGTACAATAGCACGCAAGCGTCCAAACGAGAAGTCGTGCGCGCTGCATGTTTGGTTGTTTCCACACGGAATCCCGCGGTTCATTCTCATGGCCCACGCACTTCGAGTGCGAAAGACACGCAGCTCCAGTATCGGAGAAAAAACAAAATGATGCATCGGCCGGGAATCGAACCCGGGCCGCCCGCGTGGCAGGCGAGCATTCTACCACTGAACCACCGATGCTCAGCTAGTTCACAGCTTCCTGGTGCTTTCCGCGGCAGACGTCTGAAGGGAAAGTGGGACTGCCGTCCAGCGCCGTCGCATCCTCCCGAGAGAATGCTACAAACGCTGAATCCTGCACTGCACTGCTTAAAAATGACGCCCGAACGCGATCGTCTAAGTACTGTTGCTTCGCACGCACGCGACGACTCTTGCCAAAGGACGCGAAATGTGCGTAGAGGCGCCGTCTGGATGCGCTCGCCTACCCCGTAATGCGCCTACTGCTACGACCACCTTCAGCCGCCGCCGACAGGCGGGAAGCAGACACAGCGCGGCGTGCGCGGAAGAAAACCGTGCGGTGGTGGTGTAATGGTCAGCATAGTTGCCTTCCAAGCAGTTGATCCGGGTTCGATTCCCGGCCACCGCAGCCGGCTTTTTACTTTCGCGTATGAGTACTTTTGCCACGCGTCCTTAAATTAATGTTTCTTTCCCCCTCTTAGCCGCTGCAGGCCACCCTATAGTGTGTGCGTCGATTCCCCTTGAGTCTCGACTTGTCTCGACTTTGCTCGGCTGACGCGAGAGCTGACGCTCTCCAGTCGGCCTATATCAAAAGGACAAGCACGCGAAACGACTGAGAGAGGTATGGCGAGGCGGGCACAACATTACTTATGCCTCAGGTAAAGACCCGCTGCCTGTTATCATTGTGTGATTTTACATGTTCTGTCATACAAATTCCGTTTTATTACTAGTACATTCCTTTCTTTCTTCGTTGAAAATTTTACAACGCGCTCCTTCATTACACTGTGGCCGCACGGCGCGACTTGGCATTCCGAGAGGCAAAACGTGGCGCCAGTGCCCGTGACCGAATAGCGCTGCAGCTCCGAAACCGAAGAGGAAAGAGAAATACGAATTGAAACTGTCGACAGTGCCCTGTGTTCGCAGGCGGTCACCCGCCCAAGCACTGACAACGCCCAGCGTCGCGCAGTAGCGGTGATCGGACGAGAAACTGTGTGTTCAGCGTGCTGTGACCAGTGAAGTGTTTTAGCGCGTCCCGGTCCCCTAGCAGCTCCCACAACAATGTGACGATTTCTTTGTCACCATACTTCCCCGGGGAAATCGGCGTTGCCTTTTTGAAATAGTAAAATCGTAGTGGCCCGTGGGGGGATCGAACCCACGACCTTCGCGTTATTAGCACGACGCTCTAACCAACTGAGCTAACGGGCCTCGGTACAGAGAGACTTCCATCGCTTCGCGGCAATTGCTGTGCGTATTGCCATGTAACATTTCTATGGCAGCAGTCCAACAGTGTACCAGCGTCTCTTCTCCCTTTATTCCGCTGCTCGTAGTAATTTCATTGCGTGCCCGTTTCTCTCGACTGTTTTCGGCTGACGTTTACGAACCAGTAGCTATAATGCGAGGAGGACGTGAAACAGCATTTCGCACGGTCAAAACGTGTCGTGATTTGTTCCGAAAAAATTCCGTGCCGGTACCGGGAATCGAACCCGGGCCTCCTGGGTGAAAGCCAGGTATCCTAGCCACTAGACCACACCGGACGCGCGAACTTTTCTCGGGGTTTGCACCCCCTCCAATCGCTTTCCGTGTCGCACTTTCCCTGTTTGCGAGCATCTTTTGGCGCGCCCATGGCGAGGCGCGCATGGCAAAAGTCACAATCCATTGCTTTTGGCCTCGTTGTTACAGGGGTAGGAGGAAAAGCAAAGCTGTAAATAGCAATATTTATTTACTTATTTCGCAAGTAAAGACCCGCTGCCTGTCATTATATTTCAGGTCGTACATTGTGTGACTTTACATGCTATATCATACGAAATTCAGTTTTATTACTAGGACTTTTTTTCTTGAAAATTTTACAAAAGAACTGCACGTAGTAATAACGGGAAGTAAACATTTTCACGGTGAATTGTTGAAGCCTTGTGGATAACAAACTACAAACTGTTTCGCTCCTTCGCAACCCCAGAGCCGTCAATTTAGCTGTGAACGAAAGTAAATTAAATGCCCCGGGTGAGGATCGAACTCACGACCTTAAGATTATGAGACTTACGCGCTACCTACTGCGCTACCGAGGCAGGTGATCGCCACACCTTCTGGAATCTCGGTAAGTAGCAAATACCAGTGGTAGAGAGTCTGCACTTCCTGGCTCAGTTTTTTCTGTTACTACACGTGCATTCCCGGCGCGGCAGGCAACTTGCGATGCTTGGCCGACGCCAGTATGTACAATAGCACGCAAGCGTCCAAACGAGAAGTCGTGCGCGCTGCATGTTTGGTTGTTTCCACACGGAATCCCGCGGTTCATTCTCATGGCCCACGCACTTCGAGTGCGAAAGACACGCAGCTCCAGTATCGGAGAAAAAACAAAATGATGCATCGGCCGGGAATCGAACCCGGGCCGCCCGCGTGGCAGGCGAGCATTCTACCACTGAACCACCGATGCTCAGCTAGTTCACAGCTTCCTGGTGCTTTCCGCGGCAGACGTCTGAAGGGAAAGTGGGACTGCCGTCCAGCGCCGTCGCATCCTCCCGAGAGAATGCTACAAACGCTGAATCCTGCACTGCACTGCTTAAAAATGACGCCCGAACGCGATCGTCTAAGTACTGTTGCTTCGCACGCACGCGACGACTCTTGCCAAAGGACGCGAAATGTGCGTAGAGGCGCCGTCTGGATGCGCTCGCCTACCCCGTAATGCGCCTACTGCTACGACCACCTTCAGCCGCCGCCGACAGGCGGGAAGCAGACACAGCGCGGCGTGCGCGGAAGAAAACCGTGCGGTGGTGGTGTAATGGTCAGCATAGTTGCCTTCCAAGCAGTTGATCCGGGTTCGATTCCCGGCCACCGCAGCCGGCTTTTTACTTTCGCGTATGAGTACTTTTGCCACGCGTCCTTAAATTAATGTTTCTTTCCCCCTCTTAGCCGCTGCAGGCCACCCTATAGTGTGTGCGTCGATTCCCCTTGAGTCTCGACTTGTCTCGACTTTGCTCGGCTGACGCGAGAGCTGACGCTCTCCAGTCGGCCTATATCAAAAGGACAAGCACGCGAAACGACTGAGAGAGGTATGGCGAGGCGGGCACAACATTACTTATGCCTCAGGTAAAGACCCGCTGCCTGTTATCATTGTGTGATTTTACATGTTCTGTCATACAAATTCCGTTTTATTACTAGTACATTCCTTTCTTTCTTCGTTGAAAATTTTACAACGCGCTCCTTCATTACACTGTGGCCGCACGGCGCGACTTGGCATTCCGAGAGGCAAAACGTGGCGCCAGTGCCCGTGACCGAATAGCGCTGCAGCTCCGAAACCGAAGAGGAAAGAGAAATACGAATTGAAACTGTCGACAGTGCCCTGTGTTCGCAGGCGGTCACCCGCCCAAGCACTGACAACGCCCAGCGTCGCGCAGTAGCGGTGATCGGACGAGAAACTGTGTGTTCAGCGTGCTGTGACCAGTGAAGTGTTTTAGCGCGTCCCGGTCCCCTAGCAGCTCCCACAACAATGTGACGATTTCTTTGTCACCATACTTCCCCGGGGAAATCGGCGTTGCCTTTTTGAAATAGTAAAATCGTAGTGGCCCGTGGGGGGATCGAACCCACGACCTTCGCGTTATTAGCACGACGCTCTAACCAACTGAGCTAACGGGCCTCGGTACAGAGAGACTTCCATCGCTTCGCGGCAATTGCTGTGCGTATTGCCATGTAACATTTCTATGGCAGCAGTCCAACAGTGTACCAGCGTCTCTTCTCCCTTTATTCCGCTGCTCGTAGTAATTTCATTGCGTGCCCGTTTCTCTCGACTGTTTTCGGCTGACGTTTACGAACCAGTAGCTATAATGCGAGGAGGACGTGAAACAGCATTTCGCACGGTCAAAACGTGTCGTGATTTGTTCCGAAAAAATTCCGTTCCGGTACCGGGAATCGAACCCGGGCCTCCTGGGTGAAAGCCAGGTATCCTAGCCACTAGACCACACCGGACGCGCGAACTTTTCTCGGGGTTTGCACCCCCTCCAATCGCTTTCCGTGTCGCACTTTCCCTGTTTGCGAGCATCTTTTGGCGCGCCCATGGCGAGGCGCGCATGGCAAAAGTCACAATCCATTGCTTTTGGCCTCGTTGTTACAGGGGTAGGAGGAAAAGCAAAGCTGTAAATAGCAATATTTATTTACTTATTTCGCAAGTAAAGACCCGCTGCCTGTCATTATATTTCAGGTCGTACATTGTGTGACTTTACATGCTATATCATACGAAATTCAGTTTTATTACTAGGACTTTTTTTCTTGAAAATTTTACAAAAGAACTGCACGTAGTAATAACGGGAAGTAAACATTTTCACGGTGAATTGTTGAAGCCTTGTGGATAACAAACTACAAACTGTTTCGCTCCTTCGCAACCCCAGAGCCGTCAATTTAGCTGTGAACGAAAGTAAATTAAATGCCCCGGGTGAGGATCGAACTCACGACCTTAAGATTATGAGACTTACGCGCTACCTACTGCGCTACCGAGGCAGGTGATCGCCACACCTTCTGGAATCTCGGTAAGTAGCAAATACCAGTGGTAGAGAGTCTGCACTTCCTGGCTCAGTTTTTTCTGTTACTACACGTGCATTCCCGGCGCGGCAGGCAACTTGCGATGCTTGGCCGACGCCAGTATGTACAATAGCACGCAAGCGTCCAAACGAGAAGTCGTGCGCGCTGCATGTTTGGTTGTTTCCACACGGAATCCCGCGGTTCATTCTCATGGCCCACGCACTTCGAGTGCGAAAGACACGCAGCTCCAGTATCGGAGAAAAAACAAAATGATGCATCGGCCGGGAATCGAACCCGGGCCGCCCGCGTGGCAGGCGAGCATTCTACCACTGAACCACCGATGCTCAGCTAGTTCACAGCTTCCTGGTGCTTTCCGCGGCAGACGTCTGAAGGGAAAGTGGGACTGCCGTCCAGCGCCGTCGCATCCTCCCGAGAGAATGCTACAAACGCTGAATCCTGCACTGCACTGCTTAAAAATGACGCCCGAACGCGATCGTCTAAGTACTGTTGCTTCGCACGCACGCGACGACTCTTGCCAAAGGACGCGAAATGTGCGTAGAGGCGCCGTCTGGATGCGCTCGCCTACCCCGTAATGCGCCTACTGCTACGACCACCTTCAGCCGCCGCCGACAGGCGGGAAGCAGACACAGCGCGGCGTGCGCGGAAGAAAACCGTGCGGTGGTGGTGTAATGGTCAGCATAGTTGCCTTCCAAGCAGTTGATCCGGGTTCGATTCCCGGCCACCGCAGCCGGCTTTTTACTTTCGCGTATGAGTACTTTTGCCACGCGTCCTTAAATTAATGTTTCTTTCCCCCTCTTAGCCGCTGCAGGCCACCCTATAGTGTGTGCGTCGATTCCCCTTGAGTCTCGACTTGTCTCGACTTTGCTCGGCTGACGCGAGAGCTGACGCTCTCCAGTCGGCCTATATCAAAAGGACAAGCACGCGAAACGACTGAGAGAGGTATGGCGAGGCGGGCACAACATTACTTATGCCTCAGGTAAAGACCCGCTGCCTGTTATCATTGTGTGATTTTACATGTTCTGTCATACAAATTCCGTTTTATTACTAGTACATTCCTTTCTTTCTTCGTTGAAAATTTTACAACGCGCTCCTTCATTACACTGTGGCCGCACGGCGCGACTTGGCATTCCGAGAGGCAAAACGTGGCGCCAGTGCCCGTGACCGAATAGCGCTGCAGCTCCGAAACCGAAGAGGAAAGAGAAATACGAATTGAAACTGTCGACAGTGCCCTGTGTTCGCAGGCGGTCACCCGCCCAAGCACTGACAACGCCCAGCGTCGCGCAGTAGCGGTGATCGGACGAGAAACTGTGTGTTCAGCGTGCTGTGACCAGTGAAGTGTTTTAGCGCGTCCCGGTCCCCTAGCAGCTCCCACAACAATGTGACGATTTCTTTGTCACCATACTTCCCCGGGGAAATCGGCGTTGCCTTTTTGAAATAGTAAAATCGTAGTGGCCCGTGGGGGGATCGAACCCACGACCTTCGCGTTATTAGCACGACGCTCTAACCAACTGAGCTAACGGGCCTCGGTACAGAGAGACTTCCATCGCTTCGCGGCAATTGCTGTGCGTATTGCCATGTAACATTTCTATGGCAGCAGTCCAACAGTGTACCAGCGTCTCTTCTCCCTTTATTCCGCTGCTCGTAGTAATTTCATTGCGTGCCCGTTTCTCTCGACTGTTTTCGGCTGACGTTTACGAACCAGTAGCTATAATGCGAGGAGGACGTGAAACAGCATTTCGCACGGTCAAAACGTGTCGTGATTTGTTCCGAAAAAATTCCGTTCCGGTACCGGGAATCGAACCCGGGCCTCCTGGGTGAAAGCCAGGTATCCTAGCCACTAGACCACACCGGACGCGCGAACTTTTCTCGGGGTTTGCACCCCCTCCAATCGCTTTCCGTGTCGCACTTTCCCTGTTTGCGAGCATCTTTTGGCGCGCCCATGGCGAGGCGCGCATGGCAAAAGTCACAATCCATTGCTTTTGGCCTCGTTGTTACAGGGGTAGGAGGAAAAGCAAAGCTGTAAATAGCAATATTTATTTACTTATTTCGCAAGTAAAGACCCGCTGCCTGTCATTATATTTCAGGTCGTACATTGTGTGACTTTACATGCTATATCATACGAAATTCAGTTTTATTACTAGGACTTTTTTTCTTGAAAATTTTACAAAAGAACTGCACGTAGTAATAACGGGAAGTAAACATTTTCACGGTGAATTGTTGAAGCCTTGTGGATAACAAACTACAAACTGTTTCGCTCCTTCGCAACCCCAGAGCCGTCAATTTAGCTGTGAACGAAAGTAAATTAAATGCCCCGGGTGAGGATCGAACTCACGACCTTAAGATTATGAGACTTACGCGCTACCTACTGCGCTACCGAGGCAGGTGATCGCCACACCTTCTGGAATCTCGGTAAGTAGCAAATACCAGTGGTAGAGAGTCTGCACTTCCTGGCTCAGTTTTTTCTGTTACTACACGTGCATTCCCGGCGCGGCAGGCAACTTGCGATGCTTGGCCGACGCCAGTATGTACAATAGCACGCAAGCGTCCAAACGAGAAGTCGTGCGCGCTGCATGTTTGGTTGTTTCCACACGGAATCCCGCGGTTCATTCTCATGGCCCACGCACTTCGAGTGCGAAAGACACGCAGCTCCAGTATCGGAGAAAAAACAAAATGATGCATCGGCCGGGAATCGAACCCGGGCCGCCCGCGTGGCAGGCGAGCATTCTACCACTGAACCACCGATGCTCAGCTAGTTCACAGCTTCCTGGTGCTTTCCGCGGCAGACGTCTGAAGGGAAAGTGGGACTGCCGTCCAGCGCCGTCGCATCCTCCCGAGAGAATGCTACAAACGCTGAATCCTGCACTGCACTGCTTAAAAATGACGCCCGAACGCGATCGTCTAAGTACTGTTGCTTCGCACGCACGCGACGACTCTTGCCAAAGGACGCGAAATGTGCGTAGAGGCGCCGTCTGGATGCGCTCGCCTACCCCGTAATGCGCCTACTGCTACGACCACCTTCAGCCGCCGCCGACAGGCGGGAAGCAGACACAGCGCGGCGTGCGCGGAAGAAAACCGTGCGGTGGTGGTGTAATGGTCAGCATAGTTGCCTTCCAAGCAGTTGATCCGGGTTCGATTCCCGGCCACCGCAGCCGGCTTTTTACTTTCGCGTATGAGTACTTTTGCCACGCGTCCTTAAATTAATGTTTCTTTCCCCCTCTTAGCCGCTGCAGGCCACCCTATAGTGTGTGCGTCGATTCCCCTTGAGTCTCGACTTTGCTCGGCTGACGCGAGAGCTGACGCTCTCCAGTCGGCCTATATCAAAAGGACAAGCACGCGAAACGACTGAGAGAGGTATGGCGAGGCGGGCACAACATTACTTATGCCTCAGGTAAAGACCCGCTGCCTGTTATCATTGTGTGATTTTACATGTTCTGTCATACAAATTCCGTTTTATTACTAGTACATTCCTTTCTTTCTTCGTTGAAAATTTTACAACGCGCTCCTTCATTACACTGTGGCCGCACGGCGCGACTTGGCATTCCGAGAGGCAAAACGTGGCGCCAGTGCCCGTGACCGAATAGCGCTGCAGCTCCGAAACCGAAGAGGAAAGAGAAATACGAATTGAAACTGTCGACAGTGCCCTGTGTTCGCAGGCGGTCACCCGCCCAAGCACTGACAACGCCCAGCGTCGCGCAGTAGCGGTGATCGGACGAGAAACTGTGTGTTCAGCGTGCTGTGACCAGTGAAGTGTTTTAGCGCGTCCCGGTCCCCTAGCAGCTCCCACAACAATGTGACGATTTCTTTGTCACCATACTTCCCCGGGGAAATCGGCGTTGCCTTTTTGAAATAGTAAAATCGTAGTGGCCCGTGGGGGGATCGAACCCACGACCTTCGCGTTATTAGCACGACGCTCTAACCAACTGAGCTAACGGGCCTCGGTACAGAGAGACTTCCATCGCTTCGCGGCAATTGCTGTGCGTATTGCCATGTAACATTTCTATGGCAGCAGTCCAACAGTGTACCAGCGTCTCTTCTCCCTTTATTCCGCTGCTCGTAGTAATTTCATTGCGTGCCCGTTTCTCTCGACTGTTTTCGGCTGACGTTTACGAACCAGTAGCTATAATGCGAGGAGGACGTGAAACAGCATTTCGCACGGTCAAAACGTGTCGTGATTTGTTCCGAAAAAATTCCGTTCCGGTACCGGGAATCGAACCCGGGCCTCCTGGGTGAAAGCCAGGTATCCTAGCCACTAGACCACACCGGACGCGCGCACTTTTCTCGGGGTTTGCACCCCCTCCAATCGCTTTCCGTGTCGCACTTTCCCTGTTTGCGAGCATCTTTTGGCGCGCCCATGGCGAGGCGCGCATGGCAAAAGTCACAATCCATTGCTTTTGGCCTCGTTGTTACAGGGGTAGGAGGAAAAGCAAAGCTGTAAATAGCAATATTTATTTACTTATTTCGCAAGTAAAGACCCGCTGCCTGTCATTATATTTCAGGTCGTACATTGTGTGACTTTACATGCTATATCATACGAAATTCAGTTTTATTACTAGGACTTTTTTTCTTGAAAATTTTACAAAAGAACTGCACGTAGTAATAACGGGAAGTAAACATTTTCACGGTGAATTGTTGAAGCCTTGTGGATAACAAACTACAAACTGTTTCGCTCCTTCGCAACCCCAGAGCCGTCAATTTAGCTGTGAACGAAAGTAAATTAAATGCCCCGGGTGAGGATCGAACTCACGACCTTAAGATTATGAGACTTACGCGCTACCTACTGCGCTACCGAGGCAGGTGATCGCCACACCTTCTGGAATCTCGGTAAGTAGCAAATACCAGTGGTAGAGAGTCTGCACTTCCTGGCTCAGTTTTTTCTGTTACTACACGTGCATTCCCGGCGCGGCAGGCAACTTGCGATGCTTGGCCGACGCCAGTATGTACAATAGCACGCAAGCGTCCAAACGAGAAGTCGTGCGCGCTGCATGTTTGGTTGTTTCCACACGGAATCCCACGGTTCATTCTCATGGCCCACGCACTTCGAGTGCGAAAGACACGCAGCTCCAGTATCGGAGAAAAAACAAAATGATGCATCGGCCGGGAATCGAACCCGGGCCGCCCGCGTGGCAGGCGAGCATTCTACCACTGAACCACCGATGCTCAGCTAGTTCACAGCTTCCTGGTGCTTTCCGCGGCAGACGTCTGAAGGGAAAGTGGGACTGCCGTCCAGCGCCGTCGCATCCTCCCGAGAGAATGCTACAAACGCTGAATCCTGCACTGCACTGCTTAAAAATGACGCCCGAACGCGATCGTCTAAGTACTGTTGCTTCGCACGCACGCGACGACTCTTGCCAAAGGACGCGAAATGTGCGTAGAGGCGCCGTCTGGATGCGCTCGCCTACCCCGTAATGCGCCTACTGCTACGACCACCTTCAGCCGCCGCCGACAGGCGGGAAGCAGACACAGCGCGGCGTGCGCGGAAGAAAACCGTGCGGTGGTGGTGTAATGGTCAGCATAGTTGCCTTCCAAGCAGTTGATCCGGGTTCGATTCCCGGCCACCGCAGCCGGCTTTTTACTTTCGCGTATGAGTACTTTTGCCACGCGTCCTTAAATTAATGTTTCTTTCCCCCTCTTAGCCGCTGCAGGCCACCCTATAGTGTGTGCGTCGATTCCCCTTGAGTCTCGACTTGTCTCGACTTTGCTCGGCTGACGCGAGAGCTGACGCTCTCCAGTCGGCCTATATCAAAAGGACAAGCACGCGAAACGACTGAGAGAGGTATGGCGAGGCGGGCACAACATTACTTATGCCTCAGGTAAAGACCCGCTGCCTGTTATCATTGTGTGATTTTACATGTTCTGTCATACAAATTCCGTTTTATTACTAGTACATTCCTTTCTTTCTTCGTTGAAAATTTTACAACGCGCTCCTTCATTACACTGTGGCCGCACGGCGCGACTTGGCATTCCGAGAGGCAAAACGTGGCGCCAGTGCCCGTGACCGAATAGCGCTGCAGCTCCGAAACCGAAGAGGAAAGAGAAATACGAATTGAAACTGTCGACAGTGCCCTGTGTTCGCAGGCGGTCACCCGCCCAAGCACTGACAACGCCCAGCGTCGCGCAGTAGCGGTGATCGGACGAGAAACTGTGTGTTCAGCGTGCTGTGACCAGTGAAGTGTTTTAGCGCGTCCCGGTCCCCTAGCAGCTCCCACAACAATGTGACGATTTCTTTGTCACCATACTTCCCCGGGGAAATCGGCGTTGCCTTTTTGAAATAGTAAAATCGTAGTGGCCCGTGGGGGGATCGAACCCACGACCTTCGCGTTATTAGCACGACGCTCTAACCAACTGAGCTAACGGGCCTCGGTACAGAGAGACTTCCATCGCTTCGCGGCAATTGCTGTGCGTATTGCCATGTAACATTTCTATGGCAGCAGTCCAACAGTGTACCAGCGTCTCTTCTCCCTTTATTCCGCTGCTCGTAGTAATTTCATTGCGTGCCCGTTTCTCTCGACTGTTTTCGGCTGACGTTTACGAACCAGTAGCTATAATGCGAGGAGGACGTGAAACAGCATTTCGCACGGTCAAAACGTGTCGTGATTTGTTCCGAAAAAATTCCGTTCCGGTACCGGGAATCGAACCCGGGCCTCCTGGGTGAAAGCCAGGTATCCTAGCCACTAGACCACACCGGACGCGCGAACTTTTCTCGGGGTTTGCACCCCCTCCAATCGCTTTCCGTGTCGCACTTTCCCTGTTTGCGAGCATCTTTTGGCGCGCCCATGGCGAGGCGCGCATGGCAAAAGTCACAATCCATTGCTTTTGGCCTCGTTGTTACAGGGGTAGGAGGAAAAGCAAAGCTGTAAATAGCAATATTTATTTACTTATTTCGCAAGTAAAGACCCGCTGCCTGTCATTATATTTCAGGTCGTACATTGTGTGACTTTACATGCTATATCATACGAAATTCAGTTTTATTACTAGGACTTTTTTTCTTGAAAATTTTACAAAAGAACTGCACGTAGTAATAACGGGAAGTAAACATTTTCACGGTGAATTGTTGAAGCCTTGTGGATAACAAACTACAAACTGTTTCGCTCCTTCGCAACCCCAGAGCCGTCAATTTAGCTGTGAACGAAAGTAAATTAAATGCCCCGGGTGAGGATCGAACTCACGACCTTAAGATTATGAGACTTACGCGCTACCTACTGCGCTACCGAGGCAGGTGATCGCCACACCTTCTGGAATCTCGGTAAGTAGCAAATACCAGTGGTAGAGAGTCTGCACTTCCTGGCTCAGTTTTTTCTGTTACTACACGTGCATTCCCGGCGCGGCAGGCAACTTGCGATGCTTGGCCGACGCCAGTATGTACAATAGCACGCAAGCGTCCAAACGAGAAGTCGTGCGCGCTGCATGTTTGGTTGTTTCCACACGGAATCCCGCGGTTCATTCTCATGGCCCACGCACTTCGAGTGCGAAAGACACGCAGCTCCAGTATCGGAGAAAAAACAAAATGATGCATCGGCCGGGAATCGAACCCGGGCCGCCCGCGTGGCAGGCGAGCATTCTACCACTGAACCACCGATGCTCAGCTAGTTCACAGCTTCCTGGTGCTTTCCGCGGCAGACGTCTGAAGGGAAAGTGGGACTGCCGTCCAGCGCCGTCGCATCCTCCCGAGAGAATGCTACAAACGCTGAATCCTGCACTGCACTGCTTAAAAATGACGCCCGAACGCGATCGTCTAAGTACTGTTGCTTCGCACGCACGCGACGACTCTTGCCAAAGGACGCGAAATGTGCGTAGAGGCGCCGTCTGGATGCGCTCGCCTACCCCGTAATGCGCCTACTGCTACGACCACCTTCAGCCGCCGCCGACAGGCGGGAAGCAGACACAGCGCGGCGTGCGCGGAAGAAAACCGTGCGGTGGTGGTGTAATGGTCAGCATAGTTGCCTTCCAAGCAGTTGATCCGGGTTCGATTCCCGGCCACCGCAGCCGGCTTTTTACTTTCGCGTATGAGTACTTTTGCCACGCGTCCTTAAATTAATGTTTCTTTCCCCCTCTTAGCCGCTGCAGGCCACCCTATAGTGTGTGCGTCGATTCCCCTTGAGTCTCGACTTTGCTCGGCTGACGCGAGAGCTGACGCTCTCCAGTCGGCCTATATCAAAAGGACAAGCACGCGAAACGACTGAGAGAGGTATGGCGAGGCGGGCACAACATTACTTATGCCTCAGGTAAAGACCCGCTGCCTGTTATCATTGTGTGATTTTACATGTTCTGTCATACAAATTCCGTTTTATTACTAGTACATTCCTTTCTTTCTTCGTTGAAAATTTTACAACGCGCTCCTTCATTACACTGTGGCCGCACGGCGCGACTTGGCATTCCGAGAGGCAAAACGTGGCGCCAGTGCCCGTGACCGAATAGCGCTGCAGCTCCGAAACCGAAGAGGAAAGAGAAATACGAATTGAAACTGTCGACAGTGCCCTGTGTTCGCAGGCGGTCACCCGCCCAAGCACTGACAACGCCCAGCGTCGCGCAGTAGCGGTGATCGGACGAGAAACTGTGTGTTCAGCGTGCTGTGACCAGTGAAGTGTTTTAGCGCGTCCCGGTCCCCTAGCAGCTCCCACAACAATGTGACGATTTCTTTGTCACCATACTTCCCCGGGGAAATCGGCGTTGCCTTTTTGAAATAGTAAAATCGTAGTGGCCCGTGGGGGGATCGAACCCACGACCTTCGCGTTATTAGCACGACGCTCTAACCAACTGAGCTAACGGGCCTCGGTACAGAGAGACTTCCATCGCTTCGCGGCAATTGCTGTGCGTATTGCCATGTAACATTTCTATGGCAGCAGTCCAACAGTGTACCAGCGTCTCTTCTCCCTTTATTCCGCTGCTCGTAGTAATTTCATTGCGTGCCCGTTTCTCTCGACTGTTTTCGGCTGACGTTTACGAACCAGTAGCTATAATGCGAGGAGGACGTGAAACAGCATTTCGCACGGTCAAAACGTGTCGTGATTTGTTCCGAAAAAATTCCGTTCCGGTACCGGGAATCGAACCCGGGCCTCCTGGGTGAAAGCCAGGTATCCTAGCCACTAGACCACACCGGACGCGCGCACTTTTCTCGGGGTTTGCACCCCCTCCAATCGCTTTCCGTGTCGCACTTTCCCTGTTTGCGAGCATCTTTTGGCGCGCCCATGGCGAGGCGCGCATGGCAAAAGTCACAATCCATTGCTTTTGGCCTCGTTGTTACAGGGGTAGGAGGAAAAGCAAAGCTGTAAATAGCAATATTTATTTACTTATTTCGCAAGTAAAGACCCGCTGCCTGTCATTATATTTCAGGTCGTACATTGTGTGACTTTACATGCTATATCATACGAAATTCAGTTTTATTACTAGGACTTTTTTTCTTGAAAATTTTACAAAAGAACTGCACGTAGTAATAACGGGAAGTAAACATTTTCACGGTGAATTGTTGAAGCCTTGTGGATAACAAACTACAAACTGTTTCGCTCCTTCGCAACCCCAGAGCCGTCAATTTAGCTGTGAACGAAAGTAAATTAAATGCCCCGGGTGAGGATCGAACTCACGACCTTAAGATTATGAGACTTACGCGCTACCTACTGCGCTACCGAGGCAGGTGATCGCCACACCTTCTGGAATCTCGGTAAGTAGCAAATACCAGTGGTAGAGAGTCTGCACTTCCTGGCTCAGTTTTTTCTGTTACTACACGTGCATTCCCGGCGCGGCAGGCAACTTGCGATGCTTGGCCGACGCCAGTATGTACAATAGCACGCAAGCGTCCAAACGAGAAGTCGTGCGCGCTGCATGTTTGGTTGTTTCCACACGGAATCCCACGGTTCATTCTCATGGCCCACGCACTTCGAGTGCGAAAGACACGCAGCTCCAGTATCGGAGAAAAAACAAAATGATGCATCGGCCGGGAATCGAACCCGGGCCGCCCGCGTGGCAGGCGAGCATTCTACCACTGAACCACCGATGCTCAGCTAGTTCACAGCTTCCTGGTGCTTTCCGCGGCAGACGTCTGAAGGGAAAGTGGGACTGCCGTCCAGCGCCGTCGCATCCTCCCGAGAGAATGCTACAAACGCTGAATCCTGCACTGCACTGCTTAAAAATGACGCCCGAACGCGATCGTCTAAGTACTGTTGCTTCGCACGCACGCGACGACTCTTGCCAAAGGACGCGAAATGTGCGTAGAGGCGCCGTCTGGATGCGCTCGCCTACCCCGTAATGCGCCTACTGCTACGACCACCTTCAGCCGCCGCCGACAGGCGGGAAGCAGACACAGCGCGGCGTGCGCGGAAGAAAACCGTGCGGTGGTGGTGTAATGGTCAGCATAGTTGCCTTCCAAGCAGTTGATCCGGGTTCGATTCCCGGCCACCGCAGCCGGCTTTTTACTTTCGCGTATGAGTACTTTTGCCACGCGTCCTTAAATTAATGTTTCTTTCCCCCTCTTAGCCGCTGCAGGCCACCCTATAGTGTGTGCGTCGATTCCCCTTGAGTCTCGACTTGTCTCGACTTTGCTCGGCTGACGCGAGAGCTGACGCTCTCCAGTCGGCCTATATCAAAAGGACAAGCACGCGAAACGACTGAGAGAGGTATGGCGAGGCGGGCACAACATTACTTATGCCTCAGGTAAAGACCCGCTGCCTGTTATCATTGTGTGATTTTACATGTTCTGTCATACAAATTCCGTTTTATTACTAGTACATTCCTTTCTTTCTTCGTTGAAAATTTTACAACGCGCTCCTTCATTACACTGTGGCCGCACGGCGCGACTTGGCATTCCGAGAGGCAAAACGTGGCGCCAGTGCCCGTGACCGAATAGCGCTGCAGCTCCGAAACCGAAGAGGAAAGAGAAATACGAATTGAAACTGTCGACAGTGCCCTGTGTTCGCAGGCGGTCACCCGCCCAAGCACTGACAACGCCCAGCGTCGCGCAGTAGCGGTGATCGGACGAGAAACTGTGTGTTCAGCGTGCTGTGACCAGTGAAGTGTTTTAGCGCGTCCCGGTCCCCTAGCAGCTCCCACAACAATGTGACGATTTCTTTGTCACCATACTTCCCCGGGGAAATCGGCGTTGCCTTTTTGAAATAGTAAAATCGTAGTGGCCCGTGGGGGGATCGAACCCACGACCTTCGCGTTATTAGCACGACGCTCTAACCAACTGAGCTAACGGGCCTCGGTACAGAGAGACTTCCATCGCTTCGCGGCAATTGCTGTGCGTATTGCCATGTAACATTTCTATGGCAGCAGTCCAACAGTGTACCAGCGTCTCTTCTCCCTTTATTCCGCTGCTCGTAGTAATTTCATTGCGTGCCCGTTTCTCTCGACTGTTTTCGGCTGACGTTTACGAACCAGTAGCTATAATGCGAGGAGGACGTGAAACAGCATTTCGCACGGTCAAAACGTGTCGTGATTTGTTCCGAAAAAATTCCGTTCCGGTACCGGGAATCGAACCCGGGCCTCCTGGGTGAAAGCCAGGTATCCTAGCCACTAGACCACACCGGACGCGCGCACTTTTCTCGGGGTTTGCACCCCCTCCAATCGCTTTCCGTGTCGCACTTTCCCTGTTTGCGAGCATCTTTTGGCGCGCCCATGGCGAGGCGCGCATGGCAAAAGTCACAATCCATTGCTTTTGGCCTCGTTGTTACAGGGGTAGGAGGAAAAGCAAAGCTGTAAATAGCAATATTTATTTACTTATTTCGCAAGTAAAGACCCGCTGCCTGTCATTATATTTCAGGTCGTACATTGTGTGACTTTACATGCTATATCATACGAAATTCAGTTTTATTACTAGGACTTTTTTTCTTGAAAATTTTACAAAAGAACTGCACGTAGTAATAACGGGAAGTAAACATTTTCACGGTGAATTGTTGAAGCCTTGTGGATAACAAACTACAAACTGTTTCGCTCCTTCGCAACCCCAGAGCCGTCAATTTAGCTGTGAACGAAAGTAAATTAAATGCCCCGGGTGAGGATCGAACTCACGACCTTAAGATTATGAGACTTACGCGCTACCTACTGCGCTACCGAGGCAGGTGATCGCCACACCTTCTGGAATCTCGGTAAGTAGCAAATACCAGTGGTAGAGAGTCTGCACTTCCTGGCTCAGTTTTTTCTGTTACTACACGTGCATTCCCGGCGCGGCAGGCAACTTGCGATGCTTGGCCGACGCCAGTATGTACAATAGCACGCAAGCGTCCAAACGAGAAGTCGTGCGCGCTGCATGTTTGGTTGTTTCCACACGGAATCCCGCGGTTCATTCTCATGGCCCACGCACTTCGAGTGCGAAAGACACGCAGCTCCAGTATCGGAGAAAAAACAAAATGATGCATCGGCCGGGAATCGAACCCGGGCCGCCCGCGTGGCAGGCGAGCATTCTACCACTGAACCACCGATGCTCAGCTAGTTCACAGCTTCCTGGTGCTTTCCGCGGCAGACGTCTGAAGGGAAAGTGGGACTGCCGTCCAGCGCCGTCGCATCCTCCCGAGAGAATGCTACAAACGCTGAATCCTGCACTGCACTGCTTAAAAATGACGCCCGAACGCGATCGTCTAAGTACTGTTGCTTCGCACGCACGCGACGACTCTTGCCAAAGGACGCGAAATGTGCGTAGAGGCGCCGTCTGGATGCGCTCGCCTACCCCGTAATGCGCCTACTGCTACGACCACCTTCAGCCGCCGCCGACAGGCGGGAAGCAGACACAGCGCGGCGTGCGCGGAAGAAAACCGTGCGGTGGTGGTGTAATGGTCAGCATAGTTGCCTTCCAAGCAGTTGATCCGGGTTCGATTCCCGGCCACCGCAGCCGGCTTTTTACTTTCGCGTATGAGTACTTTTGCCACGCGTCCTTAAATTAATGTTTCTTTCCCCCTCTTAGCCGCTGCAGGCCACCCTATAGTGTGTGCGTCGATTCCCCTTGAGTCTCGACTTTGCTCGGCTGACGCGAGAGCTGACGCTCTCCAGTCGGCCTATATCAAAAGGACAAGCACGCGAAACGACTGAGAGAGGTATGGCGAGGCGGGCACAACATTACTTATGCCTCAGGTAAAGACCCGCTGCCTGTTATCATTGTGTGATTTTACATGTTCTGTCATACAAATTCCGTTTTATTACTAGTACATTCCTTTCTTTCTTCGTTGAAAATTTTACAACGCGCTCCTTCATTACACTGTGGCCGCACGGCGCGACTTGGCATTCCGAGAGGCAAAACGTGGCGCCAGTGCCCGTGACCGAATAGCGCTGCAGCTCCGAAACCGAAGAGGAAAGAGAAATACGAATTGAAACTGTCGACAGTGCCCTGTGTTCGCAGGCGGTCACCCGCCCAAGCACTGACAACGCCCAGCGTCGCGCAGTAGCGGTAATCGGACGAGAAACTGTGTGTTCAGCGTGCTGTGACCAGTGAAGTGTTTTAGCGCGTCCCGGTCCCCTAGCAGCTCCCACAACAATGTGACGATTTCTTTGTCACCATACTTCCCCGGGGAAATCGGCGTTGCCTTTTTGAAATAGTAAAATCGTAGTGGCCCGTGGGGGGATCGAACCCACGACCTTCGCGTTATTAGCACGACGCTCTAACCAACTGAGCTAACGGGCCTCGGTACAGAGAGACTTCCATCGCTTCGCGGCAATTGCTGTGCGTATTGCCATGTAACATTTCTATGGCAGCAGTCCAACAGTGTACCAGCGTCTCTTCTCCCTTTATTCCGCTGCTCGTAGTAATTTCATTGCGTGCCCGTTTCTCTCGACTGTTTTCGGCTGACGTTTACGAACCAGTAGCTATAATGCGAGGAGGACGTGAAACAGCATTTCGCACGGTCAAAACGTGTCGTGATTTGTTCCGAAAAAATTCCGTTCCGGTACCGGGAATCGAACCCGGGCCTCCTGGGTGAAAGCCAGGTATCCTAGCCACTAGACCACACCGGACGCGCGAACTTTTCTCGGGGTTTGCACCCCCTCCAATCGCTTTCCGTGTCGCACTTTCCCTGTTTGCGAGCATCTTTTGGCGCGCCCATGGCGAGGCGCGCATGGCAAAAGTCACAATCCATTGCTTTTGGCCTCGTTGTTACAGGGGTAGGAGGAAAAGCAAAGCTGTAAATAGCAATATTTATTTACTTATTTCGCAAGTAAAGACCCGCTGCCTGTCATTATATTTCAGGTCGTACATTGTGTGACTTTACATGCTATATCATACGAAATTCAGTTTTATTACTAGGACTTTTTTTCTTGAAAATTTTACAAAAGAACTGCACGTAGTAATAACGGGAAGTAAACATTTTCACGGTGAATTGTTGAAGCCTTGTGGATAACAAACTACAAACTGTTTCGCTCCTTCGCAACCCCAGAGCCGTCAATTTAGCTGTGAACGAAAGTAAATTAAATGCCCCGGGTGAGGATCGAACTCACGACCTTAAGATTATGAGACTTACGCGCTACCTACTGCGCTACCGAGGCAGGTGATCGCCACACCTTCTGGAATCTCGGTAAGTAGCAAATACCAGTGGTAGAGAGTCTGCACTTCCTGGCTCAGTTTTTTCTGTTACTACACGTGCATTCCCGGCGCGGCAGGCAACTTGCGATGCTTGGCCGACGCCAGTATGTACAATAGCACGCAAGCGTCCAAACGAGAAGTCGTGCGCGCTGCATGTTTGGTTGTTTCCACACGGAATCCCGCGGTTCATTCTCATGGCCCACGCACTTCGAGTGCGAAAGACACGCAGCTCCAGTATCGGAGAAAAAACAAAATGATGCATCGGCCGGGAATCGAACCCGGGCCGCCCGCGTGGCAGGCGAGCATTCTACCACTGAACCACCGATGCTCAGCTAGTTCACAGCTTCCTGGTGCTTTCCGCGGCAGACGTCTGAAGGGAAAGTGGGACTGCCGTCCAGCGCCGTCGCATCCTCCCGAGAGAATGCTACAAACGCTGAATCCTGCACTGCACTGCTTAAAAATGACGCCCGAACGCGATCGTCTAAGTACTGTTGCTTCGCACGCACGCGACGACTCTTGCCAAAGGACGCGAAATGTGCGTAGAGGCGCCGTCTGGATGCGCTCGCCTACCCCGTAATGCGCCTACTGCTACGACCACCTTCAGCCGCCGCCGACAGGCGGGAAGCAGACACAGCGCGGCGTGCGCGGAAGAAAACCGTGCGGTGGTGGTGTAATGGTCAGCATAGTTGCCTTCCAAGCAGTTGATCCGGGTTCGATTCCCGGCCACCGCAGCCGGCTTTTTACTTTCGCGTATGAGTACTTTTGCCACGCGTCCTTAAATTAATGTTTCTTTCCCCCTCTTAGCCGCTGCAGGCCACCCTATAGTGTGTGCGTCGATTCCCCTTGAGTCTCGACTTTGCTCGGCTGACGCGAGAGCTGACGCTCTCCAGTCGGCCTATATCAAAAGGACAAGCACGCGAAACGACTGAGAGAGGTATGGCGAGGCGGGCACAACATTACTTATGCCTCAGGTAAAGACCCGCTGCCTGTTATCATTGTGTGATTTTACATGTTCTGTCATACAAATTCCGTTTTATTACTAGTACATTCCTTTCTTTCTTCGTTGAAAATTTTACAACGCGCTCCTTCATTACACTGTGGCCGCACGGCGCGACTTGGCATTCCGAGAGGCAAAACGTGGCGCCAGTGCCCGTGACCGAATAGCGCTGCAGCTCCGAAACCGAAGAGGAAAGAGAAATACGAATTGAAACTGTCGACAGTGCCCTGTGTTCGCAGGCGGTCACCCGCCCAAGCACTGACAACGCCCAGCGTCGCGCAGTAGCGGTGATCGGACGAGAAACTGTGTGTTCAGCGTGCTGTGACCAGTGAAGTGTTTTAGCGCGTCCCGGTCCCCTAGCAGCTCCCACAACAATGTGACGATTTCTTTGTCACCATACTTCCCCGGGGAAATCGGCGTTGCCTTTTTGAAATAGTAAAATCGTAGTGGCCCGTGGGGGGATCGAACCCACGACCTTCGCGTTATTAGCACGACGCTCTAACCAACTGAGCTAACGGGCCTCGGTACAGAGAGACTTCCATCGCTTCGCGGCAATTGCTGTGCGTATTGCCATGTAACATTTCTATGGCAGCAGTCCAACAGTGTACCAGCGTCTCTTCTCCCTTTATTCCGCTGCTCGTAGTAATTTCATTGCGTGCCCGTTTCTCTCGACTGTTTTCGGCTGACGTTTACGAACCAGTAGCTATAATGCGAGGAGGACGTGAAACAGCATTTCGCACGGTCAAAACGTGTCGTGATTTGTTCCGAAAAAATTCCGTTCCGGTACCGGGAATCGAACCCGGGCCTCCTGGGTGAAAGCCAGGTATCCTAGCCACTAGACCACACCGGACGCGCGAACTTTTCTCGGGGTTTGCACCCCCTCCAATCGCTTTCCGTGTCGCACTTTCCCTGTTTGCGAGCATCTTTTGGCGCGCCCATGGCGAGGCGCGCATGGCAAAAGTCACAATCCATTGCTTTTGGCCTCGTTGTTACAGGGGTAGGAGGAAAAGCAAAGCTGTAAATAGCAATATTTATTTACTTATTTCGCAAGTAAAGACCCGCTGCCTGTCATTATATTTCAGGTCGTACATTGTGTGACTTTACATGCTATATCATACGAAATTCAGTTTTATTACTAGGACTTTTTTTCTTGAAAATTTTACAAAAGAACTGCACGTAGTAATAACGGGAAGTAAACATTTTCACGGTGAATTGTTGAAGCCTTGTGGATAACAAACCACAAACTGTTTCGCTCCTTCGCAACCCCAGAGCCGTCAATTTAGCTGTGAACGAAAGTAAATTAAATGCCCCGGGTGAGGATCGAACTCACGACCTTAAGATTATGAGACTTACGCGCTACCTACTGCGCTACCGAGGCAGGTGATCGCCACACCTTCTGGAATCTCGGTAAGTAGCAAATACCAGTGGTAGAGAGTCTGCACTTCCTGGCTCAGTTTTTTCTGTTACTACACGTGCATTCCCGGCGCGGCAGGCAACTTGCGATGCTTGGCCGACGCCAGTATGTACAATAGCACGCAAGCGTCCAAACGAGAAGTCGTGCGCGCTGCATGTTTGGTTGTTTCCACACGGAATCCCGCGGTTCATTCTCATGGCCCACGCACTTCGAGTGCGAAAGACACGCAGCTCCAGTATCGGAGAAAAAACAAAATGATGCATCGGCCGGGAATCGAACCCGGGCCGCCCGCGTGGCAGGCGAGCATTCTACCACTGAACCACCGATGCTCAGCTAGTTCACAGCTTCCTGGTGCTTTCCGCGGCAGACGTCTGAAGGGAAAGTGGGACTGCCGTCCAGCGCCGTCGCATCCTCCCGAGAGAATGCTACAAACGCTGAATCCTGCACTGCACTGCTTAAAAATGACGCCCGAACGCGATCGTCTAAGTACTGTTGCTTCGCACGCACGCGACGACTCTTGCCAAAGGACGCGAAATGTGCGTAGAGGCGCCGTCTGGATGCGCTCGCCTACCCCGTAATGCGCCTACTGCTACGACCACCTTCAGCCGCCGCCGACAGGCGGGAAGCAGACACAGCGCGGCGTGCGCGGAAGAAAACCGTGCGGTGGTGGTGTAATGGTCAGCATAGTTGCCTTCCAAGCAGTTGATCCGGGTTCGATTCCCGGCCACCGCAGCCGGCTTTTTACTTTCGCGTATGAGTACTTTTGCCACGCGTCCTTAAATTAATGTTTCTTTCCCCCTCTTAGCCGCTGCAGGCCACCCTATAGTGTGTGCGTCGATTCCCCTTGAGTCTCGACTTTGCTCGGCTGACGCGAGAGCTGACGCTCTCCAGTCGGCCTATATCAAAAGGACAAGCACGCGAAACGACTGAGAGAGGTATGGCGAGGCGGGCACAACATTACTTATGCCTCAGGTAAAGACCCGCTGCCTGTTATCATTGTGTGATTTTACATGTTCTGTCATACAAATTCCGTTTTATTACTAGTACATTCCTTTCTTTCTTCGTTGAAAATTTTACAACGCGCTCCTTCATTACACTGTGGCCGCACGGCGCGACTTGGCATTCCGAGAGGCAAAACGTGGCGCCAGTGCCCGTGACCGAATAGCGCTGCAGCTCCGAAACCGAAGAGGAAAGAGAAATACGAATTGAAACTGTCGACAGTGCCCTGTGTTCGCAGGCGGTCACCCGCCCAAGCACTGACAACGCCCAGCGTCGCGCAGTAGCGGTGATCGGACGAGAAACTGTGTGTTCAGCGTGCTGTGACCAGTGAAGTGTTTTAGCGCGTCCCGGTCCCCTAGCAGCTCCCACAACAATGTGACGATTTCTTTGTCACCATACTTCCCCGGGGAAATCGGCGTTGCCTTTTTGAAATAGTAAAATCGTAGTGGCCCGTGGGGGGATCGAACCCACGACCTTCGCGTTATTAGCACGACGCTCTAACCAACTGAGCTAACGGGCCTCGGTACAGAGAGACTTCCATCGCTTCGCGGCAATTGCTGTGCGTATTGCCATGTAACATTTCTATGGCAGCAGTCCAACAGTGTACCAGCGTCTCTTCTCCCTTTATTCCGCTGCTCGTAGTAATTTCATTGCGTGCCCGTTTCTCTCGACTGTTTTCGGCTGACGTTTACGAACCAGTAGCTATAATGCGAGGAGGACGTGAAACAGCATTTCGCACGGTCAAAACGTGTCGTGATTTGTTCCGAAAAAATTCCGTTCCGGTACCGGGAATCGAACCCGGGCCTCCTGGGTGAAAGCCAGGTATCCTAGCCACTAGACCACACCGGACGCGCGCACTTTTCTCGGGGTTTGCACCCCCTCCAATCGCTTTCCGTGTCGCACTTTCCCTGTTTGCGAGCATCTTTTGGCGCGCCCATGGCGAGGCGCGCATGGCAAAAGTCACAATCCATTGCTTTTGGCCTCGTTGTTACAGGGGTAGGAGGAAAAGCAAAGCTGTAAATAGCAATATTTACTTACTTATTTCGCAAGTAAAGACCCGCTGCCTGTCATTATATTTCAGGTCGTACATTGTGTGACTTTACATGCTATATCATACGAAATTCAGTTTTATTACTAGGACTTTTTTTCTTGAAAATTTTACAAAAGAACTGCACGTAGTAATAACGGGAAGTAAACATTTTCACGGTGAATTGTTGAAGCCTTGTGGATAACAAACTACAAACTGTTTCGCTCCTTCGCAACCCCAGAGCCGTCAATTTAGCTGTGAACGAAAGTAAATTAAATGCCCCGGGTGAGGATCGAACTCACGACCTTAAGATTATGAGACTTACGCGCTACCTACTGCGCTACCAAGGCAGGTGATCGCCACACCTTCTGGAATCTCGGTAAGTAGCAAATACCAGTGGTAGAGAGTCTGCACTTCCTGGCTCAGTTTTTTCTGTTACTACACGTGCATTCCCGGCGCGGCAGGCAACTTGCGATGCTTGGCCGACGCCAGTATGTACAATAGCACGCAAGCGTCCAAACGAGAAGTCGTGCGCGCTGCATGTTTGGTTGTTTCCACACGGAATCCCGCGGTTCATTCTCATGGCCCACGCACTTCGAGTGCGAAAGACACGCAGCTCCAGTATCGGAGAAAAAACAAAATGATGCATCGGCCGGGAATCGAACCCGGGCCGCCCGCGTGGCAGGCGAGCATTCTACCACTGAACCACCGATGCTCAGCTAGTTCACAGCTTCCTGGTGCTTTCCGCGGCAGACGTCTGAAGGGAAAGTGGGACTGCCGTCCAGCGCCGTCGCATCCTCCCGAGAGAATGCTACAAACGCTGAATCCTGCACTGCACTGCTTAAAAATGACGCCCGAACGCGATCGTCTAAGTACTGTTGCTTCGCACGCACGCGACGACTCTTGCCAAAGGACGCGAAATGTGCGTAGAGGCGCCGTCTGGATGCGCTCGCCTACCCCGTAATGCGCCTACTGCTACGACCACCTTCAGCCGCCGCCGACAGGCGGGAAGCAGACACAGCGCGGCGTGCGCGGAAGAAAACCGTGCGGTGGTGGTGTAATGGTCAGCATAGTTGCCTTCCAAGCAGTTGATCCGGGTTCGATTCCCGGCCACCGCAGCCGGCTTTTTACTTTCGCGTATGAGTACTTTTGCCACGCGTCCTTAAATTAATGTTTCTTTCCCCCTCTTAGCCGCTGCAGGCCACCCTATAGTGTGTGCGTCGATTCCCCTTGAGTCTCGACTTTGCTCGGCTGACGCGAGAGCTGACGCTCTCCAGTCGGCCTATATCAAAAGGACAAGCACGCGAAACGACTGAGAGAGGTATGGCGAGGCGGGCACAACATTACTTATGCCTCAGGTAAAGACCCGCTGCCTGTTATCATTGTGTGATTTTACATGTTCTGTCATACAAATTCCGTTTTATTACTAGTACATTCCTTTCTTTCTTCGTTGAAAATTTTACAACGCGCTCCTTCATTACACTGTGGCCGCACGGCGCGACTTGGCATTCCGAGAGGCAAAACGTGGCGCCAGTGCCCGTGACCGAATAGCGCTGCAGCTCCGAAACCGAAGAGGAAAGAGAAATACGAATTGAAACTGTCGACAGTGCCCTGTGTTCGCAGGCGGTCACCCGCCCAAGCACTGACAACGCCCAGCGTCGCGCAGTAGCGGTGATCGGACGAGAAACTGTGTGTTCAGCGTGCTGTGACCAGTGAAGTGTTTTAGCGCGTCCCGGTCCCCTAGCAGCTCCCACAACAATGTGACGATTTCTTTGTCACCATACTTCCCCGGGGAAATCGGCGTTGCCTTTTTGAAATAGTAAAATCGTAGTGGCCCGTGGGGGGATCGAACCCACGACCTTCGCGTTATTAGCACGACGCTCTAACCAACTGAGCTAACGGGCCTCGGTACAGAGAGACTTCCATCGCTTCGCGGCAATTGCTGTGCGTATTGCCATGTAACATTTCTATGGCAGCAGTCCAACAGTGTACCAGCGTCTCTTCTCCCTTTATTCCGCTGCTCGTAGTAATTTCATTGCGTGCCCGTTTCTCTCGACTGTTTTCGGCTGACGTTTACGAACCAGTAGCTATAATGCGAGGAGGACGTGAAACAGCATTTCGCACGGTCAAAACGTGTCGTGATTTGTTCCGAAAAAATTCCGTTCCGGTACCGGGAATCGAACCCGGGCCTCCTGGGTGAAAGCCAGGTATCCTAGCCACTAGACCACACCGGACGCGCGCACTTTTCTCGGGGTTTGCACCCCCTCCAATCGCTTTCCGTGTCGCACTTTCCCTGTTTGCGAGCATCTTTTGGCGCGCCCATGGCGAGGCGCGCATGGCAAAAGTCACAATCCATTGCTTTTGGCCTCGTTGTTACAGGGGTAGGAGGAAAAGCAAAGCTGTAAATAGCAATATTTATTTACTTATTTCGCAAGTAAAGACCCGCTGCCTGTCATTATATTTCAGGTCGTACATTGTGTGACTTTACATGCTATATCATACGAAATTCAGTTTTATTACTAGGACTTTTTTTCTTGAAAATTTTACAAAAGAACTGCACGTAGTAATAACGGGAAGTAAACATTTTCACGGTGAATTGTTGAAGCCTTGTGGATAACAAACTACAAACTGTTTCGCTCCTTCGCAACCCCAGAGCCGTCAATTTAGCTGTGAACGAAAGTAAATTAAATGCCCCGGGTGAGGATCGAACTCACGACCTTAAGATTATGAGACTTACGCGCTACCTACTGCGCTACCGAGGCAGGTGATCGCCACACCTTCTGGAATCTCGGTAAGTAGCAAATACCAGTGGTAGAGAGTCTGCACTTCCTGGCTCAGTTTTTTCTGTTACTACACGTGCATTCCCGGCGCGGCAGGCAACTTGCGATGCTTGGCCGACGCCAGTATGTACAATAGCACGCAAGCGTCCAAACGAGAAGTCGTGCGCGCTGCATGTTTGGTTGTTTCCACACGGAATCCCGCGGTTCATTCTCATGGCCCACGCACTTCGAGTGCGAAAGACACGCAGCTCCAGTATCGGAGAAAAAACAAAATGATGCATCGGCCGGGAATCGAACCCGGGCCGCCCGCGTGGCAGGCGAGCATTCTACCACTGAACCACCGATGCTCAGCTAGTTCACAGCTTCCTGGTGCTTTCCGCGGCAGACGTCTGAAGGGAAAGTGGGACTGCCGTCCAGCGCCGTCGCATCCTCCCGAGAGAATGCTACAAACGCTGAATCCTGCACTGCACTGCTTAAAAATGACGCCCGAACGCGATCGTCTAAGTACTGTTGCTTCGCACGCACGCGACGACTCTTGCCAAAGGACGCGAAATGTGCGTAGAGGCGCCGTCTGGATGCGCTCGCCTACCCCGTAATGCGCCTACTGCTACGACCACCTTCAGCCGCCGCCGACAGGCGGGAAGCAGACACAGCGCGGCGTGCGCGGAAGAAAACCGTGCGGTGGTGGTGTAATGGTCAGCATAGTTGCCTTCCAAGCAGTTGATCCGGGTTCGATTCCCGGCCACCGCAGCCGGCTTTTTACTTTCGCGTATGAGTACTTTTGCCACGCGTCCTTAAATTAATGTTTCTTTCCCCCTCTTAGCCGCTGCAGGCCACCCTATAGTGTGTGCGTCGATTCCCCTTGAGTCTCGACTTGTCTCGACTTTGCTCGGCTGACGCGAGAGCTGACGCTCTCCAGTCGGCCTATATCAAAAGGACAAGCACGCGAAACGACTGAGAGAGGTATGGCGAGGCGGGCACAACATTACTTATGCCTCAGGTAAAGACCCGCTGCCTGTTATCATTGTGTGATTTTACATGTTCTGTCATACAAATTCCGTTTTATTACTAGTACATTCCTTTCTTTCTTCGTTGAAAATTTTACAACGCGCTCCTTCATTACACTGTGGCCGCACGGCGCGACTTGGCATTCCGAGAGGCAAAACGTGGCGCCAGTGCCCGTGACCGAATAGCGCTGCAGCTCCGAAACCGAAGAGGAAAGAGAAATACGAATTGAAACTGTCGACAGTGCCCTGTGTTCGCAGGCGGTCACCCGCCCAAGCACTGACAACGCCCAGCGTCGCGCAGTAGCGGTGATCGGACGAGAAACTGTGTGTTCAGCGTGCTGTGACCAGTGAAGTGTTTTAGCGCGTCCCGGTCCCCTAGCAGCTCCCACAACAATGTGACGATTTCTTTGTCACCATACTTCCCCGGGGAAATCGGCGTTGCCTTTTTGAAATAGTAAAATCGTAGTGGCCCGTGGGGGGATCGAACCCACGACCTTCGCGTTATTAGCACGACGCTCTAACCAACTGAGCTAACGGGCCTCGGTACAGAGAGACTTCCATCGCTTCGCGGCAATTGCTGTGCGTATTGCCATGTAACATTTCTATGGCAGCAGTCCAACAGTGTACCAGCGTCTCTTCTCCCTTTATTCCGCTGCTCGTAGTAATTTCATTGCGTGCCCGTTTCTCTCGACTGTTTTCGGCTGACGTTTACGAACCAGTAGCTATAATGCGAGGAGGACGTGAAACAGCATTTCGCACGGTCAAAACGTGTCGTGATTTGTTCCGAAAAAATTCCGTTCCGGTACCGGGAATCGAACCCGGGCCTCCTGGGTGAAAGCCAGGTATCCTAGCCACTAGACCACACCGGACGCGCGCACTTTTCTCGGGGTTTGCACCCCCTCCAATCGCTTTCCGTGTCGCACTTTCCCTGTTTGCGAGCATCTTTTGGCGCGCCCATGGCGAGGCGCGCATGGCAAAAGTCACAATCCATTGCTTTTGGCCTCGTTGTTACAGGGGTAGGAGGAAAAGCAAAGCTGTAAATAGCAATATTTATTTACTTATTTCGCAAGTAAAGACCCGCTGCCTGTCATTATATTTCAGGTCGTACATTGTGTGACTTTACATGCTATATCATACGAAATTCAGTTTTATTACTAGGACTTTTTTTCTTGAAAATTTTACAAAAGAACTGCACGTAGTAATAACGGGAAGTAAACATTTTCACGGTGAATTGTTGAAGCCTTGTGGATAACAAACTACAAACTGTTTCGCTCCTTCGCAACCCCAGAGCCGTCAATTTAGCTGTGAACGAAAGTAAATTAAATGCCCCGGGTGAGGATCGAACTCACGACCTTAAGATTATGAGACTTACGCGCTACCTACTGCGCTACCGAGGCAGGTGATCGCCACACCTTCTGGAATCTCGGTAAGTAGCAAATACCAGTGGTAGAGAGTCTGCACTTCCTGGCTCAGTTTTTTCTGTTACTACACGTGCATTCCCGGCGCGGCAGGCAACTTGCGATGCTTGGCCGACGCCAGTATGTACAATAGCACGCAAGCGTCCAAACGAGAAGTCGTGCGCGCTGCATGTTTGGTTGTTTCCACACGGAATCCCGCGGTTCATTCTCATGGCCCACGCACTTCGAGTGCGAAAGACACGCAGCTCCAGTATCGGAGAAAAAACAAAATGATGCATCGGCCGGGAATCGAACCCGGGCCGCCCGCGTGGCAGGCGAGCATTCTACCACTGAACCACCGATGCTCAGCTAGTTCACAGCTTCCTGGTGCTTTCCGCGGCAGACGTCTGAAGGGAAAGTGGGACTGCCGTCCAGCGCCGTCGCATCCTCCCGAGAGAATGCTACAAACGCTGAATCCTGCACTGCACTGCTTAAAAATGACGCCCGAACGCGATCGTCTAAGTACTGTTGCTTCGCACGCACGCGACGACTCTTGCCAAAGGACGCGAAATGTGCGTAGAGGCGCCGTCTGGATGCGCTCGCCTACCCCGTAATGCGCCTACTGCTACGACCACCTTCAGCCGCCGCCGACAGGCGGGAAGCAGACACAGCGCGGCGTGCGCGGAAGAAAACCGTGCGGTGGTGGTGTAATGGTCAGCATAGTTGCCTTCCAAGCAGTTGATCCGGGTTCGATTCCCGGCCACCGCAGCCGGCTTTTTACTTTCGCGTATGAGTACTTTTGCCACGCGTCCTTAAATTAATGTTTCTTTCCCCCTCTTAGCCGCTGCAGGCCACCCTATAGTGTGTGCGTCGATTCCCCTTGAGTCTCGACTTGTCTCGACTTTGCTCGGCTGACGCGAGAGCTGACGCTCTCCAGTCGGCCTATATCAAAAGGACAAGCACGCGAAACGACTGAGAGAGGTATGGCGAGGCGGGCACAACATTACTTATGCCTCAGGTAAAGACCCGCTGCCTGTTATCATTGTGTGATTTTACATGTTCTGTCATACAAATTCCGTTTTATTACTAGTACATTCCTTTCTTTCTTCGTTGAAAATTTTACAACGCGCTCCTTCATTACACTGTGGCCGCACGGCGCGACTTGGCATTCCGAGAGGCAAAACGTGGCGCCAGTGCCCGTGACCGAATAGCGCTGCAGCTCCGAAACCGAAGAGGAAAGAGAAATACGAATTGAAACTGTCGACAGTGCCCTGTGTTCGCAGGCGGTCACCCGCCCAAGCACTGACAACGCCCAGCGTCGCGCAGTAGCGGTGATCGGACGAGAAACTGTGTGTTCAGCGTGCTGTGACCAGTGAAGTGTTTTAGCGCGTCCCGGTCCCCTAGCAGCTCCCACAACAATGTGACGATTTCTTTGTCACCATACTTCCCCGGGGAAATCGGCGTTGCCTTTTTGAAATAGTAAAATCGTAGTGGCCCGTGGGGGGATCGAACCCACGACCTTCGCGTTATTAGCACGACGCTCTAACCAACTGAGCTAACGGGCCTCGGTACAGAGAGACTTCCATCGCTTCGCGGCAATTGCTGTGCGTATTGCCATGTAACATTTCTATGGCAGCAGTCCAACAGTGTACCAGCGTCTCTTCTCCCTTTATTCCGCTGCTCGTAGTAATTTCATTGCGTGCCCGTTTCTCTCGACTGTTTTCGGCTGACGTTTACGAACCAGTAGCTATAATGCGAGGAGGACGTGAAACAGCATTTCGCACGGTCAAAACGTGTCGTGATTTGTTCCGAAAAAATTCCGTTCCGGTACCGGGAATCGAACCCGGGCCTCCTGGGTGAAAGCCAGGTATCCTAGCCACTAGACCACACCGGACGCGCGAACTTTTCTCGGGGTTTGCACCCCCTCCAATCGCTTTCCGTGTCGCACTTTCCCTGTTTGCGAGCATCTTTTGGCGCGCCCATGGCGAGGCGCGCATGGCAAAAGTCACAATCCATTGCTTTTGGCCTCGTTGTTACAGGGGTAGGAGGAAAAGCAAAGCTGTAAATAGCAATATTTATTTACTTATTTCGCAAGTAAAGACCCGCTGCCTGTCATTATATTTCAGGTCGTACATTGTGTGACTTTACATGCTATATCATACGAAATTCAGTTTTATTACTAGGACTTTTTTTCTTGAAAATTTTACAAAAGAACTGCACGTAGTAATAACGGGAAGTAAACATTTTCACGGTGAATTGTTGAAGCCTTGTGGATAACAAACTACAAACTGTTTCGCTCCTTCGCAACCCCAGAGCCGTCAATTTAGCTGTGAACGAAAGTAAATTAAATGCCCCGGGTGAGGATCGAACTCACGACCTTAAGATTATGAGACTTACGCGCTACCTACTGCGCTACCGAGGCAGGTGATCGCCACACCTTCTGGAATCTCGGTAAGTAGCAAATACCAGTGGTAGAGAGTCTGCACTTCCTGGCTCAGTTTTTTCTGTTACTACACGTGCATTCCCGGCGCGGCAGGCAACTTGCGATGCTTGGCCGACGCCAGTATGTACAATAGCACGCAAGCGTCCAAACGAGAAGTCGTGCGCGCTGCATGTTTGGTTGTTTCCACACGGAATCCCGCGGTTCATTCTCATGGCCCACGCACTTCGAGTGCGAAAGACACGCAGCTCCAGTATCGGAGAAAAAACAAAATGATGCATCGGCCGGGAATCGAACCCGGGCCGCCCGCGTGGCAGGCGAGCATTCTACCACTGAACCACCGATGCTCAGCTAGTTCACAGCTTCCTGGTGCTTTCCGCGGCAGACGTCTGAAGGGAAAGTGGGACTGCCGTCCAGCGCCGTCGCATCCTCCCGAGAGAATGCTACAAACGCTGAATCCTGCACTGCACTGCTTAAAAATGACGCCCGAACGCGATCGTCTAAGTACTGTTGCTTCGCACGCACGCGACGACTCTTGCCAAAGGACGCGAAATGTGCGTAGAGGCGCCGTCTGGATGCGCTCGCCTACCCCGTAATGCGCCTACTGCTACGACCACCTTCAGCCGCCGCCGACAGGCGGGAAGCAGACACAGCGCGGCGTGCGCGGAAGAAAACCGTGCGGTGGTGGTGTAATGGTCAGCATAGTTGCCTTCCAAGCAGTTGATCCGGGTTCGATTCCCGGCCACCGCAGCCGGCTTTTTACTTTCGCGTATGAGTACTTTTGCCACGCGTCCTTAAATTAATGTTTCTTTCCCCCTCTTAGCCGCTGCAGGCCACCCTATAGTGTGTGCGTCGATTCCCCTTGAGTCTCGACTTGTCTCGACTTGTCTCGGCTGACGCGAGAGCTGACGCTCTCCAGTCGGCCTATATCAAAAGGACAAGCACGCGAAACGACTGAGAGAGGTATGGCGAGGCGGGCACAACATTACTTATGCCTCAGGTAAAGACCCGCTGCCTGTTATCATTGTGTGATTTTACATGTTCTGTCATACAAATTCCGTTTTATTACTAGTACATTCCTTTCTTTCTTCGTTGAAAATTTTACAACGCGCTCCTTCATTACACTGTGGCCGCACGGCGCGACTTGGCATTCCGAGAGGCAAAACGTGGCGCCAGTGCCCGTGACCGAATAGCGCTGCAGCTCCGAAACCGAAGAGGAAAGAGAAATACGAATTGAAACTGTCGACAGTGCCCTGTGTTCGCAGGCGGTCACCCGCCCAAGCACTGACAACGCCCAGCGTCGCGCAGTAGCGGTGATCGGACGAGAAACTGTGTGTTCAGCGTGCTGTGACCAGTGAAGTGTTTTAGCGCGTCCCGGTCCCCTAGCAGCTCCCACAACAATGTGACGATTTCTTTGTCACCATACTTCCCCGGGGAAATCGGCGTTGCCTTTTTGAAATAGTAAAATCGTAGTGGCCCGTGGGGGGATCGAACCCACGACCTTCGCGTTATTAGCACGACGCTCTAACCAACTGAGCTAACGGGCCTCGGTACAGAGAGACTTCCATCGCTTCGCGGCAATTGCTGTGCGTATTGCCATGTAACATTTCTATGGCAGCAGTCCAACAGTGTACCAGCGTCTCTTCTCCCTTTATTCCGCTGCTCGTAGTAATTTCATTGCGTGCCCGTTTCTCTCGACTGTTTTCGGCTGACGTTTACGAACCAGTAGCTATAATGCGAGGAGGACGTGAAACAGCATTTCGCACGGTCAAAACGTGTCGTGATTTGTTCCGAAAAAATTCCGTTCCGGTACCGGGAATCGAACCCGGGCCTCCTGGGTGAAAGCCAGGTATCCTAGCCACTAGACCACACCGGACGCGCGAACTTTTCTCGGGGTTTGCACCCCCTCCAATCGCTTTCCGTGTCGCACTTTCCCTGTTTGCGAGCATCTTTTGGCGCGCCCATGGCGAGGCGCGCATGGCAAAAGTCACAATCCATTGCTTTTGGCCTCGTTGTTACAGGGGTAGGAGGAAAAGCAAAGCTGTAAATAGCAATATTTATTTACTTATTTCGCAAGTAAAGACCCGCTGCCTGTCATTATATTTCAGGTCGTACATTGTGTGACTTTACATGCTATATCATACGAAATTCAGTTTTATTACTAGGACTTTTTTTCTTGAAAATTTTACAAAAGAACTGCACGTAGTAATAACGGGAAGTAAACATTTTCACGGTGAATTGTTGAAGCCTTGTGGATAACAAACTACAAACTGTTTCGCTCCTTCGCAACCCCAGAGCCGTCAATTTAGCTGTGAACGAAAGTAAATTAAATGCCCCGGGTGAGGATCGAACTCACGACCTTAAGATTATGAGACTTACGCGCTACCTACTGCGCTACCGAGGCAGGTGATCGCCACACCTTCTGGAATCTCGGTAAGTAGCAAATACCAGTGGTAGAGAGTCTGCACTTCCTGGCTCAGTTTTTTCTGTTACTACACGTGCATTCCCGGCGCGGCAGGCAACTTGCGATGCTTGGCCGACGCCAGTATGTACAATAGCACGCAAGCGTCCAAACGAGAAGTCGTGCGCGCTGCATGTTTGGTTGTTTCCACACGGAATCCCGCGGTTCATTCTCATGGCCCACGCACTTCGAGTGCGAAAGACACGCAGCTCCAGTATCGGAGAAAAAACAAAATGATGCATCGGCCGGGAATCGAACCCGGGCCGCCCGCGTGGCAGGCGAGCATTCTACCACTGAACCACCGATGCTCAGCTAGTTCACAGCTTCCTGGTGCTTTCCGCGGCAGACGTCTGAAGGGAAAGTGGGACTGCCGTCCAGCGCCGTCGCATCCTCCCGAGAGAATGCTACAAACGCTGAATCCTGCACTGCACTGCTTAAAAATGACGCCCGAACGCGATCGTCTAAGTACTGTTGCTTCGCACGCACGCGACGACTCTTGCCAAAGGACGCGAAATGTGCGTAGAGGCGCCGTCTGGATGCGCTCGCCTACCCCGTAATGCGCCTACTGCTACGACCACCTTCAGCCGCCGCCGACAGGCGGGAAGCAGACACAGCGCGGCGTGCGCGGAAGAAAACCGTGCGGTGGTGGTGTAATGGTCAGCATAGTTGCCTTCCAAGCAGTTGATCCGGGTTCGATTCCCGGCCACCGCAGCCGGCTTTTTACTTTCGCGTATGAGTACTTTTGCCACGCGTCCTTAAATTAATGTTTCTTTCCCCCTCTTAGCCGCTGCAGGCCACCCTATAGTGTGTGCGTCGATTCCCCTTGAGTCTCGACTTGTCTCGACTTTGCTCGGCTGACGCGAGAGCTGACGCTCTCCAGTCGGCCTATATCAAAAGGACAAGCACGCGAAACGACTGAGAGAGGTATGGCGAGGCGGGCACAACATTACTTATGCCTCAGGTAAAGACCCGCTGCCTGTTATCATTGTGTGATTTTACATGTTCTGTCATACAAATTCCGTTTTATTACTAGTACATTCCTTTCTTTCTTCGTTGAAAATTTTACAACGCGCTCCTTCATTACACTGTGGCCGCACGGCGCGACTTGGCATTCCGAGAGGCAAAACGTGGCGCCAGTGCCCGTGACCGAATAGCGCTGCAGCTCCGAAACCGAAGAGGAAAGAGAAATACGAATTGAAACTGTCGACAGTGCCCTGTGTTCGCAGGCGGTCACCCGCCCAAGCACTGACAACGCCCAGCGTCGCGCAGTAGCGGTGATCGGACGAGAAACTGTGTGTTCAGCGTGCTGTGACCAGTGAAGTGTTTTAGCGCGTCCCGGTCCCCTAGCAGCTCCCACAACAATGTGACGATTTCTTTGTCACCATACTTCCCCGGGGAAATCGGCGTTGCCTTTTTGAAATAGTAAAATCGTAGTGGCCCGTGGGGGGATCGAACCCACGACCTTCGCGTTATTAGCACGACGCTCTAACCAACTTTTTTTTTTTTTTTTTTTTTTTTTTTTCTATTTTTTAGGGCCTCCCTTCTCCCCATATAGCCCATCCAATCGCTCACCTTTTCTGCCTTCTTCGGCTAGCTTCTACGCTGTAAATGTATTAGGTTTTTTGTTGATTTTTTTTTAATTTTTTTTTTTTTTTTTTTTTTTTTTTGTAGTTGTTAACCGTTATAACATAAAGTAAATGAAAACAAAAGGGAGGAGTGGCTGATACCCATTAATGCCATCTCCGTGAAGTAATCCTCTGTATGTGCCGTCTCCATCGGCACTGTGTTGGTTCGTGATGTTTCTCGAATTACCTGTTGCAGCTTTACTTAGTGTCCCCCGTACGTCGGAAAACTGTAAGGGTCGGCTTCACGTGTTGCAGTGTGTTCACACCGGTGCATGTTCTTCTCGTTTCATCGTTTTGTCTCTTCCCTGTACTTTCCTATCTCGTCTACTCTTAGCTTGACACTCTCCAAGTCTGTGGGGGATCCATGATCGCTTTGATGAGAAAATTTGCGTATTCCTGTTTATAATGTGGAAGTCTGCGAAGTCCATCGTGCTGTGTTTGTAAATATGTCGAAAAATCTCCAATACTTCGTTCTGAGTTTGTAAAAATATAATATATTGCTTGTCCTTTCAGCCATGTTACGGCATTTCGTTTCGTGGTAGGGTAAAGGTCATCGTCCGGTAGAAGTAGACTCTTAAGGGTGATGGCTTGCGGGGACGTGCGTTGTAGAAATGCCAATAGGTTTCTAACCGCTATCCAGATATCATGCGCCGTACCGCATACGAATTTGTGTTCATCAGTATCTTGCACGTTACAGGTTGCACAAAGGGAAGTATCAGCCAAATGTATCGAATGTAATCGGGAGGTCGTGGGAAGTTTCCTATTGACCACGTAGTACCACAATGCTCTCGCCCCCGTTGGCAAATGTGGATGATGAACACTTCTCCATATACGTGGCCAGACTGCCTCGGGGTACTTAGCTTCAATATTGTTTCGAGCGTGCGTCGTGATCAAATATTTGTACACGGCTCGCACTGTGACTATTTGTGCCTCTGGCATCCCCATGCGTATGTAGCTATTATCAACCAAAAATTGCTTGAGATGGTGAAGGTCGTCTGTTATGTGATGAACATCCACAGGCGCGTCAAGATTAGCCGGCTTAATTTCGTTCAATAGAAGGGTGGTGATGCTATTAGGCGAATTCTTCCATCTGCCATATGTAGAACTGACGTACAGGGCCCGTGTCTTCGTATAAACGTCGATGAGGTTGAGACCACCTGACGTCGTCGGTAGAGTCAACGTAGAATATTTCACTTTGAAAATGTGGCCGCGGCTGACAAAGTGGCCGAAGGCAGCTAACAATCTGCTTGCCATCGGGAGGGGTAGTGGGAGTACGCGTGCCACATAGTTAATTTTAGAGACGAGATAAACGTTCACCAAGGCCACACGTTGTATTTCGTCCAGCGATCTGAGGGTATGTTGACGTATGCTCGCGCGCACTGTATTCAGTAAGTCTTTGTAATTGATTGCAATCGTGCGTCGGATGTCACGAGTAAACTTCACTCCCAAGCACTTCATGACCGTGATCACCTTTATCTGTCCAGGAATGGGGGTCCTCAATCCACGTCCGATGTTCAGGACACCGGACTTCATTACATTCAACTGAGCCCCCGCCGCCTTCCTATACTGCTCTACTATGTCCATCGCCGTCTGAATCTCAGCCGTGGTTCGCACAAGAAAGGCCACATCATCCGCGTAAGCGCGGCATACAAACTTGTGACCATACATCAGGACACCCTGGAGGTGTGTGTTCAGCGCTGTTAATAGTGGCTCGATGGCGATAGCAAACAGCGCCATCGACATAGGGCAGCCCTGTCTGACCGAACTTTCGAGAGTTATCGGCCCCACTGATCGCCCGTTGAGCAAAATCGTTGACTGGGAGTGGCGCAGCAGACGTGCGATGATGGTGAGGAAGCGGTGGGGGAAGTTCATAGTCTGCATGGTTTTCAGTAAATACTCATGGTTCACACGGTCGAATGCTTTGTCAAAATCGAGAGCAATCAAGGCGCACGGAATTCGACAGGCGGCAGCTATCGCTATGATGTCGCGATAGTCACACAAGGTGTCGTGAATGTTGCGGCCTATACCGACACTCGTTTGTGGCGGGGCTGTGACCGTGTTCATCACCGGTTTGAGTCTCCTAGCTATAATCCTTGCAAAGATCTTATAATCACAGTTTAAAAGTGTGAGCGGGCGGTAGTGTTTTGCGGATTTCGCCAGTGGCGACTGAGGAACCGGTATGATCAGGCCCTCACTGAATTGTCGCGGGATGTCTTTGTCGGGGTCCATTAATTCCTGGCATATGCACGTCAGTTTCGGTAACAACAGTCGTTTAAATGTGCGATAGAATTCCACCGGTAGACCGTCCGGACCTGGTGACTTGTTCGCAGGGCCCGTCAGCAGCGCATCTTCTACTTCCTCTTCAGTTGGTTCAGCCAACAATTGATTTGCTTCCGTCTGATTCACCTTGCGGGTTATACCCGACAGTAAAGCCTCCATCGCCTCGCGAGCCACAGGGCCAGCGGCGTAAAGCGTCGCATAATAGTGCTTCAGCTCAGCTGCTATCTCGCGTTGCTGCAACAACAAACATCCGTCCTCCGTCCGTAGTTCAGTGATTAGCTTCCTGCGGCGACCTGTCCGCTCCTTAAGCACGTGATAGATGGAAGGGTGCTCGCCTGCGACACCGTCACGAAGGCGCGCCCTGACTTTGCATCCGATGAGCTTTTGACGCGTCAAAGCCGTAATCGTGGCTTTTATTCGTTGGATTTCCTGGTGATTGTCTATAATCGACGCGTCCGGGCGGTATAAGTCTCGAAGGACCTGGAAATAGAACTCGACCGTCCTGGTGTACCACTCCTTCCTTTCACGGGAGTATCGCATGAAGGCCTTCCTGATTGTCGGTTTTGCACAAGTGAGCCACCACTCCAGCGCCGAGGCGTATTGAGAAAACCGTCTCTCACAAGCTGCCCAAGACGCAGCAAAGAGTTCATGGCAGGCCTGTTCGTCCAAAAGCGAGACATTCAACTTCCAGTATCCTCTTCCACGGTACGTCCCTTGTCGTTGGAGGTTGAGTGTACAAATGTACGCCGCGTGGTCAGAGAAGACGGTCGGCCATATCTCCGTCTGCAAAAGTCTGCGACTTAAATCCAGCGTTACGTAAATACGATCTAGGCGGCTGGCGGAGTGTGTCGTGACATGCGTGAATCCTGGCCTATCGCCATTGACGTGTTCCCAGGTATCAATAAAATGAAAGTCCCGTATTATAGCCGCTAGATCCGGACAAGTGTTAAAATGTGGCGTCTGGTCTTTCGGGGATAGGACGCAGTTGTAGTCGCCACCGAAGATAATGTTGTCGTAATGGCCTACAAGCAAAGGTGCAATAGCATCTTTAAAAAATACCGCCCGTTCTGGTCTGTTACCAGTGCCTGAAGGGGCATAGACGTTGACAATACGAGTATCGTAAATGGTGAGCGCCATGCCTCTCGCCGTTGGGAGGTACTCTACGTCAGTCGCTAATATCCCTTCCTTTGTAAGGATGGCTGTTCCAAGGTCTTGCACAGTCCCGGGGTGAGTGAAGGCTATATATCCACCAATCGTGGCGAGGTCTACGTTCTTCACCTCTTGTAGTAAGACCACGTCGAGTTCGGCGGCGTATAACATATCACGTAAGGTCTGCAGCTTGAGAGTGCTGCTGATACTGTTGATGTTAACAGTGCCTATCCTGTATGCTTGTGCAGATGTCATTCGCTGATGGAAGGGAGGAAGGCCTTGTCTGTGACTGCACGCACTAGAGATTACTGGTCGCTGTGGCGGATGGGAATCCCATCCGTATCATCTCTGACCCCGCGCATAATCGCCGTCTCCACACCAACCATAGGGTCGTCATTCAAGTCCCCTCCTGGTGGAACGCTTTCCACATCATCGGCCCAGTTGCCGGTCTCCCGGAGTCCAACCGACGCCGTGTCGCCGTCAAGTGTCTGCATGGGTATGTCATGCGGGATCACCTCCCGTGTCGCGTCCACTATCATCTGTTCGGTGGGGGGGTTAGATGGCTCGGCCGTCGCAAGAATGCCTGCCGGAATGAGGACCTGGTGGACGCCATCGTCCTGTGCGACCGGTGTTCCTCCAAGAGTGCGGCCAACCCGCTGAGCCTTTTCACGCACCTCCTTCGCCGTCTGGTCCGCGTTCGGGGGCGCAATCCGTTGTTTTTTGCGTCTGCGGGGAGAGTGCCGTGGTCGGCTCATCTCGCTATCGGAAGATACGGTCTGGTCCGGTTCCTGCGGGTCCTCCGAATCCTGAAGTACGACGTTTTCAGCCGCAGCAATTGCGGCATGGCCCTCGTCATCGGGAGTTACCCGTTGCTCCGACTGGGCAGCGGAGAAGTCTGTCGCCTCTATCCGGTTCGCGACCATGGGCGCATCGTGGTTCTCAGGTGGTGACGTGCGAGGAGCCGCCTCCTCTACAGGTAAGTGGTCCGGTTCCGGTCCCCTGACTGCTGCAACGTAACTGACCGGCAACGTCTGCATATTCGCAGAGCGCACGGCCTCTCCCACTGGTAACTGCGCTATCCTCCTCTGCATGCAGTCTGAGCGAACATGGCCTTCCTTACCACAACCTGAGCACGTTCGGGGTTGCCCGTCATACATGACAATGGCTCTACATCCACCGACGTATATATATGAAGGGACGTGACGCCGAAGATCAATTTTGACCTGCCGCACCCCATTGAGAACAGGGAAGGTATTGAAAGTTGTCCACTTCTCCGCTGTATTACTTAAGACCGTCCCATAGGTAGTAAGAACAGTATTGACCTGCCCTGCAGGCACCTCAAACGGAAGTTCAAAGATCCGAATGGTCCGGACCCCAAGTCCCGCCATTTCAACCGTCACATCCCCCACATGACCGTCACAATGGGTGAACTTATATCGACCTCCCGAAGAGGCTATTACTCGTGCACAGCAGTCTGCGTTCGCCATCTTCACATAGACTGTTCGGCTAACTATCGACAGATGGATCCCGATAACGTCGTCAAATTGTAACTTCACTACATCGCGTAAAAAGGCCTCTATTTCGTATGGCTTAGGTCGTGCATAATGGTCGTCGAAACTAAATTTCAGAGTGTTCTTACGGAAATGAGATTCCATCTTTATCACGCGTGCATGACTAACTTCCTCGAGAAAACGGCTAGTCCCACCGCGTTTACTCACCACTCGCCTCGGCGCTGGCCCGGAACAGCAAGGACGTAAACAGCACACGTCCGCGCACCTCGCCAGCCGCGAGTAGACTCCTCTCGACTGTTTTCGGCTGACGTTTACGAACCAGTAGCTATAATGCGAGGAGGACGTGAAACAGCATTTCGCACGGTCAAAACGTGTCGTGATTTGTTCCGAAAAAATTCCGTTCCGGTACCGGGAATCGAACCCGGGCCTCCTGGGTGAAAGCCAGGTATCCTAGCCACTAGACCACACCGGACGCGCGCACTTTTCTCGGGGTTTGCACCCCCTCCAATCGCTTTCCGTGTCGCACTTTCCCTGTTTGCGAGCATCTTTTGGCGCGCCCATGGCGAGGCGCGCATGGCAAAAGTCACAATCCATTGCTTTTGGCCTCGTTGTTACAGGGGTAGGAGGAAAAGCAAAGCTGTAAATAGCAATATTTATTTACTTATTTCGCAAGTAAAGACCCGCTGCCTGTCATTATATTTCAGGTCGTACATTGTGTGACTTTACATGCTATATCATACGAAATTCAGTTTTATTACTAGGACTTTTTTTCTTGAAAATTTTACAAAAGA